>NC_084472.1:90105426-90730426 GCF_027409185.1 Cynocephalus volans | reverse complement strand
TTATTATTATTGAGTTGTGGAAACTCTTTATATATTCTGGATACCAATATATTATCAAATATATATTTTGCAAATATTTTCTCCTAGTCTGTGGCTTCCCTTTCATTTAGCAGTAGAAATCACAGAAGGTTTTGATTTTAACACACAAAAGTGTATTAAACAAGCCATTCTTTATATGGCTTGTGCAATTTATGTACCATATAAAATTTTTTTCTAACCCAAGGTTACAAAGGTTTTCTCCTTTGCTTTCTTCTGGAAGCTTTAGAAATTTTTTATTGTGGTAAAATACACATAATAAAAAATTTACAATTTTAACCATTTTAAAGTATACAATTTAGTGCTATGTAGTACATTCACAATATCGTAAACCATCACCACTATCTAGTTCAAAAACATTTTCATCATCCCAAAAGGAAACCCCACACCCACTAAGTGCTCACTCCCCGTTTCCTCTTCCCCCATCCCCCAGCATCCACTAATCTACCTTCTGTCTCTATAGATTTGCCCATTCTGGACATCTCATTTAAATGGAATCATACAGTATGTGGCCTTTTGTGTCTCACTTCTTTCACTTAGCATAAAGTTTTGGGGGTTCATCCATGTTGTAGTATGTATCAGAACTTTATTCTCTTTTATGGCTGAATAATATTTTAATGTATGGATATACCATATTTTGTTTATTCATTTATTAATTGATGGGCATTTGGGTTGTTTCCACCTTTGGCTATTATAAATAATGCTGCTGTGAGCATTTGTATACAATTTTGTTTGAATACCTGTTTTCAATTCTTTTTAGTATATAAATAGGAGTCCAGTCGCTGGATAACATGGTTATTCTATATTTAATTTATTGAGGAATCATCAAACTGTTTTCCACAGCAGCTGTGTCATTTTACATCCCATCAGTAATGTATGAGTGTTTCAATTTCTTCCCATCCCTACCAACACTTTTTTTTAAATATTTTAATTGTTTTTAATATAGCTCTCCTAATGGGTATGTCTCACCGTGGTTTTGTTTTGTATTTCCCAAATGACTCCATGTGCCTGTTGATCATTTGTATATTTTCTTTGGAGAAATGTCTCTTCAAGTCCTTTGCCTATTTTTGAATTGAGTCATTTGTCTTTGTGCTGTTAACTTTATAGATTTAAATTTTACATTTAGCTCTATGATCCATTCTAGGTTAATCTTTTCGTATATGGTCCAATGTACTTATCAATGTTCATTTTTACACATATGGGTCCAAAATCATTTGTTAAAAAAGCTATCCTTTCTCCTTTGAATTGCCTTCATGCTTTTGTTGAAGATGCGAACTATTTCTGGACTCTCTTCTCTTCCTCTGATCTGTGTGACTTTCCTTTTTTCCAAGAAAGAAATGTGTTAGCTCATATACTCTTGGAGTGTCCAGCCTTGAGCATTGCAGCTTTGCAGTAAGTTTTGAAATCAGATAATGTGACTCCTTCAACTTGATTCTTCTTTTTCAGAATTGTTTAGGCTATTCTACTTCCTTTGGTTTTCCATATAAATTTATGCTTGTCGATTTCTAAAATTAGCTTGCAGGTATTTTGATTAAAATGGAATTTTAATTGGTATTAATTGCACTGAATCTAAAGATCTATTTGGGGAGAATTGACATCCATGAACATGATATATCTCTCCATTTATTTAGGCCTTCTTTAGTTTCTTTCATTAATAATTATAGTTATAATTAAAGATTTACAGTTTTTAACATACAAATCTTACATGTATCGTGTTACATTTATTTTGTAATGTTTCATTTTGGGTGCTATTGCAAATGGTATTGTTTATTAATTTCAGTTTTTAATTGTTTATTGCTAATACAGTAAACATAATTATGATTGAATTTTATGTACTTACATTATATCCTGAGTTATTTTTAGTAGTTTTTGCAGATTCTTTGACATGTTCTGTGTAGACAATCTGGTCATCTGTGAATAGAGATGGTTTTACCTCATTTTTTCCTACCTGTTATTTCTTTTTCTTGCCTTATTGTTCTGATTAAGATCTCCAATACAGTAACAAATAAGAATGGTGAAAGTGATATCTTTTCCTTGTTCCCAATCTCAGTCCTATTTTAACAGTTGTTTTTCTTTTACTTACTGAAAGTCTCTTGGCTTCTGTGACCGCACGTTTTTCCAGATTCCCTTTGAATCTTCTTCTTTTCATGGGAGCCTCTTCCAACAGCAACCCTTATAGGTAGGTATTCCACAAAGTTTGCCCTGACCAGGTGTTCTGACCATTCTATAATTATTCCCTGTATTACCCTATATACTCTTGGAATATTCAATATTATCTGTGTACATACTCCTGACATAGTCAATTCCATATTCCGTATTCAATCCCACAACTTTCCCTGCAGACTCATTAATCCAATTGCATGCCAACTGCATGTCCTAAAGGCATGTAAAATTTAATATTTTTATTATTTACCCCATCATTTCTACCTTTTCCACTTGTCTTCACAAGCTGGTTTCTTTAGTGATTTTTTTTTTTAACGCAAATATCATTGTGTTGCCTCTTTGCTTAAACCTTTTAAGGACTTATTCCAAAGTCTTTACCATGACTGAGAAGGCTCTACATGATCTGACTTTTTCCTAACTATCAGGCCTCATCTCCTAATACTTCTTGTCCACTATGTTTTAGTCACGTGGACCTCCATTCTCTTCCTTGAGCCAGCAAAGCTTGTTTTCACCTTATACCAGAAGTAAGTCTTCGCATGACTAGCACTTTTAGGACATTTAGGTCATTCAGGCTCAAATGTGACCTCCTTGGCAAGGCTTTTCTCTATTCAGTCTAAGTTCACCAGTTACACATTGTCTTTCCTGTGGTCCTCTGTTATTTTTTTCTGTGACATTACCATCTGCAATGACATTGTTTAGTAGTTGGTTTCTTGTACTCCTTTACCACTCCCTCTAGAAAGTAAGCCCCTTGAGGGCAGCACCATTTACCATCCTGACATTAGGAACTATGTCTCTAGTGCCTATACCAATACCTGGGCATATAGTAGATGTTCAGGAAGTAATAAATGCTGAATGAGTAAATGAATGAATTCTCCAATTCACCGTCCACCTGGTCGCCTAATCCGGAGACCTGGGTATCATCTGGTTCCAACAATTTGGTCAGTAAAATAGAAACCACTCTCTATATTTTAAACAGGAAAGGATTTACTACAGAGAATCAGTAAACTATAGAATCAATTAGAAGCACTAAAGAAGAAAAGGTCAGGGAAGCCACTGCTAGTCTTTAGGGAAACAAATTTAGGGAATTTCAAGGAAATTCCACCAAAAATCTCAGCTGTCGACAACACTAAAGATTCTCAAGAGATTACGCAGAAACTCCTGGCAAAACCTTATTCTGCCATCTGCCAAAACTCACACACCTACTCCTCATTGTGGGAATAATAATAGGTTTCCTTTCTTCTGTCTTCCAAGTCTTTTGTGAGTACCTCTCATGGGAGGAACCTAACATGCGGCATTGCAGGGTACAGAGGGAGGAAGATATAGGTCTGCAGGCTCTGGTACCTTCAGAGCAGGGGGAGAGTATAGAAGGAAAGAAAGGTAGAGAAACATTAACAATACAGCCCATGAACTCACCCACCTCCAATATATGAGCAAGTACTGTAGATTTTACACCTCCATTTTTCTCCAATATCTCAAACATTTAACCTCCACTGATCCCTCCCACCTTTGCCTCTATTTAAGCCCTCATTATTTTTGGCAACAACCTAACTGGTGTTTCTTTCTTCACCCTTGCTCTCTTAACGTAATCGACCCCAAATATTACTCCCCAGCTTAGAGCCTTCAATGCTCCTCATCACCTACAAGGTAAGTTCAAGGTCCACAGCAGAGCCAGGCCTTTTGACACCCTTGTCCTTTGGCACCGTGCACGCCGCGCATCTGCTCGCCTTCTTGCCTTTCTTCATCTCCCTCACTCTGCCTGCCATGCTTCCTGCCCTCCTCCACCTGAGGCCTGCTTATCCTTGAAGACACAGCCCAGGTGCCCCCTTCCCCGGGAAGCCTTGTTTCACCCCCTCTCCCTTCCCTCCCTTTTGCTCCTCTGTGAACACCCACACCCAAACTGAGTTAGGAGCACCTCCCTGGTGCTTCTGTTCATTTGGGAAGAGTCGGTCTATGGATCTGCCCCCCTCCAAGAGAGTGAACATCTTCAGGAGCTGAATTTTGTCACCTTTGCCTTGGTATCAAGTGCCTGACAATATAGAGCACACAGAAAACATATGACGAATGGTTGAATGAATGAATAAATATGTGCACACATAAGTACTACATGCATTTGATTCCTTTAATTATTTTTTTAAGTCTGGGTTTGTGCAAAGGAAGAATTCCCACAGGAACAAGTAGACCTGTATATAAAAGGGGTCAGTACTTCATATTTCTCCGACCATCTCTGATTTTTTTCCCAAAAGTAACACATTTTCTTTCCTTCCGCCTACTTAGATTTGATGGAAAAAGAAGATTGAAATGGAACAGGTTTTGTACCACTCAGATGTCTTACAGACACACTCAAAGGAAATTAATAGCAAGGGCCATGGATCACAGATGCAATATACGAGAATTGCTATTCCCTTGAATGCGAGCACTTGGCCACATACAAGAGATACTTATGAAAGAGCCATGTCAAAACCCAGCTGGATTGTATCTAGCATGAATGAGAGATATTTGGGGTCTGCAAATAAGTAGGTGTTTAATACTTTGGCATTCTCTTTGATGCATTCATATGAGGTTGCCTTTTCTTCTCAGAGAATTTCTATAATATGGGAAGATTTGACTTTAGTTTACCGAAACAATATTCTTAAAATGAACAGGTCCTGTTTATCCTTAAAATACCCTGACTGTACCAGTAAGCTGAATAGCATGGAAGCTCCTGTCACTCTTTGCTACCAGTGACTTACACCTGTACTCTCAGGCTGGGGGCAGCGTGCTCACACTTCACAGATGGGCACTGCTGTGAGGCCTGCCTGGAGCCTTGCCTCTCACAGCTGCTCTCCTCCGCTCTTTCCATGTCTTCCACAGGGAATGACTCACGCTGAGCAGCAGATCAGATCCTACGTAATAAACACATTGATGTGATGCTCGTGTCTCCACCTGCTCACTGATTCCCTCTCAAGTCCCTTCTGGTGCGAGCGCCCCCTGTGTTTGTGACTCTGTCCCTCTGAGGGCCCTTCTTTGATCAGACCAAACATCTAATGCTGCTGGGTGGTAACGAGATTTCTTGTTCCATCTCATCCCGACCCAAAGCACACAACTGTTTAATTTGGGCAAACTACCTTTATTTTATGGTGGTGTCGCTTTTAATTTGGGCTTTAGAGTTTTATACATGTGTCCTTTATTGAACAAGACTCAGAAGACAATCCTATCCAAAAACAACTCCTTACAGCACTATAAACCAATGACAAGCCCGTAAAGCACTGAATGCATGAGAAGAGGTTCTGTTCCTCTCCCTCTCCCCAAATCTCATCTCTAGGGAACACTCATTGCTCTAGAGCTTTTTCTTGAGAATGGTGACTGTAGCATACATGGATGTTGTAAATGCCACATAAAAGACCCCTTGCAGCCCACACGTGGGACCAACCCCTGAGGCCAGGATCATTGTCTCCAGAACTGCATTAAGTGCATGAGTCTTGGGTAGAATAGCCTGAGGAATCAGAGTATTTTCCCAGATCTGTTTCAGTGCTGGTCTAAAGCCTCATTTGGAAATTCTTCTAATCTTATTCATCTTCTACATGCCCTCTATCTCTGCTTCAAACCAGTGGCAGAGATGAAATCAGAGGGTTATATCTGAGTTATCCTGGGTGTTTGCCATTTGAATTCGTCTTCTGACTCAGTTCCTTTCTGAAAGTTTTAAAATTCTTTTTTTCAAAATGGAGCATGAGTTCTACTGTTACTGAATGTCTGTAAAGACAGACTGTATGATATGAGAAGGAGGAATGTTCTCTCCTACCTTAAAAATAACACCGTGCAGCATTGGGACCTTGAAGATTCAGTGTCTCAAAGACAAGGGTGAAAAATGTTGCCCAGTGGATGTCCTGTGGAAGACAGCAGTACCTGCTAGGAGGATGAATGAACAGCATATAAATATCAGACAACATGTAACTGAGCAGACATGTTCGTGAGCATATATGAGATACCATCTGTGAGTCAGACCCTCCTGGTGAGCTGTCAGAGAAGGGCTGAGGACAGTGACATTTGAACTGTTGCTGTTACTGGGACTTGACCAGTTTCCCTAGAATGGAGAACCTGAGACGAAGCTTACATGCTCATACTTTATGGGGAGTGCAGGGGGTGTGCAATCCCAGGATGCAAAAGTGAAGGGAAACTGAGAGAGATGCAGGCAAAGAGGAAAAGCAAATATGAGGTGATACATTACTGAGCTGGCTGTAACTTCTCAAGAACGTCCGGGAGGCTGTTAGGTCACATGTGAGTGAGGCCACATAGAACCATTACATCTCAAATCCGCCGTCTCCTCCCTCTCTCCTCTCTTGGTTGGTCAGTGTTATTCCCCCACACCTCCAGGGGTGAGCACCCCAGATAGACTCTGGGGAAACCAGCGCTTCTGCGAGTTGGCTTGGGCCAGACCTGGATGGTGAGTTGCCACAGCTCCAACTCCTCTGGGCATGATGGCAGCCTTGCCCATGTCCCCTGGGGAAGTGGGGCAGACTTTGGGGTGAGGAGATGAGAGAGCAAATGCTGCTGCTCTGGTTTTACAACCACAGGGATGGAGCGAGTCATAAGTGGCACCACTCCACTGGGAAGCAAGCACCTGAGGCTTATGGGGTACGTGTGGCCAACTAGACCTGGGTGCAGATCATATGGGTCCTGTACACAGGCTGGTGGGCCACAGGTTGGGAATGTGAGGAATTGCTTGTTATATCCAGGTTTTGTAAATAAGTAACATAATCCTTAGAAAAGCATCATCTATCGGAGTTAGTGTCAAATGGAAACATTATAAAGGAAGTTGTAGAATTTCAGTAGAGATACTGACTCCTAGACTTGGATATATGGAAGAGCTGTTGGAGATCATTTTCACATTAAACAAAAAAATCCAAACTTTCAAATGGAAGAGATTAGGTGACTTTCTCAAGCAGCACCACAAAAGAATCCAGAATCCCTCTTTTTTTCAAAGCAATTTTTTTTTTTTATTAAAGAAACTATACTTTTGGGGCATAGTCTGTATAGCCTTACAGTAATTTAAATCATTTTTTCTCTTTAGATCCTTTTCATATTTATGATTTTAATACTTTTATGCTAATTAATTACATAGTGGTATATAGGCTTTTCAAAAGCAATATTTCAACATGTCTCAATGGGTTATATTTGTATAGAACAATTTGACTGCAGGAATATTAACAATTATATTAAGGGTTATGCTTATAAGTCTAAAGAAGAGTAATTATAATGAAGGCCGCTTCGGCAAAGTAATAAGCATATATCTTCTTCCAACCTAGTTGCATTTGAGTAAGGATTGTATGAGAACTTTTCTCATACGTGGCTTTTCTTCTGAGGCTTAATGCTTAAGAGAAAAAAATTAATACAAGAATTTTGAAGCTAACAGCTTTCTAGTTTCTAAAACATGGAAAACTCTAGAGCCTAAAAATGAACAGTTTCAGAAACATATTTCAAGCTCAGATTCCCGGGCACAGCTACAATGCTTGCCCAGGAGTAAATGGCATTGAAATTTCTAGGCAATACTTTGACCTTCTATCTGTATTTGGACCTGCATTTCTCTAGGAACAAATAGTTGATAGATTTTGTTTTATGTAAAAGTTAAAAATCCATGTAAATTAAACAATTTTCTGGAGCACATTTGATATGAGCAAGCTTAGTTAAATATATGTAATTTTGTTTCTTGCATATATAAAGATTAGAACAGCATCGATCACCTACCATGAATGCGAGGCCCTATGCATAGGCAAGGGGTATAATATGGATAATATAAGATCTCTATTTAAAAACCTTATGGATAAGATAGACTCATAACCACATATTCATTAGTGAAAGGTGGAAAGTAAATGTCACACCAAGTGTTGTGTGGACATAGACACCATAAAGCTTTAGAATTAGAAAGAACTTAGCCATCTTGGTAAACTGAGGACACTGGAGTCAAGAGATCCTGAGAGACTGTCCTTAGATCAGAGAGCTGCTTTTCAGCAAAAAATGCATCTGTTTTTTAAAACTCCAACTACTCATATAATTTCTTCATTGCTGTACTGTCATGTATTAAAATTCAAAGTAACTTTTTTTCTATGAATTATGTGGATAAAAGGTGTTTATCTCCTGGGTGCTATTGGCATCATAGTTACGCAGCATGATGTCAGGTTCTGGAGCCACATTATCTGGGTTTGAGTCAAGGCTCTGCTGCTTACTAGCAATATGACCCTGGCAATTTATGGAGCTCTCTGAGGCTCGGTGTAAAATAGGGACACATTTCATGCCCACCTCATAGCTTCATTGTGAAGATTAAATACGTGATTTTCATAAAGCACTTAGTGATGTGCATATAATAAGCACTTAAAAATATTTTTATTATTAATATTGCTTTTAATAAACTTATGAGACAATTTTATACTCCATTTATCCTCAGAACCTCTAATTTTTTTTCTGTGCACCACCTGACTTCTTCTGTAAACTGACTTTTGATCTGCTCTGATCAGCATGCTGGCACTGTAGCTGCTGCTTCAAAGCAGAAAATGAAGCAAGTGTCCAAGGACATGCCGAGGACTGCAAGATGGGGAGGGGTGCAGGGCTCATCTTGCAGTTAGTCTCGTCAGGTTAAAATGCTCCATGATCATTCTCTTTTAAACAAGAGAGACATTGATTCTTTTTATTATTATTATTGAACCATAGTTGATTATACATATCTGTGGTACACAGAGTTGAATATCATTACCTTTATGGCCATATGTGAGATATTGATTCTTGATCTGAGTTCCAGGTAGATATTTGTAGCTCTTCATCTGAATCTTTTACTAGCATCATGCTGGAGATCCGGGTCATTGTTTATTATATTCTTATTTAGGTTCTTCAGAAATAAACCAGATTATCATAATAAGAGACGTGAACTATAGATATGTCTAGAGGCTTGATGTTTTCCTTTGAGTCTGTCATAGATTTTTTTCTGGAACTTTTTCAAGGCAATGGGCCAGGTGGAGTCTCTTCAGAAATTCTTCATTGTGTGAAAGTAAGTCTCCCGCCTCCAAGGGAGGTTTTAAAAAATATGAAAGTTGACTCCGGTGCCATTGTGTTGGTTGCTAGGAGAAGAACTGGCCAAAGTGTTTTCCTATTACTTAGTACCTGTTAGCTGAATACTGCTGGGGAAAAAAAAAATTCTTTTCAAATTGGCAAAATCACAAACAGCAAAATTTTAAATCTTTTTCATTGTTACCCTTTTTTTTTTTTGAGCTATGCTCAAATTTTTAGTTGAATTTTTTCTTCTGTTGTAAGCACATTCTAGTGTTCTGTTGACAAATTACTTTTCTACTGTAATCTAGACTCCTCAGGGGAAAATAGCAAAAGTCCACCTGAATATGAGATGATAGGGTTTCACTCCTTTTTTTACTAAACAGGTCAATAAAATTTTGAACATTATTAGAATTGAAATTTTCTTGTATTTTCCTGTAAATAAGCAACATTTTATATATTCAGTTGCATGCTTTATATCATTCCATCTTTTTCATAAAATGATTGAAAATTATTTTTGCGGACACTTTTTGATATATTTTATAACTTTGCATGTTAGGTATATTTTAAATTTACCAACATCTTTATTTGGGGACAATACTTTAAAAATCAATAGTGTAGTTGCTAGAAAAAAAATTATTTTTTATTATGTACAAATCAAATCAAATGTATAGTGATATTCTGTAATATCAATTAAAAAACACTTTGTGGTGTTAAATTTTATAAGGCCCAACCCTGGAATATATTATTTTAAGTAGAAATATTTACGTTCACTATTTTGGGAACATACAGTGTAGTTCTCATTTTAGGATCTAGTAGCATATAGCTGGTAGAGGAGTATACATTTAGCATTGATTGCACTCATATTTGAGAAAGTATTTGTATTTTTTTTCTTTTCTACATGAATCTAAACTTTTCAAGAGTAGAGAAACCTATTTTATTCTTAAGCACATGATAGAAATGTACATCTGCTAAAAATACACCATAAAATATATATATTTTATTTAATTAGTGCGTCATATGTTTATATATTTTATAGTTTGTGTTTATTAATAGAACATATATTGTGAAGGCTGTTAAGCCATTATTTTATCATCTGACAATCTATTAGTTGGCATTTCCAATGTCATAATTTATATTCATACCGCCCATTGATTAATTCTAGAACTACTTTTTGCGCGTATCTTGTGTGCAGGGAACTGTGCTACCTGCTGCAGATTTACATTCTTGAGGCTCAGTCAGATGCTGTGTGGTACAAAAACCTCAGGTGTTTTCTGAATTCAAAGTTTAAGACTAATTATTTCCATTATAATTATAGTGTTGCATTTATTGCATTTTAGTTTTTCATTAATTGAAAAAAAGATTAGTTGAAAATTAATATGAAACATTAATTGAAAATTAAACATTATAATGAAATACTAATTGAATTAAATGCCCTATGTAAATCTTTACAGGAGCCTATGAATTAGATGCTAAAATTCCCATTTTACATATGGAGAAATATTAAGATGACATTCCACAGTTATATAATTTTAAAAATTGATAATCTTTTTGTATTTCACATATAGAAGTAATGTATTAACCAAAATATTACTTTTCCAAACTATTCTGTTTAAAAAGTGTTTTTCAGGCATGTATTAATTATACGGTTTAGTATCACTAATTGCTTAACTTCTTACATTTGAAAGGATTTAATTAGGCACACTTAAAATCACTGAAGCTACAGTATTACAAGGTGATAATCCCAGGAGCTGTGTACATGATGCCATTTAATTAATTTGAATTGCCAGTTTCTGGAATGTTTAAGCTTTGTTGGACTTTCAGGAACAAAGGGGACAGTGACCTCTCATGAAAAGAATGCTGTGGATAAGCTGGTCAGTTACTTATCAGCCCTGCTATTGTAGCTGTGCCAACCAGACATGCTCGCATTACTTGGACATGATGTGCACTGGTAGCTATAGTCAGACAGGAGTAATAAAGATAAAATTATGACTTCATTCTCCATGGATAACCTATCCTTTGTTCTTTGGAATTAGCCATTTTAAGACCACATGTGAGGAAAATGTAATACCGAAAAGCGTTCCAACTATGTACAGCAGTGCTTTTAATACTCTGGAAGAGCTAGATAGAAAAGATCTGATAAATATTAAACCTGCTAAACTGTGCTATTACTAGAAGAAGATAATTTTATCAAAGAAGGAAAGGCAAGCTTGAAAAATATTAAATCTCAGCATTACACTTGCATTCAGACTGATTAATGCTAGAAAGTTTTATTTTCTTCAGAAATGGTTCCCAGCTTAAGTTTGAAAGTAGGTTAATATTTTCTCAACGTCCTTTATGGGGAAGATATATATATTATTTTTTCCATAAGAGAACCTTGAACAAGTTGAATTATTCTCAGAAAGGTTTCAAAGACAGCTAGTAACCAAAAATGCCTTTAAGTAAATCTCCAGGCAAAAAGTCATTCCTGGCCAAACTCTAGACCTATTTAAAGCTTTGGAATGAGGTAAGATTAAGACATAAGAAACTGAAATTAAGAAAAGGGATAATTCTGTTTCATCAGCTATCTTTGCATGGTTCTTTAATCTACAGTAAATGAGACAAATTGAGACAGGACCATGGTGACCAAAATCTCTCCTACTCTCATTTGGTGCAAATCCATATCTTTGACTTCTAAGTCAAAATGTGGAATTTACTCTATTTTTAACAAGCCAAGATAGAGAGAGGTAAAGTATGTAAATAGAATTTTATGATAATTAGAGTTGATCAGGGAGAATTATTGATTTAAGGCTATTTACATTCCAGGACATTTAAGCAAAGGTTGAATCTTAAAACTTAAAGAACTAATACAATTGTTTTTATATTTATAGCAGTATCAGATCAGGTTTTCATGTAATGTTAAGACCATGCTAGCTGATTTTTAAATCTCACTAACTGCCAGTTAAAAATTATAGGTAAGGGAGTTTCTACATATAATATGACTAATCTTAATTTAGAAAAACTGCTTATCGTGGCATAAGTGCAAAGACTGAACCCAGCTGTTTTACAAAGTGTTAATATTGAAAGGATTAAAATTCATAAGTTTCAAACATATTGAAATCTTTTTCCTTTAATAATAAGATTATTATTTTATAACCAGAGAACATCGATAATAACTGTATTTAACATTTATTGAACAGTTAATATGGTGCTAGACTCTATACTAAGCCCTTTGAAGGAATTATTTCATTTACTCCTTCACTGTGTTAGTAAGGTCCAATGTTAGTTCCATTTGGAGATAAGAAAATGGAGGTCTTGCTAACTTCACAGTTTTGCTTCAGCTTGGCGCCAGTGAAAAAAAGAAGGAAAGTACCTTTTTTTAAAGCACTAATAGCATCACAAAATATAGTGCAAAGAACAAAACTTTGGGAGTCAGAAGACCTGTGCTCTAGTCTAGACTATAAGCTTTGTGAGGTTAAGGACTCTGTCTTGGCTACCACTCTATGCCCAATACCTATCCTAACACTGTGACAATAAAAACTTAATACACCTTTATGGAATGATTGATTCATTGAATGAGTAAAGGAGCTGCAAACTCGATGTGAATCTTGGCCAGGTTGTTTAACCCTTTTGGCCTCTATTCATTTTTTTTTAATTCCTTTTCCATTCTATTTCTAATATCTTCCTTATTTCTAAAAATGATTTGATAGATCATATTAAAAGGTCCAATTGCATACTATCTTTAAAGTAAAGATAAAAGGTCAAGAGTGATGTACTTTATGAAGGGAGAAAAACATTTCCAAAATCAAGGATAAGAATAGCTGCCTCATCTGAGCATGGAATTTAGAGTGAAAGTTGATGCAGAAACAGAGCATCTGCTGGACTCAAACCATCCCACCTACCCGCTCTTTTTCTGCCACATTTGGCCAGAGCAATCTGCTCCTGTAGGAGTCTTAGCAAAAAAGAAGAAAAAAGCCCAAAATATCAGCTTTGCTGCCTAATTATTTTTAATTCTTAAATCATCCCAGTTCTAGATGATCACGTTAGGTCCATTTTGGAGCATATGATCAAAAATTCAAACAGCAGAAAAACCTTGGGAAGAAAAAAAATCTTTCCCTAGTGAAATCTGAAATGCCTGTTGAATGGAGGAATTAGAATAACTCTGAAAATAAGCAAGAGGTTTAAAGGGTAGGCTTAAAACATCAAAAAGAACCAAGTCACAGCAAACTATAAGCATCAACATAGCAGTACAAATTAGCCTTGACCGTCTCTAGCAGAATGGTGTACTGGAAACAAGAGAGGCCATGAGAGAAAAATGGAAAATGTTCAGCCAGGGTCACACAAACCCAGCTTAACATGGTCACTAACTGCCTGAGGGAGGTTGTTTATTTTGGGTTCAGACAGAGCAACTTGATAAGAAAAGAATCTGAGCCAATGGTGAGAAAGGTAAATAATTAACCATGTTACTTCAACAAACATCAGCAAGCTATTTGGGTTGTACTGTGAGAAAAGAAGCATTAGTACCAGTGAGACTTCATCCTGAGAAGTTTTTCTTTATCCTTTGGGCATCAGTTTTTACTTTCACTGAGGAAGTCACTCCCTTTCTTAAGTTGGACCAGGTTGCCCTCCAAAGATCCAAAGGAGGCCTTTCCCAACACACTAACGATATGCTCCTGTTTCTTCAGTGTCTATGGTGGTGTTTGTTCAGCGGCTCCTTCCATAACTGTTTTCTGTTTGTAGACTCAAAATCAGATATTGAGTGATTGAAAGAGCTATTCAGCAAAAATATGTTTAATCACTTCATGGCATCTCACATGTGTTCTGGATTTCCAGCCTCCATGGGGTTATCCTGCAGATTCTTTCACTGGGAAACTTCCAATAGCTTAGTGGCTCATCCACCAAACTATGATCTGAGAGCACCTACATGGCCAGGCAGCATGTGCATTTTCTCACTATTTCTCTAAGCACCTTTCAATGTGCTGTATCTGGGTTAATGATAGTAATCAGGGAGATGGATGCTTTTTAAAAATGTAAAGAAAAAGTCAAAAGAGTACAATTTGACTTAGAAAAATCACCAGTACAAATGTATAATCTAATAATACATAATTAAAATTGTGCCTCTTAAAATTATATCATACCTGGGGACTGGAACCCTTGAAAAAATTATAGTGAAAATTCAAAATTTTATTTTGATTAAAAGATAATAAATGCAGGAATGTCGGTTATCCTTCCCATTCCTTTCTTTAGTACAGTTCAGTAAAGTCACTTCAACTGAAGATTTAAATCTGAAAATCAAATTATTTATTTTGATCTACTTAGCAAGGCAACTCTGATACAATTCAAGAAGTTGGATGAGGAAATTAGCAACTATGGATCATGCAGAGAAAATGACTGGAATTATTGATTAATGAAAAATTATGACATTCCTTATGAGGCAATTTTTTCATGGATGTTTTGTTCCAGTGCATAAGCATAGAGTAGATGTTCACATTTTATAAATAATGACTATGTGACAGAAATTGAGAGCAAAACTTAAAGGAAAACTCATTCCTCTACCTTTCAGTAAGTGGAAAGCTCAATCTGTTTTATCTAACCATTTAAAGTCATGTCTTACTTTGTGTGTCTGTGTATGTCGTGGGCATGAATATGAACATGGAAATAGCAATTACTTTCTCTTTCTTTATCATTTCTCTTCTTTTCCTAAATTTCCCATGTTGTTCTGTCCAATATTTTTATTCATTTTTTTGTGTGTAATCACCTTAATAGTACTGAAAAATAGCCTGAAACAAAATTAGTATCCACCAAGATCTAAGTAGTTGGAATGACAGACAAAATTAATTTTTACACAATCTGCATAGAGTCCTATGTTAGCATTCAAAAAAAGGCAGCTGCATTAGTACAAGGACAAGGGAGACATGGCTTAAAAACAGAGCTTGATTTGCCAGCCATATCATACCACTCACACATAAGGCTTAGAGTCTAGTATTTGGGTATCAGGCCACATGAATGGAGAGGTCCAACAGCAAAAATGGAGAGGACTGTCCCATCTTCCTTTGCATGGGTTAGAACAAACCTGGAGTTTTTTCTTCACAGTTTAAGAGGGAAAAAAGATACTCAAAGGACAGAGGCCAGGTATCGGTTGTGAAAATATTACAAATCAGAGAAGTTCTGGGAGCTGAGCACATTTAAATAAAGCAGAATTCAAAAATATGTATGTGGCTGTTCTCACTTATTTGTGGGAGCCAAAAATAAATAAATAAATACACAAATGGGGGGGCGGGGAAGAAGACACAACAGTCACAATTCCTTGAACTTGTTAAGACAAGGGAACAGATATGATGTTGATGGGGGGCAGGGGGGAGAGAGGGAGTGGAAGGGAGGAATAGGTAAAGGGACATGAAAATCAACTACATGGTATATTGATAAAAGAAAAAAACAAAAAAAAACAAAAAAAAAACAACAGAAATATATATGTGGCAGACATGGAGGATAGGTTAAATCTGATCTTTATTGTCCCATAGCACAGTAATGGCATCAATGGTAGAAAATTTGGGAAAATGGCTTCCATTCACATATGGAGAAGTCCCTGACAAAAGAATAAGCTGCTTGGGAATGGAGTGTGTCTTCATCACTGGAGCTGGTCCATCCAATAGTGGCTGGAACATTCACATAGGGGTTGCTACGAAGAGCTCAACCACAGGTAGCACTCGAATTAATGGACTTGCAAAGCCATTTCCCACTCTGAGAATATATCATTCAATGAAAGAAGTGGAAACTGAAGGGTAATTAATGTGGAGATGAGAGATATTTGATATGAAATTGATGTACAGTGTCTTCTTCTTGGGCCACTTAGCATCTGGTTTTGCCATGGCTGGTGGGCAGACCACAGTTCCATGCCCTCCTAAGATGCTTTTGTGGTTCCCTATAATTTTGTACTATTGGGAAAACTCTCTCTTTTCTTTCTTTGTTGCATTATAGAAGAGAAATGAAATGACTATGGTCCCGCAATGACTCCTTTAAAGCCATTTCAAACCCCACATAATGGTGATGATGATGATGATGATTTTAGTGGATGCTGTAGTCCCTCATATCTCCCCTTCAGGACCAAAGTGCTCACTCACTCAGCCCCGAGGGGTGTGCACAGCTGAGTCTCTCTCCAAGAATATCTTCACCCAAAGTTATCTCCCCTCCAAGTAGGCAGCCTACATGCAATGCATGGATGCAGGGGTCAAAGGCCCAACCTCCTTGTTTTCATTTGGGACAACTTGGAAGGGTTATCTCAGTACCATAACTTCCTGTAACCTCTGTTAAAACTTTATCAGAGTTCACCTTCTCTTTTTGTTCTGTTTTTCCTCTCCTGTTCCCTTACAGATATGATAACTAAAGGCATGCTTAATAAACCTCCTTTGTAAGTCCCCTTCTTATGTGTTTCTAGAGAACCAACCTAATATAGTAGAGATGATGAAGATGGGGATGGGGTGGGTAATGGTAGGGAAGGAAAACAAACTGCGTTTTGTTTCCATCATCCTTTATACCAGCAAGTCAAAAGGCCCATTTGATCCTCATAATAGCTTGTGAGTCAACAGGAGCCTAAATCATTCCAATCTACCAACAGAGGAACTGAGAAACATAAAGTCAGTAATTCACACATGGTCACATACTTAGGGATAGATTTTATAGTAAATTCTGTCTTTTGGTTTCCATTTCGAAGTTATTTTACCTGATTACAGTTCCTGGTACATCAGAGAACACATAAAAATATTTGTTAAATAAATTAGTATGATTCCATTGGCCTTTTACCCTTCCTTTTTTCCAGCTGCCCCTGCAAATCAGGAAAAAAGAAAAATATAGTATATGTTAATGGTCCTGATTTTGCAAGATAATCATAATTTCGAATATTCTGAATTATTTCTTTCAATAAATTTTCTTATCCTCACTAGCTCACATGACCAGCTTGTTTTGTTTAGAAAGTGTGATGACTTGTATATGAATAATGCACAGGACAAAGAAAAAGAATATTTTTTAAAAACTTGAGAAAGATTTCTATGACATGCTGACATGCTCTGCTGTGACCCTGGATGTGTGTTTACCAAAGACCAGTGTGACTTGAATAACAGGTATTAATGGTCAATGAGTTCACATACCTCAGCTAGTGAGAGTACCTGATGGGCCACTCTGGGTAAAAAACACTTCCAAGTCCTCGATATAAAGAAGACCTTTGGAGAAAATCTCCATACTTCTGCAGAGCAAGTGAGCTCTTAAGAAATGTTTCTTATTATATAAATGCATTGATGTGGCAAAATGAATTTGAAAGAATTTTGTCTGAGTTCACATTTGATGAGGCGTCACTGATTAAAATATTGCCGACTAAAATGTTGCTTTCCTACTTAAATTTTGCTTAAATGAAGTTCTTGTTTGGCTTGGTAAGCCATGGTCTTTAAAGGTTTTCAGACCAGCTTGTTTAATTAACCATAGAAGGGCTCCCTGTGGTGACCTGGGATATTTCACTTTGTAGGAGTTTTAGGTGAAGATAGTGTAAGGCACAGAGAAGAAATCTTGAGCAAGCTAGGTCATTGCAACTAAGAGAAACAGAACCATTCTTCTTTTCTTCACAATGGATTTAGACCCAGTGCGAAGAATGGTTGGAAAGAGAAATTGTTTTATTTACTGCAGGAGCAACTCTGTCGTTTGATTATCAAGTTATGATTGTTGCCAGTAAAGTAATCTAGCATCTAAATTGTGGTGATGCTTTCTCCCCTTCCACAATCCTATGTGCAGGGCCTCAAAGCAATGAGAAATAGAATACTTTTATTCTGAGATGCAGAAACTATGATGAGAACAACCAAATTATTGAGGAGCATTGCCATTTCTTCGTGGTTGACTTTCAGTAATCTGATCCAAAAAAAACCAACAGGAGTCTCTATGAGTACAATTAATTAAAACAGCATTTAAATAAGAAACTTAGTATAGTAGAAAGATCTTGTGATTCTCTGACCTTGGAAGCCATAATTTTTCTAAGCCTAATTTCTCATCAGACAAAAATAATTCCTACTTGGCAGGTTTTATGTCAGGAACAGATTTAATATTTGTAAAACTTGTAGCATAATGCCTGGTACATAGTAATCTGCTAAATAAGTTACACTGACTGTTATTACACGATGCTTCAAAATTATAAATGATGTTCAGTACAATAAAAAACAGAACAAAATGAACAAATAACAAAAGATGTTTTTCATGTGCCTAATAATTCCCTGAGATTTTAGTCTTTTGAAAGCTTCAATAACTGCTTTCGTTTACTGATGTCTGAAGCTGCTGAAAGAACTTGACATATAACCAGAGATAGTGTAAAATCTTGGAGAGTCTGAATTAAGAAGCTATATCTGCATTTGGAGATACAATGAAATCATACGTGTTTCCTCTCAGAAACTGATATCTGAAGAAAACCTGGAAACCCACTGATCAATCTCAGAAACCACACCCAGCTGCTGCCCTCAAATAGCAGGAGGACACACTTTGAATGAGTCAGAGTATGGATTGGAAGAATGTTGCTTTGGAAAATTATTCTGGAAAAATCAATTAATCTGGAGAAGATTTAATTGGATTTTTTTCAACATATCAGATATATCCCTTTTTGTTGCTGTTGCTTCAACTTTGTGAGAGTAGATTCAGACTAAATCCAGTAGAGGAATCCTCTTGTCAATTCAGTATAGAAGAAAAAATCTTCTGGGTAGACAGTTTGATATTTTATACCAGCATCCTGGGAATTCATTCATTTGTTAGTTTGGTCAAGTTGTTTATGCTTTAAACAGACCCAACAGGATAGAAAGCAACTTTTTCCCCCAAAAGAGTGATAGCTGTAATACAATAAATGTTATTAATTGAATTACGTCCCTCAAAAAGGTATGTAGACGTCCTAACCCCCAGAACCTGTGAATGTGACCTTATTTGGAAATAGGGTCTTTGTAGATATAATCGAGTTAAGATGAGATCATATGAATTGGGGGTAGGAGGCAGGGTGTCCCCTAATCCGTGACTCCTGTCCTTATGAGAAAAGAGAAATTTGGACATAGGGAAGATTGTTTATGTGAAGATGGAGGCAGAGATTGGAGTTATACTTCCACAAGCCAAGGAAGACCAAGGATTGCTTGCAACAACCAGAAACTGGAAGAGGCTGGGAAGGGCGCTCCCCTAGAGCCTTCAGAGAGAGCACTGCCCTGCCAGCACCTTGATTTCAGGCTTTTAGCCTCCAGAACTCTGAGACAAAATTTCTGTTGTTCTAAACCACCCAGTTTGTGGTACTTTGAAAAGAATACAGTGACCATAATCATTTTATTGCAAAAAAATGAGGACTGTGAAGATTAAGCAAATTGCCAAAGATCACCTAACTAATAAGAGTCAGTCCTAACCTCAGCTGGAGTATAGGCTGTAGACTGTTAAATTTAAGATTATTTCTCTTCAATAGCTGAACAGATTTTTGATATCTAATCTATTCAATTCTCTACTTGGCCTTTGTATCAAACCACAGACAAAACAGTCTGACTCATTCATTTAAAATTTTCTATTTTGTAAATATGTGACCTTGAAAAAGACCAAATAAAAATTGCTCATGACATCTGCATTTATTCTGTCCTTCTTTTCTCTTACTATAACTTGTGACTTATTTGGAACAATTTTTTCCAGTCTCATGTAAATAGAAAAAGTCTCATAAAACAGGTCCTCACCTTCTCATTGAAAATTTCTTTATACTCATCAAAGTTCTCTCCACAGCATGCCAGTAAAACTCAAATCTTTCTTTGACTCTTTCAGAAAGTCAGTTTACTATTACTATTTTTAATAACTGTTTTCTTATAGAAAAACACTGCATTTCATTGAAGAATACACAATTAAGCAAAAGTAAAGAAATTTATAAATAACCCAATCATTATTAAATATTGTTAATGTTTACTGTAAATCCTTACTGTCTTTCTTCTATGACTATCTATCCAAAATTTTATTCACAAAAATGGAATTGTGCCCCCACACATTTTTATGAGTTTATCATTGTTGCTGTTCATTTAAAAAATAATATGAACATCTTCTATGCCATAAATTGGAAAATTCTATGTCAAAAAGTCAAATAGGATCTTTATACTCCTAGCCTTCTCAGGACTTTCAAAATGCTAAGCATATCATGAAACTCTAAGAAAGGGATATGGTTTGCAAGGTTTTCCAATCTTCTTTTTGCCTGCAGAGCCCTTTTTATATAGTCTCTCCTGGAACACACTTTGGAAAACATCATTCTACATAATTACTTTTAAACACTGAACATCTCCCATAGTGTAGAAGTATAAGCCCCATCATAGAAATCAAGTCATCATTATCTTTAATGTACTCGTTGCATGTTTTTTAAAAATTCCCATCGTATTTCTTTCCTAACTCCTGAGAGAAAATACCACATTTCAGTGATTCAAAGAGGCACACTTTTTGCAATTAAACTGCCCAGAAAATGAGATGTGTCTCAGCCAGGCAGCAGTCATGACAACATTGGTGTGTGTGTGTCCATGAAAATTCACCAAATGCAAGACAATACTGACAATAGAAGCAGTGCACTCACTTAAAAAGTGCTACTGTGCCAACAATTCTCCTGATGGCACTCGGCAGCATTTCTCAATCTTGGGGGGGGGGGGGTCTCAGAATCTTCTGCAATGCCCATAAAGAATGCAGAGGCCCGGGCTTGTTGAAACAGAGCACGGCCTGGGCCTCTATTTTCACCACTTTTCCTGGTGATCCTGATATACACCAAACTTTGAAAAACACTAGCTAGAGGATGATATTGGGGGGGGGGGATACAAATATCAAAGACCCTGAATATAAATGTCATTCAGAAGAGCTGAACACTGAATGTGAGGACTTTTAGGACTGTATTAACCAGCTAATTTCATTTCTTCCTTTTTTGTATGCACAGAGTGCTAGATGATGAAATTCAATGTAAGTACAGTTAAAAGAGCTCTTCCAACAAATAATAAAAAATCTAGTGTAAGAAAGAACATCATGTTATGGTCTCATTGGCAACAGTTTTTTTCTTTTCAGTGGAACATAAAATATTGGTGTGTCTGATAATTTACAGGCCCCTCATCTTGTTGGTACCTCTTTTGGCACCGATTATGAATATTTTATATAGAGAATGTGTTCAATAAGCGTCTGATAATAATGACAAGTAATAAAAGCAACCAAAACATCGAGCCCCATGAGTTGCACCATAAAAATATATTGCCTAGGTAAATGTGTCCCAGAGCTATCTTTCTAAAATCCAAATACGGTCACATCTTTGTTCTTTTTCAAAACCCTGTGGTGGTGTCTCTTTTCTGGAAAGATAAAGTCTGAAGTCCTTAACATGCAGAACGATGCATAACACAAGTAGTCACACATTTACCTTTTCAATCCCATCTCCTCTCACTCCTGCCTCAGCCCATCTTCAGCCACATTCAACTTCTTGGGCTCCCCAAATATCACATTTCTTGTCTCTGTGTGGTCACAAGTGCCACTTCCCCCCACCTGGAAACCCTGTCCCTGATCTGCACGCTAGTGAACTGTCTTCCTGCACTTGGCCCAGCTCTAGTACAGCGCCTTCGTGAACCTCAGGGACTAGTTTTTCTCTTCGCTGCCATTGCCCCCTGGCTATTACTATATGGAAGAGCCAATCACACTGTAGCACCCATTTGGTAACTCGTACGTTCACCCACCCAGAATGTGAGTGCAAGTTAATGACCTGACACCTGATGCGGGTCCTGGCAGGTAGTACAGGTGAAAGAAATGCTTGTTGGATTGACCTGAGGGATAGCCTTGGGGAGGATACAATTCACCTGTGACTCCCCCTCATTCATTCCTTCCTTCATTCCTCACTTCCATGTAAACAGGCCAGATACTACTATGCTAAGCACCGGAACAGGGTGAAAACAAAACAGAAATGATTCCTGCTGTCATCAAGTGTTTAGCCTAGTGGGACCGACAGAGATTAAATGAATAAATGCACAAGTAAATAGAACTACACGATATGGGTCGTCTGACTGTACCTGGGCTGCCCAGGACCTCAACTCTTGAGTGGTGTCACTTTCAAAGTCCAGTTACAGAAGTCTCAAAGAAAAGGGTGACTCTTTCCTTAAGGGCCACTCTGTGTCCACAGAGAAGCTATGTAAAGTCCCCCGAAGGCACTTCTCTCTCTCCTCAAGGTGCCAGTGTGTCCTCACGATGCTGCTCTGTCCCTGTCACACTGCTCTTGGCTCCCTCTTCCCTCCCCGGCCGCACTGCTCAAGCGAGCCTACTCCGGAGGCCATCCTGCTCCTCTGAAGGCTGACCTTCCCCTCCGGAGCCCTTCGGCTTTCTGGTCAACGAAGTTCTCCAGCAGTTTTTATAAAAAGGGTCATATGAGTGAAAGAACTGGGGCTATGAGAGAATAAAATGCTAGAGCTAATTGAAATGGAGGGCAGGGATGGCATCGGGGCAGGAGATGAAGTGAAAGGGCTCCAGTGCTGTTCACACAGACTCGTGTGGTCCAGAGAACGTCCCAGGTCCCCTGCGATTCCCACTGATGACCTAGTGCCTGTTGCTCCTTTGCTTGACTCCATCAGCCCTTACTGTCTGTCCGTACCCGTTCTTTGGGTCAGCACATGGATTCACTCACTCTGCTTTTTAACACCCTGGTCTATGTCCATCTGATCTTTCCAACCATATTAGAAAGTCCTGGAGGTCTGTGCCTATCCTGATGCCGGGCACATAGTGGCCGTGCCATAAATATAAGAACCAAAGATACAAAATTCATACCTAATACCATTTTATATAATTTATATAAATTAATTCATTTAATCACCACAACAATCCTAAGAGGTAGTCTTACCATCCCTTTTTTACACATGAGGAAACTGAGGCACAAAGAGGTTAAGTCATTTGCACAAGATCACACAGTTAATAAATTTCAGAACGTTTGAATCCATGCAATTTATTTGTTTGTTAAATAAGTGAATGAACAAATAAATAAACTTCGAGCGATCGGTATGAAACCAGTGCAGGCGGAGTGTTGAGCTGAGCAATGCTTGTGTGAGTCCAGGCTGAGAAGATAACCGCAGTGGCTCAGTAGACAATGTTCTTCTTTTCAGGAGGAAGGGACACTTTCTTAACCAGCCAGATCAGCCCTGGCGATCCTTGCACTGAAAGATTAGTCTGCCAGGTTAGCCACACATGAAAGAATAATTAAGAATAAAGCTTAAAGGAGATTCTCTTCAAAAATAGGGAGGAGGTTATTAGTGTGACTGAATCACTAACAAATACGATCAACTACAGGTTCATTGACAATGTCAAGAAATGAGATAATACTCTCTTTTGACTCCTAGCTGACATTATCTGGCAGAGGCAGCTTGTTACTTGTCCACTACCATTCTCCATTTCTTCCTCACTAACAGAACACTGATTTATCTGGGGCCGCAATGTGCCCAGGTAAAAGACTACCTTTGCAAGTCTCACATGCCACTGGGAGTGGGCAGTGAGATACCAGCAGAAGTGATGGGTGGGAGTTGTGCAAAAGCTCTTTGAAAGAGCTTTGAAAGAGGCAGACTCCAGTGGCAAATGTGCCTTTTTTGCTCTTCCTCCCTTATTCTTGCCTGGAACACAGACACGATGGCTGGAGCACAAGTAGCCATTCTGGACCATGGGGATTCCTTGAGGATAAAAACTGTTTTTACAAAGACAGCAGAACAGAGAGGAGGAGCTAATGTCCTGATAACTATGGAGCCAGTTTTTTACTAGCCCTGCACTGCTTGCCTCTCACTTCTTCAAGTGAGAGAAAAATATACCTCCATCTTGCTTAAGCACTGTTATTTGGGTTTTCTCTTATATGCAGCCAATCTAAATCCTGTAATACAACTATGTCTCAGGTGTTCCCCAAAATTGAAAAATAACTTGTGTTTGTTTACAGTTGTTGTATTTAAAACTTTTTCATATATTATCTTATTTCAGGGGATGCATTCATTTCATCCAATTTGTGAAAGAAAATGCACCAAGCCATCTCACATATCTCAGATTTGGCTCATGTCATTACCTTGGTTTGTAGACCCTTTTCTATGTCTTTTGTTCATTAAGTCCTGTATATCCTTCAAGACATACCTCAAGTATCAGATCTTAGAAGAATTTTTTAAATCTACCCTCATGCTTATAGTAAAGTTCATCATGAAATAAATTTTCATGCTACGTTAAACCCACAAGGAGTGTTTTCAAAGTTAATCTTCTAACTTTGCTGCTGTAAATGTGTAAGAGAAGAACACCCTTCCCAGTTATCAGTTTAAGGTAACTATACAACAGTTAGGGTGTCAGAGTCTTACTTTTGAAAGCATAGGAAATTAATTCTGATTTGGAAGACTTAGTAAAATAATTACCAATCTGGATTATAGTCCTAGGGCTCCTGCCCAATATTCTGCAAGGACACAGTTTATTTTCCAGCTATATCTCCTGCCACTGGTAGGCCTTTAACTGAGCATCTACTATTTCCAATTTGGTTTTGGGGGTTTTGTTTTTCAAACATTTGATATTTGTTTTTCTCATTTGATATGAGAACACTGGATTCTAAAACACGTAGCGCTGTGTATATTACTGAGGTCCCATATTATTATTTTGATGAATGAATCTCACCGAACATTTATACCAAAGTGCTTTTAAAGGGCAAAAGGTGATGCCTCTAATTTTCATTTCTCTGAGATTTGTGCATTTGGCTGCTGAGGGCTTTGGCATTTACCTCTTCAGAGTTTACAAAAGCTGCCAAGTTTCATCCTGTGCCTCATAATTTGTTTTAGTTGTTCAGGTGAAACCAGCAGTATTTGTTTAAAAATGCTTCTTGCCAGGCTTTGTTTGCTGTGGCTGATATGTTTCATTACTAATTCAATAATGCTGTGACAGCAGAACCCGGAGCTTTCTGTGTGTAGTTGGGCATTGTAGCACACTGCCTGGAAATACCTGGCAGTCACTGTTTCCATAGGACACGATGGCAAGTGGAAAGGTCACTGGCAATACACTCTGTTAATTTGGTTAGAGTGCCTCCCCGAGAACAAAGCCCAGCCCCTCGCTGGTGAGTGAAAGCAACCAGCCTCCTCTTTACAGGTCACTTTTTAAGCTGATCATTATGAAATCTAAACAATTAAATTCCTTGGAAGCAAGTGCAACCTTTTCTGTATTGCTCGCGGAATCTCTCACACCATGGGCTTAATAAGAGCCAGGAATGCTTTTCTTTACCTGCAGACAACAGACTGTATTTGTATTTGGGGTTGGTTAGCAGAGCTGGGGTGGGGAGGAGTGGGTGGTTTAATTGTAGGTTAGTTTTTTCTTTTGTTACTGTATAATACCACAATCACCCCCAACCTGGTACTGACATATTAATGCACATTACGTGATAAAGTAGTTCTTGTAAGCTACTATGTTATAGTCATTTGCAAACCCAGAGCTTGGTAAACCTGAAATATTTAAAACCATGTTGTTATTGGCCAGTCTAGACCTGCAGACTTAGGTGTGGCTAAACCTTCTTCCTGTACCTCTTGTCACATTTTCCCTATTCCTCTTCATCTACAGGGGATGCAGAACTTCTGGGGTTCCGGTAATTACTAATGACATTGTCTTCTATGGTGCACATATGGTATTTTTGTGTTCATAGGTTTTACTTTATGTATAGTTTTTTAAAACAGTTTTATATTGCTCACATTCACATTCTTATCATTTGCACTCTGGTAGGTTTTGTTCCCCAACAATCATTTTCTCATTTTTAACTTATTCAATAAGTGCTTTCTATAAAGTTTTCACTCTGCTGGGTTTGTTTTGGTTTTGACTATCTCTGATTTATCAAGGTCACTCTGGATACTAATCAGGGTCACACTTCCTCAGAGGATATGAAGGCACTTGATTCATAGCCTGTGGGTCTGTCTGCTTCCCAGCAGAATGGAATCTTACAGGATGGAATCTTAGAAATAAATCCAATTTGCTTTTCTAAGATACTCCAGTCCTCTTTCTAATCCTGTCCAATGTAGTTGTCACACTTCCCATTATGGTCCCATTTAGCAGCACATTTTCACATTGTCATTGTGAAAATAACTAAATATTAAGGATTTAGGAACAACCTTTGGGATATTCTATTTAATTTGTTGTTAGGAAGTAGAAAATTCAGTCTAAGCTTTATAAAAGTCTGTGATACCCCATCAACAGACCATGCTCAAGTTCTATTCTCTAAATTAAGTTGTACAAAGTGTTCCTTTGTGTACTGGGGACCAGGACCTCTGGTAGATCCCAGCTGTGAAGGCTGTAGGAACAGGTACGGCTGGAGAAGAACATGTTGCTTTGAGCAATGATGATCTTGTTGAATTTTCATAGCAATGAAGAAACCAGATTAAGAAGAATTTCAACACGGGAACTAAAGAGTGAGTGGCTTAAGGTCAGCATACAGGGAAACAGTCAACATAGGGAGATAGCAAACTTCTTTTAAGAAAGTGCAAAACATTTCCAGTACTCTCTACCAAAGTAGTCTTTTAATAATAACAATAAGAAGAAGAATCTTAATTATAGTTACTCTATAACTTAGCAACTTCTTTAGCTTAAACTTTGGTAAACAGTTATGTCCCCATCAAATAACCCTAAATCTGTGTCTGTTCTAAACACTATATTTTATTTATTTTTTAAAATTTTTTATCTTGAAACTGGAAATATTCCTCACCTAAGATTTACCAAGTGTTAGTGTTTTGCACATTTGTGCTTGCTCTCAATAAGTGATTGGTTGATAGATAGATAGCTGATAGATTAATGTGTGTGTGTATGTTATAATTTAACTCTTAAAAGATGGATAGATATTTTATTATAAAAATATAATATTTGTTTGAAATACTCCTAAACAAATACCATATTTGTTTTAAAAATTATATTATGGTGTGATAGTATATGTTTTATACTAAAAATAATTTCTGAATGGAAATTTTCACCCATATTCTACATTTTTATTTTATAATAAAAATCAAAACTACTAGCAGTGTGAATTATAAGGCTCCCTTTATGTATCAATCTTATGAACTTTAAATTATGTAACAAATTTAAGTATAATGTTTAAATATATAAAAATTTTGAAAATACTTTTTATGACCATTTTGTTTAAAATTTCACACTAGGAGAACAACCTCAATAGAGAAAACAGTCAAAAGCTATAAACAGGAAACTTACAGAAGAGGTAACCCAAAAGGTCATTAAAAATGAAGAGATGTTCGATTTTGTCAGTAATTAGAGAAACATAAATTAAAATAATAATGAGCTATTACCTTGCACCTATTATATTGGCAAAAATTTGAAAACTATATAATGCCAAGTGTCCCCACCATAGCTGATTGGACCATGGCATAGGGCAGTCCGGATATAAAGCTGCTGGCAACTTATAAGGTATCTCACCTGACTCAGCAAGATAAGCTGGAATAAAATCATATTTGTCTACTGGGAATCTGTGTTTAGAAATTTTTTTAAATAAACACATTTAGAAAGAGAACAAAAGTAAGAGACTGAAAAAGTGGAGCAGAGCCAGAGGGCCAGAGCCACTCTGATGGGACATGGCAGAGTTATGAGGCAAGGGGGTCGGGGGTCGGTGAAGAAGACAGAGAGCATGAAAGCACAGAGCCCCTGCACAGAGTGACATGCAACCATCAATAGAGATGCTGTGAGGGACGCCATGGGTGCAAAGAGAGGAAAAGGCTTATTCTGAGTTCCTGCCAGCTTCCCAGGTCCTGGTCCTGTGCAGCTCAGGGGCTTTCCAGTTCTCCTTTTTGGAGGAAGGGAGTTGGAGGTGTAGTAGAGCAAAGAGATGCAAGATAAACAAAGAAGGCCTTCAAAATTCCAAAAGAAAATGAGTTTGAAGATTCTTATACCAAGCCAAACAATCCATCAAATGTGAGTGTAGAATAAAGATATTTTCAGGCATACAATGAAAGAAAATTCACCCTAAAACACAAGATGACCTTAGAGTGTTTGTTGATGTCTTTTTGTAATGTGCCAACCTTGAATCAAAATCACTCAAATTCTTCTGAAGTGATAATGTCAACAGATGTGTGGTATTGAAAAGGTGAATTAAAACACAGACTTCACACTATCCAGTCATTCAAGACCTGTTGATACAGTGTTGCAGGTAGCATTCAAAATGTATTGAGAAATTAGAATACTCCAAGGGTCAAAGACAGATAAGATATGACAAGGTTGGCTTTCAGGGAGTTGACAGAGCAGTCTAGGAGTCAGTCAAGAAAGGAAAACTGCTGTTAAGTCATCAGAGCGTGACAAGTGCTATAATAGCAGACAGATCCCAGGTTCGGTGGAGGCACAGACGAGGCCACTGCAAAGTCAGCCTGGGGATGCCATTAGTGAGGTGGGCTACTGGGGCAAGGCATTGAAGGATAAAGTAGGAGGCAGATCGGAATGGAGGTAAAGGTGCTGGGAGTGGGGTCTCATTGAGAACATTCTAGGTAGCAGAAAATTCTGCAAGGCAACGAAGCATGAGATAATATGTAATTCAAGATTCTGAAATATGGAGAGTGATGAGTAGAAGATGAGGCTGAAGGTGAAGGCACAGACACATTCAGGAACAGCAAACTCAAATTAACTTAAGGGAGGGTAACTTTAGTGAGAAAAGGCAAGCAGGCTTAAGACAATATGAAGTGGTGCAAACTCTACTGAGCCGCAAAGGTCCACCCACTTTTCTCCACTGGATCCTGAGCTACCACCTATGAATCTGGTTGGAGAGGGAAGGGAGATGGGATCCCCAAATCTGTATCCACAGGATTGCTATGCATATTAAAGTTTGGGAATTGCTACTGAAGACAGGAATGTTAACATGGGTAGGGAAATGCAATACTTACAAAATGCTAAGTCAGTGACTCCTAGCAATCAAACAAGTCCAAAGCGTTAATGCAACTATTGAAAACAGATTGCTAGAAACAAAAATAAACAAGGCAGTGCCTTAGAAATATATCAGAAAGAATATGACTGGAAGAACATAGTGAGAGAGAATAAAAGGCTGGGAATTTTGCAGAAGGTTTAAATTGTTAATGGCATTAATCATGGAAGATTCCCTGAGGAGGTGAAATTTTAAGGGTGGAATGTAATTTGTCTTACTGAGCAACTAAAACTATTCCTGTCTTAGAGGTAACATTTAAAGTCAAAAGATTTTTAATTTGGTTTGAATTTTTAAAAAATATTTTTAAATTACAAATAAATTATAATTGAGTTAAAGAATCATTTTCTGGAGTAGAAACAATAGGAAATTTTTAAAATTCTTTTTTAATTGTATAATATATAAAAAGCACATTTTAATAATTATATAATGGAATCCATAAATAAATAGATATTTTTAAATCTTATTAAAATAATAACCTATTTAATGTGGTTATTATTTTGACTGTATATAACAATTCACAGGAATTTGCTTCAGTTAAGTGGCTACAAGATTATCATTTTAAAACAAAAGGCATAACTTTCCCTAATCTCCTTTACACTCATTCTGTGATTCAAAGATTGAACCTTTTATGAAAATGCTTCCAATTAGAGTCTCTCCAGTGATTTGCTTATTATTAACCTGGATAGATGCAAATAGTGCTTCTCTTCCTCAATTTCACATGCAGCTCTGGCTCATATAACAAAAGTTCCTCAGGAAAGTGGAAAAATCAGAGCACTTGTACTATTGGTGAAATATTTGGAAAGATAACAGAAGCTACCCTCCTCAAAAAATGATGAGTTTGATGAAAAGAAATTAGCAAGCTGTGTCGGTGCGCTGCACATGACCAGCCATGCTTGCTGTCTAAGTCTGTCTGTTGGTTGTTGCTATGGCTACGGAAAGCCAGTGGAACCCAATGAGCTGTCTGCAGCAGTGCTGAGAGGACCAGCCATTTTACTTATGGAAAACAGTGTGGCATATTCTTCTGAGCTTTACCCTGGAAGAAGCATTTTTTTAAAAAAATCTATCCAGAGAAGAAAGAAGCAATGGGCATGTTAGTATACAATTATTACAGCCACGCATGCCTACAAGCTGCTGTTTGGACAAGCTGTTGACTGCTGTTCCAATTAGCTGATTGGAGAAATGTGGAATGCGGTGTGATAATGCTGCATATCTGCTATCAAGCAGCAGAATAGTGTTTTGTCTTGGGAAGGCAAGCCTTCCCTGCAATATTATCTCAGCAGCTCCCTAGCTGCTTACCCTGAAAACCAGTTATCCAAAGGAGGGTGTTGCCCTCTGCTAACACCAGTCCTGTGCGTGGCTGTTGCATATGAGCAGCAGGTCTGAAAGAGCAGGTGTGTGCTCGGATGGGCACTGGACTGTAACTTAGGTGGCCGCTCTCAGGTTTACCTGCTTCCTGTTAACAGATTGTTGGCTCACAGAGCATCTGCCTGCACGCTGAGACCGAGGTGGAGAAGGGGGTTCCTGGGCATCCCACTTGACTGACAGAGGTAAGCTTTTTTTGGCCTTTTTGAAAGCAGAGCATAAAAAATAACTTGGGACAAAACTTAACCTGAAAGATTTACAGCGATCGTGTGATCTGGATTTATCAGGGAAACACACATGTACAAACACTCACACACTTCCACAAAATAGGGTCAGAGACATAGAGTTGTTCCAGTAATTTAGGTTCTGTAAATTGTGTGATAAAAAAAAAAAATTACTGATATGCCTTGGGGCTTAAAATAAATATTTGCTGTTTGACAAACTATCATGGCTTATACTTCTGGACAGTCTTCATAGCCAACAACCTTTCTCTGTTACAAACAATAGATTCTTTTATGACCTGCACTTTGACATTTATTAAGAGAACTACATGTAAAACCAGCAGCACATAAATTGTGAACCATTTACTTTTAAGCCTTGAAAATGATGTATTTAACTTTGAACACCACTGTGTCTACATTTAAATTAAGGAATTCTGCTCCTTATGTAGGTGGTAAGAGCTGGTGGATTTTGTACTTGCTTATTCTGGACTGAGTGTCTTGGTGTGCTGTTTGATTTAGTTCAGAGTAGTTGTAAAGCAAACAGAGTAGGTACTGGAAGCCACTCACACCTCCTTTCTGAGTATCATGCATGCCATGCTAGCACAGAGCACAACACCCCCATTGTGCTCCCCCGGCTCAGAATCCAAGGAAAGAAAGGAAGTGAAGTCCCCACATTGAGTTCAGACACAGCTATAGTATGTGGCAGTAAAACTTCTTTCACTGCTCAGTTTTTCTCACAAGCAGATAGGTTTCAGAGATAGAGTGAAACCAAAAACACCACGTAGCACATACAAATGTACACTAATGTTTGCAGCGGATGTTTGCTGTCAGTTGCTCTGTGCTAATAGCACAGACATTGATTGCAGTAGAAATTACCCCTCGGTGAGTATTTCTTTGATTTATAGTCTCTTAGGAACAAAGCTGTTTCTGTGAATTGAAATTGGTCAGTCAAATCAAAATCCCCAGTAAGAAAATGACCAAGTAGTGATTAAATTCTTTTTCAGTAACATTTCAGCTTTACCTAAGTCAATTTTATTGTTGGTCTACCAGAAATATCAGATTATAATGCTATTGAAAATATTTAATGAAAAACATTTGGTTGAAAACCTTGAATAAAACCTCTATCTGTTAAAGATAGAAAATACCATGAAATTTAAAGCAAATAGTAGCTAAGATCTCCTTTTAAGAAATACATTTTTATTTGCTACTTTTCCCCCCAAATATGGATAACATGGAAAGTCTCCTTATAATTTAAGTATAATATAATTTTCATGAATACGTGTGAGCATGAATCACCTGTTCCACAGATATAGCAGTGTTAGCATGCCCTCAGATAAGAGAATTTTAGAGAATAAGAAGAATATTTTTCAAGACTTTTGTGCTAAATGTCACCAATAATCAAGATATAAAGATACAAACTAAGCAATCTCAGTGTAGAGAATCATGTCCAAACACATAATGATAAGAACGAATAGGAATATGCCTCCATGCGTGTGAGACATTGCATGGGCTAAAAAGGCGAGTTGTTGGCATTGTATCTCACTTTGAAAGAAAAACTAAATGCATAGACTTTGTTTTGAGTCAAATTCCATGAATAAAAATATCGGCCAAGTAAATGATTTTATTAGAGCAAAATAAAAGATATAAAAACTCTCTCTCCAATTTAATTCCCTTCAGAGTTTTGCACTGCTAAGGGAATTCTTAGAATTAACACAGTGAAAAGACCCACAGCAAGAAAATGACTTTGTATTAGTTTTTCTTGGGGGAGTTTTTAGAGGAACAAGGGGTAGAGATACCTAAGGCACACCCTACTGCCTGCAGTTCCCTGCTGCCTTTATGGTAGCACCACGTGCGACAGAGCCCTAGCCCGCAGGAAATGTGACATGCAAACTTTATACCTGTGCCATTTTCCCCTCATGAATAACTTTTAAGGTGGTATGCACAGCATATCTACATAGTTATTAATTCAACGATTTGGAAAACCAGGTTCAGAGACAATTCCCATCTTTTAAGACTTTCCAGTTTACCTTTTGTCTATTTTTGGACCCTTGTTTTTTACCATTTTCCAACTCTTCTGCTGGCAATATAAAATATTTTGTAATTTCCAAAACACAGTACATCACATTTTGAAAATGCATTCTCCTCTCTATAGACTTTTTCCTTTAAGTCACCCCCAAACCAGCAGTTGTCTTTCCTGCATCTTTCAAAAGCCAGCTAGGATGTCTCTCCAGACTGTTCCTCACTACCTCCTTTGAGTACATCTGAATCTTATGGCTGTAGTTTTGTTTACTGCACATACAGCATTGATCTCTACTCAGAGGCTTTCAGAGTTTTACTGACCTCTGACTCTACAGTATTTTGTCAGGTGTTTAGAACTTGGCATTTAGGTATCGTACTGGTAACCTCGGACTTCACTATTTTCTTGTAAGTTACTGTAAATATAGAGTTGACCTCGAAATAGAATTCTCATACCGCCTTTTATCAGAGAAACTGAAAACATTTTAAAAAACAACACTGAGGCTTTAATTTCTCAAATATGAAAGTATGGCTTGAGGATCACAATTTCATAAAAGATATAAGTGTTCTATACTAGGACAGAATTTTCTGATGAAAAATTTTACACCTAAGCTTTATGCAAAACAACTTGAAAGTTTTAGTATATACATAATAGTATTTTTCTATCTGCTGCTATTACAAAGTTTGCAGGGGAAAATAAGTATAGCACATATCTAATTAGAAATTTGCTATATAACCAGGCTATTTAGAATGAATGGTGCATTGAGGATGATTAGTAGCTGATTATAATGTAAGATACTTACGGAATCGTTTTTTATACTGAAGCCAGAAGAAAGTAAAGGTCATGAGCCGGACAGAGACCAAATGATTGCAGTGAAGTCTACAGTAGCCGAATTTCTTTTAACTTTCCAAAATAAACCTGAAAGGTTACTGATAATCGCAAGTTACATTATATTTCCCTACAGCTTAAGTTTCTGTGTGAGGGAGAGAATATTCTCTTAGTATCACTATTGATACAGACATAGTTTTGGTTACAAAGACTTCCCATACTTTTTTCTATATCAGATGGCGTGATTATTATTTTTTTAAATAAGCCTAATTCTAATAGCCTTTTTTTTTTGTGGGAAAATTGCTTCAATGCTATAATCAGAAAATAAGAATGTATCAAGAGTTTTATTAAGAAGTAACAAATATATAATTCCTTGTCTCTAAAATATATATGCTGAAAGAAAAAGTTCTAACTAACATCGTATAATTTTTTGTGCATAAAATGTAGCACGTATTAGGAAGTTTAAACTGTCCAGATGTTTGGAATTAGAAAAGAGTATATTTAGGAAATTACTTAAACTCATGTAATTCATATTTCTAGACATTTCCACATTATATTCCAACATCGAATTTTATAATAAGAAAAAAGATAAATGGCAATTCTTAATTATCATGCTGTCCTATCAAGGTTTATTTTGGCTCTCTTCCAGCTGATGTTAATGTATAGCATGTTATAATTAAGTAATAGCTAAAGTTGAAATTGGTTCTATTTATCTTAAAGACTAATCATGTTTAATCATTATTTTAAATTGTATATAGTAATTAAATTTCAGGAAACCTAAGTTCATGATATATAGGTATCATTTTTAATATTTTATATTTTAAATAAGTTGTAATATTTTGAAGTCCTAAACTATGTGTAACCATATTTCTTTTGAAATGAAATAAGTTGCACTTACATTTTATAATGAAGAGTTGTAATGTATGATTGAATTAAATAATTTTCTAAAAGTTTCTTAAACTAATAACTTAATTATGGATAAGCCTATTAAATTCAAAACTATCACTCTCAAGAATTATATTGAGATTTTCAAAATATCTTCATCATTTCTGAAATAAAGACATGCACATTTAGCTGTAATGAAACACTTCTGTAACTACTGAGTTCTAAATATTGGCAAGAACTCTTATTCCAGCTTAAGCCCAGTTAAGAAGATATTAGTTAAGTAAATGACAGGGAACTAGCAAAGTAAGGTTTTCAGTTTGGGGTTTGGCAGCAGGACATATCCATATAGAACAATATCACACTTTAATATACCCTAGTCTTTGAAACAGAAATGGAGTAGTTTACCAACTAAGAATTTTGACGAAATAAGCAGTGGTTTCCTATTCTCTCTACGGGTCAGATATACATAAGTCCAGCAGTAATTGCATACCTTTGAAAAGCATTACTTGAGCAAAAATTCAGAAAGCTTTCACTTTTCCTGATCTAACTTAGGGTCTTACTTTCAAAGAAAATTTTCTCACCTCAAAAGAAAAAAAAAAAAACCCTAGGAATAGTCTCATTATACTTCCTAATTTCTTTTTATATCCATGTTATAATTTAGAAAAAAAATTGAATAAAAAACATTATTTGAAAATTTCAGTGATATTTTGGGTTTTTTTCTGTTTATTTATCCTGTTGCCTGCTTTTTAAATTTTTTAAGATTTTTTATTTTTTTATTCAACTTCAACATTCAGTTCGTCTGTCTTTCCTTTGTGATGTTTTCTCGATGGTTGGTGTTAATTCCCTATCAAAAATACCTTCTTATAATGAATCATATCCTCTGCTTTGAAGAGGAGAGTCAGTCCAATCAATGTAGAAATAACCCTTCTTTTCAGATTCCTTTTTCTAGTAAATTTTTTCTGGAATGGCTGACTTTGAGGTCAGGGGCAATATAAACCTCTCAGGTTCCAAATCTGATATGCTACTTAATTGGGTGTCCTTTAGAAATTAATACAGTTGTAAAGAGCAGCCATAGAGAACTTAACAAACTGTAGCAAAAATAGGCTTCTAACCAAGAGCTATGACACTTGTGAATCCTCTTACGAGTACAAGCAGAGAATGACATAAAGAGCAGTAAGTTTTTTAGATGTACAGAAAAAACATGTGCAAATAAGATTTGGGCCACATTGGAGAAAAATTTATTAGTGTAAATGTTCATTCTGTCCTCCTCTAAAAACAAGTCCCTGTACCTACTTCTAGCTGAGGATACCTAGTTTCTTGGGGCCATTTAATTCTTCAAAGAAGTGACCATCGTAGAGGCAGCAGCCCTGTTCATAGAAACATGCTGGAGCTTTTGACTGCGAAATCATCCTCCACCTATTGACAGGAGTCAGCTACCTCTGCCTCGCTGGGTCGTTCTAATACCAGATCTCAATACTCCTACAGTTTGCCTACACTTTACACTTTTGAAAAACATAAGTTTATGAAAGCAACACTTTGTTGCTTAAAAGTGAGATGACTCTTTGCAGGTTATAAAGATGCCTTCACACTTAATCATCTAAGTTCCCTGTGCTAAAGTTAACAAGAGAAATGAGATTAGATAACTAGAAACTCAGCTGTTCGTGTGCTCACTGTGTCATCTGGGGAACCATTTCAGCACCTTTTGAAACAAGTACACTTAATCTGGCAGATATATTATTGCACTATAGTAAATACTATGTATTTTATCCATTGGGGATAAACAACTTTTAAAAGAACGTATCTGGAGCAACAGCTTAAGCCAGTTGAGGGAGAGGGAGGTCAGGAGAAAGGCAAGTGGCAAGGGGATAGAAAAAGGCACAGTTCGCTTGGGCAGAACAAAAGTTACAGGGAAAACTCAACTTGCTTTGAGTTGTAGGCACTCAGCAGGTGGTCAACATATTATATATTCAGTCAGTACTGGTTAAATGAATGAACGGCTCACGGTAACCAGATCTTCCCTCTCAGCAGTGTTCATGTTAACACATAATTAGGAAGTGCAGTTTGAATTTAGAGAAAAAATGGCAATTTAGAAATTTTTCCTGACTTTTTTTAAATCATAAAAAAAACATGATAATTTTAGAAAACGCTATTATTTTTAAAAATAAAATATAACGTTCTTGGTGAGAAGCACTATATTTTAACAATTATATAACACAGGAATATTACCAGAAGCTTAGATAAAGCTCAAATATAACACATCATGTAGTGAATAATTCAGACAACAAGAAAAACAAATCAGTTTCTACTCTTAACTTTCTTAAAACTTCTGATTACAGTTACATTCATCAAGAAATATAATTAACACTAAAGAGTTAAAATTTTCCTTTTTAAAATAAACATAAGAAAGAAAAGTTTAAAACTAGAGTTACAAAATTTTAAATCTTTATTTTAAGGCTTTAGAATATAGTTAAATAGAGAGTTTAAGGTAGAAAAGGCATCAAGCCAAGAAGATCTTTCCAAGTTAAGAAACCATAAGAGCTGGAAGACCTCACATGGTCAATCAAAATATCTGCTTTTGACTAAACCCAAGAAAACAATAAAAACCTGAATAACTAGCATTCAATAAACTACAGGAAAGGTCATTCAAAAAATTATTCGGTTTATTCAATCCAAAAGATATTGATAATAATAAATTATACAGAGTTTACTCTGTGCTAGCTACTATCCTAAGAGCTTTATATATATTAACTTTTCATGAAGGATCTGGAAAAATCACAAAACCTATGATTGTAATACCCAATACCAAAAACTAGGAACGCTGGAATTCATCAGAAATATTTCCTGTGATCTCAAATCATTTACCAAAGGAGATTCAACAAACATCACATTTTGTTGGCTCCTTCTTAATCTTTTACCAATTTGCACATATATTATTTTTATATCATTTTAATGAAGTTTTTCTATATGTGTCTAATCTTTTAATGTGAAAGTGAGCTCCATGAGGGAGAAATAATGTTTTATGTTTTTACCCCCATCATCTTGCCAAGTGCATGGCTGAGAGTAAATGAAGAATGGGTGGATAATTAGGCTAAGAACGTTATTGTATTAAATACCAACAAGTAAAATTTACACCAAAGACAAGAGACTTAGTCAAAGTAACATAAACTAGATGTGATTCCATGTAACTTTTTCATCATGAAAACGTTAATTTGTTCCATACATCCCTAAATGTTTCTTTTGTTATAGGTGTTCTGTTTATTTTTAGTTGTTATGTTTTTTATGTAAAACACTGAGCTAAATGTCAGAGCATTCCTTTCCAAGTCATCAAGACTTCCTTAACAGAGGAAGTCATGACACAATCAAAAATAACTTGGCTCATTTAAACCACTATAGACTTTTTCCCCAGAATTTAATCTCCTGAGCAACTTAACTACATGTTAGTTATATCTGGCAATCAAGAAAAACAACAAAAATGTGGGAAGGCATAGTTACTTCCTTTATCAGAAAAACCATTATTCATTTGTTGAAAATATATCTGTTTTAGGAAAGGGCTTTCTTGGGTCAATAATTCAGATGACTGATACTGTATCCTGAATTATTTGACATTGGCTTTACTTAGAAACATAACTCTTTATATGACATATGGTCTGAGATCTGATTATATCACTGACTTCCTTTCTCTCATAGATTTAATTTTATAAGGCTAACAGAAATTATTTATATAACAATTAATATGAAGTACTTTTTCCTTGAATCAAAAAAAAAACCTCCTTCTGAAGTGTGCAAAGTATTTTGTCTTCATTTTAAATTGGTTTTTAGATTTATTGACAAGGGGGAAATTACTATCACCCTCATTTTATAAAAGCAAATGACAATCAAAGCCATAAATAATCTAACAATCACCTTCCTTTTGACCCCAAATCCCAAATGTCCTTTCAGTACCTCATACTGACAGTTATCTGGTAAAATAATTTGATGATCTATATATTATTATGGGGTATAATATTGCATCATAATCATTTTGAACCCTTAACTTTTGCTTCCTTTGGAAATAATTGGGAAAACATGCCCTCAAAATTCTCTGGCTCATGTTTTTGGGCTCTGATATTTAATTTTGCAAATGTCAAGAACTGAAAAATTATAACTGACTATGATAAAACTATATTTGCCCAACAAGCACATCGGTAGCATGAATTCTTAACTGCCAAGTGGACCAGAATATCTGGAGTTGCCCTTTCATGTAATTTGCTTAATACACACAACAAACCTGTAAGAAAAGAAGAAACAGAGGCTCAGTGAAAGGCTCATTAGATTTTATCGTTATGAGTTAGTTGCTGACTTTGAGAAATGGTTCATTCCAGTGCTGGGATAAAAGCACATCAAAAGATTAAGGAATGGGTATGTTTTTCAACTCAATAGCAAAAAAAAAAAAAAAAAAAAGATCAGTTGAAAAATGGGCAAAGGAGCTGAATAGTCTTTTTCCACAGAAAATATGCGGATGGCCAACAGTGCATAAGAAGGTGCTCAACATCACTAATCATCATGGAAATGCAAAGGAAAACCACAATGAGACAGATCTCATACCTGTTAGGATGGCTATTATCAAAAGGGCAAATGATAACAAATGTTGGTGAGCAGGTGTAGAAAAGGGAACCTTTGTGCACTACTGGTAGGAATGTATATTGGTAAAGCCATTATGGAAGATAATAAGAAGGTTCCTTAAAAAATTCAAAATGGGGGCCGACCCTGTGGCACACTCGGGAGAGTGCGGCGCTGGGAGCACAGCAGCGCTCCCGCCGCGGGTTCGGATCCTATATAGGCATGGCCTGTGCGCTGGTGTGGCCGGTCACAAAAAAGACAAAAAAAAAAAAAAAAATTCAAAATGGGACTATCATATGACTCAGCAATCCCACTTCTGGGTATATATCCAAAGAAAATGGAAAAGATACAGAAACAACCTAAGTGTACATTAATGAATGGATATAAAATTGTGGGGTGTGTGTGTGTGTGTGTGTGTGTGTGTGTGTGTGTGTACACACACACACAGTGGAATATTATTCAGCCTTTATAAAGAAGGTAATCCTGCCATTTGCAACAACATGGATGCATGTTAAGGATATTATGCTTAGTTAAATAAGTCAAACAAAGAAAGACAAATACTGTATGATCCATTTGTATGTGGAATCTAAATGTCCACCTCACAGAATCAGAGAGTACAACAGTGGTTGCCAGGATTGGGGTGAGGGGGATGGGGAGATTTAGGTCAGAGGGTAAACTTCCAGTTAGAAGATGAATAAATTCTGGGAATCCAATATACAGCTTGGTGACTATAATTAATAATACTGTATTGTACAGTTGCAATTTTCTATGTGGGTAGATCGTAGATTTTCTTACCATACACACACAAAAAGGTAACTACGTGAGGTGGTATTAGCTAATTTGATTGGGGTAATCACTTCACAATATATACGTATATCAAAGCATCAAATTGTACACTTTAAATATATACAATTTTATTTGTCAATTATACCTTAATAAAGGTGAGGGGGAAGGAGTATGTTTTTAAGGATGTGAAAGCAACAGACACAGCTAGTAACTCAAAGAATGGAGAAGGCCCCAGCTGAGAAGGTAATGAGAAGGTAGAAAGGAAAGAGGAGAAAGGGAGAGAGACTAGGACATCCGTGATGGCAGAGAGCTGTGCTGTCCATGGCCGTAGGTAAACACCAGCAGGAGAGAAGGAAGGATCAAGAGGAAGGGCAGCTACTCTGGGAGCAAAACCCCAAGGGCAGTGAAGAGGTAAGACAGAGGACAGACAGGGGATAGGCTGGGGGCAGGAGAGGGGGACTGGGACCACAGGAGCACTGGAGCGAACTGAGTAAATGGTGGTGACTCCTGACAGCCAGGAGAGAGGTTGAGGACGTTCCCAGTGGACAACCTTGTCACACTGAGGTGTGGGGCAAAGTCCAGTGATGCAGGAGGGAGTGTAGGGGTGGGAAGCCATAGAGAGCTGTGTCCTGTCCATGGTGGTGAACAAAGAGGGTACAAAGATGGAGTGAAAGCCAGCAGGGCCAGGGGCAGGAGTGAGTGCATGTCAGGAACAGTAACCTCACTGTCTCTCCCTTCATGTGCTGGCTCTAAATGTCTGAATACGCACTTTAAATTATTAACATAAATTATTGTGACTTTGGACATCTGCTGTAGGAGAGATTTCTCTGATCTAGTCTTCTTGGTTGGAAGGGGTGTGTTACAGGGTGGGGTCTAGGGGTTAAGAGCGTGGACTCATTGCTGGTGGGAGTTCTGGCTCCAAAACCTAATTGCAGCAAAGTAGGCCTAGGTACGAAACCCCCTGAGCCGTGGTTTTTTCATCTAAGATGAACATAACCATGGTACCAAACACTAAGGATACGGATAATGTATATTGTTCTTCACAATGTCTGACTTAAGAAGAGGCCTATAAATGTCAGCTGCTACTGCTGTTAGCTGTTCATAGAAGCTCATAGTAAGACCCTCCTTCAAATTCCTGTGCTCCAGTCCCTTATCCCTGAGTCCTCTAGAGTCTTGTGAAGCCATGCATACATGTGGTTTGAATGGACCCTGCTACTGCCACTCTTCAGTGAAATCCTAGTTACCACTGCAATGTGTGTAAAATCTAAGTTTCACAGATCTCAGAGGGACTCTATAATGCTCTTTACTGAGCATTATAGAGAACAATAGATCAATTTGGAGTGTTGAAAGACTTGGAATTTGTGGGGGATTGGGCAACTTAGTAGATGGTGATACTGTTAACCAAAATAGAAATGAAGAAGAGCATTTTTGCTTTGTTTTTGATATGAAGGAGAAAATGTTTTGACATGTAGGACTTGACATATTTGTTGGAAACATCTAGATGAAGACACCTAGTAGGCAGCCAGAAATACTTTTCTAGTTATTAGGAATAAGTAAGGCAAATGATGGGATAAACCAGAACCTCAAATGTAGCCTAATTCAAGATAGATTAGGACTAACGGCTGTATACAGCTTGGGCATATATCTACCGCTATGAAAGTCATTTTTTTTTTTTTTCTGATGAGAACATGTTTAAAAAAAAAAAATGTAAGATGATGTCTTTTTAGTCATTCTACAGAAAAAGATCCACATTTTTTTAAATGAGGGTTTTTTAAAACTATTAAACATAGTTGCTAAGTACACTAAGGTCAAATGTTTAAACTGCCTCACTAGTTTTTTTCTTCTATTTGTCACACATGGTTTTTTAAAGCAAATAATAAAATCTTTATTCCTCTTTTAAAAAAAAAGATATGGGATTTGACTGGTCTAAATGCAGTTATTGGGAAGAAATAATGTGAATTACAAACCAGCCAATTAGGTAAACTTTAGCTATTTAATAAAATTTGGTATTGAGCAAAATGTATTTTTTTCTATTGAAGTAACAGGTATTACAAGTTTAATTTTTCTGGGAAAAAATAAATGAAGATTAAAATGATAAACTATCTCAAAAAGTTTTGTGAGGATTGAGTGGATTCTGTATAAGTGGTCAAGCAGGTCATGGCATGTGGAATATGCTCAAGAAATGTTAGCAAGTGTTATTGTCATTCCTATTATATAAACGAGTTCATTAGAAAGGCAAGCACCTCTGATTCTCCAGGCTGCGTGCGTTCAGCAGTGACTAGTCAGAGTCACTGCTCTTGGGAGCTGTTCACAGTCTTTGGGATGAGAGAGGGGAAGCAGCATCGTGATCCCCAAGACAGAGGTGAGCAAGCGCTCCAATTAAGGCACGCAATAGATGTGGCTGACCCTGCCTGCACCACTTCAGACGTGTGCAAGGAGTGTGCAAGAGATTTCAGATGGAGAGGACACCCGTGTGAACGAACAGGGCATGACAGAACATTGGCGGTTAGTTAGTGGGTCTAGAAAGTAGAAACAATAGGAAGAACTGGCCTAGTAGGGTGTGGGCTTTGCAGTCACGTGGACCTGATATTCATTCCTGGCTCTGTAATTGCTAACTTAGTATACGGGAACAGGTCCTCGACTTCTCTAGACCTCTATCTCGCTACCTACAGAGAAGAGATAATAGCACTCGCCTCCGAGGATTATCAATAGGAATAAATGAGATTATTATAAAATGACGGGCATAGCACCTGGCACATAGAGATAGAATGCATGGTAACCGCACCTGTTTTTATCACCACCATCAGGATCAGCATCACGCTAAGTAGTTTGGGTCAATTCTTTAGAAAAGAAGAACCATTGGAGTTTCTTTAAGTGGGAAAAGTAATGATCCTATTTGTGTATGAAAAAGAACCGGTAACAGTGTATCCAATTCAATGAAGAGCACATGAAACGGTTATGGAAAGACAGCTTCAATGTCTCAGGCAAGAGGCAAACCTAGGCATGAACTGAGATGATGGGGGCAGGGAGAAAAGAGTGAGGGATTTATTCAGTCATGAGCTACTCTGTCAGTCACTTTTCTAGGTGCTTGGAATGCATCTGAAACAGGGACTGCTAAACGGTCTTTAAAACAGGCAACTCTGATTCCGCATGGTATCTCGCTGACAGAGATGTGTGACATGACCAGAAGCAAGGGAAGTCTGGAGCAATCTATGTTGCTTGTGGGGGAGCTTCTGAGGCACCACGGAGGAAATGTTGCAGGTGGGGCTTAACAAATATGTGGGTGTCGCCTTGAATGTGCTTAGACCCCCATGGCCCAGGAACAGTACAGCCAAAGCGCCCAGGCACAGAGGGACATGTTCTGAGGATGGAAAGCCATTTGATATGGTTGGAATGCTGGGTGTCCGACGTGGAGAGATAGGAAGTAAAATTGTAGCAAGTAGACAGAGCCAGACTGTGGTGTAATTGTGTCTCACCATGTTAGATGCTGAAAGATTTCAAGCAGGAAAGTAAAGTCATGAGATTGCCATTATACCACGGCTACTCTGGTCTCAGAGTACCACTGGGGGGTGGGGAGATGGAATTAAAGGATTTCAGGTAGGAGGACAGCGCAGAACTCCAGGAAGACAGGGTGTAAGCCTCAGTGAGGACAGGACAGTAGGTCTGCAGAGAAAGTACTGGAGTGGAGATTATGGAAATAGAACCAATAGTCCTTAGTAGACATTTGGAGGTGGGAACAGGGGTATAGTTTGATTATCAAGTTTCTGTCTTGGAAAAATAAGATATAGAAAAAGCACGTTTGGGGAAGAAGATAATGAAACCGGTTGGAGACTTTTTGAGATGGAGATGCAAGTGGGACATCTAGGTGGAAAACATGTTTTTTTGTTTGTTTTTTGCCTGTTTAGTTTTTTAGAAAAAGTTCTAGGCCAAGAGAAATACAATTTGAGCAGCAAACAGAAGCCACATATGCAATTTTTAATTTTCTAGTAGTCACATTGAAATAGGTATAAGGAAACACATGATATCAAGTCTTACAGCATATTTTATTTAACACAATATATCCAAAATGTTATTATTTCAATAAGGCATCAATATAGACAATAGTAATGACTTAATCTTCATTCTTTTTTTTTTCATGTCTAGTGTGTATTTTACACAGATAGCACATGTCAATTCAAGCCAGGTGCCTCTCAGTAGCCACATGCGGCTAGTGGCTGCCATTTGGACAGCACAGTCTAGACCTTCGGAGCCTGCATGGGAGATATCTATTTGAGACTGATGAGAATCAACATCTTTTCTGAAGATGTAGATCAAAGACAGCTTATGCAGGGGAAAGTGAAGGGAGTAAAGAGAGCTTCTCCCAGTGGCAGGAGAGAGGGAGGAATTGCTGAAACTTCCCCTGACCTTGATCTATCTTTAAAGGATATGAGATATAAGATTGGAGCCTTTAGGGAAACCAATTATCTTTGTTGAAATTTTGTGCAACCAGCACCCACTATATAATTTGCAGAGCCCAATGCAAGATGAAAATGAGATACTCCTTATTCCAAAATGATTATTGATAGTTTCGAGATGACGACAGCAAAGTATCAAATGGAGTACCTGGCTGTTATGAGCACAGGGTCAGGTGCAAATGTTCAGAATGCATGTCACGAAGCCAACCTTGCATACACTGCTTGCATTTTTATGCATTATGTCTGAACACTCTTGCCTTTTGTGAATCAAACACAGTTTATTTAATACGACGATTGATGATTTTGAGCTATGGTGGGCAGGGTATCATGGCTGGCAGCTACTCTTCCTGGCTGCAGCAATCAGCACCTTCTCAAAAAGCAGCGCACAAGTCCTGCTCTACCCTTCCCACACTCCCCACACAGGCAGGAAGGACCTGGATAATGCCAGAACACCATCAACCTGACCCCTGCATCATGCCAAGAAGGCCCACGGAGTCCTCACCCTGATAGGGATCTGGCAGCTCACTTTACTTCTAGAAAACCCTCTTTCTCCACATCTTACATCTCAACACGAAAGACTAAAATTAGAAGGAGGAGCTCTGGGGTAAAGGAACACAACCTAGAATTCCCTGAGATCAGCAGAATAGCTAGAGAGTCCGGGGCAGGTTGTGCATCCACAGATATGTCCCAGGCCAGTGCTTGGAGATGCAGTATTTGGATTTTTGTATTTGTGGTTTTCTGTGACTGGAACACCCCCTACACTAAAAATGTAAATCTAATGATCAATTTCCTGTAGTACATTGTGTATGAAAATAGGCATCTGCCTCATTAAATAGCACCAAGCAACAGTGGCCCCTGACTCTCCTAAATGTCGGTGCCCCCCCCACCTGCCTCTCCTTCCTTCCTGCGTCCTTCTCCTTCTGTCTGTCCTTCCCCTGGCTCCCTCCCCAGCCTGATGTCATTTCTTATGTGGTTGTCTTAAAAACCCAAACTGCAGTTCGAAATGCCATTTATTGTACTTAGTAAACAATTTTATGTCCTCTATACTTGATGAGTCATCTAGTTTGAAAAACAGTATATTTTTCTTTCCAAGAACAAAGTACATATTAAGTGCTTGTGAACATCTTGATACCCCATGACTGATTTTCCTTTTGTGTGTGCCCTGTTGAAGGCAAGTTTCGTTCAATTTTGTATTCAAATCCCTCCAATTTTGCAGGAAAGGAGGGAGCAGGCCAGGCAGGAGCCTGTGGGAACTGTAGACTAAAGTCCAGTCATGAACTTAGCCTCTATGGAACTGTGACCACTGGCATGTGACTTCCCGTCTTCCAACCACAGGTCTGTGTAGGGGAGAAAGGATTTCTTTCCTCACCCATTGCTGGGTTCATGGCTGAGGCCTCTATAACAAAAGACAAACCAACAAGAGAGAAGAATACAGGTTTATTTAATATAAGTTTTAAGTGACACGGGAGACTGCAGATGGAAATGAAGATTCAAAGAAACAGAGGCCTGTGTATTTCAGTGCCAACTGTCATGAAGGTATATGGTCTGTGTAATAACCTGGGGGGAGCTTAGCAAGACATGTTTGCTAAGATTCTTCTCTGTGTCTCTGTTTCTTCAGAGACAAGGACGTTGCCTTCCTCTGAGTATATGGTGGGCACCTCTCACACAGGGGTCATAAGACCTGCTTCAGAGGAAGACCAGAGGATTCTTTTATCCTCAGGGGAGAAGGGCAGAGGAGGGTCAGAGAGACCTTCCCGATTCTGCTGTGTTCTCAAATACCAAGGTACCGTGTTCTGAATTTCATCATTTGGTGTCTGAAAAATGTGCTTAGGTTAGAGGACAATTATAGTTATTGTATAGTTATAGTTATAAGTATAGTCATAGGAAATAACTCATGCAAAGTATGCACTACAGTGCCTAGCATAGAACGGGCTCTCCATAAATGGTAACTATTTGTCGATAAAAAATCTCCTAGGATGAAAGGAAAATGGGATCTGCTAGAGGTCTTAACATAGTAAAGCTTGATTAGGGTCAAAGCAAAAAAACAAAAAACAAAAAAACCTACATAAATTAAATAAAAATAAATTTCCACAATAAATAAATAAATAGCTCCTTAATATAAAACGCACCCAACTCCAACTTTCAATGATCAAGTTGCTTTTAAACTGTTGAAATCTAACTTAAAACTCAAAGAAACTTCTACAGTACAATAACAACACACTTCTGTAACTCATGGTCCCGAGTGGATTATACTACACTAAGATAAACTAATATTTCAGTGATAAATTATGCAGAGTATTAACTGCAAAAACTATATGAGAGTAGAGTGTGGGAGAGCACCTCTTCTAAAGATTCTAATTCCAAAGAACTGCCATCACCTATGCTAATAGAGACTACAACCCTAAATCTTAAAGTACTTGCTAAAGAATGCATTTTATGATCTTTTTCCAAAAAATTTACCCACTTAGTTATGTTTTTCTTCGGCTGATCTAAAATTAGTCTTCATGTCACATGTCACGTGGTATTAGAGCTTTGTGATCTGCAGGGTTAGTTAGGAATGTAGAAGAATGGTAAGTATTCTTATAAATAATAATAATAGCTACCATTCATTTAATGCATACCATGTCAGGCAGCGTGCCAAATTCTTTAAATACCTCTCACAGACTATTCACAAAAACACTCTAGTGAGGGTATTATTCTCATTTTACAGAAGAGGAAACAGGATCAGAGAAGCTCAACAATTTGCACAGGTTCGCACATGTGGGGAAAGTAGGAATCAAACTTGGGTCGGCCAGTTTCCAAACCCTGTGCTTGTGAGCATTTTTCTAGACTGTCTATTTGTGGGAATTACAGATCAGCCAAAAGAAAATGTTATAATTCTCATTTTAGCATTTTCTTTATATTTTTGCTTTTGGGATTTATGGAAATATTTATTTATAAGTGAACACCAAATTTCCTTGTTCTCAAAGACCAGAAATAGCACAATAAAAGGAAGTAGGGAGAAAAAAAAATCTAAGATGCCAGTAATCACTAATTTCTTGTAATGAAATTGTGGATAGTTTTTATTTTCTTCTTTTTGGTCATCCATATTTTCTAAATCTACTCAAAGTTATGAGAATTCTAAAATAAGGAGATGCATCTAGATGAGGACCAAAGGAAATTTATGTGGCACCAATCATGTTTAGACATCTAATTATGATGTTACAAGGCTAAGCAATAGAAAAAAATTTTAATCTCTTTTAATATAAATATTTACCAATTCCCTGTAGTCTTAAAATTTGCATCCACTTTAATTTGGGAGATTATTTAAAAGATGTGTCATTAGAAAACTGATCACAACCAACTTGATTTTCTGGGCTCAGTGTAGTGGGCCTGTCTGTTTACTGGCAGCGACGGTTTTACCTGCAGATTAAGAATGATTAGCTCTACTTTGGAACCAAATACAGTTCAACTGGAGTTCAAAAAGATTCAAGAGTCTTGTGGCTGAGTCCATGTTGAACACTCTCCCTCTGTTAACTACAGCTCTGTGATCTGGAGAAGAAAACAGTTACTCTGAGAGTATGTGCCTTTGGGGAAAAACAATCTTATTTTCTTCACATTTTTAAGAGAGTGTCCAGTATAACAAATAGCAAGTATGAGCACTAACTTTTACAATAAATTCAACTTCACAGATAAAAGTCCTAATATGCTAGGTGAAAGAGTTCACCCAAGGCATTTAAAATAAGAAAAAAATGAGAAAAAACAGTTTGAAAGGATATCATCAAGGCATTCACTGTTCAATACGTATTACGTGGCCTTGCCTTGGCTGGCTTTGTATATCTATTCATTAGGCCATCATTCATTTCAATCAGCATGAAGTAAGCTTTTTCTATGAGTTAGGCACTGTACTATAGGAACAAAACAGAAGTCCTTGCCCTCTTGGAGTTTATACTCGAGGCCTACTTATGCCTCGTGTCTCAGGCTGAATCGCCCAATTCATGAATATATGAGTCTGTATGATAAAACATCATCATATGAAACATGAAAAAGTTTCTTCTTAAGCATTTACTGTATTGCATAAATGCATTTTCCATATTTTGTTCTTATGTAGGTGGTGAATGTATTTATACCATTGGATGATAACAAAATGTGGCATGTGGCAAAAGTGTGCTCATTCTAGTTTCAACAGATGTAGTTTTAAGTAGTATAGAAAATTAGCATACTTTTCGGAATTAGTACTTAGAGAACCTTTAGAGTTGTTTATGAAAAATGGCATTTTAATAAGCATCGTTAAAAAAGCACATTACATTACATTGCTATGCTCATGAAAAAAAAAGCACATTGATTTATTGTATTACTTTTCCCCCATACTAATGGTTTCGACTCCATGTTCAAATTTTTTCAGAGGACGAACACGATGAATGAGCATAACTAAGTACTAAAATCAGCCCTTGTTTCCACTCATGTGATGTGGGAGAGAAAAGCAGTTTCAATGGTACAGAGTCAAGGCTGTTATAAAAGTGGCTCATTTCAGGAAAATGTGAGCAGGGAATCTTGATTTTTATCCTAACTTAATAAAGTCAGGTTGTTAAGTGATAAACAGGCTTTAGAGCACAGACAGTCCCCACCCTGCGGTGGTTTGACTTATGATCTTTCTGCTTTATGGTGGTGTGAAAGCAGCATGCACGCAGTGGAAACCATCCCTCAACTGGCCACACAACCACTATCTTTTTTACTTTCAGTAGAGTAATCAATAAATCAGATGAGATATTCAACACTTTATTATAAAATAGGCTTTGGGCTAGATAATTTTGCCCAACCGTAGGCTAATATAAGTGTTCTGAACATGTTTAAGGTAGGTTAGGCTAAGCTGTGATATTTGGTAGGACAGGTGTATTAAATGCATTTTTGACTCATGATATTTCCAATTTATGCTGGACTTACTGGGACATAATCACATTGTAAGCCAAGGAGCATCTGTATTTATCTGTGAAATGACAGAAACTATTGGCCCAAAGGACTATTGTATGAATAAGAACATTCTTAAGTTTGTTTTACATGAACAGACCATCTATAAATGTGACTGGCTGTACAAATAAATGCAGTACAATATGAGTCCAAAGATTTCTTGGCTCTTTTGATGTGAAAACCATTCCAATTTTAGAGTCCTCCAGCTTCTCTGGTATCAAGTAATAATCCCTGACGTTTGTAGTCCTTATCCATTTGGGGGAAGCTATTAGTACCCCTCCAACAGATGAAGTGGTAATGATATGTTTATTTTACTTGTAGAGCCACAGTGGTTATCACGTAAGTGAGAATTGGGAATGTTTAGTCATAATGTGTCTTTGTGCGTGAGTGTGGCACTGATCTGTATGGGTTAAGAGACTGATTTACTTACTTCATTATTTTTATGTTTTACATCTTACCCCAGTGCTAGTTCCTCTCAGAACATGTTAACGTAACCACTGAAGCAGTCAGTGGAGATAAGAGTAATAAGAAATAAAACTCCAAATCTTCTGCCTCGAAATCTGTGAAATCGGAGACACATTTCATCAGCCTAGACATTAGCAAGGGCCGTTCGTAAACCTTTTAACTACAGTAGATATATTGTTTCTGGATGAAACAGAAATGGCAAACACCACTCCAGGAGAAGCTGTTCACTTCAGTCTGGAAACACTGCAAGAGTTTATGTGTTTTTATGAGGGTAGGAAGAAACTTCAGGGTCAAAACTAATTTCAAATACACTAAGACAGTGAGAAAATAGGCAAGAAGCAAGAATAACAGCAAATTACTTAGCAATTCCTCACCTTGTACGGTTTCAAAAACTTTTAATACTTGAAAGATGAGTTTAATGAAATATTGCATTAAAAATTAAGACAACTTAAGCGTTGTCACGTTTTATGAATGATTCTATTGTAAGAAACTAATATATTCGGAAGGCACCACATAAATGTATACTTTTAAAAATAAAAATAAAGAGAAGGATGCAGAAAAAAATTATGACTACTTGATAAGAGTATATTTGTATAATTTCTAATATAATAAATTTAATAATTTAAAAATATAATATTTTATTTGATGAATATATTAATGTTATGTAACATATAAATATTCATAATATATAAATTATTATAAATGTAATTTATAATTTATTGGACACATTGTATTTTGATAAATAATAAAGTCATTATTATTACTTTATTTTAAATAATTTCTGCATGAAATACCTGGCTACCTTTGTAGCTAATTTAAATCCAGATTAGAGGAGCTGGGATGAATGAGAACGAGGAATTCTCTAAAGGGCTGATTAAGGATAGAAGAAAGGCAGTCTCATTTCTATGAAAAATTAAAGTATGTATTCATCATCTCAAGACAACACAAAAGTAAACTTAAAAAACGGACCTGAAGCGGATTTTTGAGTATTAAAAAAAGAGCAGTATTATGTTAAAAACATCACAGCAAAGAGTGAAAACTTCACAACAAAGATGACCTCACCTGATCTGGATCTGTAAATCAAACACCCAAAGAATCATTGGAGCCCACGCCCAAGTGCGTTCTGCAGCCCGGAAATCATGTATTTACCAGCTCATGTTCTGAAGTTTGTAGGTCGTGGTGTTTGTTACTACTTGAAATTTCCAGCACCTTTGTGGTTACCGAAAATAGAATGTGGTACAGAAGTCCAATTTGGAGTCTCAAAGGTGTGTTCAAATGTGTGCAAGTCTTTTAAAAAGAGGCCAACTGGATAGATCTTAATCAGTAACATGAAAACAGAGTTCGAGTTACAGAAAGGGAGAGCCACTGCAATTTATAGCTCCGGTTTGGCCACAAGTGATGAGCACGATCTATTAAGACCTTTCCAATTCCCTCTTCTCTTATCCAAGGTTGTCCATGCAATTCTAAAGGCAACCAGAAGTTAGTCCTCTTTATCCATCTTTGCAGGTCGGATTCATTACAGGGTATGATTATAAAATTTGCCAAATAGTATACCCTAGTATAATGCTATAAAATGAATTCAGCTGCAAGTTTCTCTTTTTCAGAGGAGTTTTATAGGCAATTCTGCGTTAATTAAAAAAAAATTATCTCTGAGAATTATCTCATTTCTTGAGTCATTTTTCTAATTATCATAAGTGGTATTATTCTCCTTGGATAATTGATTGATTCAAAGATCACTTTACTTGAGAGTCTGGTTATGCCTCAACTAAAATGTGTCTAATTTTGAACTATGCAGCTCCAAATTTTGTTTTTCTCTTTAGGATATAGTCTATTTTTCTTTCCATTGCTGAAACCATTCTCACTAAAATTATTGCAAATCTCATCTTCTCTGCTGTTCGTGTCTGTTTTCTTTTCTCTATAAAAACTTCTTTTTGTTGCTCTATTAAAGCTATCACCTGATACTTAAATGGGTCTGCTATTGTGAGTAGCATTAACCACTAATTTAGTTCTTCAGGTGTTTGAATAAACAAATCTCTATCGAAGCTGTTCCCAGGCAAAAGAAAGTAGCAGCTGGTCCTGGAGCAGCCCTGGTGCTCACAGTCCAGACCGACAGGAGCCATGAAACTGCTTATCTCATCTCAGATTTAGAATATGCTGTTGATGCCATTTATGCCCTTCCATACACTGCCTCCTCCCCCTGCCCCATGTTTCTCAGACCCTAGTGCTAGTAATGGCTTTCCAATAAAATCATCCTCCACTCCCCAATTTTCAAAATATGAAGCAAATGTTTAGGTAGTTTTCATAATGTTCCTTCCAGCTGTGACTCAAGGTAAAATGAAAAGGAAGAAATATGGGAAACAAAAATTGATCCCCAAATCCTCCAGACTATGTCACATCCGAGAAATGCTGTAGACAGGGATGTGGGATAGGAATAATACATGAAGCCTGCCCATCCAGGCTTCTATCTGAGTTACTGGACTTAGACATAAAACCCACAAGTTCCCAAGGTGGAAACAGTTAGCCAGGATAGAGAGAAGAGATGGAATGGGGGAGGTGGAGGGGGGCTAAGAGAAATTAGAAGTCCTGAGTTTTATATAAAAACTCCCAGAAATTGAAAAGAAAATCAGACAGAGCTTACAGAAGTCATGAACCTGAGATCATTACCATCTGCCTACAAAGTACAAAAATATAGATGATATATAGCAATAGCCCCACTTGAAGAGGCTGTTTGTAATTTCCTCAGGCAGTGTAATCGTCCTGTGACAACTTTTCTCTGTCCCTTATAGGTTGTCTTTCCCTTCTAAATATGCTGAGTAAGGAAAATATAGTCTTTTATTTAATTTTTCCTTAAATCTGTTCCCCAATACATCAGTTCAATTTGTCAATGCCTGTCTCTCTTAGCTATTTTCACTGAAGTCAAACTTTTCATTGATTATTGTTGTTTTAGTTTTCCATTCAGGGTATCCATGTGTTGCTTTTTGATATATTTTCACTCAGTACATTTTAACAACCAGACACTGTGCTATAAACTCATTACATTTGTGTTTTTAAAGGGAGTCCTGCCCTCAAGGAGCTGAGTCTAGTAGGAAAAAGACAGGCAAACAGCAACGACATTTTGTGAAATCCCTCTTCTGCAACAAGCACATGACTGAGGAACTGATTTTCACACAAAGTCTCCATTAATCCTCTCAATAGGCTCCCAGATAGGTAGATGATGTTATCTGCATTTTATAGATATGAGAATCAAAGCTCAGAGAGATTAAGTAATTTGCCCAAAGTGACATGGCTTGCCACTAGGGAAGCTAAGCCTTGAGGTCATCTCTGCCTGATTCAAAGCCTTGAATCTTTTTTCTTGCATTGGTATAATAGAGGGATACGTATGCTTCAGTTATTATTCATTATAATTGCAGTCAATCAACGTAAGGTAGTGTGTGCTTGTATGTTACATGATGGACGGGATTATAAAAGTGCTCCTCCCACTTGCTAAGAGACTGACAGACTCTTACAAGGGTCTTACAAAGTCAATTCTTTTCTGCTTCTTCCAAGCTATTCCTTTTAATTCCAATGTCTTTCCTCTTCAACCTTCTTCTACTTACCAAATGAGATGATGATAATGTCATTGCTTTAAAGAGACTGCTACATCAACCACATGACAAAGTTATTAGAAAAAATGGGAATTTTCTTAATCCAGCTGTGCAACAATTCCATGAATTCTTGTCTGTATTAAAATAGAAAATAAAATAATAAACTCTGATTGTGTGCTGTATGAAATAAATTATAAGAAAATTAAATTCAGGCTGGCCCATGGCTTACCTGGGAGAGTGTGGTGCTGATAACACCAAGGCCAAGGGTTCGGATCCCTGTATAGGGATGGCCGGTTAGCTCACTTGGGAGATCGTGGTGCTGACAACTCCAAGTCAAGGGTTAAGATCCCCTTACTGGTCATCTTTTTTTAAAAAAATGAAAGAAAATTAAATTCAACATCTGTGTTCAATCCATTTCACTTCCCCCATCAGCAAAATAAAAGTATATATTTTTTTGAAGATTATTATATATGCAAATAATTTTTTCTATGTAGTTTAAAAAAATAGTATGTGATGATATAGTTTTCCATGCATTATATTTTTTAATCTTCTTAATAATGCTCTAAAGTAATTAATGCTATCCCCATTTTTCAGATGAGGGAACAAAGGCTCAGAGATCATTCCCAAATCAAAGACCTAAGAGGCAGAACTAGAAATTAACTCAGAACTATTTATCCCCAAAGTATTAGTCCATTTCTGTTGCTTATAACAGAATACCTGAAATTGGGTAATTTATAAAGAAATGAAATTTTTTCTCACAATTTCAGAGGCTGGGAAGCCCTGAAACATATCTCTTGAGGGCCTTCTTCCATGTGGAATTCTCTACGGCAACACAGAATATCACATGGCCAGAATGGACTGAGCAAGGAGAGCTGACATCCTCACTTACTCTCTTTCTGAAGCCGTCAGAACCAAGCTCATTACTCCATGAATGGATCAATCCATTCACGAGGGCACAGTCCTCACAATCTCATCACCTCTTAAAGGCCCCACCTTTCAATAACCATAATAGGATTCCCCATTCTTAACACGTTACAATGGAGATAAAGTTTCAGATGCATGAACTTCTGGGGGACATATTTGACCCATAGCACCCAAAGTCCATGCTATTAATTACAGGTGTTGCATGTCATTGAGATGATGATGATGATAACAGCAGTGACAGCCAGTACATATGGAGTGCCTGCTGTGTATGAGTAGTTTTAAGAGCTTTGCATATATTAACTCATTTAATTCTCACAGCAGTCATATGCAAGTTCTGCTGTGATTCTTGTTTTGTTTACAATAGAACTGAAGCATAAGGGGATTAGAGTAGCCACATAAGTAGGAAGCATTAAAGGCTTTCAGTCGTTATACTCTAATGCAGTTCTTGGTATAGATGGATAGAAGAGCAAAATATTTATATGTGACTGCCTATTATAAAATCGAATGTGTTACAATTTATATTCATTTCTTCAATGTGTAACACTTAATCAGAAACCATGAATAATTTCCACGTTGCATGTACATCTTTAATTTTATTTAGTTCAGGAAAATTATTGATGTCCTAGTTCGACAGCCCTTCCCCTCAATTATGACCAATAGCATTCGTCATTTTAAGAAATCATAGGTAGAAATCCTAAAGGTTTTTTAAAATTCAAAGTCAATATATTACTAGCCTTGAATAATCTTTTCACAATTGCTTTTTGTGTAACAAGGACAAATTCCATCATTCAATTTAGATCTTAACAACTCTGTGAACTACATTGAAGCAACCCTGTTCGAAGTTTTCTGAACAATGATCTGGCAATGTACACTGAGAACAGGATAAACAATGGGTTCCTGTTTTGTGTTTCCTGTAGATCACTGCTGTGTCAATATCACTGATAATTAAATGTTAGTTTTAGAAGAAAGAGCCAACTACTTCACTATATTTATAGCCAAAAATATTCAAATGATGCAGGGATTCAGGCGTCATTTGGCCCTGTTTTTCAGGCAATTTTCACTCCATGAGGAAACGACAATGGGCCTGAAACCGGAGCCACAGTGTTGCAAGGGCTGGTCGCTGATGTCCAGAAGTTCTTTCAAAACTTTTGAAACTCTTTTTTACATGGTATCTTAACAGCAGGCCTAACAGTCTACTGCTATCTTTTAGGCAGCCTGATGTAATTAAGTTGCTCTTAGATGATTGTGTGAGTTATGTTTCCAGCTTCAAGTAAACAGATTGCCTCCATACGGCCATTTAACCAGGTAAGAGCAGGGTCTGCCTCAAGCAAGAAGCCCCGGGACAGGCAGGCCGGGGGTGGGGGTGGGGCTGGGAGGGTTTGGCTCTCTCGTCCGTCCTTTAACATGTGCCTCCCAGAATGGCATCTGCAGTTCAGTCAGCAATAAAGAGGAGCAGTACAAGGTTAAGGCACAAAGGACAAAAACGCCTTCTCTCAGGAGGTTCAGTCTTGTGATTTTCTATGTGAAGTTGTCAACAGGGCGTCTTGCCTATTGGCCAGAACCAACTACAAGAAAATCTGGGAAGGTAAGTTTTTAACTAGGCAAAATGTCAGGATTCTGTAGTAAGAAAGAAAAAGAAAAGGATCCTTCATAGGCAGAAATCAGGGTCTGTCACAGCTACGTTATATAATTTATTTATTTTAAAGAGTAATAAGTATGAAAATAGTGTCTTGATTGTAAAATAAAATGTATCTGACAGAAGCCTCAGTTGAAAATGGTTCTCAAAGAAATATGTGCTAAGAAAAGGAGGGCATTTGCTGAAAGGTAAAAATAAAGTATTTACCCTGATTCAGAGGTCAACTCCGTGCCCCTCTGCCTGAACACATCAGTGCTGGCGGGATAGACCCTCTTACACCTACTGCTGGAGATCAGTCCAATTCTCTGGACCAAGGGTCCGAACAGAGATCCTCCCACCCTGCCACATACCATTTCTTTCTGTAAAATTGAGATATGTGACTCCTTTCTTAACATGTTTCTCCCAAACCTTCTTATCTCTTGTGTTTCATTTTGTGGATAGGACAATTGCTGCTGTTTTTAGTAGATTGACTTTTTTGGTTAAAACATTCCCTCCCAAACTTCTATAAATCATGGTATACACAAAAGTGTGAATATTCATAGACACACTGAGATAGATAAATGAGGTTGCTAATAGCCAGAGGTGGCTGGCCCAGGAGCTCCAGCCACCCCAGGCCTCACCCAGCCACCTGAACACTGAGGGGTCAGAACTGCAGCAGTGTCTGTAACCTGCTGTGGACACACCAATAGGTCACACAACCAGGTGGGGAAGGTCTGGGTTTGAGGACAGACAATGCAGAAAATATTCTTCATATATCCAGTTTTTGAAGCTTCCCATTTGCAATCTGCATTCATTTAGGAAGAAGTTTTTCTTATGCACTTGATATAAGGAATCTATAGTTCCTTCTAGTCCTTGAATGCTGGTTAACTCTTCTTTACTGCTCTTTATTTATCCTTCACCTCCATGAATTTCATCGATAGCTTTCTAGCATTTTGTGTATTATATATGTGTGACTGTCTTTGCAAAATTAACTTTTGTGGTCATAGTAATTATGGAAATGTGCCATGGATTGTTGAGTTAATTAGTTCATTTTTTGAATTTCTTAGAAAAGATATTTGTCATGCTGTGCCTTGGATTTCACAGTGTTTTACACATTTACAAGGAACATGTACAAAATAGTACATCTTAAAACATTGTCAGGCTATAATAAATATTCCTCTACTCACATGGTAGGAGAAGAGGTTACATAGTCCCTTCCAAATCAATGTGACAAAGACCATATCTCCTCCTCCCTCCAGACTTTGACTCCTGGTCTATAAGCTGAGCCACAGAAAGTTTTCCTTTCCACTTTTGTTGACATTACGTGGGCCTTTGCCAGCAAACAAGATCGCAAATCTCCCAGCTTCTCACTCAGTGACTAGTAATTCACTGTATGTTTATAACTAATGCACAATATGGACATGAGAAAGGGTTTCACACAATGGGAATGACCATGACCTAGCCAGGTGGTTTTGTGGCTGTGATATTTCATGCTTGCCTGTCTGCTCGTAAACTACCGTATGAACAACATCAGATGTGGCTGGCAGGTGGTATAACTGTCTGGCAACATATAGACAAATATGTAATTCTCTCAACAACCCTAATCAGAAGAAATTTTTATCAGGGACCTCATCTGAGAAATTAATATACCCTAATAGAGTATCATAGGGTTCTGAAAAAAGTCTGGAGATATGATGTAAAAGTGTAGGTAACAATTTATTTCAAATCTATTTTAGAGGGTAAAGGCACATTATTAAGATAACAGAATATATTACATCCTGAAGGGAAAAACAAGTGGCATCTGTCTCTTAAGACAGTTTTTAAACCAAATATGTAGCTACAAAGCAATGTATTTCAGAGAATCATCTTGCTTGGAAACAGCTACTTACTTAGAATACACAGCTTTTTGCTTTTTACATGATAAGATGCTCTTTATTTCACAAGTTCTGATAAGTATATAACAAAAGGTACTTGTATGTTGCTTAATGCCTTTTGCAGAACTTATTAATCATTTATTTATGCAACAAATGCCTATGGAGCATTTACTTTGTGCCAGGCACAAATACAATACATGTTTGGGGAATACAGAAGCTTATAGGCTAGTGAAGGAGAAATTCACTCATCAATCGATGACTCAAACAAATGCAACTGAGTTTGAACTCAGAGGGAAAGGAGATGTGATTCTTTAAGAGTTAAAAAAAAAAAAAAAAAATGCTTGACCTGGGTGGACGAATCAGGGAAGTGCTTCCTGAGGAAGGAACATTTCAGTGGAGGACTGAAGGATGACCAGCATCAGCTGCTGGGCAGGGACATTCAAGGAACTGAGAGAAGGCCAGAGATGCAGGAAGGCATGTAGCTAGAAGGAGGGGTGTGGAGACAGACAGGTGGGTGGAGCTGCTGGAAGACACCAGATCGTGCAGGGCCCTAAACAGGCCACTTGAAGAAGGCTTATCTTAACGATTTTCATATCATATTTAGCAACTGTTGCATATGCTCAATTTCAAACAAACTATAAATATCAAGAAAACTTAAGTCATGGTCATATAAACAGCAGAGGTACTTTTTAGATACGTTTGGAATCTAGGCGGTAAGTTTTAAAAAAAGTTCTAACTAAAAATTGACTTTTAACATCTGATGATAGTACTTTAACATTTTGTTAAGATTTTCATCTTAATTGGTAAAGTCCAGTCCCAGATGGCATAATGTTACACGTGATGGCAAATCACCTCCTAAAAACACTAACTTAACATTGATAACCAGGCAGTAAAAGTAACTGGACACATGATTTGACAATTTTCAAATGATTACACTGGCAGAGATTGTCAAGAGAGTAGATTTTAAGTGTTCTCACCACAAAGAAGATGTTAATAAGTGTGTGAGGTAATGCATATGTTAGTTAGCTCAATTTATTATTACACATTCATAGATATTTCAATACATGTTACATATGTTAAATATATAGTTTTTGTTAACTAGAAATTTTTTTAAGTAAAAAGAAAATGTGACACTTATGTAACTTGAAATTTTCTAGTAGTCACATTAAAGAAAATTTTTTTTAAAAACAAACAAAAAGTGATTACACTGGCAGATGTATGTTGTGGGGAATTGCCAAGTGTAATTTATATAAACACAAACAAAAGCATAGATTTGAGAGTTAGTAAGGGGCGTACAGTCCAGCTCCTCCTCCTACACTTCAGGGCACAGGTGTAGAGGGTTTGAGTGACTGGTCTGAAGTCGCTCAGCCTCTCGGGCTTTCGTTTCCCCACTCAGAGAATTTATACGTTGTTCAGCACACAACATACTGAGGTTCCTACAGATGGTCTGGCTGACACTTGCTAAGTTCACGATGCTACAAAGCATCACTATTTTTCTTACATATGCTTCACTTTGAGTGTGTTCAAAGCAGACAAGCGTAAAAGCAGTTATTCCACTTAATCTAGCCTTCATTTTTTTGCATCCACATGCCTGACTTCAGTGGTCTACCTCTTCCTCTGATCAGCGTTATCTGATTTCTGTAGTCTCTATAGTATGACAATCTGACTCCCTTTTCAATACATCTTTGAAACTCACATCAGTGTTGTAGACAATCTTGCTGCCTCTCCCTAAGCACTAAAATACTTGACTACAAGAATGACACATTGTTCTCCTGGACTGTTAGACAATGTACCTAAACTGACATAGGCGATGAAAGCCTTCAAACTTCTGCAGCACAACTTACTTTTCAAAAGACCTCAGGGAGAAAAAATGTACTCTAGAAAACAATATTCATGGGAAAAACTACCTTCACTTCCTTCCTACCAAGATCCTGTCAAATAATAGGAAGTGGTGAGGAATCAATTGAGAATTCTGAGTTCCCTTGGGAAAAAAACTTAAACAACACTCAAACCCTTAAAATACATGTATTCAAAAAATCACACACATGAAAGTCCCTGGAAATCACCACAGTATCAAAGAAAAAAAAAAAAACCTTACTAAATTTAGCCACAAATGGAAAGCTGCAGTTATTCAAATATATTTTGATTATTTAACCAACATGTATATAGTACTTACAAAGTACCAGACTTTTGAGTTCCTTTCAAATAACAACAGTTTTAATCCCCACAACAACCCAATAAGATAAGTCCTATTACAGAGGAGGAAACTGAGGCTCAGGGAGGGTAAATAATTGGCCCAAGGTCATAAGTGGCAGGATCAGGATTCAAAGCCAGGCACCTGATTCCAGACTTTCTCCTTTTAAGCACTTATGCACTTTTAGAAGATTCTTGAAACAACAAACCCAGAAAGTGAGAAGTACTGCTATAGATGGTCTCTGCATACAGATTGAGAATTTTAAATGTTACCGATATGAGCCCAGATTCTCTCTTACAATGGGGATTTTATCTTTGTGAAACTCTCTGGAACACACACATTCTGGTGCCACCTGAAAAAGTGAGGAGTCATTTGGAGAACCGATGAGGTTATCTGGATAAACTCTTAAAGCTGGTGTGCTCACTTATTTAAGCGTGGAACAGGGGTGTGGTGAATTACAGAGGGCTTCTCTACTCCACACTACGGATCTTTCTCACAGGTTCTAACAATTGGAGAGTTATTTGAGTTGACAAGATCCTCTCTTGGGATGTAAAAACACTCTAGGACAGTTTGGTACATGTCAATTATGCCTTAGTGTATACTGTTTTTATCGGACCAATACTTATCTCAGAACCGTCTGAATTTTTATGGTGTGTTAGGGAGGGACAGAAGGAAATGTACAACCAATCTGACTTTCAACATTTTCATCCACTTTTTTCCCTCCTCATCTCTGTCTGAAAGATTATTTCTGCTCTAGCCTCTGAAACCAACCCTGGCATTATGTAGAGTTTAAGAAACACAGTTAACATGGCAGCTGATCCCGCTCTTGACTTACATGGGGGTTCTTGTATCTTGTGCCTCCGAGCCTGCATCTCTGCCCAGATAACTTGCCTAGTGTTCCTCCAAGACCAAGGCTGTCCTCTGCTTTATCCAAATTTTGTAGCCAACAAGGGTACCTGGGGAGGCTACAAAACCCACACAATGGCTCTTGCTGTGTGGCCACCACCTCCACTATCTGCACAGGTCTTGTCCTGCCAGCACCTGACAATCCCCAAGCATCTGCCCCTCTCTGTAAGGAATGCTGGTTTCTAGGTCCTGGTCCATTAGGATCTCCTCTGACAGGCCCCACTGCCCATCCACCTCTCAGTGCTTGTTTTAACATTGGAATCACGTGGAGAGCTTTTTAGATAGGTGGATGACTGGGTATCATCTAGTTTTATGAAATCAAACTCCCTAGGGGTGAGTCCAGGGTACTGTTATTTTTTTAAGGCTTCCAGAAAAGTCTTACATGCACCCAGGGATGAGAGACACTACTCTATATCAAATTCTCTCAAACTTCAATGTGCATACACAGGCCTGCAGATGTTGTTAAAATGCACGTGCTAGTTTAGTAGGGCTTGAGATTTTGCATTTCTGACTAGACCCCAAGTGATGACATTAACATTGGTCCATGGACCACTTTTTGAGTAGCAAGTCTCAAGACCAGCAGTTCTCAAAGTATGGTCAGGAATCAATGGGAATGTGTTAGAGATGCAAACTTTTAGGCCCCTCCCTCGACCTACTGAATCAGAAAGTGTGGAGGTGGAACACAGCAATCTGTGTTTTTATAAGTCTTCCAGGTGACCGATGCTCGTTATATCCTAAGAACCATTGGCCTAGATGGCACTGCCCAATAGAAATGTAATCCGAGCCACGTGTAATTTTAAATTTTCTAGTAGTCACATTTTAAAAAGTAAAAAGAAACAGGTGAAATTAATTTTGGCAAAATGTCTTATTTTAACCAAATATGTCCAAAATATTATCATTTTAACATGTAAATAATATAAAAATTAATGTGATAGTTTACATTCTTTTTTTATGTATATTAAATCTTCAAAATCCAGTGTGTATTTTACACTCGCCTGACATTTCAGTTCTGACTAGCCACATTTTAGGAATTCAACAGCCACATGCAGCCACCTTATTGGACAGCAGAGCTCTAGACTTAAGACATTGATAATAGCATTAACTTTTACCAAGTGCTCGCTATATGTCAGACATTACTCTGTTAAACATTTAATGTGCATTATTCGTATAAACCCTGCCACAACTCTGGGTATTAGTGCTTTTGTTATCCTTGTTTTATACAGGGGTGGAGCTATGCCGAAGCCCTTTTTAGTGTTTCTCCAATATAAGAATTTACCGATTATTTTAAATCAATTTATTTGTAAGACAAAAAAAGAAAAAGATGTAAATGAAATCATTATTGTAAGTATGATTAATACAATTGTTACAATATCAATAACATATAAGATGAAAGTCGTAGTGGTTGGGTCAGTAAAGAAGTCAGAATTTACTACCCTCTAACCTTTTAACATATGCCTAAAGTCCAACTTGTGACATCAAATCTATTGAAAGGTGCTTATTGACAGGTTGTTTGGATAGTCAGGATCCTTGGTGAATGAGGAGACTTTGGTGAGTCACATGGCAGGATAGAATTCATCCTAAATGGAAGCAGCCAGCAGGGTTCATAACCTGCTCGTTCAAGTGCAGATTTTGATGTAGTATAACTCTAATAGGTGAAAGTGGGACACTGAGCTTCCCCAAGGATTGATGTGGAAAGCAGGCAGTTTGGAATTTTAAAATAATGATTGATTTAGTAGTCAAGTATTTAATCTTTATGTTTCATTAACATCCATAGTTTCTCAAGGAAGACCAATTTTTAAACATTTTTTGTTTTGTTATAAACTATTATAAGGAGGAAAAGTGAAAACAATTTTTTAAAAAAATTTTTCTATATCTTCTTCCCCCCCCCCGGTTTTGTGTGTGTGTGTGTGTGTGTGTGTGTGTGTGTGTGTGTGAATTTATATATTAATTTTTAGCTCCCACCAATAAGTGAGAACATGTGGTATTTGTCTTTCTGTGCTTGACTAGTTTCACTTAATATAATTCTCTCAAGGTCCATCCATGTTGTTGCAAATGGCAGTATTTCATTCGTTTTTATAGCTGAGTAGTATTCCATTGTGCAGATATACCACATTTACCGTATCCACTCATCTGATGATGGACATTTGGGCTGGTTCCAACTCTTGACTATTGTAAAGAGTGCTGTAATGAACATTGGGGAACAGGTACCAGTAGAATTACCATTCCACATTATGGCCAAGTTAAACAAATATTCTGTTTTAAACTGGAAGTTATTTAAGACATTAAAATGTAACCATTTAAAATAAATGAACAGAAAAATGCATTATTCTACAATGATTTTTTTTAAAAATCTGGTATATATTTTTAGACAAAGTTAATCTTTATTTTGAAATTCTGATTAGATATGTTAAACTTAAATTGTAGTTCTTTTTTAAATTGAAATACCCGTGTAGTTTTTATCTAAGGTGTTTTGAGGGGAAGGATTTCACTATTTTAACATAGTACTTGAAATAGTAGCCATGTAACCCCTTTTTTACACATCATGCATAATCCTCAGTATTTTCTATAATCAGTTCCGGTGTCTTTCTTAACTGCAGAGAAAGAATTGGATTTGAAATGAGCATTTAGCAACCAATCCTTATAATATTTATTACAAAATATAACAAGACAGTTTTTATATGGAATTGATTGAAGAATCTTTCACCTCCTGATGTAAAAGCCTCTCTCTGGGCAGCACTTTCTGACTGCTTAAGCATTCTCTTTGTTATGGGCAGTAGGAGTTGGAAAGATTCAGGGATTTCATCTACATAGGAGAAAGGCTTTTATAAAAGTACTCAAGTGGTTTCTTGGTAGGATGTAACTAACGTTCCTTCTTAGTGGTGAAAAGGCGTGCTGAAGCAATGGAAGACAGAAGTTGGTCTGAAGACACATGTTATCTTCTTCAGCCACAGTAGAAAGAGATCACAGTCTCCAGCTGCTATGATTTGAATAGTCTCACCATGTGAAAAAGAGGCTGCAAAATGTAACAGATTTTGTTTTTATTTATTCTTGCTGTGTTTGTGTGCTAACTCTTAGAAGGCAAGGATGCTATTTATTTTGCCTACCATTCTCAGAGTGCCTGACCTATAGTAGGCTCAGAAGTGCTTGCCCCTTAAATATCTGCTGAATGAATGAAAGAATGAATGAATACAACTTCTAGACCTGAGTTTTTAATTCCAGAAACAAAATGAAAGCTTAAAGTTAGCCAGTCATCACTGGTGAGCCAATCTGAATTATTTCTTCATTGGCCTGTGGAAGCAGAAGCTGGGGCTGTCTGCATCGTGTCGCTGAATGGTCCTCAGTCTCTGCCAACAGATAAGAAATGTCAACAGCTTAACCCAGTAGCTTGCAAAAATAGCCTAGTTGATGAAACTGGAAATTTAGGTGTGTGCTAGAAAGAAACCATTTGTCTTCCGTCTGAAGAAAAATAGGTTGACAGCAGATATTCCTACCAGAGAAATCTAAAATATTTTTAAAGAACCATATAAGCAAGCAAGTAAGTAGCAGAAGAAAGGCTTCCTTCTCAAAAAAGCATAAATAGAACATCTTATTTTCAACAAATCAGGTAAATCACTTTGAAAATTTGAGGCTTATGGCAAGGCCCGGTGTTTCTTTAAGTCTAGTTTTGTTTTTGTTTTTTTTCCAATAGTGCTGGCAGTTTTCCTCAAAATTGAAATGAATATTTATACAATGAATCAAGTTGTTGTGGATTTCCTGGTTTGTGTCCCCCCCCACACACACACCCCAGAATGGGGGGGGAGTGACGATTCATTCCGGCAAGGCATTTTCATCCCTTTGCAGACAACTCCGGCTGCTGTTAATGCTGAAAATAGCTCAAATGCTCTCAGAACAGTAGCACCACCCAGCAGCTGGGATTCTTTGCCTCTCTTACTTGCCTTCTCTCCTGCCTTTTTTCCTTCAGACTCTTGGATTGGACTTAATCTTAAACCTCTGGAGTTCAAGACCTTTTAAAAAGGGCTAAATAAACAATCTCTACATGTAAAAGGCCACTGACTCCTACTTCCTCTGTGTAGAGCAACTGTTGAACTCAGCTGCCGTAGGTAAGATTTTTATTCTGAAATTACTTGTTTTCTGAAACGCTCATGAGTGCTGGTTTTAAAATAACTTATGTACAGTAAAAATAAGGGGGGAAGGGGCTGTGAACGATTCCCAGGTAAATGTTGTATTCCAGAATACAGCAGTAGTGCATGCAGTAGCAACTGTGCGTTTTTGTGGGTGTAATTTTAAACTTTGCTTAAAGCTGTAATATTGACCTGCAATACTGAGTTGGCTATGATTGAGCACTGGATCAGAACTCTAATTAAGCCTGATTGCCAGAGCAATGAGAGGACCTTTCAGACATCATAATTTTGTTTAGACTGCTTTCTTATTTTTAACTTTCTAAGGGCATTTTTTTTTAAAGGCAAAAGAAGTAACTATGCAAGTAAAGAAAATATATTGGTAATTGTTCCTTAAGGACAATGAAATAGTTTTATTATGTTATGTTCTCCTTTCATTACTGTTTTGTTCATTGCAAGTGTGGAATTAGAGCAGTTGTTGTTGAGGTTTTTATGTTTTTGTTGTTGTTTGGTATATTCCTGGCATAATTTAGGTGATTCAGTTTTGAGAATTTCTTACCTGAGCTGAATATCATTTGCTGGGCACATTTGCTGGCAGGTTTCTCTGCTGTGACAATGTAGCATTTTGGATAGTTTTCTGTGCCTCTCTTCTCTACACTTCCTTATGCTTGCACTTGACATTTTGCAAAGTACTTTGATCTGTGGACTTTAACTTCAAACACAGCATTTACTTTGATTGTGGATATTTACTATGTTCAGTAAAAAAGTCTTTTTTTTTTTTTTTTTTTTTTTTGCTTTGATAGCATTTCCTTTAAATAATTTGTTGGTGCTTTGGTTTTTCTCACTGACATGTCTTAGATTTTACTTCATTTGGGGTCCCCCAACTGAAAGAAAAGACTTCTCTGGCAAGGTTCGTTCACCACGTAGACTTTATGACAGCTCACAGCTCCCCTCCAAGCAGATGTCTAAAAGCAAGCAGCAAATGACAGGGCACAGAACCTGATTCCATCAATCCCTCACTTGAGTGTCCTGCTACCTCCAAATTACCATGTGTCTTGGGGCCTAACTGTTGCTTTTTAAACATGGACACTAAAATCCTTGGAGTTTAAAGATTCTTTTTTCCAAAGAAGTGTATTGGCATCGAGGACCACAAGTCAAAAGAAAACACACATTTTGAACATGTAGTGATATTCTGAGTTTTTAAAAAAAAGAAAAACACGAAAGAAAATAAAATTATTTTAAAAAATTGAAAAAACAAACAAAAAAATACCTCAGTAGCCAAAAGCCTGTTATACTAAGAAAACTTCTGCTGTGTGAGGGATAAAGAATGAAAAAAATGTATTTCCTAAAATGGGCAAAATGTAGCACTTACTAGCCATTCGTTCAACTTTTAAATGATCTCTTTATTTTAAAGAAAGATTACATGTGTATTACATTTGCTTGTTACCCTTTTCTTTCCTATCCCAAGCACAGGGTATTTTCAAAGTCCACAGCCAGATACTGAGTTTGACGTTCTCTGTCAAGCTGTCCCTGCATGTTCTGTTGAAGGTTAGGAATAGAATGAGCCTAATCCAGTCAGGAGACTGTTTAAGTCCCAGTCAAAGACTGTGGCTCCTCAGAACTGACACAGTCTGCTCCCTTTGCCCTGCACCTTGCTAGGAAGGAAAGAAGCAGGTGGCCAAAGGATGAGTTTTCAAAGGGGTGAAGCTATGGAGAATGTGTGAAAGGTCCCCCCCGGATTAGAAGCAGATGGATGCAACATGATCTCTAGAATTTGGATTTATAGTAGGAAAACCTAGAGATGTTCAGTCTAATTTTTTATCTCCTAAACCTAGACATTCAATTGCTACTTTTTTCTTCAAATCTACATTATAAGGAACATATTAATAATCACATTTCTGTGTACAGTCAACATTTTAAATCCTTCACTTATTCTGAGCATGTATTTTACTTGTTCCCGGGGCCTTTGGGGATCTAAAACACTCTTCACCTTAGCATATTGGGAAGCTTTCTTCGTCCAGCAGTGCTGAGTGCAAATGTATTGCTAATGGCAGTACAAGTTCAGTCACAAAATCAAATGGCACCAAGAAGAAATTGGTTGGAAGATGGTAGACAGCCATTCCATTCCCAGACAAGCCATTTATTTTTTTCCTGGTTTTTTTTTTTTACTTTTTTGTTCTCTCTGTTTCTTTCCTCCCCTTAATTTTACTTTGAAACTTTGGATTGTTTGAACATGAAACTCAAAGGTGAAATCTAGCCAAAAACACTGGGTTTCACACAGGTTCCACATGAAAGAAGTATTTCACCTAGCCTTTCTCGAAACTTGGCCCATGTTTGGCAAAAGTTTCATGAATGTCAGTGAGGCTGGATTTGAAACATAATCCAAAGCCAGGTGACTTCTGCTGACTTTGAGACTTTATTGTACAAGTATAGAATCTGTGAAACAAGGACATTCCTTATTTCCTTATCCTCTACTGTAATTTCATGTGTACACACTTTTTTTTCCCCAATGCACTCCCATTTGTTTTGTGATATTTTAAAACCAGGTTCAATCCTAATATGATTTTTTTATAGTGGTGATATTTAAGAGTTAGCAAATAGAAGTCTGCATTTTAAATCCCAACACAGTCTGAACCACAGTGGTGTGAACATGTTGGTGTAATTCAGCTGACGGAAGTCCCAGGAGAGTCATGGAATGTCTTTCTTTGCTTAAATGTGCCTCTGTGCTCATGAGGAACAAACAGTAACATTCTGTCCAGGTCTATTCGCTTGACAGTATACCTTTTGTTCTCTCTCCAACGGTGGTGTCAAATATATTGGTGGAAAAATAATAAACTTCCAGATTTTTTTTTTTTTTTTGGCCTGTTCAACCGATATACTCCTAGGGAACATTGTAAGCATTGAAAAGTTCAGTACTATTACTTGTAATGTAAACTGAGAATAAAGGAGTACTCAGTAGAGTTAATTTCCCTCAGAAAAGCTTGGCAACCTAGAGCTTACGTGTGTGTTAGTCAAATGGGACCTGGTTGTGAAGAGGGGGGTGTGTGTGTGTGTGTGTGTGTGTGTGTGTGTGTGTGTGTGTGTGTGTGTGTGTGTGTGTGTGTGTGTGTGTGTGTGTGTGTGTGTGTGTGTGTGTGTGTGTGTGTGTGTGTGTGTGTGATCAGTGGGGAAAGTGGGTGCCAGGTGGGGAGGAAGAGGGGATTTGTAATCCTTGTTCAGTAAATCTGTCACATTGAAAACAAAAAATAATCAAGCCTGGGATCTGAAAACATTCCTTTCATTTGTTGATAATATGAATTTGAGTTGGCTGAACATTGAATATTTTTGGATTATTTTTCTCATTAATGACACCAAGCATTAGGATTCCAGACACAGTAAATAATCTCCAGTAAAAATAAGACCAACTGGGAGAATAGTTGTAGATAAACTCACATCAGTCAGTCTCAGAAAGATCATCATGGTTCTACAGCCATCCTAAGATGCTAAGTCACCCGGGAAACTAGGATTTGACTTGTTATTTTCTTAGTTGGTAGATTTCTGAACTCATTTGGAGAATTTTCATAAAAATGGATTTGTGACCTCACTAAAGATTTAGCCAGACTAAATTTGGTGAGATTTATAGATATAGATTCATTATAAAATTAAATTGCCATCACATTTTATTTTGAAAATTTTATGGTAAATTTTTAATTTAATAAAATATACTTCTATTAAAGATACAGTTTACATTTTAGCAGGTGACTTGCAAAATGACTGTAGTTGATCCTATACTAGATAAAGCATTTGAAAAGCTAGCAATAATAAAACTTGTGGGTCCCCTATGTAGAAGCTGCATTTTTACACTGGCCTCACTATTCATAGCATAGCATTTATCAGTATATCTGATTTTGATATCCCCAAACTAGTACAATGAGCAGAGGAAAGGAAGATACTCAAATTGAGATTCTAGAGAAAATAAGAAAAAACAATTAACAACCATTTTACAAGGAGGTTCTCACTAAACACATCAAGGTATAAGGAGTTCAATCTTTTTAAGGCATTCACCATCTGTAACATAACAGGATGAAAGCGTGGAAATACAAGGTTGAAAATAAACACCAGGGCCGAGCCCGTGGCGCACTCAGGAGTGTGCGGCGCTGGGAGCGCAGCGACGCTCCCGCCGCGGGTTCGGATCCTATATAGGACTGGCTGGTGCACTCACTGGCTGAGTGCCGGTCACGAAAAAGACAAAAAAAAAAAAAAGAAAAGAAAAGAAAAGAAAATAAACACCAAACTTGTGCACATGCAAATGTTTCTCTAAATCATAAGAAAAAAAAAAAACTTATTTCATGAATGACATCCTTTCTCATTTAAGAATGCAAAAATCAGTGCCTTAAAAAACACTTTTTGTGTCTAATTTACTGTCAGAAAAAATGGAGTCCACATAACACTTACCCGTCTCTCAAGGATATATTATTATAGCCTAAAATTATATATACAATGATTTGTTTTCTTTTTAAAAAATTAGTATCAGTCTCACCAGAATGTGATGACACAAAATAGAGTCTTTCCCCTGATGAACCGAAGAGGATTATTTACCTGAAGCAGATAAAACAATCATTTCTTTAAAAATCTTCATTTTTCAACTAAAGTTTTGCTTTTAATTTGGATATTATGTCTTTCTCTGAAATAAGAAGTTGTACTTAAAATATATTTTACTAACTAAAATGCCAGAACACCACATGATCTTATAGCCTTATTCTCTCTGCTTTCCAAGATGGGCTCTTGAAGAGAATGTGGGCATTTTGTGTAGGTTTAAATGCAGAGACTGCTGTCACTGCATTCAGGCCTCTCTCATTCCTGGGTTTTATCCTGAGTAATCATGGAGTAAGTGACCTTAATGACCCTCTAGATCACTCCTAGACCCACTGGGAAACACAGCCTTCTTGGGTCACCAGCTGGAATTAGAAGAGAGAAGAGAGGAGAGGACGTTTTCCCTGCACCTGGGCAGAGGGCCTCCCTGACTCTCCGGATCCAATTATTTATTTATTTTTTCTTTTCTCACGGCACCCTCTCTCTTTTCTGTTATCTTCGCTTCTCTTTTGCCAGGAGAGGCAAAGGTCTTCCCTGCAAACTCTGCCATTCTTAAGTTGGTGAAGGAGAAAAAAGTCCCAAGGTAGCTGGCTTTCTGGGCTGCAAGATCCACACATAGTAAAAGCTAGCTCATGGTCCTCTGAGTTAGGACAATATTTGCACGTGTGTTAAGGAGAGTTATATTTACTATTTAATAATTCATACAAGAATACAAATAAACTGGACATGAAGGCAGGCTTTCAGGATGGAACAAAGTATCCATTTTAATTTTTTTAACCAAATTTTTTATTTTAGGATAATGTTATATTTACAGAAAAATTGTGAAGATGAGAGTTCCCATATACCCCACACCAAGTTTCCCCTATTATTAAATCTTACATTAATATGGTACCATTGTTACAATTAATGGACCAATACTGAGACATTATTATTAACTAAAGTCCACACTTGATTCATACTTCCTTAGTTTTTACCTAATGTCGTCCTTCTGTTCCAAGATCCTATCCAGAAAACTATATGACATTTAGTCATCGTGTTTCCCGAGGCTCCTCTTGGCTATGACAGTTTCCTTTCCTTGTTTTTGATGGCCTTGACAGTTTTGGAGAATACTGGTCAGGTATTTAGTAGAAAGTCCTTCTGTTAAAATGTGTCTGATGTTTTTCTCTTGATTAGACGGGGGTTGGGGGGAGACCACAGGAATAAAGTGCCATTCTTACCAAGGACACATGGCATCAACATGACCTGTCACTGTCGATGCAGACCTTGACCACGTGGCTGACGTAGTGTTTGGCAGGCTTCTGCACTATAAACTGACTCTTTCTCTCCCTTTCCATATTGTGCTCTTTGTGAAGAAGCAACTATGCACAACTCACACTTAAAAAGTGGGGAGTTATGCTCCTCCTACTTTAGAACAGAATATCTACAAAGATTATTTGGAATTCTTCTGCATGGGAGATTTGTCTATTCTCCCCCATATGTTTAAATTCAATCCTGTATATATATATCAGTATGAATACATTTATTTTATACTTTAGGCTATAATCCAATACTACCTTTCTTGTTTTGTTGCTCAAATTGTTCCAGCTTTGGCCATTTGGCAGCTCTTTCAGTTGACTCCCATGTCCTGTCATATTGAGGTTTTTTTCCTGGCACTGTAACAGCTCCAGGCTGATTTTGTATATTTCTTGCTCTAGTCCTAGAATTAGTTATTTCTTCAAGGAACCCTGGTTACGTTTATTGAAGAAAGGTATTAGTAGCCAAGACCAAGGCATCCATTTTATTTTATTTTTTATTTTTTATTTTTTTTGGTGGCTGGCTGGTATGGGGATCCAAACCCTTGACATTGGCGTTATAACACCATGCTCTAACCAATTGAGCTAACAGGCCAGCCCCTGTTTTAATTTTTAACGTGACCTTATCAGCCACTTATTTTTTTACTTAAAAGAATTTTTTCTTTTTGTTTATGGATTTTTACTCTGTAACAGTTAATACCTTGACGTGGTATGTAAAGATGTAAATACCTTGATGTGGTATGTAAAGATAACCTTTCTTGCTTTTTCAGAATAATAGGCCACATGCTGCCCTTGAGTACTCTCCTTTCTCTCATTTTGAAACAATTTCAATTAAATATGATCAAATTTGTTTTTTATTGTTAGTTTTGGTGGGAGATTCAGAGTCTTTGAGGTGGTCTTCAAAAGTCTTAAATGCTGTCTTCAAAGGTAGAAGTCAGTTGTTTTTTCCTTAAAAAGATGTGAGAACCTTATGCATTATTTAAAATATGATCAGTCAAGACCATTAAATGAATATGGGGTTTTGTTACCAAGCCTCACACTTATTGTGTGCAAGGAACTGTGCCACGTGCAGATGGACAGTCTGGCGGGAGGGTCAGACACACACTCAGATAAAAACATTTGGCAAAAGAAGACAGGAAACATAGAGGTCCCCAGTGTTATTAGAGCACAGACCTGGGACTGGGAGCTGTTCATATTGTACTAGAAAATCAGAGGTGTGATTACAGAGGAAAAGCTATATTGGAATTGGGACTTTGGTTCGGATAAGAGGGCATTCAGATGGAAAAGGGTGCTCCTGCTCAAGGACTCAGAAGAGAGAAAACTCAAGAGAATGTCCAGATCAGATAGGAATGCCCCAGGGAAGGTATATTGGGTTTGTGTTTATTTATGGAGGCCAAAAGTCTCACAATTAGGCTCATATTAGTAATATTGCTGAGCAGTGTTTAAGATGATACTGGAAAGCCCCTGTTGGTAGATGTAATTGAGAGGAATGGGACAAAATAAGAACAGTAGAAATGAGAGGAGGAGACGAACTGGTGCACAGCCTAAGGTATCAGGGCAGTTCTTTAGCCAGACTTTGTCTTAGAAAGTACAACTCTACCTGCAAACTAATTGCATCTATAATTTTACTTAATGTTCAGTATTATCAGAGTTAAAAGGTTATATTTTCATTGTTTCACCAAATGCATAGCTATTTCATTTTCCTTAACTACTTTGATTTCCTCAATCATCTATTTTCACATAAGTAGGTATTACTATGAATATGGGGTTGGTTGTGCAGGTGTCATGTTCCCAGTTGCACAGATGAGGACACTGACACCCAAGTGGGTAAGTTGCCGTGTCATCCATGAACATCGTTAGTAAACAGCAAGTGGGAGATCAGCTGTCACATCAAGTTCTTTCAAAGTGTGCCAATCCTCTCAGTGATAAAACATAAAGATGTCAAATTATCACAAGAAAACAATTGGTCCAACCAATGAAGGAGACATTTCCAAATTACAACAAGTTTTGACTTTCTGTACTTCATTGAGAGACAAACAGAAGCACAAGATGGGTGAGGATTGCAGAGAAGGACATAAATGTACCAATGATGTAATGAACCAAAGGTCATGACTAGGCTGAAAAACAACCTTTTGGTACAGCAAAAAGAATCGGGTTAGTAACGACACAATTTAAATAAAGTAATGTACTCTCTTATGAAACACCAATTCAATATTAGAAAGGATAGAATAGAAACATTCATCTCTTGTTATAAAGATAAATTTGGGACTAAAAAAAAAAAAAAAAAAGGAGATTGAGTTTCGCTTAATAGAAAAACACATGTACTGCCTGTGTTTTAAAAGCTTTGCATTTTGGTTAGTTTGACCCGTTAAATATGCTGGCTCAAATACAACTTGGATTGGTTTAATTCTAGTGGAGCTGTTGCTCTTGACATGCATTCAGTGCAGTGGTAATTCTTTCATTCAATTTTGCAAACCTAAGAAATTTGGTCGGTTTTGAATTTAGCTCCAAGTGGTATTCAGAAGTTATGTGTTTGTTTGAACTGACCTTTGAAATATTTTGTAACTATGCAACACCCAAGTCTTAGTACAAATTCTTAATTTTAAAAAACACTCAAGAATGTTGAAAAAGTTATATATTAGTACATTTTATGTGAATTTAATGAATATAACATCAAATATAGTTCCCAAATGTACTTTTGATTCTCAGATTGAAAATATTTTCTATTCCACATTTTTTTTCAAATGAGAGTTTTCACTTTTTCAAAAATGGTTAAAGACCATGGTTAAGAATGGAAAACTATCAAAAACAAGTATGGCTATCTAACTGTGCAGATGGATTAGAAATCACGTCCTTGTGGTTCCGGCAGAGCCAAGTGTTGGATGGTAAGGCCTGGCATCTGGTTGACCTTCTTGTGCACATCTGTGACTAGGCCAGAACAGGGAGCCTGTGTTGCAGGATTCAGCAAGGAACTGTTGGAGGTAGAGATGGAAGATGCTGATTCAGGAAGGGTGTTAAATATCAGACTAAGAAACCCAGGTCTCATTCTGAAGTAGGAAGCAGTCCTTGCCCCTGACTATACAGGGCAATAAAATGCTAATTTGGGGGAGAAGTAAATAGCTTACAGAGTATCACCTCTTAGTAGAAGAGTTTAAATAAGGGAATAAATTGTAATTCTGACATAAAATTCCATCATTGAAATTTTCTTTTTATATCTACAATGATTATTTTCATTCACAGCAGAGGACGACCAAAATTAGATGTAAATAAATTTCTAAACTTTATGTTGATATCACAGAAGACCACAACTTATGATGAAAAACTAATAAAAGCAAGTAAAAGAATGAAAAGCTGAGTGAAAAGGTAAATTCAGTAAAAGTAGGTGATTTCTTTGTGGAAAGAATAATGGAAGTTACTTTTTGTAAAAAAAAAAAAAAAAATTCTTTTTGGACAATGCCTACTTGTCTTCATACAAAATTATTTTGTTTAACTTTGTGTTTGATCGACTTTACTTTAAAAATTAATGAATGTATTTCATGCTCCAAAATTAATTTAGAATTGGCACATGTGCTTGCTTTGACTCATGTGGTGAGATCCATCACTTAATAACCACAGCTTGTAAAAGCTTGTCTGAAAACAAGTGATAATTTTTATGCTAAGGTGAGAAAACTTGACTGGGATTAAATTTTTATCCTTCTTACAAATATTTTATTTTGGATATTGAAATCAAAAAGCATGGAAGATTTAAAGTCGTTTGTGTCCACAATTGTAATTTAGTATATTCATACATCTCCATTTTCTAATCAATATTCCTGAATGCTAAATAAGAGTATGTGTAAAACATTTGACAGAAGACCATTTTGTGTTTTTTAGTGAACATTATAGCTTGGTACATTGAACACTGGGCTGTACTTATTAATTTATGAATGACCTTACATATAAAGCAGAAAGAAAGGAAATTAGGAGTTCACTAGTAAAATCAAGTAGTGTTTTAAGTGACGACAGATAACTACTTTTAATGCCTTAAGCAATTTCATATTCATTGAATAAAATATTACCATAAGGACCTTTTCTATATTTCTTCAATCATTTATTTCTTAGAGTCTTTTCAGTATTGTATATGAATCATATGGGATTTGTAGTTTAAAACTTTACACTCTGACTGTAGACAAACCTCAATAAATGCAGAGAAAAATGATAAAAACTTTCAAGATAAAAACTCATAACCAGACATAGGAAGGAATTACTTTAACCTTTAAAAGATTATCTGTTAGAAACCTACATCATCATAGTGTATAGAAATTTATAGACTGATAAATATCAAATTCAGATACTGATTACCTCTGTAGGTAGGCAGGAGATTTCAGATAGAGCAGTATACAATAAGCTTTCATTGAATTCATAATATTTTACAGTGAATGGTGGCTACCTGGGAATTTGTTATATTTTTCTTTTTATTTGTTGAATGCCTGAATAAAGACCTGCACGGGAAAGTCTTTTCCCTCTATCTTTTACGCCTTCAATTTGACATACGTCTACATGCAAAATAAATTGTAAATATATTTCTCAGCTGCTAATATTGAGAGACCATACTAATTTTTTTACTTAAAGCAACCCAAATTTTCTGAAAAATTACAAAGAGAAAACAATGCAACAGATGGTACAATGTTTGGCCTATACATCTATATTTTTGCCTAGGGCCCAAAATTTCTATAAATGGCAAATTAGAGAAGAATTTAGTTCTTTATTGGACAAATATCTTTTGTACACAGACATTCAGGGTCATTTTTGTAGTATGTATCTTCTCATATGGCATTGATAAAAATGTGATTTTTATTCTTTAAATTATCAAATAATTTGTCATTATGCTTTATGAGAATTTGTAATGGGGCTTAAATCTAGCAGTAAATAAGCATATATTATCTTACATCTTTAACATTGGTTTTGGGATAACAGTAGGGAAGAAAAATTCCTGTGGTAAGAGGATTTATACAATAAATGTATGAAAAGTGACTATAACATGCATGCAGTCCTCCCAGTTGCCACAGGACTATGGAAAGCACTGATATAGCTCAAGATGCACGGGTTTCCTGTTAGCATGATAAATGTGCAAAGTGAGAACTACTTGTTTTTAGTATAAAGATTTTACTTTGTAACTTAATACGTTTCTTGTAATTTAATTTATTCAGAAAAATTTATATACATACAGCTGCTTCTTAATATCCATATTTAACACTTCTTTAACATAACAGGAAAAAAACCCTAGTGACTATTGCATTTGGTAGGAATCAATGATTAGTTTTGAAATTTTTTATTAAAATTTTTTTTCTATTTGTTTTATCCATAGAGTCATTCCAATATGTTAAAATGGAAAAACTGGTGGATATCACTACCTTTTTAAAAAGTTTTGACAAGTGATGGATAATATTGAATTTTTTTTCTGTTTTTTTCTTTATAAGTAATTTCACGTGTAGTCTGAAAATTCAATGCAAGCCAAAAGTCTTCATAATTTTAAATCATTAAATTCAAAGAAAATATATTTTTTATGTTTCTAGGTGTAGGGAGGCAAAATTTTACCTCAGCCCTCTTAGGGATTTGTTTGTTTGTTTGTTTGTTGCTTTAGGCTGGGCCTGAGAATTAAGTTGACGTAAGATCAACAGGAGAAAAGCATACAATTTATTTAATAAGTTTTATGTGGCACAGGAGCCTTCATAATTTGGAAATGAAGACCCAAGACGAAGTTAGAGTTGAATACTTATATATTGAATTAGGCAGAGTAGTGAGTTGTGCAAATGTGATAAGTTAGAGGGGAAGTGGACTGAGGTGGTTAACTGGGCGGAGAAACTAGGAAGGTAAGGGTTAAACAGGTTTGTGCGTACAGATTTTCCTTGGTGGTAAGAATGATACTTTCTTCTTGGTATAGGCAGGACATCTTTCACATGGGGATTTCATCTCCTGCTTTTAAGAAACAGAAGGAAGGTCAAAGTGATCTTCTTGCACCTGCTGTTTTTCAAGTTCCTTTGACCCAGAGTAGTCAATATGCCAGAGAGGCGTATTTTGGGGTGGCATATTTTTAACTCCTTTATAGGTAAAGTCCTTGAAAGTATATAAAAATACTTAAATAATAAACGATCAACAGATTGAGAGAAATTTTGCATTTCTAATAACACAAAGAATAACTGAATTTTGTGATGTTGTTATTAAAACTGAGAAACCAAATATTACATAATTAACATGAAATGATATTTGGAAGTAAATGTGAGGAAAAGACTTTTAAATTACTGGTGCTGGACACTGTTACTCCCTGACCTTCATTAAAATCTCATCTCCTTTGCCTTCCTGACATTGCAGGCTCCTAATTTTCCTTCAGTCTCTCTGATTACGCCTTCTGAATCCCACTTACAGGTGCCTCTTCCTCTGCTTGACCTTAAAGTTATTCCCTTGGGTTCTGTCCTTCTTATCTAAATCCCCATAATCTCCTCCTGAGTTCACCTGTTTCCCCCTTCACGATAATCCCCAAACCTGCGTTTCTATCTCCCACCTCTCCCACAAGTTCCAGACTCACATTTCCAAGTAGGTGGTAAACATCTCGTTTGAATGTCTTCCAAGGACCTGAAATTCAATGCTTCTAAAACTCACCATCTTCCAACTCCCAACCTGCTCTTTCTCCCCAGGGCTATGTCTTAATAACAGTGTCACTCACTTACTCAGGCTTAGGATCTTAGACAAGCACTCAAATTTTTCTTTATACCAACTTAGTCCCTACTCCCTGGTTCTACTTAAACACACACATCTTCAGTATCACTCCCTACTCTAGTTGAAAGGCTATTGCAACAGTCTCGACTAGGATTGGTCAACGGTATTCTGTCTACTCTTTACATACATTCTCTCTGCCTTCCATTCTAATCTCTTGCAGGCAGAGGTGTCCTGCCAAAGTAAGCCAGCTATGCCTGTAGACTTTCCATCTACCAAACCCTCCAATAATGCAGCAAGTATGTGCACTCTGCTTTCTCTCCAGGCTTTAAGGACCAGGAAAGATGACTGTGTCAGCCAAGAATGATAAATTCAATGCATTGTGTTCAGGCATAAATAGCCCTGTTTTTTCTGAGATAAAAGGTAGAGCTGGCAACATTTCCAGACTCATAAGGAAAGGGTGTGGCTCACTGCTGGGCATGGAACAGAGATCCAATGTCAGGCTGCTCCTTACCTCAAAGAGCCCTTTTCCTCAGATTCTCCTCTGACACAGTATGAACAATGTTCAAATAACTTGCTTCATTGCCACTTATTATGTACTGATATGATGGTGGTAGGTGCAAACGCTAAATGATAAAAGTTTTGTTACAAAACCAGTCTATTGTCAGAGTACAAAGATTGAAACCATAAACTTCATGTGATTCAAATATGATAGTGAAAAGAGTCTTTAAGAAATGTTACTGAAGTAACAAGAAAAAGATCCTTACGACAATATTCAATGATTTTGAAATTGCTTAAGGCGTTAAAAGCAGTTATCTGTGGTCACTTAAAAGATTATTTGGTTTTACTAGTGAACTCCTAATTTCTTCCCTTTCTGGCTTATTTATTAGCTCATTCTTCTTAGATTAATAAGCACAGCTTGGTGTTAAATGTACCAAATTATAATGTTTAGTAAATAATTTAAAAAAACAAAAGATAGAGTCATATCCTGGTACAGCATAAATTTCCCACCCATTGAATTATTACCATAATTAGGGTAAATATAACCTTGATTAGCATTATATGAAGGATGAAATTCTAAATATCAGACTTCTGGATCTTTTAACATTTATTGCATCATTGATCTTTGTGACATTTAATCAACAATCATGTGTTGAGAGTCTACTTGATACTCTGCACTGGCCTCTGTCACTGGGGTGATGGTCTTTCCCACCTCGTGGAGCTTACAGTGCAGCAGGAGCCAATTACTGAAGGTCATTGTCCAAGTGGCCATGAAATTACAATTGTAACAAAGCAATGAAAGAAAGATGCAGGAGGCTGTGAGAGCAGAATCTATCATTTAAGAACTAGGGGTCAGTGACAAAAGGACTTCTAGATTTGAACTTAGCAAAATGATTAGGAAGATCAATAACTTAGTATAGGAAGCATAGAGGCAATACACTGTGGGCAAAATGACAGCCCCTTTCGTCAGTGGCTGAGACTGAAGAATAGAGAGGTCTGGGTACGATTCCTCCAAAAACAAGTATATCAGGCAACACCATGAACATCCACTCTCTAAATGCAGGTAAATTTATCTGGTGACCTTTGTCTCTTGGGAAAAGTATCTTTAGAATGATTGCTATCTGTACTAGTATATACAAATTATCCACGGATTATAGAGATATTGTTGTATTTGCTCCTATTTAAACATCAAAGGAGTATTTTTTCTGAAATGATCTATGAAAGATGAATGTGTCTTTGGAGAAAAACTTTTTTGAGCTTTCAGTACAGATTTTCAAGATAAACATCCAAGAAAAATTCTAACAGAGAGATATTGAGACAAAATTTCTCAATGAATAAAGACATTACTGATCACAGCTATGAATTCAAGTATTTTAACATAAGTACAGGTGTTTGCTTTGGGGCATGTAAGGAATTAAAAGTAAAAGAAAATATTTAAGGTTTTCGTCCTCGCTTTGAACTGCATTTCAAAGAAATTCATTATTTCAACATAAAATATATATTTTCTCCATAGACCAACACAAATATTTGTGTGTGTGTGACTTAAATCTTGCATTTGGAGTTATAGCTATTAACTTCTATTATGTAACCGAAATAGCAATCATTTAAAATAAAATGTTTTCTGCTTTCTGCTTTTATGGTAACAGATTTTTCAGAATAGGGTTGATAGCAATTTTTTTTCCTGCTCCTTATACTCTCAGTCACATTCTTGGAACTGGCAACAAGGCTGACTTATATTAAGGATATACCAGTGTTATCAAATAAAAATACCTGTATGCAACTAAAGCCAGGGAATTGTATTTTTTAATGCATAGCACATTTTCATTTTTCTGAATATGTTTATGAACTCATGTTTGTGGAAAGCAACTGAGCTCTTTTGTGGCACTTCTTTTTCAGGGACCAGTATTATTCTAGCAAATGCTGCCAAAGTCACAAAGTCTGTATAGATGCATTATACAGACACAGGATGCTAGCATAAATGAATCTTGTTAATTTTTCAGCGTATTCCTTCTTCATGTTTGGCCAAACCATGGAGAGTAATAAAAAGGAGTGAAAAAGAATAATAAAAAAATAAGTCACTTAAAATTCAGTGAAAACTAAACATAGTACATATGGTTGTTCCTGATCTAAGAGTGAATCTGAGAACTGGGGAATCTGGGCATGAATGGGGAATGGAAATATGTTGAATGAAGTAGAATTAAATGTCAGTTGGAGTCCCCTAAGATATGCTATCCTTGAGCATACACCATTTCAATGAGCCAACTTGAAGTAGAAAGCAACTTTTTCACTCAGCAATATGAAAGTGCTGTGACAGAGTATTTTACAGAGGCTGAGGGTCTAAACTTAACTGATCACTAAAATTGACTTAGATTAGTGATAAGTATAGGATATTGCAAAATGTAATAAGCTTTATAATAATTAATAAAGTAGTATCACAAAGCCTTAAAAGGAATTAATAAGCTTATGACTATGGAATATACAGGTTCATTCTATTGACTTCTATCTAAAACATCACCATCTACCTTTGAATATTTATCATTGGGGATGACTTCGTAGAGCATTCATCCAAAACACAACTCCATCTTATAAAATTGTTGAATGTGGACACATTCTCTTTAAATTGTGAAAGGGAAAAAAAAGCCCTTTCAATTTCTAGGAAACTTATCTATTTCAGAGATTTCTTTGATCTTCTCTACTTTATTCATTTACTGTTAATGAGACTTTGTGGACTGTTGTACCTGTGCTCTTTCTACCCACTGCCATTAAATATGCTATGTCATATAGTCATCTTGCTCAACCCTTCAGAAAACACATCCCTTCCCTCCCTCCCACAAACAGAAACTTTATTCTGTTTCTAGATATATCAAATGGAGCACCTTAACCTCACCTATAAAAAGAGGACAATGGAATTTGACAGTATTGCAAGAATTACTAAGAAAAAAGCAATTAACTCTTTGAGGTTGATAGTTGAAAGATGCTCTCCTTATATTAGGCAAAAATAGGGTTTGGTTTTTATTAATCAAAAAAACTGAATATACTTATTTGTGGGGTACAGAGTTGACTATCAGTATTTGTGTACAATATGTGATGATCAAATCGGGATGGTTGGCATATTCATCATCACAAAACATACTCATTGTTTGTGTCCTTAACCAATTTCTCTCTAGCCCCCCTCCCCCTACAACAATAGTTTTTTAAGTCCGACTTCATATCTCTACACAAGAAGCTGTTATCATTCCTGCAGGCTTTTGGTGTACCACAGGACTTGCTTCATTTCTAAACTTGGAAGGACTGACATCGCAGCCTCTTGAGATAGCACAGTCACTCACTTACGCAGATACAATTTGAGCACCTTCTGAAAGCAAAGGACCGCTCTACATGCTTGGATAACATCAATGAACAACCCTAATAAAAATTCCTGTCCCCCAAAAGCTTACATTTTCATGGACAGAAACAGACAATAAAAGATAAACATGATAAGAAATTATATACTCGGTGAGAAAGTAAGAGTGCTCTAAAAATATAGCAGGGTAAAGAGGATCTGGAAATTGTCTGTGTTGAAGACACTACAGCTAGGAATTTTAAATGTCTAGCAGAGAACTTTGAAGGAGGTAAGGAGTTACCCATACAGCTGTCTGGGGGAGATGTGTTCTAGGCAGAAGCAACATCCTCTGCAAATGCCCTTGAGGAGGAGCGGCCTCTTGCTGTTTGAGATACAGCAAGGAGGCCAGCATAGCTGTAGCCAGGAGAAAGGGAGAATACTAGAACATGAGATCAGAGGTTTTACACTGTAAAAGGGTCACTCTGGCTGCTGCATTGAGAATAGGCTGTAAGGAGAAAAGGATGGAAGCTGGGAGACAAATCAGAAAGCTATTGCAATAGCCAGGTGAGAGAGCATGGGGTCTTAGAACAGGTAGAAATGGGGGAGGTGGCACATGGATGGTTCTCCACGGTATCTAAAGCCATGACACAGAAGGAGGCAGTTGAGTGTCAAAAGGGGAAAAAGAAGACTGAGAACTGAGCCCTGGGGCACTCCAAGATTGAGAGGTCAAGAAGAAGAGCAGAAACCACTCAATGAAACTGAGAAGGCATGCTCAGGGAGATAGGAGGAAAAGCAAGAGGGCACAGTGTGCTGGAAGCCAAGAGAGGAAAGTATGTCACAGGGAGAGGCATGATCAAGATGACCACAGACTTGACCAGTGAATATTACAATATGGAGCTCATTGGTGACCCTGACAAGAGCAATTCTGGGGAGTGGTATAATTCTAGAAAATCCTTTGCATAATGTTTAATAAAAAAATTGAAGTGCAACACAAGTAAAATTGTGTCAATTTACTAGCTATTTGTGAATTATCGTTTAGAGCCTAAGGGTTAGCATTTCATGAGCCTTACTAATTGTGTGAATTAATTTCATGCCCTCTTATCAGCAATGCTCTGAACGGCAGCTTCTACACACTTCTAGGTATATCAAATATAGAAGTCTGTATTCTGGCCACCAACCTCTATGATAACAATCTATAGCAATTTCCATTTATTATACTCAATCGCAGCAACGGGCCAACTGATCTATATAAGCTATTGCTTGAAAATAACTCCAATAATAAGAGTAAGGGAACCATCGTTATGGAGATCACTTTTAAATTTTAAAAAAAGACCTAATCATGATCGTTGCAATCAGTTGTATAGATGTAGCTGGAGAGAAAGCAAATATTCTAAGAACTTGTAATGGCTAAACTGATAATATACTCCGTCTCTGTGATATGTTATACAATATGGAGCAACCCTGTCTCATATAGGTTTCTGTCTGCTAGCCTATTGTGCCTTTGTCACCTTGATTTTGTCACCTTGAAGGAGCTGATACAGTGGTTTAATTTCCCAAGACACAGAAAATCCGTTAAGATAGAATTGTGACATTTGTACCAAGCACATGGCATTAAAGATAAGTGCTGTTTTAATATCTTGAAATTATTTCATAAAGGCATTTGTTTCTAAAGTTTCTTAAATATCAAGTAAAGGGAAAAGGATCATTAACAAAAAGATCTAAAAGTGAGAATATACAGTTAAAGACTAAAATTTGATTCATTATTGGGGCACTGCAGACATCCGGACATGCAATTAATGAGGTTTAGTTGTGTGTTTTTCCTACTCAGACATCAACACTGAAAAGCAGTAAAGCTGTTTTATCCTGCTGTGCCATCCTCACATGGATGGATTTCCTGTTTCATTTCTGAGGCTAATTAGGAAGCGACAACATGTTTCTTGAAGGGGCTTTGCAGCATCTAAATATCTCATGTCATAATAGAAGCCACTGAGCTCCAGAGAGGTAAACTAAACTTGACAATATCGTAAAAGTCGTCTAGTGTGTCATCCCGCTGAACAGTGTACTTTCTGCTTTTCCATGCAGTTCAATGAGAAAACCATCCCCAGAGTGGAAAAATAGAAAACCCCCTTCAGGATCCAGCCCTGCATGCTACCTGTATTACCTATGAGTACCATGTACCACATAAATTTTTGTAGGCTCACCTTGTAGCTAAAGTTACAGAGTTCCAACCATCCTCAACAATGAGTAGAACTTGAAGTTTTGGATGGCTTAAATAGATACCTTTTTAATTCTGTGGACTGACTGATATGATTTCTTTCTTGAGAATGAGCTGCCAAGAACATGCTAGAACAGAAGAGTAAACTTCATGAAATATCCTCTTTATCAAATCGACTGCCTAGGGTTTTGGAAAATATAATTAAAAATACGTGTGACATAAACCCCCCACATTATAGCTGTACTAAGGGGAAATTTTTAATTTGATTTACAATAATCTTTAAATTTTACAAAGCTACATGTTCTAATGTAAATAATGACTTGTAATGGCATAGACAAAATAACAATATTGAGCTGATAGAGAAGATTAGAGCAACTTCTATTTAATATTCTTGGGACAACCTCCCTCCAAGAATCTGGTAGTGAAGAGTTCAGCTGATTTAACATCTGTTCTGCCAACCACCGGTCAAAATCATTTGCACACTATTAAAATTCTTGTATGTCTTCATTTGTTTCAGATCTAGCTGCCTCGATTTTATATTTCCTTTAAAGCAACATTTGCAAAAATCTGGGACTTACTTATTTTTGACTTTTTGTTTTGCATTTTAACTAATGTTTACTTCAGGTCTGTTTTCTCACATTCAGAGTTAAATTTGTTCTTCTAAGAAACATGACTAGGTATGAGATCAGGGTAAGTGAGATGAACAAACAGAAGATTTTCTGCCAAGTGGAATATGAGGAATGGGAAGACATTTCCTTTCTAATGTACAGTTAAAAGGAAAAGTCTTAAAAGAATGAATATAGTTATTCTAGCTTGAAATGCTGAAATGATAAGAAAGTCAAAGTGAGAACTTCAGCTCCAGTGATCTGAGTGAATGTGTGGTCTAGTCCCTGCTTGATAGTCAAATATGGGTTTTCAAGACTTGTTGGTACTTCCAAGCTCCATGACAATTTTCATTGTACCATCTCCAGGCAGTAGAAATGTGGCTGGCATTATTCAGGATCTAATATTTATACCAAATTTCAAGTTGTGCATTTTATGAGTAGAAAACTGCCTTCCATGTCAAAATCCTTCCATTTGGGTAAGCTTCTGGTGCCTATTGTTTTCTTGTGACTTTTCCCTTCTGATAACTAAGGAGCATAATTCTGATGTAGTCTAATGATAGTGCAGTCTATGGTCTCATTCCAGGTAATGGTGACTCTTCTTCATGTTAAGATGAAAATGTAAGTGACACTAATCAAATCTTTTTTATGACCTGCCTTGACTGTGATGGGAAGCAGGCCGTCAATCACAAAGGGGAAAGAAGAGCTTGATTACTTGGAAAACCAGGATGGTGGTCTGGGCATGACGACTGTGTGACTGGGTCTGTTCTCAGCTTCCCAGGACACATGCTGACCACCTTGACAGAGCCTAATATTGCCCCTGCCCAAAGCTATATTTCAAATCAACATCCATAAGAGAATTGATCAGTTATAATACATCTATTAAGTGTATAAAGATATGACATTAGTGTTTTCATTTGTTTATTTCCTGCCTGTTGAATTGTCAGAGGCAATGCTGTGCATTTCGCTGAACTCCATTTCCTTTCCTCCTGGGCGTGCAGCTATATGACATTCTTCAGCCTCCTCTGCCCTTAGCAGGACTGATTTCAGGCCAGTGGAAGAAGTGATGTGTTCCCCTCTCGGATCCCTGGTAAAGTCTATGCATGATCCCTGGTATTCTCCACTCTCATCTATCAGCTGGACTCAGGAGAAGTGGAGGACTCTCGGATGCTATGGCATGGTGGAGTAATAAGGGATAGAGGTCTCATTCCTCTTGGAACAGAGGTCTCCCCACCCTCTACTGACCTGCACTAGATGTTTGATTTTCTAGTGTTAAGCCACAAAGATTTGGAAGTTGTGGGTTGCAGTAGTTGGCCAACCTAACACGGTTGATGAAGCTATAGAACTGCATGACTCTCTAATATAACACATAAATGTGTCTTAATAGATTTTGTGATTATATATATTTCTCAAGGGTAAATTTTTTAAAAGATCAGTAATGTTAAGAACTCACATCCAATAGCTCTCTGATTTTAAAAGACTTGAAAAAAATCAGAAAAATTACCTTTTCTATTCCATTTGAAAGCATTTAAATTACATATACGTCTTTTGGGCAATGCTGCTAAAAATGTTTCTTCTTACTAAAAGAATAAGAGTTATTCTATGGAAACTAGGTAATGCATAGAGATTTTTTTTTTATTCCCCAGAACAAAATTGTTATTCTTTTTACTTTATCCGAAAGGACCATTTTGATAAATAATCTTTAAAGAATAGGCTTGAATCTGTTTAATCAAATTTCAAATTAGTATCCCAATTATAATTTGCCGGATTATATTTTTGGAAAGCATATTTTACCTTGAACTTCTCAATGAACTAAAATAAATTAAACAAAGGAAGTTAAAATTTCTTATTACACAGTACATTGCATTGAATCCTATGCAATTTATAATTCTCCTGATGATTTTTTTAACCACATCTATCTTTTAAAAGAGATTTCCAGACAATTGTTCATTATTATTAAATGACTTACGGAAATGAAAAATGTTAACAGTGGAGTTAAAATGACTAGTTCTACACACTCCCCCAAAATCTTTTTTTTTTTTTTTTTGGTATTTATGTGTCTGTGTCCCACAAAAGCATGGTGGATACAGAATTAAAATTCATTCATTAGGTCTAATTAGGATCAAATATTTATTATGCATCAGTAGCTGCACTGAGTGTTCTTCCTAGGATGGAAATTGTTTGTGGCTAATGTGCTGTAGCAACCCATACAGCACTCATGGCTGGGTGAACTGGTCCTGAGATGGGCTCCTCCCTTGTGGAGTGTCTTTCATCTCAGTAACTGCTTTATATATTTGGCTGGGGCTTCCTCTAGTATTCTAAAAGTGGCGTATTAATGCCAATTTAAAGATCAAATTTTATGTATAATAGGCATTCAATATTTTCTTGTCTGCTAAATATCTGTTAAGACCCTCAAAAGGGACACAGAGCCTTCAGGATATACATTTTGTCATGACTAAATGGGTCACAATTCATTAACAGTTTAGAGAGATAAATATAAAATGGGACCAGTAGCTGGGTTTAATTAAGGTTTTTTTCTCCTTTAAATCTTTTTTTTTTTTTTTTTGGTAATTTTCCGGTCATTATATCTGAATTTTCTCTGAAAAAAAAATGCTCAGTATATCATTGCTTTCCAGTGGATTTTGACGGAAGTATTTTCAGTTTATTAAAAAAGGATGGTGAAGCTGAATATATTTTTTAAAAGTCTACTGAAGTATATGCATGTGTTAAAGAATTCTAACCACAATAATAATTGTTGCTTAAATTCCTTTTTAGTATAGGTACAATGTTAACATTTGCCAACTGTACAATATTGTTTGCAAATGTTAACATGCATATGTTAACGTTTAACATGTTTAACGTTAACATATAATAATGTACTTTATTTTTTTTTATTTTGTCCTTTTCGTGACCGGCACACAGCCAGTGAGTGCACCAGCCATTCCTATATAGGATCCGAACCCGCGGCGGGAGCGTCGTGTGCTCCCAGCACCGCACTCTCCCGAGTGTGCCACGGGCTCGGCCCTGTACTTTATTTTTAAGATACTACTCTGTTTTCACTGGGATCCTCTAAATTAGGTTTCTCAACCTTGGCACTATTAAATTTGGGGACAGATAATTCTTTGTTGTAGGGGACTCTCCTGCACACTGTTGGATGTTTAGCAGCATCTCTGTCCTCTACCCATGAGATGCCAGTGAGCAACCCCTCCAAGCCTCCCCCACCCGTTATCACAACCAAAAATGTGTCCAGATTGTCAAATGTTCCCTGGGGAACAAAATTGCAGTGGTTGAACACCATTGTCTTAGATAATAAAATATTTCTGAATTTCATCTCGATGTAAAGGTGATTTTGCAAGTTGTAGATGCTGATTCTGGTAAAAACCCTTCTCTAAAGTATTCTGGAGTTGTTGTCCCAGTTGTTCCTGTGCCTGAGCTTCTCCTGTGGAATGTCGGGTGTCTTTTCTTGACTTCCTTTCTCCCTGTATTTCCTCTCTCAGCTGTCCCGATCCTTGTAACATTTGTGTGTACATGTACGTGCACACACACATACACACACACACACATTTGTCTCTGTTGTGGTCAATATGTATCCACTTTGTTCAGAGTGGTTTAACCATCTTCTGAGGACCAGCTCAGCAGCTGCATTTCCCTTCACTGCTAGAACCAGCCTTCAATCTACCCTCACTGAGTTTAGTTGGAAATTGACTTTCCCTAAAGGTAATTGTTTCTTGCCCCTTTGCCATCTAATTTATCAAAATGTCCAAGATGACTGCTGTATTAGACTGTTTTGTGTTGCTATAACAGAACTACCTGAGACTGGGTAATGTATAAAGAACAGAGGCTTATTTGTCTCACGATTCTGGGACAGCTGCACCTGCAAAGGCCTCAGACTGCTTCTACTCATGGTGGAAAAGCAGCATGTACAAGCAGATCACATGGCGAGAGGAAGCAAGAGAGAGAGAGAGAGAGGAGGTGCCAGGGTCCTATAAACAATCAGCTCTCATGGGAACTAGTAGAGCGAGAAATCACTCATTACTCCCCCAACCTAGGGAGAGCACTAATCCATTCATGACACTGCCATGACTCAGTCAGTTTCCAACACTTTCACGTTGGGGATCAAATTTCCACATGAGTTTTGGAGGGGACAACACACCCAAACTCCATCAACCACCACACTTCTCTTCTTTTTGCTTTTTCTCAGGTCTGCCTCGTTTCGTCTTGCCAGTGGTCTTCCTCATCTCTTGATTCTCAGAGCTAGTTCTTACATCCACACTGACTTAGCCACCCATGTTCTTTTCACATAGTTCATGCTTTCCCATCCTCTACCTCAAAAGTCATCTACCTCTAGCTGAAAAGTTCCTGAACTTCTCTCTTTTCCAAATTCATATAGTAGTTAGAGCTGATAGCATTCCTTTAGCAATTAATGGACGTATTCATGTTATATAACAATTTCTCTACAATTTGTTTGAGCCCTTGTTTAAATCATATATCATGAACTTTTCATGTGGTATGTTTTGTCTTCCTAAGCAAGGTTATAAACTTTTTGAGGCAGAAACTACATTGTGAAATTTTTTGCATCCCTTGAAGTGCCTTATATATGAAGGGAATTTGATTGCTATTTGCTCATGTGATTTCAAGTCTAACACCCATCTAAGGTCAAAGAGAAGAAGAGAGAGAAACCATATCAAAAGGAAAAAAAAAAAAGAAAAAGGCGTAAGTGCTCCTAAGTAGCTTGTAGCTTACCCCAAGTTTCAAGATATAAATGAAAGCCAAAAAAATAAATAAAATAAAATAAATGGTCACATTTTCTCATTCAAATTCTGTATCACTCCTGAGTGCTACTCACTGCACCAAGAAGGAGAATTTTATTCTCAAATGAGCAACTCATTAGTAAATGTGGTTGAAAGTGGTGTTTATTTGTTACTTTGGAATTAGTTAATATATTTTGCATTTGGTACAAAAAAAAACTACGTAAAGAGTGCACCAACTTTATCAATAAACTTCAATAAAGATCTTGTTGGGGATTCCACAGCAGAACTGATCCAGTCTAGAGTTTTCTGTTGTGCAGTGTGACTGGGACACTCGAACAGAGCGCACTCATCATCTCAGCCATTATGTTATGATGGGTAATATGATGCTATTAAACTTGTGAATCTTTTCAAATATATGATTTGAGGGGTGTGGATTCTGAATGCAGATGTGTTCTAAATTCTTGATTTTTTCCAATGGGAAAGAAGCAGTGTTGTTGGGATTATGAGCAAATTTAAATTCACAGTTCAATTGTGATCAAATTAAGCAGAATTTTATACTTGTACATAACTGATATACATAACTGACACTTAAAAATGATACTTTACACATGGAGATTAGCTTCACAAGAATCTTTAAAAAATTGCTCTGAGTCACGCATCTAGTGAGTGGCAGAGCAGGGATTCCAACCTGGGTTTGTGGGACACTCCAGAGTCCAGCATCAATCTACTACAACATAGTGTCTGTCAACAACATATCGAGGAGATCAGAGGGTGGTACCTGCATGTATCCAAAAAAGTGGTCACATTTGGACAGTTAATTATTTCTCCAGTGAATACTCTTAGCAGCCAGCCCGACCAGTGTTTGTTGACAGAAAATGAGGCTATAGCACCCAATTGGGGCAGCAAGAGAGCAACAGTCCCTAAAGAATAACTTCTCATTTTTTGTTTATAAGGAGTTTATGAGTATACACTCGGTAGGCATGAATTTTCCTTTTTTTCTTTCTTTTTTTTTTTTTCTTTTTTTTTTTTTTTCTTCTTTGGGTTGCATTAAGTGCTTTGGTCTCCCTTGCTGTATTTGTTTTGTCTAAACGGGCAACTGAAACTCTTCTGTTAATTAGATCTGTGAACTCCTGGCAAAGTGTTCTACTCTGACCCATTTTGCTTTTGCCTCTTCAGCATCACCAAAATTAATTATACATTGAACTCATTAATGTATACATTAATGTGTACATTGAACTCATTTATCTTTGCAGTTTCTTCCCTTCATAAAATCCTACTGTTCTAAAAGTTCATATACCCCTGGGTTACACAAATTAACACACTTGTCACTGATTCTGAGCTAGAATGGCCAGGCCTCAGAAATCTGTGTGATTCATTAATCAATTTCCAATCCCGTCAAGATTTAAGGTGAAAAAAAATTTCTTTCTTTCTTGTCGTTGCTTAATACAAAATGAGGACTCGCGCTCTATCTCCTTCTCCCTCAAGGCTGACTCTCAATGAGATATCAAGAAGGCAGGAAGGCCAAAGCAATTAAATCTTCTCTGACAGTCTCTGCTGTTCCCAGAGGTGTCTCAGAGCAGGAATGATTCCTGGGAGTCTCTCCTGGCAACAGCATCAGGCCTTCATTGGGCTACTGAGCTCGTGGCAATCCCAGTCCCCAGTTGCTTTTGCGGCAACAGCTTATGCTGATTGTCCCTTGTGCCTCTTCATCTCAGATGGCTTGGAGCAGGTTCTGTGTGAAGGCTGGGTAGTTGAACGTCCTCCCTTTGCACCACCTCCAGTGGTTAGCTAATGACAATGTGCCCCTAGTGGCTGTGCAATTCCATGGTTCTATCAAGGAACAGTTTTTATGAAAAGGGTCTTGCTCAAAGTTTCCCAAATGTACAGCAAAAAAAAAACCAAGCCATAACTGTAGGAAGTAAGCCATATTTCAAAACACCTTTCTGGCCACTTTCTGCCATCCTCTGTGAATACCATCTTAAGAATACCATCTTAGTTTGGGGTTCTCTTGCATTCTTCCTCAGGCTCTTTTCTGAAAATATTATGTGTGGGACCTTCATTCTCTTCAGGTGGAAAGGTGCTCCTTCTTGCAGTAGGGCACAGAAGCTCATCAACAAACTAGACTCCAGTTGCCAAAGGTAAAATATAAAACCACTCAAATAATAAGCCAGTTTTAACTATCATTTGTCACTATATCACTTGGATTACAAAAACTTGATGAGTAAGCTTACCAACAAAATCTAATTGAATGGAAAAATTATTGTGAGGTGGTTAACAAATCAACTCTATGCCTAGCAGTATCACAACTGTGGTTACAAAATCCGTAATAAAACTTTCTCTCGCCATCAGTGGTTAGTTCCTTAAAATTGCCCATGGACTCTGCCTTGATAACTTGGCTTGGCAATGGAGGCTGTTTTTGCTTCAATGTGCAGGGAGACTTGTGCAATCCTTCAAGGATTTGAGAGCCCTACTCCCCAGTTCACCTTACTCCAAATTCCAGAAGCAGATGTAAATATGTAAATATGGAAGGATAAGATTGACGGAGACCATACTCTGAAAATATTTTCAAGAACATACTGCATAAACCAAAACTGGCATGATTAAAAGAGTTTCCCTGGTGAATTTATGAGTGTCCTGACAATGGAGAGGTCAGTTCCAGCAACTCCACGTTGAGGCCTAGGGCCACAGTTCACTTGATTAAAGCCCAGTCTCAAGGTCACATGTTGGGATGCTGTGCTGTTAACTACTAGTTTCCTAGTTCCAGGGTGTCACTGAGAGCATGCTTCTCTTTCTTTGAGTGGATGGATGGACTGCAGGATGGATTTCTTAGCTTGTCCTAGCTTGTCCTCATCTATAACCACAGACTCCATTCCCACCTAAGTAATTCTAATCAGATAAAAGATACTATGTGGATCCCTAGAAATCCATCACGCTTTTGAAAAACACCCCCAAAAGTGTGCCTTATGATGATGCTGGTGCAGCACTTGCAGGGACAGCTGACCTAGGCCACCAGTGTTCTTTCCTGGCCTTACCATCTCCTTAGTCCTGGCAACCTAATGAAAGTCAGCTGGGAACCGGGCCAAAGAACAGTTTAGGTAACTTTAATATGTTTCTCTCTTCTGAGCCCCTAGTCCAAAGGGAGACTCACCACTAGTGAATATTTCCTCATCAAAGGGTACTGCCTAAGGCTAAAGGGAAAATGTTATTTCACAATGTCACAATGTAATGGTATAGAAGTCAGGTTTTAGCAGCCTGATCTTTAATATATATTGGCCATCCATCCCATTATGTTCCTTATGTCGTGATTCATCTCTGAACGATCCATGTTGCCAGTCCACCAAACATTTTTGAATTTGTAGAAAGTTCTTATTCTGAGATTCTGACAATTCAGATTAACTGAACATGATGGACTCATTGGGGCCATTACCTGTTTGCATAGCTTGCAAGATGACATCACTTCATTGCTTTGAGCTGAAGGAAACTGATGATCTGATACCAGTACTACCCTGTGAAACCCAATCACAACCACAGGTCTTCTTTAGTAAGAAGTCTAAAACAGTTCATGGACTATTTCTATCCTGATAGTACATTATCAACTGGAGTAATAGACTAAATTAGTGAAATGGAAAAGTGAATCCAAAATCCACCAAGTACTCTTGGGAGCCCTGGAAAAGGCTACATGGACCTACTGTGGTTCCAAGTTCCACATAAGTGCAATAACTTATACTCTGGGTTGTATTGTATTGAAACCACCAGCCCTCACATGATCATAGTAACTAACCCAACCACATGAACTTTTAGGAGATGGAATAGCAAAAAAATAAGCAGAAGGAGAGGAGCAGGAGTAGGAGGAAAAGGAGCAGGAGAGGAAGGAGGAAGAAGAATTTAAAATGAGCCTGGTCTAACCACTCATTTGATAACCTGGATCCTCTCCCACATAGAATTTATTGAGTGGATCATGAAACACTAAAAAGCAGAATGATAAACTACTGAGTGTGCATAAGGAAAAGAGGTGATAAGTCATGACATATCACGGTTTTTAGCTCTACATCTTCATCCTCAACGCTGAAGGACGATATGGAATAAACAATTACAAGACTCATAGCCTGGTCTGAGATTGCTGCTACTGAGGGATCATATGTGTGTTCTTCATCATCCAAGGTAGCAACAGGGGAAGTTGGGGAAGTCTTTGCAAAACCAATAGCGCTCTCAGGGATCAAGTGGGTATGCAAAGAGAGTTGAAAACATTCTACATTTTCATGCTGTGCCAAAATTTAGGGAGATCAAATGACTTATCAATGGCAAATCTCCTCTAAGCAGCACATTGTAAAACTAGCCAGTCTCACTAGCATACTATCAAAAAGTAATAAATCGAAATTTTTGTAAAAAAATTGGTAACTTAATTTTTAAGTGTATCTAATAAAGAATAAGACTACAAAACCTCAATCTTACCCTCTTTCTAATCTTGAGATCTAAGATTCAGATCTAGGTTGCTTTCGTAGATGGATGTAAATGAGACAGATGCTTCTTTAGGAAACTAGAGCTAGTACCCACCATGCCCAAAGGGCTCGGAGCACCACATCCCTATTCTTGGTGGGGCTCTTTAGAGCGAAAGATGGTGCTGACACATGCTGAAAGCTGTATAAGCTGTGGAGCATGTCAGATAATGTGCATACAGGTGTGAAGTTCATAAATACACCTTCCCAGGTGTGTAATACCTGGCACAGATATTACAAATAGTACAGGTCAAGGTTTGGGAAACAGCTCAGCGTCTACTTACTGTTTGATTGATGAATGATTTTAGCAAATATTTCTCTTCCCTATATTTTCTCTCTTTTCACTAAAGCAGATACATCTTTATTAATGATTTTTGCCTGACCCAGTTAAATCCTTTACTAAAAGTTTATTTTTATTGTTATGATTATAGCTAATGGTTCATGAGTATTTACTATGTCAGAGGCACTATGGTGTGCAGTTTAGGTGGATTCTCTTATTGGATCCTGAATTAAACTGCATTGGAATGTAAACTCCACGAGGGCAGGGACTTTTATATGCTCTGAACATTTCTGGATCTCTGTTGTCTGGGAGATTAGTAGGTACTCAATAAATATTTACTGAAGGAATGAACAAATGAATGAGCAACCTATAAAGTAGGAACTATTATTATTGCCATTTGTGATGTGCAAGCTTAAGTGGCCAATCAACAATGGGAGCAAGATTCAAAGCCAGCCAGTCTAACCCCACAGTCATGCTCCTGGTGTGTATATGCATTGCCTTTACCCAATTCAGTTGTTTTTGTTTCTTTTTCCTGCTTCCTTTAGGAATCAAGTAGCCCTGAAATGCCAGCTGCTGACAGGCTTGAAACATAAGATCCCCAAGTGTTGCTTGAACTCCTCACCCAAACTCTTGGAGCCAGGGCTGACCCCTGAGAACCAGAGATTACTGTCTTCACCAAGAATTAGCAGAGAAAACAGGCCAGTGGAGCAAGTCAAGTCAGAAATAATATAAGAGAGCTGAGATACCAATTTCAGACAAAGGCCAGTCAGGGAATCGGGGAGGGCCTCCAACCTTGGAAGGACTCAAGGCTGCATTAAACACAAATGGCTGTGAAATGTAGGAGATAAGACAAAGTGAATACAGGCCAGGATCAAGTGGAAGGCCAGGTGAGGTCGGAGGTGTTGTTTATAATCTTCATCATCACCCCAAAGGCCAAGCATCCAAGTTTGTTCTTGTCAACTGGCCAGTGTGTGGCTGGATTTGTCCAGCTTAATGGACCAGAAATAAAGCAGATCATGAAAACAAAAGTGTATTTCTAGTTTGCTTGATGTTGATTCTAGTGCAGGTCCAAGCAGGGCCACGAAAGCAGGAGTGCATAAAGACGGGGAGGAAGAGGGTGGGTCTCAGGCGGAGTATCTGCTTCCAAAGCAGCAGTAGGACTGAAGCAGCAGAAGGTATTTTTCATGCATGTCTCTCTGTTGTTCTCTCTGCATTATTCCTTCTTGACTCTTCGTGTTATGTAATGTTAAAGATTTCAAATGATGATTTTCTTTTCTGCCTTTATGTCATCTTATGCCTATTTGTGTTCATAGACAGTGTCATATTTAGAGAAGCACCCATAGGTCCTAACTTTGCAATTTTTAGTTAGGCTTTCTCTATGCATTTTTGGGCTCCAAGTCTATGCCAAGGGATCAGTACATGCACTTAGTGCTGATCTGAGCTGCTTATTTTGCGTTTAAGCCTCCCTACCTCACTCCATGCTGCAGCACAGACTGGCTGACCTTCAAGCTTTTATTTCACTGACTTCCAGCTTTCTTTATGCCAAAGCCACAGATCCTTCTTGGTTGGAAATTACCTTCTTTCAAAAGCAAAGAGGAAAACCCAAGTACTATAAACAACTTGGCCTGCTCACTCTACAGTGATATTCCACAAGCTCAAGTTTCTATGCCAATTGAATTCTAACAGGAGTGCATGTGTTTAGCTCACTGCCATTTATGTAAATCGAATCAGGCGTTGCCTGTGCCCGCCGTGATGAATGTCCTGACAGCTTGTGTACACTGGGCACGTGCTTCCGCTTGTCAGCATAGGTGAAGCCCAAGTTTGATGTATAGTCAAGACCTCCACTTCTCTCTGCTCCATTCCTGTGCAAGCCACACACAGCAGACTTGTATTTCTGTCAAGGGCTCCAGTTTTCCATCATCTATTTTTTATAGCACTGATACTAAACCAATTGCAGCAAATGAAGGCTATTATTTCTGGCTTGGGTGCATCATGATGCTGATTTGCTGTTCCTAGGAAGCAAACTCACTGTACTGGGTTTTATCATTTTACCATGGGAGACCTGGTTCAACAAAACGTAAGTGTTTTGAGTTGCTTGACATTTTCAAAATGTAAATAACCAATTCCCCATGCACGAAGGGGAAATGGCCATGTAATAATAAGATGTGAGAGAGATGGAAATTTTATTTGGTATGGTTTGTGACAGGATGACAATGGGTTGAAGACAAGCAAAATAATTTGCTACATCCTCTAGTTTCCCAGTATTCCAATCTTTGAGAGAATTTTGTCTTATTCTGAAGCAACTTTGTGGCATTACACAGTCATATTGCCGTGTACCCTCTATGAAATGTTTGCATACCCTCATCTTTTGCTGTCCAAATATAATAAGCTTGCATTTTTAGATTTGTGATAAATATTTGCAAACCAGAAATTTTAAGGGGAACCATTTATAAAAGACCAGAAGCTTTTCCCCACACCCTGAACATACACACAACCTCATACACTCACAAACACGCAGAGACTTTAAATATTAACTGAAAATACTTTTTGCGTATGGTAGGTTTACCTACAATGATTAGTGAAATATCAGTAACAAATGGCCATACTTTAAGTTGCCCTATGTTAAGCTTTAAATCTGTAGAGTATTACACCAGGTCCTTGGTGGTTTTACAAGAGCTGATACCATACAGTTTATTTCTCTATGAATATTTATCACATTTTAGGTGTACCCCTCCTGTTGCTTTTTCAAGCATGCTTTTGTTTTGCCCTGTATTTCTGACTCTAACACTATGTATTCCGTGTTTTCACTTTGTGAATGTAATTACTGTTTTTTAGCTGGTAAAAAAGAAAATACCAAACCAACCCATACAAATTGCTCTCTGTCAGTGTTCCTATTTGCCTGTGCTTTACCTAGCAGCAAGATCAACAGACACCAGGAAACAACTCAGCATTTGGCTGCATTATTCACTTTCTATTAAACTTGACAGCTAATTTGCAAGTTCACGCTTTTTTAATGCTAGAGTTCCTGAAACCTTGACAGCTGAACTCTTCTAACTGGAGCTAACTATGCAAATAGAGAATGGAACCAGAGGGTTCTCTGCATTCGTATCATTTCCAAGGTATTATTTTGGCCAAAGACAGAAATTAAATCTTATTTAATGCTTTCTAGTAAAAGGGAATAGTATGAAGACAATGGGAGAAAAAGTAGAATTGAAAGTGTTGTAAAACAAGCCTGAACTTTTCATTGAGAATCACAAAAAAGAATTCAAGATCTAATATTTGATGAAAATCAATTTAACAAAATCATATTAAGTAGGAATCCTTCCTTAGACCCACTGGTGGAATGTTTCAAATGCTTTTTCTATATAAAGATATGTTTAATCTGATAAAGCAACTGACATTTTTATAGCCCAGAAAAATTATTTATTCTTATAGAAAAAAGAAATTCTGGACATGGGGCCAGATATGAGAAAAGATATTTGGGGGGGGTGACATTTTTTGGCATGAAATAGAAAGAAAACAGTTTTTAATGAAACATTTGGCAAAGCAGAAAGCTTAAAAATATTTCTAAACTTGCCGAGTTATAAAACCAGGCAGCACATTTTGCTTTTTCTGTGATGGAAGAAGGAAAATCCCTTGCTGGGACGAGCAATCCCAGCACTTCACTTCCTCTGACAGGAATTAGTTAAATTAACTCAATTCCTGTTGGAATGCCTGGCCTGTCATCTGTTCTGCACGAAAATGAAACACATGGCAATCTAAGAAAGAACTCAAAGCAGCCAATTTCTCAGGAAATATTTAAATGACCCTCAAAGGTTAACAGCACCATCATTTACACAAAAATTGCTTTAACTGTAAATAATGTGTTCTTCAAGGGTCAGCAAAGTGCGAGTATTTGTGTCTGCTAAAAGCCACACATAATCAGGCTGCCTTGATTAAATTAAAAGTGTAGGCAGATGTTGGAGAAGAAGACATGGAAATCACAAAAATATACTGTTGTTATTCCTTCATCATTCTGTAGCTTTTTTCCTCAATGGTTTTTTGTCCCATAGTGTGCTATATTTCCTACTCCATTTCAGCTCCATTGAAATCGTTAAGGAACGAGTAAACTTGTTCTTCTAAATTAGTAAACCACTGTGCTCTCTTTGATTCATTTTTGGAGTCAACAAAGTGTGTTTCTATATGCTGAGTGGTGAGTGAACAGGTTTCTTTATTGAAAGGAAACTTCCTTGTGTCACTGAATTTTTTTTTCCATTTTACCTTAGAACTGAACATGAGGTCTAAGGTATTTAGACAGTAGGCAGAAGCTGATTTTGCAGACATTGCGCTTTATCGATGGGAAAGTCCTCTATATTCCGTACACCTGCCCTCCCACATATGGAAAATGTAAATCCTCATAAAGGATTTACATTTATAAATCCTTTATAAAGAACCTTTATAAAGAACCCTACATTCTCAATGCTGGGATGATGCCATAGGCACTAAATCCCTCACCCAGGCATCCCGACCATCTTGTTTTTAACAATACAGTGTTTTATTTTTTATGACAGAATTCTCCCCGTGTCCTCACTCCCAACTTTTTTTTTTTTTCTAAATCTACTTTCTTTTGAATTGCACCTGATTGTCAGCACAAGTCTCCTTAAACAATGCGGCCAAACTAGGGAAAGCAAATGCTAAGTGAAAGGAGCAGACAATTCTTGCCACCCATTGAAGAAACAGGAGACCACCAGATCTTGATAATCCCCCTTGTCCTCAGCTTTCCTCCTCTCTGCTCCAGGCCTGGAGCAGGTATCAGCCGACTGTCAGGTCTGGACAACTGCCGCCCTTCTGTACCACCAAACCTTTTAAGCCCAAACCTGAAACTCAAAGGCCGTGGTAATTCCAAGTAAAAATGCCAAGTCAGAGCAATCATTGGAAAATCAACTTCTTCTTCTATCTTGCCTTAAAAAACAGTGAAAGAAACAGAGCTTTTAAAGCACTTAAATAATTGCTAAAAAAGGGAGAGATTGTGGGCAATCTCGATGCCAGTGAACATTTCCAGTTCTCACCGTGGTTACTATTCTTTAGTAAAGGAGGTTAGAAGCTCAGATTAACAGATGTTGCTAAGAGCAACCCAGAACTCAGACATTTGTATTAGACTTTACTTGACATGCTAACTTGGAGTAAAAATTTTAGCAATGGGGCAAAGAGAGAAATTATATCACTAAGTATGGTATTGTTAGGTAAAATGGACCAGACTTTCTTGTAGGGGAACCTTTCAATTTATCTAAATATGGACTATCACCAGTTCCTGATTTTCCAATTCACTGCTGAGGGTGGGCTGTTGTGTGGATGACATCTTTTTACTCTGCAGTGGTTGTGGGGCCAGTAAGTGGCAAACACAAATGAATGAACCTTGAGCGTAGTCTTGGAGCACCCTGGTGTCATCGGGTGGGTTGAGTTAGAGTGGCCTTGAGCTGAAGAAGACCCCAGAAACAACTCTGGGAAACTGATGGGAGCTGGGTATTATCCACAGTATATATCTTGTGCCTATTACCTAGCAAGTTTTGGCTTCATTTGGGAAAGGGGTTTTGTCCAAAACCTAAGTTTTGGAGTGCTATAAGTATAAAAACAGATACTAATGCTGATAGTTAAATGGCATTGACTTCAACCTTTCCTTAAAACGCATCTTCCCTTTCTGTATTCTCTTGGGTCCTAGGGTCTGCTCAGTAACCTCCACAATACCCAAATCTTTCACCCCACCATTGAGACCTAGGTCACTTAACACATATCCATGGCTCTGTTTCCCCATCTGTAAATGGGAAAAATAGCAGGCCCCACCTTGTGTGTTACTGGGAAGATAACCTGAGTAAATATAAGAACTTGGAAAAGAGCTTGCCACAAAGTAAGCATAGTGAGTGTTGGCTGCAATAAATACTAACATTGTGTTGCTGAGAAGTCAGCAACATTAGGATTATATTAAAAATCAAATTCTATGCATTTTCCAGGATGTTTGTGAATTACAACTATTAAATAAGCTGAACTTCATGAAGGCAGATGTACGGGATTTTAGTTATCTGTAGCTGAACTATTTATTTCAAATCATCATAGGCTAAGGGCTTTTTCTATAAATGGAACTATTCTGACAACAAGGAAAACAGGGCAAACCGTGAGCGCGTGCACGTGCACACATGGTCAAACTATCTTAATGATACAGTCTAGAGATGCCATTTGAACAAAAGTTTACTATAGAATCAGATGGATTTTTAGTGAGATTATCATTAGATGTTATTAGCAGGAAATTAAAACAGAGTAAAGACTTCCAGGGATTTGGGGAGAAGATTGCATGCGTGCATGTGTGTGCAGTTTGCCCTTTTTTCCTTGTTGTCAGAATAGTTCCATTTAGGGAAAAAACCTCTCTTCCTAAATGTGCAGATATCTGCAAATAATATTTGCAGAAGGGAAAAAATAGTTTACTATGATTCATTTGAAGCAAATCGCCCCGGATGTCAAAATGGAGCATATATTGCTATCACAAAATTGATGTATCTGCAGAAACACGCGTTGCTTTTCAGCGAAATATCAGGGCCATCCTTTGAAATAGATTGATTAGGCAACAGCCTCCTGAAGGGCTATGAGGACCCCTGACAAGTTCCCACTGGCTCCCACGTAGCTCCTCCACATCCCATGACCCTCATTTCCCACCTGGTCTCAAATTCCTGCCTCTGAGAGTCAATCGTGTGTTTGAAAATACAGATGATTTGTTTAAAGTGTCTTGTAATTTACTTGAGAGAGGAGAGTGTGTGTTCAACTTCTGTTAGCATGTTTTAGAACCTTCCATGGTCAGGTAAGCTGATCCCTGTAAATTGTGGGGAGCTGTCCCAGAAAGGTGATTTCAGTTAGTGCAAAGAGTCTGGGCAACAGAGATTTGAGTTGCAGGGAAAGGAAGGGTCCTCTAGAGCTGGTGTAACGATTAAGGAAAGATTTTTCTTGAGGACACGGGACATAAAGGGGCCTCTTTGCACAGGAATTGGCTTTAGGTAGAGGGAGGGCATTGGAGTGCCCCGGGGTGGGGAGTGAGAGTGACTTTGCAATACAGGAAATGAGTTTGCCTCCCTCTCAGCCTTTGTATCTCCTCCCATCCTGTCCCACTCCACGCAGATTTGCAGATTTGGAAAGGACTAGAGAAAGCAAAGAGGAGTCGGGAATGTCGGGTGTAAAGTATATTAACATTATGGTCTTTAATATCCTGTGTGTTTCCATTCTGTGAAAATGTTGATCAATGCTCACACATGAAGATTTCTCAGAGAAATTTTGTATTAAATAAGGAGCAAGGAAAGAAGAAATAAATCAGCAGAACAAATCAGAGGCTGCCAAAGTCACACTGTCTGCTTCACCCTCACCTAAGTCTACCCCTGGATAATACAGCCCCAGTTCGCCCTTTCCTATATAACTACTAAGTGGTGACTAATTGCGGTATGAAAATTTGTTTCATTGCAACAAATGAAAAATAATAAGTATTCACGCAGTTTGCTTTTCACCGTTTTCTTCTGAGAAGTAGGTATCAAATTTTGTAAAGAAAAAATATATCATGGTAAAGTTAAGTTTTCCTCAGTTTGATCTTGCTGCTATTTTGAGAGGTTTTTTTTTTTTTTTTTTTTTTGCGATTTGGGGGCAGATCCTGCCCACCTACTTATTGTAACATTTCTTTTCTAGAGCCAGAATAGGACAGAATCATATACCATTCTGATCTGGGTGCATTTCTTCAGAAGGTACGCTGTCCTCACGGGGAACCGAGACTGCCTGGGCTTGTTGCTGACAAAGCCAGGAAGAGATTGAACGTATGGACTTTAACAAAAAGATTTCTTGGGGGAGTTAAGAAAATAAGAAAGTGGGCATCAGAGGATAGGAGTACGCCCTGCCCTCTCCTTGACATGCATTTCTGTGATGGTCCTTGATTTTAGCTGATTGGTTTAAAGAAGCCCGTGGGAACATCAGAGGGAGGGAGGCAAGGCAAACAAGGATATCGAGATAACGCTTTGTCCTGCAAGAGTGACTGAGTTCGAATTCTGTACTCTGCCTTATTTCACATGGAATATCTTAAGAACACTGTAAGCAAACTATAACCGAGCCCTGCCCTTGTCCTCAAAGCCCCGCTTCTTGCTGCTTCTCAGTTACAGCCACAGTCTCTACTTGTTCTCGGCAGGGGACAGGGATGGGCTTATCGCCATGCACACACCTGTTATCAGCTGGCCTAAGCCCCTCCATGCCACCTACTTTGAGTTTTCCTGGCTCTCCACCTGGCCCCGCTCAGCAGGACTCCAGAGAGGCCCCCACTTCCTCGGAATGTCACTGTCTGCTGCTGCAGGCCAGCCGGACCGCTTTGCTTGCTTGCTTGCTGACTCCCAGGCTTCTTGGCTCTTTTTCTGAAATCACCCCAGCTAAATATTATCTGGACGTTACTCCACCGTATATTGCTCATCTAACTCACCAGAGAGGAATCGACCCAAGTCTCACCTCAAAAGCAAATTTACTTAGTTCTCTTACCCTTTTAAGACAAACAGGTTCAGTCTTTCGATTGCAGAAGAAGAAAAACCTAAAGGCTGTATCTCAGCCACTGTGTAAGTTTCCTAGGACTGTGGTTTTAACAACCAAAATATATTTTCTCCATCTTGAAACCTAGAAGTCTGAAATCAAGGTGTTGGCTGGGCCATGCTGCCTCTGAAGGCTCTAGGGGAGAATTCTTCCTGGCTTTTCCTAGCTTCTGGTGCTTCTAGTGGTTATGGTTTCCTTCGTGTTCTTTTGCTTCGTTAAGGACAGCATCACTTCAACCTGTGCCTCTGTTGGCACATGATACTTTTTTCTTCCTGTGTGTATCTCCAAATCTCTCTCTTCTTCTAAGGACACCAGTCATTGGATTTGGGGCCCACCCTACTCCGGTATGACCTCAAGTAAATTGGTAACATCTGCAAAGATCCTATTTCCGAAAAAGGTCACTTTCACAGGTACTGAGGGTTAGGACTTTAACATATCTTTTGGGGGAACACAACTCTCCCCACAACAGCCATTATTGGACACTGGGTCATCTCTAAGCAAGAAGCAGTTCCAGAGTATCTATTGCAACCTCAAAGCAAACACCACCCCAAACTTCAGACCCAAACTCAACACGCGCCCCTTCTGCCTCCGAGGAACTGACCCACTCTGCGGGGCCGAGGAAGGCGGTGACCTAATGTCTCACTAGCAGGACTGGCCCATCAAGTCCAGGCTATTTCTGAGTGAGGCCAGAACACAGAGGACTAAGCACCCCTCACTATTACCCAGGCATTTTGGTCTCCTTGAGAAATCATGAACCCCTTCAATCCTGGAGAATATCTATATGAATATCTACCTAAGCTTGCAACTTACTTTTTCCTAAGTACCATGATCATCCTTTCAATAGATCACTCTTTTCTGACATTCTTTCCGTCACACTTCAATGCCCTTTCTCACACAGTATATTGAGATTATCTTCCAAGGGGATGAGTTTTTCTAAAGCCTGATGTGTGCTCTTGATCTGACTTTGGAGAGCTACAGAATGCCCTTGAGTTATTTATCCCCATGCAAACAGTTCAGAAGATCACCAGTCTTCATTGAACTTTTCATTTTCTACCAATACATTACTTTCAAAAGGGAAAGTTTGACTTCCTCAGTTGTAAATCAGGTTTTACATGTGCATATTTTTCAAGAAAGGAGATGAGATATTATGGCACAGATATCAGATTGTAGAGTTTTTGTGTAAGGACAGAGAATCTAACTGAGAAAAAAAATACCAAGAATCTTAGTTAGGTATGACATTTTGTAAATATTTTGGTAATTAGATACACGAGAAAGTGATTTGTAAAGTAGTTATTTTCATTCAAAGCCAATTGAAGTTCATTTGCATTAACCACCTGAGCTGTTTTCCATTTGGAGGAATGTTCTATTCTGGGTTCCAGCCCCTCTTAGGTGAACAGCACTAAATCCTCTGTATTTGAATCTTTCAAGATAAGGCTGTGTAGTGAAGAAAGCTCTGTGCCTCACTGATGAAAAGAAAGGAATTAAGGTACATTCGGGCTGACTTCGGTTTACTTTGTTTGTTTGTTTGTTTGTTTGTTTGTTTGTTTGTTTGTTTGTTTTAAAAGCCATTAAAAACATATGGATGCTTGACCAGGAGAAAAACCTACAAAATAGTAAATGGCATGATCATTTGTTCCCTAACAGAAGAAAATCACCCTGTTTAGTGGTTTCCATGGGGAAAATGCTTAGTAAGTAGATCACTGATTTTTTTTTAAATCAATATACCATTTTATCAGTAACAATAGAATTTGGGGAGAGCACTGATCTGCATCTAAATCAGGGTAAAGCCTCTTCCAGGCTTCACAATGGCTGATACTTGCTCACCTGTTGCAAGCAGGCAGGTCAGGTGCTTGGCTACCCAGCTCTAAAGGTGGGGCTGCATTTATAGCAAGTTCATGGCCACTAGGGTGGAGCCCTGAGCTGAGTTGATCCCATGATCCAGCTCTGGGACAGCCCAATGCAAAGTGACTCCTGCAACTGTGTCTCCTCCCAAAGGCCTGCTGCAGTTCACACAAGGAATCTCTGACTATCTTTTCTTGGAGGAACTAAAAGGAGATGCACTGGAGTACTTCTTGTTAGCAACAGAAATGCTAAGTCATCAGTATTCTATTACAGTTTATTGAATGCATATGTTGCCTTTTGAAAATTCTTAAGTGCTGAAGCATATGACTTAGTAAATCTTCTCAGTTGTCCTGACAGTGTCCCTGTGAGTGGGGCAAAAAGGGAGGTGACTCATCTCAAGTGACTTTAGGTGGCAGTGGCAAGGCCAGATTCACAACAATGAGAGCTCCAGGCTCCCAGCTCAGCATTCTATCCAATGAGTGACATCAAAGAAAAACTTTTTTAAAAATAATACAGACTATAATGAAGATATTAAATTTTACAAAACTTCAACCCACCCTCCAGATGATAAAATGAACTTTTGGGGATATTTTCCTCTTTAAAAAAATAATAATAATAATTCATATTGACCTTTCTGAAAAACAAAATTGAAATTACACTGTACTGGTTTATATATCTTGTACTTTCACTTCATTGTTTTGGGAACATTTTTCCATATCATTAAACTATTTTTTGAAAATGTAAATTTATTAGCTACACAAGGAATGAGACAGTAAATATGTAAATTACAACATACCCCAATGATAGAATACTAAAAGTTGATATCTTAAAGTTTTAATATATTAAAAGTTGACATAATATATTAAATATGTTTTAATATTAAAGAAACTAGAAATTCTTCTACACAGAGTATTATATTTTTCTCAGTTCCCTAAAAAAATTACATTAAGTTGTACTTTACATGAAATGCTGTGGGGTTTTTTTTCCTCTACAAAGTAGATCATGATAATTCTAAAACTGGGCAGAACCATCTGGAATGTGAGTCATTAGACTAAGTAAAAAGAAAAAGAGAAAAAGTAATGAAGCACTCTCCCAGGAAACTGAAGATCTGCATTATTCCTTGTATTTCACAGAATGTAAACTAGAGATTTTGAGCAAATGTTAGATTGAGTTTTTTTCTGGAATTAACTGACCCTGAGTGCTCGTAATTCACGTGGCTACAGAACTATGGTCATCAATTGACTGGATGCTAAGGGGTATTCTGCCCAAATCAGTTTAATATAAGGACACGGCAGGCAGAGAAGGCCCTGTAAGCATCTAGTTCTGCTCTTTACTTATTCAGAAATGTTAATACAGATGAAAATTCAGAAGAAAATCATATACGTAGGCCTTCAGAGGGGAGTCCTCTGAATAAGTGGAGTTTTTCTAAGCTGGCTCAGAAAGAGAGAAGTAGAAAATCAATGAAAAACTAGATTCTCTTTTTTTTTTTTCAAGACTTAAAATTTTTAGCAGCTTTACCCTGAACAAGAGTTCTACTTTTTTAATACCAGTAGAACGTATAGTTTACCACATAAGAAAATAAAGAAGAGTGGGAAATATATCAGAAGCAGTTTCTATGAATCAGAGATACGGCCTTCCTGGAGGAAGATGAACAATTACCATTTACAGAATTCTTCTCACATTCCATTTACAGTGCCAAGTGCTTTACATATACTATTTAATCCTCACAACAACCCATAGCAAACAGATGTCATTGTCCTGTTTTACCACTAAGGAAGGAAAGATTGGAGAGCTGACTTCATTCATTCTACTTGCTGCCCTGGCCAGCACAGTCTCAGTGCTGGAGATCCCGTTAGGAACACGGCCCTCGTCTGTGCCTCCTCACAGAGCAGGCAGGACCCACAGCTGGGATTTGCATCTGGGCTGCCTGTCTCTAAAGCACTGAAACCCAACACTAATGGTGCAATTGAATGAGAAACTTGGGAGGTCTCACAGGAGACCAGTAAATGGCATTACATCTTAATTCATTTTCTTCCTGATTTGAGAATCTCCGTTGCTAACTTTAGAATTAGGAATGACTATCTGATTAAAATCATTAGTGTTAGTGTGCGTCATTTGTGATGACTAGGTGAGTATGGGAGGCATTTGGTTAACCAGAGTTTTAGAAATGAAGCCCTGTGGTTTTGCTTCTTCACCAAAAATAATATTACCAAGCACTGTGTTTATGCAATCGAGATAGTGAAAGAAGTATTATCAGCATTTATCTGGAGCATAAGATTCATCAGTATTACTGGAGTCCAATAGAAGGGCAAAGACAGGACCTCAGTAAAATATTTTCAGGTGATTTCCATCCGTGAACATAGGTTTTTTTTTTTTGTTTTTGGTTCTTTTGGCAAGCCAAGAGCTCTTATCAACCCCACAGGCAGGTGAAAGCATTGGCCTGGAACCAGAGCTTAGAAGCATTGATTCCTGGAACCAGAACTTGAAAGTATTGTCAGGTTCTTCCCAGCACACCACACAGTAGGCTGCTTTAGGGAGCACAGTCCCTGGCATCATATAAAATCTCTGGTTTCCGTAAAGGGAGGGAGAACCTTAACTGAATCCTGTTCCTGGGCTGGCTGGATAGGCCCACAAAGTCAGAAAGCAAGCACTTGGGTTTGGGAATTAAAATCTTTTTTTGAACATTCTAATAGTCTCCACAAAAGTTATTCTCCATAGTTTTACTAAAAATCAAATTATAAGAAATTGACTATGTCTATTTTAAGTGATTTTCAGTATCTGACCCTTAGTCAAGGATTATACCATAAGGATGGTTTTAATCTTAAAAGTCAATCATATTCCAGTGAGAATCAGTCATCAAAGAAAGTACAAAACCTGTCTGGAGCAGAATCAGGGACAAACATTAACCAGTAATTCAAAACTGTGATTGAGGTAGATTTTTCTGGGGTTTTATTATTTTTTCTGAAAAAGCTATTTATCTTGCTTTATGTTAAAACTTGGTTTTATCAAAATAAAATAAATTTAATCATGGGGCATTTTTAAAAAGTGTGTTTTATTTGTTGCGTGATGGTTTGATAACCTTGATAAATAAGGCTAGTTTCCTAATGCAAATAATATTTATTTAAAGAAGCTTGTTGAAATGAAGTTAATCTTTTTAGGCTTTTCTTTTGTAATGTAGACATGATCTGATAAAAAAAAAATGGTGTCATTTGGTAATCTGGTAAGAAAATTGTTAATTTTTCATTAATTTCAAAACAATCAAAAGCATTGAAATAAATAAAATTTGCTAACTGTAAATGCCCTACACAAGAGTATAGTAAAAAGTCAGGTAACTTATTAAAACCCTTCTAACTTCTACTTGTATGTGAGCGGTATTACTCTGATGGTAAGTCATTAACAAAATATGTTGACTCTGCATCTATCTGGTTAGCTATAATTGTGACCACCTAAGCAATAGGATCATAATGCAGACTGTGGACATTCCTTAACAATCTGTCCAGTTTTCAGAGGGGATGAGAACTTGCTTTGATGAAGCTATTTTGATCACATCAGTGTTGATTGAAGTGTGTGACTCATTTAGTAACCATGGAAATAATGCCAAGCAGTAGGAAGAGGGGAACATGTGTGAGCACTTCCAGATGCTGCTGCTTTTGTTCAGGCATCTGTTCAGGGCTCATAATCTGCTAGGGGCATACTTAAGGTCTCTGAAACCAAACTCATTAGGGTTTGCTTTCCCTTCACACTTTTGCTGATTCTCTCTAATAGCCTCAAGTAAATATAAAACAAGGCAACCCAATACTTTACTCACAGGACCCTATGTTCTCTCCAGAAATGTGTCTCATATTTAAAGAGGCATGTCCAAATGTGCTAAAAACAGACCCTTCTCCCAGACACATTGCTACTTCTTCTATTTCGGATATCCCTGGTCTATGTCCAGGCTCCCATACTATATTTATGTCTTTCTATTTTCTCTGCATCTGTCTCCATAATTTTCTAATATACTAATACTTACATACTTGTAGAACAAACAGTACAAGAAAAGAATATCAAGAAAATAAGCAGTTATCTATTCAAGTTAAGTCTAGTCAAGTAAAATATATATTTATATATATATCTCCTTATGCCTCCTTAAATGTGGTTTCCAAAACTATTACCTGCTCAGCTTAAGCAGCACAGAGAGCATATCAAGTAAGCTTTGTAGGTTAAGTGTCTTTGGAGGATGGGTTTTTTAAAAAATGGCACATGAAGACTTTGGTTATTTTTCTATTTAAAGTCGAATTCTACTCTTATGCTGCTTTGATATTTAATAAATACCTATTGAAAGCCAGCTGTGTATAAGGTACAATAAAGAACATGAAATAAGCATGGCTCAATCCCTCAAGAAAACATAAATACAAATAACAAAAAGAAAGACAAGATGAAGTGGTGCAGACAAGGAACTATATTAGTTTCAATGAGAGAGAGAAATTTATGTATTTTTCTTAGGAGGCTACTTCGAGATGGACCCTAAGAATGTGTGTGATTTTCAAAGTAACTAGGAGTAATCTCAAAGGAAAAAACATCTCCCGAAAGATGATTGCCAATTGTACCTTTCTGGCCACACTAGTCATGTGCTCCTCCTGGAAGACAGGACTTCTCTGAATTGTCTTGACACTCCTGAGGCCCAGAACAATGTCTGACACAAGTAGGTGCCCAGTTAAAATATGCTGATTAAACTCAAATGAAGGCTAAAACATAAAATGTATATTAAAAGAAACAGCAAAAAGTCCAGTTTGACTAAAGACAATATGAGAGGGGAAATAGAGTATAATGTCCTGAAAATTAGGTTGGGACCATATTGTGTTGGGCTTGTGTGTGGGAAGAAACATACTTAGATCAGTTTCTCCTACTATACTCTCACAACACGCTTGTGACACCAGATGTGTGGGGATTTCTTCCCACCAGCAAGCAAGCAATTCTGCAGCAAGCACCAGTTGGGTGTCCTCCAATTTCATTCCAATGTTATCTACCTGGAGGTAGCATCAGATCCCACAGGTTGAGGGTTCAGCTCAATCCCACAAGACTGAGCCCCCTTTAGACACCAGTTGCACATCCTACCTCTGGAACTCCTGACCAACTGGCTTCAAGTTGGGGTTCCCACAACCCCTCCCCCCTCCCCCTTTAGGCTCAAGCAATTTGCTAAAGCAGCTCATAGAACTCAGGGAAACACTCTCTTAACATTTACCAGTTTATTACAAAGGCTATTTTAAAAGATGCAAATAAACAGCCAGCTGAAGAGATACACACGGTGAGGTCTGGAGGGGTCCTGAGTGCAGAAATTTCTCTTCCTGTGGAATTGGGATCCATACAACCTCCTCTTGGGTCTTTTATGGAGACTTCATTGGATAGTCATGACTGAAGCATGGACAACCATGTAGAAACATGATTGGACCAAAATGGTATGTCTAGCACTAACAGACTGTGTGGGGAAACCCAGCAAGGCCTGTTTGTTCAGATTCTTCTTGGCCTCTGTGTGCAGTATTCCTTCCTTCTGGGTATGAGGCAGTGGAGGTCTTATGACCTACAATCAGGCAAGCTAGGTCAGAGAATTGCTTTATGGCCACTTCCAAGACAGAGAGGCAGGGGAAAGATTACATATATTCTTAGTCTTGATGGCTGGCTTTGGGAAAAAGGAGTTCTAGTTTCTATGACCTGCACTGGGGAGGAGGGATTTTAGTTTCTACGGCTTGCAGAAAAAGGAGCAGGTGAAAGAAGGGCAGAAGAAAGTCAAAGAGAGAGACAGAGAGAGAGAGAGATTCTGTTTTCTGAGGCCTAAAGCTCCTAAGCATTATAAACAAAAGAACAAGGGCCATGGGAGCTATGAGCCAAGAACCATGTATATATCGTAATATCATAGCTTGGTTCAGAATTTATTAATAGATAATGCAGAGTCACTGTTCCTTTTCAAAATATTAACTTTGCAATTGCAGCTTCGAATTAAAAAGAGAGGTGGGAAGGAGGACTAACCAGGGAGAGGAAAACCAATTAAAAGCTTATTATAATAATCTATTTGATAAAATAAAATTAAAATGACAGAAATGATGGACTTGAAATTAATAACGATAGTTGCAAGTACTATATGAACAATGGCAAAAAACAATGATAAAGAAAACAACAATAGCTAATATTTATGATCAATGCCTGTGTCCAAGCAGAAAGTTAGAATTTTGATTAATTATCCCATGGGACTCTTACTCTCATGATTCCCAAATTTATAGGTGAAGAGATTGTGACTCAGAAAGATAAGTAACTTCCTCGGGGAAGCTCTGCTAGAAGCTGTATTAGGATGCTATATTAGATGACATGTATATTTGACCCTATGGCATGGAATTCTCATGGTAGGCGCCAGAAGCCCCCATTTAGAAGCTTTGTCAAATGCAGCTTCCCCATCGCATACAAATGAGTAGCTAGAATATTCAGCACCAGTGGTAATAATTCCAAACTAGAACCTCTGCAGTGTGGTGCTTTTTGCCAGATAGTTTCCATCCTTTTGTAACTACTAGATCATAGCAGGCTATGATGGTTTGCAGCAGTTGACCCACAAAAGGCTGAAGTTCAATGTAAACATTAACAGGAGAAGTGCTCAAAAATAGATCTGTCTAAATCTTTTTATGGAATTAGTCAAAGATTTACTGTAATTGCAAAAAAAAGAAAAAACTACTAAACTGGCAACACAATTTACATGTGGTTCTTTTTTTTAAGTACTGAGCAGGTAAGATGTGCAAGGTGCAAGCAGCGGTGAGAGATTAATAATGAAAAAGAAATTATTCTTAATCTCACAGTGATTATAGTGAGAGAAACAGACAGACAGGAAGGAAATCAGTATTCTAGCATTGCTCAAGGAAAGGGTTTTTGAGAACACAGAAATAAAGAGTAATTAATTCAGGCTTAGGGAAGCTTTGAAGGTTGTGTAGGATTTTGGTAAATAAAAAGGTTAAGGAAATTCTACACCCAGATTCAGGAAATGCATGAAAGTTCATGGTGGATTTCAAAAAAAGCAGATAAACATGGCTGAATTGAGGGATTTGGTGAAAGATGACATTGAAAAAAGGAAAATGGAGTCAGACTATGGAATAGCCTTGAGGTCACACTAAGTTTTTAGAAGTTCACCTTTCGGACAGCACAGAGCCCCCAGAAGGGAGTGGAGTGACATAATTTGGCTAGGTTTTAGGAAGTGCCCTGTGGCAGCAGTATGAGTGACAGCAAAGAGAGACAGGAAAGTTAAATTAAATACACCCACGTGAGCTCTCAAAGGCAAACCGTGAATCATCGGTTGGCTCACTAGGAAATCGTCTCGAGGTTAATTCTGCAAATATCACAGCACTCTGGAAAATAATTGATGTTGAAGGATAACTAGCTCCTTCTGGAAGTTATGAAGGCTATTAACTAGCTGCTCATCCTTTTATCTTTTTCATTCTCTGCGCATGAAAATATCCCAAGTATTCAATAAAAACATGCCAAAGTTGTCCCAGAGCAGCCTAAGGTTTAAATTTTTGATGTGTTTTCCCCAAAAAACACCCAAGCATTATCAAAAAAAGTCAAAGCCTGAAAGAAAATAAGAGGCTATATGTAAGTTAAAAATCCCAAGATCTTTCTAATGCTAAGCTTCTTGGATTGCTAACTCCACTTGGAAGCTGAAGCATTTATAAAAGGCTAGTTTATTATACCCTCGAAATCACTTTCTGTGGTAGAACTGTAAAGAAATTGGCATATGGAATAGAGGAGTGAAATAACTTGGAGTATCAGGTGCTAACAAGTGGATGCTGAAAACACTGAAAATTGCTACTTCTTAGGTACCTGTTTTTTGTGTACATGGCATATCAAGAAAAGATTAAGTGGTTGGAAATGTGTAGCTGCAACACTGCTGGAGCATATGGATTAATATGCAGCAGTACCTCTCCCCCCGTGTCTTTATGAACCCAGGACCTTGAGAGCCACTGAAGCAAGGTCAATGTCTGGCTCGGTGACTAAACTCTGCCTTTTTTTCCGACTCTACAGAGATAGTTGAACTGGAATGACAAACATTTAAAAAAAGGAACATTACAAAACTCCAAAAGCTATAATATTTCCAGTGTTGATAAGTTAACACTCCCTACCTCAAGCTTTCCAGTTCTGTATGCCTTAACAAATATTGGAAATTATTCTAAGGAAATGAACAGAATAAGATTCAGAGTACTGCTTGAAGCAAATCAGTGTTTCTGCTCTTTCCGGCTTTTTGAATACACTTAAACTGGTATATTGGATCTTTTTTTTTTTTTTTTTTCTTTTTTTTAAATCCTGGTTTCCCTTAAAACCTCAGAGTTGTTTCCTATGATCCTTATAGAAATAGACTGCTCTGTGAACATACGTTGCTTAGGTTTTAGTTCATTAAACCACACCCTGTTCTATGTGATCCATAATACAAACTAAATTGGCACTTAGTCTCTAAAAACAACAGATTGTTTTCAAAGCTTTTAACGGAGATAGAGCAAGAGAGTCCTTGTCTCTGTGTTTTCAGTGAAGTTGTTTCTGTGCTACCAGCAAGAAGGCATCTGTGTTATTTCAGGTGCTTGCCTTTATGGCCAAAGTTGTGCCCAAAATACACTATACTTTTAGTGGCTCTGGGATTTTTTTATTTCTCAGATGTTTCCCTTCTTTCTGCTGTGATGATACGAATTTAGCTCTAGCCCACTTCAGCCGTTAAACAAAATTAAATTATACTGAATCTTAATAAATTAGTTGTTTTCCTGGGCACTTTGAGTAAGGTTTTGGGTAACATTAGTGTTAAAAAAAAAAACAAAAAAACTCACGTACTTCTGACTAGTGTACACTCAATACCAACTCAATACCCACCCAATGCTTCAGACTTTAAATAAAGGAAAAAAGAAGACAAAGTTCTGAGGCTGGAGTAGATAAAATAGGAGGACTCTCACAGTCTCTTTCAAAAAGCTTTTTCAAAATTTGGTCTCAGGATAACTAATGATCCATTCCTGTTATTTTTTTTTTTTTTTTTCATCAATCAGACACAGATTCATTGTAGAGCACCATTCTGCAAAGCCTCAAGTGATATTCAGGGTTTTCACACCTCTAAAAATATCCAAAAAGGCAATACAGCTGCTCCGTGTTAAATTCCATTAGAATAAATTACAGAAACAATTTTCCAAATAATGCCCCTTTCTAACTGAATGCCCACATGAATGATAATAATTTAAAATAAGTACAATTGCTCATAGCTAATTAGGACTGAAAAATCATTTTGAGATTCAAAGAATTAGGAACTCTTCTGTTTTATTAGAGTTTCATGGATGTTTTTCATATTTTTTTTAAAAAATTCAGAAAGTAACACATACATATTCCTGACACTGTTCTCCAGATAAGTAGATAAAGCTTATATGTGATTATAACTGTTTCATCACCCTTTCTGGGCCCAATGACATGACATGATTTCTTTTTCATTTATTTTTGTGGATTATCCTGAAGTGATATTTGTTCTAACATCTCTTTCAGATTTTTTAATAGGTATCAGTGGTGTTCATTTACATAATGACTTGGGGGCTTAAATCATTGTTTTGGCCAAAATCTAAATAACTTCCCCTTTTTCTTCCTTACTACATTTTACTACACTTGGAGGTTATTTCGCAAAAAAAAAAAAAAAAAAAATGATAACCTCACATGATAATTTTCTCAAAGATATTTGGAAATTGAGCAACACAGGGCCTAATTACATGGGACAAAAGTCTATGAGGACAAGCCCTCAGTTCTCTGGCAGAGGGCCATTCTTCAAGTGATTGATTTAGCCTCCTAAAACAGTTTCTGTTTCCCCCTTCTTTCCAATCCATGTAAAAACAGAAGCCATTTTACTATGCAGAAAGATCTGGATATTTTCTTCTTCCATTTTACGGTAAAATATTTGGTTTCTTTGAAACTGTGGTCTAGGGTTCATCTTCTGTTTCAACCAAAAAAGTTTTTCTGCATCATGTTTGGCTTTCAACCGCATTTGCACTTCATATCTGGATCAAAATCCCATACGAATGTGACAGAAAAGGAGGGGAGAGGGTGAGACTTTCACTGATCTCTCCAGAAAGTTTGCTTACACAAGCTTCAAAGAATTTGCTGCTACCTGCTCTGTTAATCTTTTGGGTGGAGAGGGCGAAGGTCCAATCACCACGGTGATCTTGTCTACCAATAGATAACAGATCAAACGTTCCTATCTATCATAGTTGAAGAGAAGGGGAGGAAAGGAGGAATTAGGAAGTTGGCTTTCATTGTAATTTACTTTTTGCTCAGTTTTACTTTGTCATATATCGTCTCACATTATCCTCTGAATAATCCCATGAGGAAGGTGGATCAGGAACTTTAGTATCATTTCTACTGCAAAGGTGGCAAGACTGAAGCCCGGGGATACACGGTGACGTGCCTATGGTCACGTGGATATTTGTCGCGCTGTGGTTAGCATCTAAGTTTTCAAGGCCCTGGTTGGATGTTGCTCATCCCACACTTCAAGGAATGAATTGTCGATATCTCCATTGGGAAAAAAATACCAATTTATTCTTTGGGATGATAGTGTAAATATCTTTCAAAAATTTAGTAAATGCATTCTCTAGGACTCAAAATCAAAAAGTAATAAGCAAAATGTCTTCTGGCACCGAGTGCATTTCTCACATAAGTTGGATGACAAGGTGGAACACACCTGGGGCCCAGGCCAACCTCTTAGATACATGGAAGAGTCTCCTGTTCTCTTTTTTCTGAGATATGTTCCTGAAAATTTTTTAGAAAATGTCTAGAAACCTAACATGGTCCATTTTTCTGCATTGCAAAGACAGAATGCATTATATGTACAATGCATTATATACAAGGTAAAATACAATTTGTTTTATCATTTGGTCATAGCAATCCTCCCGACCGTAAAGAATGTTTGCATTATATGTGAATAGTCAGAATCTACTGTTATAATATCAACTCAGGAAAAATGAAGACTTTAAGGCATTTTTTAAAATTTATTTTCTAAACCTCAGAATAAATCATTTTGCTATCTGTAAGACATTCCATGGATATTTCGTCTTGCTGGTCCTTTATGGTTTTTGACTCTTTTAATCTTCAGATAATTTTTACTAGAAAATGTGTATGTGTGTGTGTGTGTATATATATATATATATATATTTTTTTTTTTTAAGAATTTGAAATTTTCATACAGTTTTAAAAAAATCGTAGAATTAAAACCAATTGGCAGACCTGGGAAAATATTTGGTATATATCCAACAGACAAAAATTAATTGCTTTCTTTTTTCTTTTTTTTTTATTTTCATTTACATAAGTTTTTAAAATTTTTTATTCATAAATATTGGGTTTGAAGTGCTTTATAATTACAGGTTTTACAGATTTAAAACTTTTTTATTATTAAATATGCCACATTCTTGTTTGTTGTAGCTATCCCTATTTCTTGGGGTGTTAAATCACTTAAAACTCCATTGAAATTTCTCTTTAAATGTGTTGTTATTATTAGTGGTTAATAATGTCTGTCTGAAAACAGAAATTAAATTTTATATTTATTTTGGCCACTTATTTTCAAATTGTTCATTTTATGCATTCAATTAAATGCATGGTAATGTTAAAAATTAATACAGCTCTGTGCATGACTTCTGTGTATTTCTTTAACAAAGGCTAACTAAGAACTTTTTATATGCAAAACACTCTGTTAAGTCTGTGTGATAGAAAACAATGGAACATGAAAGTCCTGTCCTCAAGGAATTTGTAGTCCAAATGGACATGACAAGGCATTCGAGGAAGGAAGGAAGGAGGGAAGGAAGGAAATTAGATCTTTGAGAGAGGTGCAGGTAAAGTGGCCTGAGACTAGGGAAGAGAAAACAATCATCTGGGCACAAACTATAGGATTTTAGTGCCCCCAGGAATATGTTTAATAGCCAACATCTCATTCAACCTGCGACAATTAGAAGGAAAATAAAATTGAGTATAACATTGGAAACTTTCTCTTTACAACTACACCTAAATATAAATTTAATGGGATCATTACATTTTTCTGGATTCCACCTGTGGCAGTACATTCATGGGGATAAAAGCTCAGCTGCTGGTATATGGATCCAAAATAATAGAGGCTTAAACAAGAGAAATGTTTATTGCCCTTTTGTGTAAATGTACAAATTGGTAGCACAGGGCCAGAATGGCAACTTCACAATTATCAGGAACCTAGGCTCCTTCTGTTTATTGCTCTATACAGGGCTGCCCTTTGGTGGTCATGATGGCTGCTTCAGCTCCTGACATCAGGTCTGCATTCCAGCCAGCAGGAAGGAGGAAAAGGGAAAGGAACAACATGTACCGTGCCTTTAAGGCCAGGGCTGCTTGGAGGATGCACACATTATTTCCTTTAACATCCATTGGCCAAAATTTGGTCTCAAAGTAAGGGAAACTGAGAATGTAATCTTAGCCTGGATAAAGCCATGTGCCCAGCTAAAACTTCTATTATGGGGTAAGAAGGGGAGATTGGGTATGAGAGGACAATTAACTATCTCTGCCATGCGTAGCAATCATGCTACAATTTCCTACCGGAGAACCCAGTTATATATGAGAAAATGATGCTTATTGCATGTTACTAAGGCGTTTGTTTTCAAAATGTAGATTAGAAATGCATTTTGGATGATTTCAACAATCGAAGAGGATTTCTCACCTTGTCAAGTGCTACTCATTTGCACCTAAAAACCAACACCTTATGCTAAGCTAGTCAGAGCCAAATATAATTAATTTGATTAAGCTTGTCACTAAAATATCAAGACAAATGTTCTTGAAACATGGTACTATCTCCCCTTGCCTTTTTTTTCCCCCCTCATTTGGTTTATTTACGATAAAAAAGTAGGTGGAGGGATGGAGTTGCAGAAACTGATCCTTATAATTGTTACTCTATATATCACATAACTGATAACCAAATGCTGGAGAGAAAACGTGTCTGAATTGTGTTAATTTAGACTGCCCTAGCCTGGATCACATTTAATAATTAATTACAGTGTACAGTTCACAGTGGTTTGAGAGTCTCTATAAAAATAATACTGGCAAGTTTACCTCATTATGCAAGGAACTTTCTTGCTTTAGTTCTAGGTGGTGACTCGTACCTGCTGCTTCTCCAAAGCAGAAGGACTGAATCTTCCTTTTCATTTTTCTTGGTAACCTCTCTCTAAGAAAATGATCTACCAGAGTAGTTTTAAAAATGCATGATTTAATGACTCTATCATGTACCTTTATACAGTAGACAACAGACAGGCTGATTTTCTGAAAACCAGATTCTATTTCAGAGTCATTGAACAAACTTGCTATTTAATGGAATCCGATAACCCATTTGTAGAGAATATGACTCAATTGTAGAGCAAAAGTAAATCATCTAACTGTTTCTAACTTATAACTCTGCTTTCCACATGATAGGTGTCTGCTTAGAGCTAACCTGCAAAGGAAATTATAGCACACAACTGCTCTTATAAAGACAGATCATAAAATACAAAAATGTAAAGATTAAGGAAACATTGTCTAAATGTCTAACTCTTTCATTTTGCAAATAAGGAAGCAGAAGTCCACGAAGGTAGAACGATACCTGAAGACACCCTCCCAGTTAAAGACAGAATCTGGAACCCCCCAACTTCCAGAGAAGTGCACTTCCTGTTGCTTGGCACTCAGGACGACATAAGATTTTTAAGTGAAATGAACAGAGATGTCCTTGTGCACAGGATTTGCTCAATAAGTAGCCAACCTTAGATAACCTGAAGCATGTGTACACCAAATTTGTAACTATCATTGAGAATAAGACGGTAATTAACAACTAACAAAACAAGAGATTTAAGGAAACCTTCTCAGCTTTCTCTTTGCTTCCTTGAACATTTCTGACTTTGCTTAGTTTTCTCTCTGTATCTAAATTTGTCTTTTCTAACTTTTTTAAGTTTTACACAACGGATCCTTAAACGCTTGCATGCTACTGAGCTACATTTAGTGCAAGATCAAATAATGCTGATAATTATAATAAAAATGACAGCTTATATTCCTTTTATTATTTGGGGAGGCCAGATGCTTTTCTAAGTATATTTTATATATTATTTCATCCCATCCTCGCATTAAACCTGTCAGGTATGTACTATTATGTTTCTCATATTATAGTTGTGGGAAGTAAGACACAAACCGTGTAAGTAACGCATCCCAACCCATGCAGCTAAGTAGCAGAGTAATGATTTAAACCCAGGTTGAGACTTTTAATCACTGCCCTGTATTGGCTATCTTAGAAAAAGAATTATACATCTCATAACCATATGTACAGGAGATATTGTGGCATAATGAAATATCTTGGGGCCAGAAGGGTTACAGTCTTTTCTCTTTCTGTTTTACCTCATTCCAGAGGGTTGAGCTCATCTTACTCTTCGATTTGTGACACTGTCCTTCTTTTGACCCATGCCTGGCTTCTGCACGTGTGTGAAAGCCCTTTTTTAACAACCGTAAGCCTCCCACCACACCCATGGAAAATGCTATTAAGAAATGACTAAAAATATAATTCAGTTTGATTAATCAAATAATATGTGTGGACACTACTGGAGGATACTGGCCTTGCTAAGATAACAATTCTTGTATTTCTACTGCAGAGACATTCATGGTTCCCATTGTCTCCTCCCTTTGTGCAAAACATTCCAGATTTTAATATCTCACTGCAAGTAACAGGGAAAAATTATGTTAAGCAATCACTGCTTTTTTTCGGTTGGCATTTTGACAGCGGGGTGGTTATGCCCTATAATCAAAGGAAAACACAAACCGGTCATCTCCTAGCAACTCCCTGAAGATTACTCCCAGGGAATAATTTATGTGGCTGTGTGTGAAACTTCTAAGTTTGAAGCCAGCAGAGTTCCCGTGCTGGCCATTAACTCTCTTCAGTATCCTGCAAATAGTGTAGTGAACCTGTTTTTGATGATGTTGCAGGAAGAATGAGCACTGAAATGTCCCAAACAGAGGCACTGTATGTGAAAGAGACTTCTTTGTTGTTGTTAAAAGTCTAATTACAATGAAGCATCACTAAAAATCAAAATCGTCTTGCTACTCTGCCGCTGCCCTTTGCCGAAGCCTGTTTTCCACCTCTTTCAAATGAAGAGACATCTGTCACATAGGGTTGGACTGTGTCACAGCATGCTTGCCTTCCCTGGTGTTTTCTCCCGGTGGGCTTCTTATCTGCCCCTGCAGTCTGGCGTGCTGGTGAGACCAATCAACCAGTCCCAGAAAGCTGCTGCTCTTGGAGCCTTAATGCATCAAGATAAGGTGCAATCAACACAGATTTTACTCAGCCATCTGTGCAGTAAAGAAACAAATGTGACTCTAGAAGAATTAATTTCATCTCTTCAAACCAAGATTTAGTATACCCTTTAAAAAATGTTTGTAAAAGCAGGAAACCTGACTAGGGAATTCATTTGAATAAATGACCAAGACAAGAAAGGGATTCATATCTGAAATAATTCAACCACTAGTCACGTGTCAACGCCAAGGAAGCATTCACTTTTTAATAGCAGTAGTAGAAACATTTTTGGCACTATGTGCCAGACCCACTTCTAAATGCTTTGTGTATATTAATCCATTGGGTCTTTCAACAACCCTAGGAGGTTGGCATCATTGTTACCCTATTCCTAGAGGAGGAAACTCAGCCAGATTCAGAGAGAGGAAAAGTAACTTTCTGAAGTTATCCATCTGGATGTAGTAGAATGCGCTTTTAGCACAGTTGGCTTAGCCCCAGTGTCTGTGCCCTTGATTACAGTACTAGCCTGCCCAGAAATAGGCATTATGTATACCCATCTCTGTCCGGAAACCGAAGGCAGCAGATGATGCTACTGTGCTTAAAAATATCTCATGATCTGGATCATAAGCGTTTTTATGAAATACTTTTTCTATGAAATCCTCTGATGATATAGAAATTGTGTCCATTACTATTTATTATGAAGAGGAAGAGACCTGCTTTCTTTTAGATCTCTTATTGTGTGGTTTTATATAGAAAAAGACGCTCACTCTGTGCAGCCTGAAGAAGTTTAATAGACTTAAGGTCTGCTCAGGGCTCTTCAGCAGTGGCATTCATAGGACACTGCTCAGGGAGCATCACTGTTAAGAATAACCTTCTTGTTAAAATATTCTGTTACATGCTCCAGCAACATTTATTGAGCAGTTAGTACTTTTCATCATTTTTTCTTTATGATCTCTGTCTTTAAGCCATTTATAATCAAGGGAGGAAAGCATGAATGGAGCTGTCACTCATCCATACTTCTAAAGGATTTAGATTCTGTCTGCATTTTCAGTCTCATATTTTAAATCATTGCACTCCAGAAATTTTCTACTCACTACGTAAAATAGTTTTTAATCTACTTTTATCAAAAAATTTTGAAGCAATGGAGTATTTTTTTAATCCTGCTAAGTTAAGGCTTAGGTAAAATTGAATTAATTTTATCATTTCTTTTTCTGATTCTAAAATTCCAGTTAAGTTTTTCTTCAGCCTTAATATTCTAGGCCAAATTAAATGTTTTCACTTTAGCTGAAAATTTGTTTTATTTTATTTTATATCTGTTCCTTTGACTTTGTTAAATGCCTTTCCCCAACTTCGTTATTTCTTTCTGGGGAGTACAAAAGTATTGCTTAGAGAGAAAAGGTATAAATTGTTGGAGACTAAATTAATATTAAAATTGAAAAAATTTTGTTAAGTCCCATTTTATGCCTGTTACATCAGCATAAATATTAATGACATCCGCTTTTACTCTTAACATTGTTCTCTCAATTTAGACAAATTAGCCAGTCATGCTATCCAAAAGCAGTATAAAGCTAAAGATTAAATAAAATAAATTTGTTCTTATCTGCAAACAAATTCATGTACATTTACTAAAAAATCTTGATATTTCCAAAAACCAGTCATAAAAAAATGCTACTGTAAAGTAGATTATTTTTTAACAATATGATTTACAAACCCTTAACTTGTAGTCCAAAAACACAATTCTTTATCTCTTCATAGAATCATGTACTCTGAAGATGACTGAAGTGAAACTTTAAAATGATTTGAGATAATCAGGTAGCAAGATTGCTTTACTTATTTGCTGTGCAAAACATTTCTGCACAAATTTTAGGCTATAAGTTGTATGTACTGATGAGATAGAAAAGAGCGTGAAGCAAATTTAAATAAAGATATGTAAACATTAAATTTGTGCAATCAGCCATTATTCTACCTGATGCCAGCTTAGGGTATTTATGAAACTCAAGTATAAACCTGATATAAACCAAGTATAAATGCAGAGAGCTAGCTGGGGGGACCAATGGTACGCTTAAAGCTCACGGCAAGACATTGCTCAAAAATATCTACACTCTAGCCTGCTGGTTTCTTTCATTATTTGAGATACTGTTTTGGAAAGAAATTGAAGAAAACCTGTTAAAATGCAAATGTTTTATTTTGATAAGGCAATAACTCATCACTCATCATTTTAACAAAACCCAAGGAAGTTAAATGTAAAATAGAAAATCAACCATATATCCAATTAAATAACGAAGGCTATTATCACCAAGAAAGTAATTTTTTCATTATACTTCAGGATAGGGTCCATCCACTTATAGAACTAAAAATTAAGATCATGAGTAATGGTGGTGATGCCAAATTTCACTGAATTGCTTCAGCATTGTTTGAAATCAGTGCTCACAATCAAAGTCCAGAGTTAGATCATGATGTTTGCCTAGTTTCACATAAGACAAAAAAGGCAAATAATGGTGTTCAGTATGAACCTATGGCAATATTAATTTATGCAATGGTGCAACAGTGGAGCAACTGATAAGTAGCAATGATTACAATTTCTCTTGACCAAACTATAAAGCACTGACTCGTTCCACTCTTTGGCTTTCTCTTGCACTCTTGTCCACAACAGCAATATTTCCATAGTTGCCTAAGTGATGAAGGTGACTACCTCCTTGCATCTCCTACAGGAAAAATAAATAACTGACCTCAGCAATTCATAATGCTCATCCCTTCCCCTAACTACCTTGTGTAGAGCCACACAATGCCGGCATGTGGGCTGAACCTCTTCGTAGGCTCTACCCCATGACTGAATTTCCTGCCTCTGAATCACATTCTCCTGAGGAAGGGCACTGCTCCTCTGAGCGGACATTCTGATGGTGGGAAAGAGATAATAAGCAAACTTGTAGGATAAAAGGTGATAATAAATGTTCTGCAGAAAAACTTTTAAAGGGTAAGGGAAATATGGTGTTTTACATGGGGTGGTTAGGAAAGGTCTCTCTGGTGAGGTGGCATTCAAGCATAAACCTGAAGAACTAAAAGAGACAGCTGGGGTATATAGAGGACGTATTCCCGGCAGAGGAAAAGACTCTGGGGTAGATATCTGAGGAGCAGTGAGGTGGTTGGCAAGCCTGGAGCAGACTGAGCAAAGAGAGAGAGAGAGTGCCAGCAATGAGACAGAGATACAGTGAGGTTCCAGGACATGAGGGACCCTACAGGCCAGGTAAGGATGGGAGATGGGAGGCCATTAGAGGGCTTTAAACAGGAGAATGAGTGATCTCTCTGTGTTAGAGGCATCACTCTGAACACTTTCAGAACAGTAGAATACAGGTGACGTAAGTGGAGAGAGGGAGGCTAGTCATAAGGCTACTGAAATAGTTCAGACTTGGACTAAAGTGAAAGGTGGTAGCAGAGAGGGAGATGAAAGGTGTGTGGGTTCTGGATATATTTTGAAGGCAGAGAGAGTAGGATTTTCTCATAAATGAGGATAGTAAGAGTAATTAGAGTTAAATATGATGTCAGTTTTTTAGGTCTGGACAACGTAAACAGCAATGCTGTTTACAGAGAAACGAAATGCTGTAGGAGGAAAGGAGAGGTGGTGGGGTGCAGAGAGGTCAGGCTGATGTGCCTGTTGGACATCCAAGTGCGTGTAGTAAATAGGCAGTTGGTATTCCAAGTCTGGCATTTCGAAGAGAGGCCAGGGTTTGAGAAGGAAATTTAGGAATCTTCAAATAGCTATAAGTCAAATAGCCCCTCTTTTGAACACATTCAAATCTTACTTTGTGATTGCCTTGAGTACAACTTCCTAAACCCCAGCCTATGTTGGGAATTTTGATTGGGAGGAATGTAGAACAGATTGCAATGAGACAGAAAATAATGCAAAAAGAGGATGAGAAATGAAAACACAGAAGGGTGGTTGGACACCAAAAGACATGCTTCGTCTGCTCTAAGTTTTTACAGGCGCTTTGACCCTTAGAACTCACATGGATAATGCTGTACAGTCAGCGACCATTGGTTAGACCTAAAAATTTCTACAAATTGTTCTAGTTGAACTTGAAAACCTAAATATCTGCATTAAAAAGTTGTCTAGACCTGTTACGCAATTACGATATCGTTTAATTGTAGAAGGCATTAAATTAGTTTTAAAATTATTTCAAATATCTAATTAGTAGGATCCTTGTTATATTTTGGACATATTTGTTTGCAATTTACTACTAGAACTATGACTCACCTTTGGGCTTATGAAAGCACATCAGTGTGTTCCCAAAAACCTAGGTTTCTCTAAGCTCCAATGGGCAGCATGGTCTCACTACTTCAGTGCTGGAATCTAATGACCAAAATACAAATACGGGCATCCTGTGGGGAAAAAGTGGTAAATACAGGGGAAAACATATTCAATCCATCTTGAAAATTTGGGGTGAATATAGATCTAACATAAAACATAAGAACTCAGACACATTCAATCGACAATAGGACAATTCCCCTTTGCTTTTTTTTTTTTTTAATCACATAAGAAACAAGTTTGAACACTTTGAATAAGTTTGAGCACTTCATGTCTTTTGGCCACTAATATGCTGTTATTTTATGGCCCAAGACGAAGAACAATGAGTCATTCACAGCCCTCATCCTTCAAGCCTGAAGAGCATTCTGTATCTTACAGTTTATGGTTTAAGATCTCTGAGTTAGGGAAAGTTCAAAGCAAAGCTAAAATATTACTGGTGACTTCCAGTCTTGGGAAAAAGAAGTATAAACACAGGAATGAACAATATTGAGAAGCCTAGTGCCTCTCATTTTACAGACGAGGAAACTAGGATCACAAACTTTAGGTGACTTTGTCTCTCCCCTTAAGGTATTTATAATATAGCTAGAAAGGCAATGCATATAAAAGTTAAAGGAAATGGCAGTAACAAATGTTACAGGAGAGTTTATGATTCGGTGTCAGATGAACGGCACGTGATAAACCTACAGTAATGCAAAGATGGATGATTGGGCAGGAGGGAGGAGATGTGAAGAGCTTGAACTGAACTCTGAATAGCAAGTGAGTGGGGTTTAGATGAAGGAAGATAGGATTTGAGATGATCGCAAGTATGAAAGGGAACAGGAAGGTTTATGGTTAGGGAAGAGTAGGTCAATTGTTTTGCCTTGTCACAGGGGTGTATTATTTTAAACATGGGGTGTGTATGTGTGTGCATGCTATAATTTACTTATATGCTATATGCATTTCATTTAAAAAGTAACAAAAAAGCATTTAAAAAATAACAAATGCATTACAAACACTTGGAAAATTGGAGGAAAACGTCACCAATAATTATCCCTACCCTAATACAAAAGATTAGTCTTTTTTTAAACCTGCCATTTCGTTTCAGCACAATATAAGTTCTTTTATTGTAAATTTAGTTTCCTTTTATTAAAAAAAAATAAACAGTCAAAGAGCTCTCTGGTTCACAAGAACTAACTTGAGATTTTTGATAAACAAAAGAGGAATTCAAATTTATACAAAGTCATCTCTGACATTTGTTGTGTCAAGATATATTGAAAATTTGAATGGAGAAAAAGATGAAAGTGAGAAAGAGATACATATATTCATACACACATAGGAAAAGATAAAGATATAGCTAGAGATTAGAGATCCAAAATAATACTCTAATCCACATTTTAAGAGATAGACTGTAAAATCATTGATAAGATAACATTAAGCTGTCTTGAAAACATTTCATTTAGGAAAGATGCTCACTTTTAAAATACTCCCTTTTGTGGGGCCTTTTCCCCTTGCCTTAATGATTTGAAGATTATCAAAGCCACATGTTTGTTCCTCCTTTCCTTTTTTAGTAGCATGGCCAGGAAAGCACTGGTAAGGGAGAAAGATGGAAATAGGCACAATAGAAGGTGGAAAGAATGGATGAGATAATTCCAGGAAAAACCCAAAATAGCTAGTTAGCCTTATGCCAAATGTATATGAAGTAATTTACTTTTTATAAGATTCATTAAGCTGAATAAAATGATTTCACTTTTCAGTGTTCCTGTGATTATAACTAAAATTTGACTCATCCATCTGATAGCTCATTCTTCCTCTTGAGACTAAACATTCAGAATCTGGATGAACAAAAAATCGATGGAGCCACAAGGATGGTTTTGATGATGGCTTTGGTCCTTGCAAAGTAAACAAATGCCATATATGCTTCCTGTCTTTATATTTTACATATATCTATGGCAAAATAATTTCTTGACCAAATTTGTTTATCATGGGTTATTACGTAGTAGCAATGTATATAAACTTAACAAATGCCGTGCTTAATTTGTTTGCTGATATTTTTGAGGATGCTGCTTTACTGATTAGGGAGCATTTTTGCTTATCATCTAGGAATATCTCCTTTTCCGGGGAATGACAGTCCAAGTCAGCTTTGCCTTAAACTCTTTATCTGACTTTGTGAAGGCCACCCAGGGCTCAGCTGGTGCCCTTAACATTGAACCATAGTCTTAAGATTCCTTAAAGGGCAATCAAGATGTGCCTGGGCTCCTTAAAAAGGAATTAATATGTGCCTGGAACATCTTATGATTGGCGATGAAGAATGATGTGCTCAGAGATGTCTGTGAGAAATACTAAGGAAAGTGCCACCACTGGGTTGGGACAAGCAAGCAGTGATACTTCAGCATCAAAAACAGTGGTTGTCCCATTGAAATAAACTTGAAAAGAGCTTTGTGCCCAAGATAAAAAAATAAGCAAGGAAGACTATATATGAAATCTGTTTTAGGATAGTTACAATATACATGAGCATTTTCAATATTGCTTATTACAGCATGTGCTGTACATTGATCTATCCAAATTTTGACACTCAAGTTTTGGTCATACTAAGTTTTATATTGTAAACTGTTGTAATCTTTCAGGTTCTTAGGTTTAAGAAAAACACTTCCGTGCAGTGTTTAAGAACACAAACTCTGAAGCCAAACTGCATAGGTTCCCAAACTTGACTTGGCTACTTAATGGCTGCATGAACTTGGGCACATTTCTTAATGTCTCTGTGTTTTAGTTTCTTTCTCAGTAAAATAGACTAACAATAGCATTTACTTTATTTGGTGGTCATGAGGCTCAAATGAATTAATATATATGTAAGTACTCTTAGAACAGTTCCTGGCACATAGAAAACACTTTTTAAGTATGAGCTATTGCTATCATTTAAGTTCTCTGGCAAGCAGGTAATTTACAAGAAAAGCAGTAAATATTCATGGCAGCAATGTTCAAAACAGCAAAAATCTAGAAGCAACCCAAATGCCCCTGAACAGGCAAGTAGATGTATAAACTGTGCTATATTCGTACAATAGAATATTATACAGAAGGCAAAATGAACACACTGCAGAAATAGGCAACAATATGATGACTCAGTAATATAATTATATACAGCATGATGACATCATTGTATAGGTAAAATAACCAAAATATACTTTCAGAAGGTACAGAGATATAATGAAACAATATAAAAAAGAGCAGTGAAAGCAAGAGAATGACAAACATGGAATTCGGAGTGCTGGCTACTTCAAGGTGCGTGGAGGTTAGGGGTGCTATAATGGCAGAGGCCATCTGCTTAGGTGAGGGTTACTGTCAAGGTCTCTCTTTTGTTTTAGATGGCAGGTGTGTTGATGTTTAGTGATGGAAAGAAAGGAAAGATGGAGGGAACAGAGGAAGGGAGGGAGATGTACATGGACCTAATATAAGACTTGCAGTGAACGGAGGATTATGCTTTATCCAGTTGTGTGTACTTGAGACACACACCCCCAAAATATCACCAACCATTGTCCATGTTGGAATCAATTCCACTTGTGTTATATTATAAGTAATTAAAAGATGAAAGAGTCAAAAAATAGCTTGCTTTCTTTTGGTTAATCTAACTTTGTTTGGAATAAAGAGTGGTAAGATAGATATAAATGGCCTACAATACTGAGGATTTTTCTAAAATGAATATTATTGGTCTCCTCTTGGAAAAACAAAATCACAGGTCACATCAGTGTTTAGGGTTCAGACAAGGAAGATGCTTTTGTTTGTATGATATAAATCAGTGATTTAGCATTGATTAAATCAGTGTGGCAAGCATAACCTTTTCATAACTACTGTTGGTACTCAGGGATCCCAAATAAATTCTTAAATACACTTCACACTTCAGACAAAACCATCCAACCATCTTCTAAAACATCAGCTCAATTAACCTCAGCTGCCCAGTGGTTTTCAGGAATGAGTGTGGATTTGTTAGTCTGACACCTCTAAATCATCCAGACAGTCCTCAAGTAACACAGGCCAGAAGATACTATAAACGTTTAGGGACACCATTACATTAAAGATGTCCAAAAAGAACGTGAAAAGAAAGGCCCTAGATATCGTAGTAAAAGCCAAGGCATGAATGTAATGAGCAGAGAATCTTCTAGCTTCTTCACGTGGCTGTCTCTCCCTGACAAATTATTTTACGATGGCAATAATTCCATCATGTCTGTAAATGAGGGCATCGTCATTCTGTAAATACTTGCTGAGTAAATACTACCTACCAGATATTGTTAGAGGTTGACAGTATAGCAGTAGGAAAAAAACTGAGGAAAACTCCCATTAGTGTGTGCATATAGAATATATAAATATTGAACTATAACTTACCTTTGTAATGAGCATATCTAGTATTTAAATAATCCATCTCGATGAGTATATTTCTAAAGTGTTTTTGCTGAGTCAAAGAGAGGACTGGATAATAAATCTGGACCAAAGTGATAATGGTTATTTCTTTGACGCTTTAACATCTACCAACTTCTAGGTGGTCATGTACTGAACTAGGAAGATAAAAGTATCCACAAACAAGTGTCCTTTCAGACAGCTGAGCAGGGAACACAGACTCTGTGCATGTGTGTGCTTGTGTGTGTGTGTGTGTGTGTATGTGCACACATGTGTGCATGTGTACATGTACATACTGCTTTTTCTTCCTCTCTTACCTGTCATGCTGCCCCCTACCTATATACCACTGGCAGATCATCCATTTAGTGTTCATTGCTCTCAAGAGGACATAAAGCAACTGCGTCACCATGAACTGGTCATAAGCTCCCATCTCCCTCATTCTGTGTGCTAAACGGTGCTTAACTTGTATTTGATCTATGTATAATCAAAAGGACTAGAAATGCTTCTCCTCTCATACCCAGATCTCTTGGCCAAATGAACTGTAGGGCTAAGATAGAAGCATATAGCCTTTTCCAGAACTAAACATCTTTCGTTTTACTTCTCAAAACATACAGAGTTGAGGGAGAGGGAAATGTTAAGAGTAAACTCCAGGTTCTAGTTTGCACAATGCATAGAGTAACATGGGCTCTCAATTAAACAGTGAATGAATGATACCATTGTCGGAAGCAGGGAATGCTGGGAAAATGGCGTGAGGTTTGGGAGAGGAGACATCATGAACCCAACATAAAATGTGAAATAAATATGAATTACATTTGAACTGTCACTTAGGCCTGCCAATTTAAAGACTGAGATAATTTGGTAAGTCTAGGCTGTCTTTACTTTTGATGATATTAAAAGCTAGGTTCATAAGCAAAATGCTAGCATAAATACTTGAACTACCTAAAATAAACCTTTTTCACAAAAAATTTACTACACGTAAATTGGGGTTGCATGTACAAATCATTTTTATATATTTATTAAAATAGGACCCTGAAGACCCATTTTTGGCATTATTTCCTGGGTCTAGAGTTAATCTATATTTTTAAAGGGAAATAAATTGTTTTTTTGCAAACATTTTATAATTTATACTTCTCCCTGATTCAGTGTCTTTCTCAATCATTTTAAGTTAATGATACATTTCCTACATAGTAACCTTACAAATAACCAAGAATATTAAACCATAATTTATGTTAAGTAAACATTCTAATTTCAAAACTTCTCAAAAGGGGAACATGACTTTGGTAATTGGTTTTGAGCCTTATACCACATTTCTTCACCAGTAACCAAAGCGTGGAACAGCAATCATCTACATGAAAAATAACTTGAAATGTCACTATACTTCCCCTGCTATTGTAATTTAGCACGTGATGACATGACTGTTTCACCCAGTAAGAAAATGTGATGAAAATACTTGTTAGGAATACAATGTACTTTTATCTTTTAGCCTTTTGTTTCCTCAAAAGTCAATAGACTTTACTCTCTAAAATATGAGATGTATGAGAGAATGTCACATTCGGAATGCCAAATTGCATTTGTGATTTATCTTTTTGAAGGTCTTCTGTACTGTCGACTCTAATAGGATACAAAAACAAATCATGATCCTTGCCCCTCCCCCCATGTCCCTACTCCATCCATGATGAAAAAAATCTTTAAAAAGTGATGATAATTATAGACGAAAATTTTGTTTTGGTGTTGATTTATAAAATGGATATTATTTTAGGCACAATCAAATTCTAAAATTGAGAATCTCAGTGGAGGGCACTTGAGATAATATGGAAAGACATGTATAGACAATTCTGTAGATCTTATTTCCTGGAGTTAAGTAAACTAAGTAGCTAAGAGGAAGATAGCCTTTTGGATGATGGTCCGGACTTTTGTTAATCTATATATCCCATCTCATCCTAATGCTATCAGATATGCAGATCTTTAACAGCCTCTTTCTTCTTAATTTTAATATGTAAATGAGTCATTAAAATATTGGTTTCCAGTTAGATCCTGCTTGATATATGCAATAATGATAGTGAGCATAGTGGTTTGCACATAAAAGTTCAATAAAATATATTTGTTGAATAATTATACCTTTCCTAGATTTAGCAAAATTTTAGACCATAATAAGACCTCATGTGCTTTTGTATTTCAAAACAAGTCTTCCATTTTATAAATTACAAAACTGAGACCCATAGAAGTGAAGTGATTTGCCTGGGCACACATTCACACGCTAAGTTTAACCCTGACACCCTTTTCAGTACAATAAAAAATGTAATGCTGGGAGCATCTACCTAAAAGTTACCTAAAACCTGGGTTGTTGAATCATGAGTCTGCCACTTACTAGCTGTCGATGTGTGTATTTGTATATTTATTTCTGAAGTTGCCGCTTCCACAGGAAAGAAAGTTGCTACATTTTTGATGCATTCATTATCTTTTGCTCCCTCCCAATATGAACAACATTTTCTTGCCTACAACCCTGACACAAAAAGGGTAGACAGCCAAGATCCCAATAAAAATAGTTCATATTAGAAATTTTCTATGTACTATAGAAGAATGATCACTCCCTTCAAACATATTTGGCTAGAATCCATGTAACTACACACGGTCACAACATGGTTTCTGGATTTCCTTTACCAAATGCTCTGACAGAAATTAGGAAATGCTTTTAACTCTTCATTAAAAGTGAAGAAATGATAGTGAGGTCAGTGGGTATCAGCTGTATCAGATTTTTGGCATGGGATGTGCAGGCAGACAGTCTCCACCTGTGGACCTGAAGTCAATCTGTCTCTGAATGCCAGGATAGAGTCCATGAGAACAAGATGCCCAGGCTGTGCCTATAAGGTTATTCACGACCCCATGCCTCAGTGGCAGCCTACCCTGGAGATGAAACCAAATCACCCTGGGAGAGTTCATGTCCTCATGCAGATGGGAAGCCAAGAAGAAATCTTTTCTGCTTTCCAAGAGCTGCAAAATCCAGGATAAAAGGAAGAAAGTTGAGAATTTGTTTCTATAGATAAACAGAGAAACAAATGTCTAATAAAGATCAGGTCAAATAAGATTTAACTACATATGTTAAAATATGTCCAACAATCATCTTAAAGAGTATTCCAACCATTTTTATATTTAACCACCAAGTGAAATAAGTAAGAGAGTCATGAAACAACAAAAACTTTGTTCAAATAAGTTTCACTGTTCTCCAATGTATGATTTAAGTATAAATTTGTATGTTGTTTTCCTTGCCTATTTTTGGTGGATTGAGTGAAAGTTTTAGTTTTAAATAGTGGCAGGGTATGACGGACTATATTAGGTATAAAAAATGAAGAATCCTGGGAACATGTGAGTTGGGTAGGAATGAGAAGTGAGGTCATTTGGGTTGCATTTTGCTGAACAAAAGGTCAATAGATATCAAATCGCATTTTATTGTATAATCATGAAGCCTTAAAGCACTTAGTTCTAGGATGGATGCACTGGCATTCTTTCTGCTGAGAGTATAAACCAAACTGTTAAAAACCCAGCACTGAGAAAGTCTCATTCAGATGTCATGTTTCTTAAATTTGTTTGCATCTTAGGGGAATATTGAAGGTTCTAGTTGTTATCTGTGTGTCTTCCTATCAATTCAAAGCATAAATTTGGGTTATTTGAGAGCACTAACTCCAAGAGCCACTGGAATGATTTCCCTGAGAGGAAAAAAGAAATCTGTGTATCTGTCAATTTTTCTTACTGCTGGTAATACTCATCTGACAGTTCACCATAGTGTCTCTACCATGTCATTCTGTGGCCTCCCCTGGCCTCCCTTCAGCATTCCAAAGCCTGGAGGGACACTGACGTTCCATGCAAGCTGGCTCATGACAAACACATAAAGGCATTTTTTAAGTAATGCAACTAGGCCCCAACATGGCCTTTAACGTCGAATCACAATCTTCCTTGATTTATACAACCACTCTTCATTTATAAGTAGATTTCATTATCCTTTTTAAACAACTGCATTGTCCTGAGCTCACAGTCCACTAAAGTCCCCAGACTTACTTTATATGAATTTTTGAGAAGCCAGTCTCTTCAACCTAATCATGAATTTGGTTTAGCCAAATTGCAGGATTTGATATTTATTCCTATTAACGTTTAATTCAGCGTGTGAAGATCATCTGTCTTTCTGCTTACTACTCTCTCTTGTGTATGCCTTCTGTAGAATCAATGAGCATGCCACATTTTCCCAAAACGAAAAATGTTGAAGACACACAGCTAGAAAACGTTAGTCCTGAAAATGATTTTTCATTCACCTATGATTCCACCTCTTTTACATTTAGTACACAGAGATGTCAGAAAGAATTTTGCCAGATTCCTTCCTAAAATCTAGTGAGCCATTCTTGCACTCCAAAGGAGTAGTAGTGGGTAAATGATAAGAATAATATAGCACTTCTTATATCAAAAGTAAATAACATTAACAATGAAAATAGAAGATATCTGTCTGTATTGCTTACTTTCATTAGATCCAAGAGACTAGTATAATAAACAGTTCACTGTTCAACAAAAATATCAAAAGTTTCAAATTTTAACAAATTCAATATTTTTCCCCATTGGCCCATTATTTTCTTCTTTGGAGTTTCTAAAATGAGTCAAATTATCTTAAGACTTACATGTAGTTATTTAAGACACATTTTCATTCTGGATAAACTTTGTAGGAAACGTATTGTTTAGATTTTAGACTAAAAGACCAAATTAGAGTACATTTCTACCACACCTCCCGCAAAATTTCAAATTCCACATAGCAAATAGGTTTTCACCATTGCATATCTCAGATACAAGCTTATAAAAATGGTGGCACTATACAACAAACTTTGACATTGCTAAGTTATATAAACATTATTTCAGGTATTCAGGAAATAGGTGTATTTCAATCATCAAACATGTGGCTGTTTCTTTAATAGTCAGTTAACAATAAGCAGGATTATCTAATTGTAGTAATTTTATAAAATAACATTGCCATAGAAGTACTTTAAAATAAACATACTTATTAACTTAAAATTCTGAGGTTTTCAAAAAAATAGCAATAGCTATTGGTTTGGGTTTAGGAAATCTTAACAGAGCTTTCCATTTGGGCTTGCACAGTAGTTGGGCAAAAGGAATCTTTGTCATGAGCAACCATTATTTCCCTATTTGTCTTAGAAGAATAAACATATGGCCCTAAGTTAACAGCCCTTATTTTATTCATCAAGCAGTTTAGCTTTCTGCCGTACTTTTCATATCATACTTTTATGATTCCGTATCATAATTTTATGATATGTTGTTCTTTCCCATAACCCCTGCCTCATATGATTCAGCACTTAATTGAGAACTATACTGTAATGTTTTCAGAGGAATGATCTTAATTTCAAATGACATTTTAAGATGGCTTAAAGGATGATGCCTGTTCTTTGACAAGAGTCAAGACACTGCTTTTCAGTGTCCGCTTGTTACTATTTGAGCTTGGAGCAGTCATTTCTCTTATCCTCAAAGGTCTAGCCTCAAAAATGATTGATCTAAGGTACCCTTCGGAAGTTGGAACTTAAAAATAAAATACATGTAAAATGTTACCCCTCTGTTCCTCCCAGAGCATCTAAAATTTGCTTCCGCTTAAATTCTAAATATAAAATATGCAAAACCAAGCTAGATTACATAATTTCTATTTATAGCAGATGATTCTTATATATTAATATATTAAAATGGGCGATTTTAAAATTAAAGGTGGGGGAAACAGCAAAGCACAAAATTTTTAAAAATGGTTCTTTTAAAATGATAAAGGATTTTCTCCTGAAAATAGAGATTTACGCTTCTCTGAACAATGGTGGGGAGAAAGGTAGACACTTTCACTGAGTGGACTAAACCTAATAGCTGCCATCAGGATGTTATCACCCTGCAATTTGTCACATGATTCATATTGTGACATTCTATAGACATCTCTTTTCCTCCAGCCATCACTTCAGGCTATCAGCTGTCAAATGTTATGGGAAATATTTTTTTAAAGGCTATTGTCAAAATCTTTTAGCGTCACTTTCTCTTAGATTCAGCAGCATTGACTATAGCTGGGCTAGGAGCAAGTATTGCATTCGGCTGTTTCCTTAGGTCCATCTCTTCTTATTCACTGCAATGTGGAAAAAAAAAAGTCTCAGCTAAAAGAAGGATCTCTTTGAGGAAGAAAGAAAAGCTGCCTGGAAAGCAGAATTCCTTTTCAATTCCAACACGTTGCTAAGTTGGGGCTGGTATAATTGGGAGATAGCAGAATCCATACAAATCAACCTAATAAATCACGTGGCTTGCTGCAATCTAAAGCAATACAGTAATGCCCCGTGGATTTTAAGGAAAGTGTAGATTGTTTTCCTCAGGCTCAATCAAACGTAAAGGACTACTTCAAGATAATTGAAATATTGGTGACTGAGAATGATGCCAGTTTGCCAGATTGGGGATGGTTTGCTGTCAGTGGGGGAGGGGATAGATTTGATCCTGCTGTCGCTGCTGCTGCTGAAGAAGATAATGACATTGGTATAAATTGTTTGGATGCCCAGAAATGGACAAAACTGGGATTTGAATTAAGGCATGCCTGATTCCATGACCCATCTTTCCAACACTATTCAGTTCACCTATAACATGTGTTATAGGAATATTCTAATCAATTATGTCTAAGGGCCTGCCTGTGGCTCACTCGGGAGAGTGCGGTGCTGATAACACCAAGGCCACGGGTTCGGATCCTATATAGGGATGGCCAGTTAGCTCACTTGGGAGAGCATGGTGCTGACAACACCAAGTCAAGGGCTAAGATCCCCTTACCGGTCATCTTTAAAAAATAATTAATCATGTCTCTTTGATAATATGTTTGACTCACCAGATCCCCATTGAGGATTGGTTTATTTTCATTAGGAATCTATTTGGTTTTTCATTTACATAATATAAGCCAAAGGAATTTTCCCAGTGCTGTACTATCAAGCTGAACAAATGACTTCGTCTTAGAAAAAAAGATGCACTTGTAAGCACTTAGATATAGCCTATAATTGCGCTTAATGATTACAATTTAAAAGTAAAGGACATCATGAAAGTAGGATGCTGGAGCAATAGTAAGTCACATGACCATTTAAAGCAAAAAGAAATTATCATTTTTTTTAATAGTTAAATAGAGTGACTTAGTGACTTTGAGGTTTTGGAGTAACAGGAGAAAGACAGAATCATCTATCAGTTGATCCGCTTCTAACCAATATAGTCTTCAGGGAAAACCTACAAGTATTTTAAACAGCTTGCGTTGTAAAGTCTTAAAGGGAAAATAGTTTCCTTGAAAGATATAAGAGTATAGTGCTCTTTTATTCAGGAAATTTTTCCAAGTATAAGGAATTTTGTTATAATTTAAAAGAACACTTTGTATATTCTTATAAAAATAATCAATGGCCTCATGTCCTTTTGTTTCTTTACTATTTGTGGTAATGATTTCTCCTTATTCCTAGGACAATAATGCTGAATGTATTCTGACTCCGTTTATACATGTATAAATTCTATGGATAATTTGGCTCCTGAATACTAAGGACCCATCTTCAGGCACCGTTAGCTCAGGCATGTTGGGAGGGATTTAGCATTGTTATGAGTGTGGACAATTGTGCCCTTACTACTGACTGTGATGATTTTTGTACCACCTACTCAGAGGCAGAGGAGTCTCTGAATTGGTGTCGTATCCAGACTGCCTACTTAGAAAACTATTCATAAAAGGGATTGAGGTGGATGCCTGTGTTTCTAAACTCAGGGACTGTAAAGGACAAAATAAACTACTTGAAGTTTTCCTGGGAATATTTCAAAGCAGCATGTTGACATATAATGAAAGATAAGTAAAGGTAAATGTCAACCTGAATTAAGCTGTCTGACCACAATTGAAAAGTGAAATAATTTGGCATTTATGAATACTTCCTATCTTAACAAAGAGAGAGAGAGAAAGAAAAATGCATTGATGGGGCAGTTTATCCAGAAACAGTGGTGCAAATGAACCCATCCCAAAGTAAATAAGTAAATTCAGGTTAAAATCTGTTGCATAACCTTAATATGCATCACATTTTTATTTTTACTTTTAAAATATATTTCCTAAAAAATTTTAAAATATATTTTTATTTATTTCCTAAAATATATTTCCTAAAAAATTTAACATCCCACAATGTTTCTCTACCACTTCGACTATTTGTGTTCTTTCTACTGAATAATATATGAGCTGTGAATAGATTAATTTCAAAATAACCACAGCAGTTTATTGGATTAAAATTATTTCATGGACAATCTTCTCATTAACTCAGCTAAAATTTAGCCCTCTAGTTGTATAGGTGACCTTGGTACTTAAATTCAGGTCTACAAAAATAAAGTGACTTACACAGAATTCTTGTTGAAAACGGGGAAGGATTTTACCTCTGCTTCTCTTCACAATGGGATACCTGATAATCAAAAGAATTCAACCAGAATTGTAAGACTATGGACCATAAGTCATGTTGATGTCCGTGCATGAACAATTAAACCTCTTAGTACCCTCATCCAAAAGTTAAATTACCCAATTTATTCTCCTATGCATAATGAGAACAAAAGCTGCTCTGACCTATACCAAAAAATGAGATGTCTGATAATCGAAAGAAATTCCAGCAGAATTGAGAGACTATCCACACATCCCTACTTTGTCATGTTGCCCATACATGAACAACCAACACAATTTATTGCCATATGCATATTGGGAACAAAGGCTACTCTGACCCATAAGTAAAACAAATCCATTGCTATACACAAATTAGGATACATATAAAGTTGCTTTTTATATAAAATTTTGGCAAGAACTGAACTTAATACATCCCCACACCACCTGTTGAAAATCATTTTGACACCCTAATGTGCAGAGAGTTCTTTGCTCTGTGAACTGTCTGCTGAGGTTCCAGGTAGTCTGCATTTTACGGTCGGTTTTCTTAATCTTGGCCCTTGTTCAATTTCAGTTTAAGAGAATACTTGAAATACTGTCTTCTTCTAATAGCATGCAAACACTCTAGGAATTTGATGCTTTCCAGAATAATCTGTGCTTGTTATGTAAGTACAACGAAGGACACTTTTTTCAGAACAGGACAAAAGAGATTAGATTCACTTTAGTTTAAATTGTCTAAAGAGAGTTCTCAGTCATGGATTTGTTAATGGCTTTAGTACAAATAATGGAAATAGAATCATGCATTTTTATTAGTCACCCAAGAAGCCTTTCGGTTTCAGGTTCTCTTGAGTGCTTAATGACCGTGGCTCTTCTTTTAACCACTTGGAAAATGTCTGGCCTGATTAGGAAGTTAGTCATTTCACATTTTGACATCTAAAACAATGAGAAGTTTAAAAACCTCCCAAATTACATTTATAAGTAACAGGATACGTCACTTTAAAGATGAAAAGCTCAAGGACTTGCGGCGCCTTTCTTTGTTCTCATTAATCTTCTTTTACTCTTGAGTGTTGGATGTTTTGTAAATGTCTGCTTTTGAATGCAAACAATAAATGGTGATCATTAGTTCTCCAACTTGGTATAAAAGCATTATTATTTTAAATTAGCAGGTTTTGTATTCTGAGAGTTAACCTTCCTTCTGTTTGATGTTTTCTTTACCAGTCAGTATTAGTCCAGCCCAAATACCATCTTCATCATTCAGTTTTAAAACCTAAAGCAGTTTTAAACACAAAGTGCTGTTTAGCTCCAAAAGGAGTTGATAAAGCTGAATTTGGGAAATGTCCTTACAGTCCTCATTTTCTGGAGATTGTTTATCCCTTCTTGTTTTAGAAGTTGCCTCAGCCTTGGTCACAGAGATCCCCTGAGGCTTTTCTTTCCCATTTATTTTGTCCATTTAAGGTTAACATATTAGGAGTTTTGCTACTGAGAGATTAAAATAAATACATTTGAAAGAGTTTTCTCAAAGCTCCTGTACTGACCACTGCCTTCTCCCCTGGTTTCCTTCTTTCCCTGGCATTCTTTTAACACAGGCAGGACTAAGGCTACCAAGTCGAGTTTTTAGAAATATGCTATGTTTTTCTGTCTAACTTGGGGAAAAAACAAAAACAAGAAACCAGAATTGTGCCTCTTTACTTGCATACACTGAAAAATAAGAGATAAAATCTATCATAAAAGACAATTGGCCCGTAATATTTTATTGTAAAATACACTTTATCAGCATTGGCATGGCAGCTCCAGGCATTTTTCCTGCTTCCTGCTCTGCTTCTCCTACACTGCAGTGTCACTCCAGGCAGATGGGCAAGAATATGACACTGAACGCAAGCCGGTGACACAAAACTTAAAGACTACATAGTGAGGATATCTGTATTTTTTTCAGTATATAGCTCTCATAAACAAATTGGGGTGAATATTAGTACTGTGATTTTACCCATTCAACATTGATTTAGTATTTATTGATCCCACGGTATTAGTAATTTAATCGAGGCAAAAAATAAAATAAAATAAAATCCTTCTCCTCTTGGTCCCTAATTATATTTCATAACATTTAAGTGGTTTCTTTTTTTCATGCTATTTTATTTCATCATTTTCCCCTCACTAGGAGAAAAGATAGGTATCATTATATTTAGGTGGCATTCACATTTTGATTTTATTATTAGAATTTCACAGTAGTGATGGACAAAGTCAGGCCTTCTATAAGAGGTGAATTTCAATGGCCATATAGAAAGAAAATAATGGATGATGAATTGAGCAGAACACATAAGGACAGGAGAAATGGTCAGAAAGGAGAGGGCGAGAACTCTGGCAGACAAGACAAGAAAGCCAGGAAGCTCATTTGTTGCCCTTTATAAAGATTAAAAATATATATATATTTATTTAAAATCTTTCTTGACAGGTGATCATAACAGGTGCTTTCATTTCAACCCTATCCCCCTTCATCCACAAGGTATAAATAAAATTTTTTAAAATTATTAGATGTTAGAGCACTAATGTGCATAGAAACTGTGAATCTGTTGTGTTGGGGAAGTTCATATGGATATTTAACCACAGGCCCACTCAAGAGCACCAGCAAAGCGGCATCTCTTCAGCATCTCTTTCAGAAGGCTCTAGTCTTAGAAGGTTTGCTTCCTTATGAGAGTGTCCTTTCTCTTTGGTCTTAAGATACAGATAAATAAGAAACTCAAAACAGGCTAAGAGAGTATGCCAGGGAAAGAACTAAGTCATCTCACGTGTCATAAAATAATACAAAATATTTAAAACTTTTCTCTGGGACAAGCACCATTCTGCCAACCATTTCTAATGAGTTAGTCTCAATTGCTATGCATCAGTCAAACACTTCAGTGGGAAAAAGCACAGTGCCTGATACTAAAGCAGAAATGAGTTTTTAGGCACATTTATTTCCTCTGTCTTAGATAAAAATAGACATGAATCTCATGTTTCTTATGTTCTCAAAATATTAAATACATTATATATACCCTGGTAATGAACTGACCCACACATGTAAGACAACAATTTTAAAGTACCAGGGTACCTTTTAAAATTCTGGAAGAGGATACTTAATAACTAATGATCCTTTCAGGTTTAGAGAACAAAAAAATTCCTATAAATATTTGTAGAAGAAATTTAATTTTTAAAAAGAAACTCTTCTCCATTTTCATCCATTATTGATAATCATTAAACAAAAGCATAAGTTTATGACCATAGGACCAATAATAACTGAAATTTAACTTGAACAGAATTATAAATTCTGCCCACCATATTAAACCTCAATTTAATTAAGACTAATGATAATATGATATTAACTTACAGGTACACCAGAAACAAAAGCACACTTTCCACATGCTAGTGAACAAATTATGCATCATTTTTTTTCTACAGGAAAACTGAAGACTTTAATAACAAACTCTCCAAGATCAAAATGAATACAGGTACGCTATCTCTGTTAGTTTTAAACTCTTTAGCCTTGCTCTCTAAAAATCATCTTGGCCCTAAATCATTGGTTTAGCACTCTGCTGATTCCAAATGTGATAGTGAGTTTCTGATTAGATATATAGTCTAGATCCATAACTTTAATTTTTTGTCTTTCTGCTCCAATCTTATAGCCAACAGAAGTAGAATCTTTTTTCCCTTACCTACTCTTACTCCTATTTTTCTCTAATCATATTTTGAAATTAACTCTCATAAATGCTAGGAAGAGGTATTATGTCATTTGCATTTATACATTTAAAATCCCTCACTTAAGATAGGCTAAATTCAAAGGCAAGTTGCTCTAGTGGAAAATATTTAAACTTTTCCATTCTATAAACTCTTTATTTTGACAGTCAGCTGATAGAGTGCCAAAGCTTTATCCAGAATCAGTTTAATTAATCTGTAGTCACAACACACATAAAGTGATAAGCATTGTATTTTTGGATGTGAGAACGGTATCTCCAAACAGTTTAACATCATCGATGCCTCTGAACTCTGTATCGTATACATTTTAATTTTAAAAGTGTCTGTGATACATGCTGTGTACATATGAATTTTTTCAACCATAGAAATATTTTGGCTTATTTCACCTTCCCATCCCCTGAAATATACAGTATTAAGTAATGCAGGAAAAGAGCTTTCTCATTGATATTTTGTAACTTGTGTTTAAAAAATACTGTGTCCTATCCACAAGAGATCACTGTAAGGTCATTTTAGCCAGGCACCCCATGGCAGAGGAGAAAGAACAGCCCAAGATATTCTCTCACATCTAGCTGGTTGCCTTGTTGCTGTCTTTTGTTGTTATCAAAGTGCCTGGAGGGGGGATTAACAGCCACTGGTGAGAACCAGTATCTAATCCCTAGATCAAGTGTAGAGACATGTGCCACTGTCCATCTTCCTGTGGCTGCCCCTTTGCAGAGACCTGCTCTAACTGGCCTCACCAAATGCCATGTCTGCTGGCTCCAGGGGATGCAGTCAACATGTGGACATGTAAGCAACAAGATGAGAAGATTGCAGACAGTCAAAATACAGAAGGAAGGCTTGGAAATCACGAGGAATTATAACCATGGAAATGAACCACGTAAAGGCATTTGGACAATTGGAGATGTCAGTATTAGACATGGGAATTGAAAGAAGAAATATTATTAGGCAAAGGAGATTGCAGAAGCAAATAGAGCCACAGCTAAAGTAGGATAACCATGCTGAGTAACTGCAAAGTCACTTCAGCAGAATGTTCATGTCATGAAGATATATTTACTGCGTGTTCTGAGGAAGCTCCTTGCAGACTTAAGTTGAACATAACTTCCCAATATCCCTCATTTTTTTGAGTGCTGATTTTCCTATTTATTATAACCCTATTATGACAGAGGTATGTATATATGATTATACTAAAATACTGTATTCATGTACAACACATTCAATAATTGATCTTCCTATTCTTATAGTTCAATCCCTAATAGCAAAGTAGGTGCATACAAATCTGTAAACTTGTTTAGAGCTCTGGAATTCTTAAGCCAAGTTACTGCTTAGCAGCATGAATATAACCCACTAAAACATCCTCTCATTTATAAGAGGGAGCTTGACTCCAGAAGGAATGCTAATTTGCGTATGATTATTTTGCTTATGTGGGTGAATTTACACTAATGTATATTTGCATGTAAAATATGATACTCAAACTTATGCATAAAAAATTTATTAGAAGTAACCAAAACCCTTTGTTTAAAATCCCCAAGTAATATTACAATGTTGCTATTAAAACATATGACTTATAATAAATATTGCTTTAGGAAGTTGAAAGCATTGTCTCCACATTTACAAAATGAAGTAGGAATTAATTCCTAAATAGCTAATTAATAAAATTGGCCTGCATTATCTACCTACCAATCATTAAAGAGATATATTACTATTTAAATGTACGTGTGTCAATCACTAAGGTTAAAGGAAATCTTTTATATCAGGTCTTTGCTTTTAATCAAATACACAATAAACTAGCCAGGGGAGTGTGGTTCATTGTTCATACTTAAAGTATCTAAACAATGTAGAAAAGTATATAAAACATGTTGTATCTCCACTCCTAGAATTTGTGACCCATTATCTAAGGCATGTCTTAGCTATTGAGGAAATGAGAGAGAGAAAGATATCAAATAATTCGTTGTATGTTATTTACCCATATAAGTGTTTTCTAGCAGTAGAAAGAGCTTCCAGGAGTCCTGCAGCTCAGTGGAAGAGTAAACTGGCAAGGCTACAGGTCATTAATGAGAATGAAGGTGAGACCAGAGTTAGGATTCTTTAGGATGAACTAAAGTATGAAAGACAGCATCCTCATTTTGAAATATTAAATATATCTTAAGGAATATCAGAACGTATTGATATATAAGTAGAAACAATATAATGGATTTCTCTGTTTCAGCAATTTCTCAAATGCCTCAACTTTTTGAATTAAGCTTTTTATTAAACTGTTAATAAAGACAGATTCTCCATTTATTTGATCTAAGTCTTAGAGCTGCCTGAAATACATAAATTGTTCAACCCAAAGATTTCCAAACTTTCTTGGTTTACAGGGATTTTTTTATGGTGTTCCTAGGCCACATGAAATACCGAACACTTCTATTTATTAAGTAGTTAACTGCAAACAACTTAATAACTTAATAATTACTTAAGTATTTATGTTCCAACAACTTACAAGCCATTTGCAAAATAATGCACATAATTGAAAGAAAAATAATAATTTTATTTTATTCTTTATAACCACAATTACTTATTAATGGCATGTGTGTGCTTGTTGTACAATGAAAACTTCTCAGACTTTAGAATTAGATTGTACATGGTTACTCTCATTTACTGGTCCAATATAATTTTCACAGGGCACTTGCTCTTTATTATAGCAACCACCAAAATCCATTTTTCAAAAATGTGATGTCATCAAAAGGAATATAGCACAATCTGTTACATGGAAACGGTGAACTACCTCAAGCTAGGAGTTTGTTCAGCATCCAACAGATACCACTGTGTTTTTTCTAAAATGGGACGCCCCTGTGAATCCACTAAGGTGGCCCAGGCCATATCAACCCACATGTTGAATGCCATGGGTTTAACCACTGACCCTGGATTTTCTCATTCTGGAATTTTCTGTTTTTATCTCTCTAGTTGTTTTTACATGTTCAGAATTAAAAATAACTAGAAAATAAAATCACTCTTAGAGTGATGTCAGTTTTCGCTTTCAACACCCTTGACTATACAACCATTTTAGACCAGTTCACAGCTATTAACGCCGTGTTCAATAACATTACCTCCATTTTATCAGACACACTTGTCTCACAATTTCCCATTTTCTGCATTTGTTGAAATCCTATTGATGCCTGTCTTGAAGTTACCTTCACTTGTAAGTTTCTACCATTGGGTTTTTCTCTTTTGTTTCTTAACTATAGTCTTTGATTCATATGTCTTATTTTCTTTTAATGTTGTTTCAAGTCAGTTTTCTGGTTTAATTATTTTCTACATTAGGAAACTGTTAATTTAAAAAATATATTTTAGAAATTATATTTTGTTATGAGAATCATTCCACCTATTTTGAGGTATATTGACCTTAGTATTTGTGACTTTTTTAACCAATAATTAATCCAAATCATACTTCCAACCTTCTCTACTAATTTAAATTTTCTCATGTCCAGTAAACAAACTGGATACTTTTTCCTATAAAATAAAGAAAAAGAAAAAAGTGGGAATAGCATGTGACAATACATAATGATTATGTTATCTTATTGGTCTTTATATTATTTTTTTTTTGTCATAACTTTCAGAAAGACTTTTAAGTTATTTTGACTTTCTGAGCAAAATGAGGGGAATGAGCAAAACTATTTATTGCACATGCCATATTACAAAGGAATGTAGAACTGGAACTGGAATCTGTTCATAAATAGAACATCAACCTTCCAATTTTAGAAGACTTGTCTTCCAAATTTAAAGTCTAAACTCACAGCACATGAAAATGGCTGGTGCATTCGCATTAGTTTTGCTTCAATTGTGACTTGCATAAGTGTAAATATATAAATCATGATATGCATACTGTTCAAAAAATATAAAGGCAATAAATTTATTTTTTTAAACATGGTTATTTCAGTACTGTGTATAGTGTATATCAATACTGTCTTTGATTTTACTTAGGCTAATTATTTCCATAACTAATAGTAACTAAGAGAAGACATGGAATTTCCATAATGCTGTGTGTTTCTTTATGAATCCTGTATATCAAATGTATCATGCCTATCTCAGTTAATAACTTTTACTTCAAAAATTATTCAAGCTGTCTTTAGAAATCATAATAGCTAGAATATGGTAAAACCTAAATGACAGATACAAAAGTATATTATGCCATAGCTTTAATCCTGAAATATAGATAACCCATGACTCTAAAAGCTAGCTACAGAGCTTACAGATTTAGTATGAATTGAATTTGAATGTTACAAACAAAATGGGTTCTGTGCCTAAGTTTTTAATAAACAAAAACCGTAAACCATTAAATGTAAAATCTTCTATTCTTTTACTAAAGTGTTGATATCTATTTCTAAGACAGACCCCTGGCATTTCCTTTTCTTTTGTTGGTTTTTGTTTGGGGGTGGGCGAGAAATATGCAAATGTATTCCATGGTTACTAATTCTGACTGTTCATCTTTCTCATGGATGTCTGGCACATTTCACATAAAATGCACGATATTGCATGTGCTTTCTTTGTTGCCTTGGCCTCTGCTGTATCATTTTTTTGCTTCCAGATAGCGGTGGGTGTGCTCGCAAACGTGCTGCCATGTCTGTTACGTTAACATCTGTGAAGAGAGTTCAAAGTTCTCCAAACCTATTGGCTGCAGGTATAATATCACTAACTCACAGAATGTCACACTTGAATGGCTTTACCTGACCTTTCTCTCTTTCCAGAACTATCTTGTTTGGATGAATTAAGTGGCTGTAAACACATTTCGGATGCCCCACAAGTTCTTATTTTTCTTGTCTGGAGAATAGCTTCTATCCCTTCTGACCGTTTTTGTTCTAAAAATAAAAATCCAAAGGAAACTGATATCTTGTAGAAGCATTTTAAAAATCCAATTAAAAACACAGTCATGTGCCAAAAATATGTTGAGTAACTGCAAGTGTTAATAATAACTATTTAAGTTTTTGTCGTCTCATCAAGTAAAGTAACATAATATTTTGTTAGGATAACTCATAGTTCCTTTTGCTGTTTTTTTTTTTTTTTTTTTTTACCTAAAAACTGTTGGGGCAATGGAGGTCCAGGGGGTCAGGAAGAAGGATTTCCTGGGAACTGAATCTTCACTAACGCACTTCTTCACCAAAGTTTGCAAATAGAATGAATAGAATATTAGTTTTGAAAGAGACTTTAACCTTCCTTTAATCCAATTAGCAAAGACCCTTCTAATATATATTTTTAAACATATTAAAATCTTGACCAAATAAGATTAACACACACCCACAGATATAAATATACTCTAGAAAATGATTGGGGGTTGTGACATTTTAGCATCCACTAAGGTGGATCTCCTTATAATAAATGTTTGCTGTAACTTATCTAAGCTTGCAGGCACATTCTGCAGCTGTGGAAGAAGAGCAAGTGAGCCAGCAACCCCGGTGTATCTACACCCTGAAATATACCCCAACCTTTTGATGACTGGTTGGTTGACTGGTTGGTTGGCTGTTGGTTGGTTTGATTATTGCTTGATTAGTTACAGTTTGGAGGTTTCTTGTTTTTTATTTTAATATTTATGGGTTTGGGAGCAGAAACGGGATAAAGATGGAGAGTCTTGAAATAATTTTAATTCTCACTGTGCATAGCACTGTCTTTTACCCACGTACATTTTGCAGTTGCTTAATACTCAGGGTGTCCTAGGCTTTAAAGCCACTTGATCCTAAACTACCCAGACTTGTTGGGTAGTTTAGGAAAAAAATAAAACTTCCGTATGGAGGATCCTACTTCCTGCCCATTACCCCCAATCCACAAATGAATTTTAATGTCCAAGTTTAAATTCCAGGCCAAAGGTTTCCATAGTATATTAAATTAAAAGAAAATGCAAGTTGCATTGCAATGTATGTAGTATGATCTCATTTTGGTTTAAAAAAAAAAAAAAACTCTACGAATGTATTTGTACATATTTGCTCATGTGTGCATAAACAGGTGTTTGAAAAACTACAGAGTGTTTACACTGGACACCTCAGGGAAATGGGAATTAAGGAAAGTAAGAAAATAAAGCCCAGGGACATCATGTAACTGGAATGTCTATACCATGAATATCATTGACATTTCAACCAAGTAAAATCCCAATCCAAGTTACTGGAATGTGGACCATTCATGCACACAGTAGGGAATGAGGTGTTGCTTCAACAGTGCCAAATTGTTATTTATAAAAGTAACCACTGAAGAAATAGTGTTAGATTGAACTCTATAGATTGCCACTTTGGAGAGTCAAAACTGGAATATCAGAAATTTCATATCATTCAACTTAATAGAAATGACTTATTGTTTCAGAATCAAAATAGCAGAAGAGACTTAATACTTCAGGAATATGAAATAATCTTCAACAATAATAGTGTGTAGTGGCTCTGGGCCATTTTACATTTTAGATCACTAGGAGTAAGATTTCTGGAGAATAAAGTCTCCTGAATTTTGAATTTAATCGTTACTTTAAAAACAGGCCTCTTTTGTATCAATTGGATACATAAGTTATGATCCCTTTTTCAGAAAAGTTTTAATTACATTTTGAAGAAAGAAATCAGCATTCTTTATGCCCAGTTGCAATCTGTAGTATCTTCCATAAGAACTATTTGACACAGTGTCTCTATGTAAATCAAAAGAGAGTTAATAAGTATTTATCTCATTCAATATTGTTGAAATACAACAGCCTTTACACAAAGGCTAGACTACCTCCACAAACTGCTCTCAGATCACATAGTATGAGTCCGTCTTTCTCTTTTCCTTTTACAAGAAGTAAAATCCCAGTGGACAATTCATCATAGGACACATTGATGTTTTAAGCCAAAGTAAGAACCAAAACAATGACTATAAAGAAATAATTGAAATACATTTTATTTCACCAAAAGCACTTGACTTTCTAAGGTAACGTTGATAGGAATGGTGTGTTGCCGTGTTGGGATCACTGCACCAAGAGTCAAGGTCTTGCCAATATCACCTGTGTGTTTTGTGCCCTTAAGAAAATTAGTCTGTTTGTACCTCAAGTTTCCTTTCTTAAAAAAATAAATAAATAGAACTTGTCATTTTCCTACCTCCCTGAGAACTTAATCATTTCCCAGACTCACAAGGATTTGTCAGAATTAAATGAGAGTAAATAAAGAAAATCAATGAAAGGGCTTATTATAGTACTTAGAAACACGGTAGGCACTCACTTAGTCACTTGAATTTAATTGATGTTTAAATTAATTCTTGCAAAGCACTTGAGACCTCTAAAGAAATGAACTATGAGTTAAAAATTATGATAAGTTTCAAGAAAAATACAAGTGATAGTGGCAATACAGCACATCAGTTAAGAGGAATTTAAATAAAACTTGAGAGTAGAGTTGATGATATGACAGGTATCACTAACACAGGCACATAAAAACTGTAAAGCTAGAATCATAGAGTTGAAAGGAAAGGACCTTTGAGGGCGTCCAGTCCAACCCCTGACACCAAGCCAGAGATGTCTTAGCATCTCTGACAGGTATCCACGAGTTTGTGCCTGGACACAGGGAATGCTCATTGTATTAGGGAAGAGCATTTATAGTTCTCAGTTCTCAAAGAGCCTGTTTATATTCACATGCAAAACCACCAGGGGAAGGATAAGCCTATCCCATTAGGTAATCCTTAAAGTTTCAGAGAGGCAATGATATCTACCAAAGTATCCTAGAAATTAAGGACTTTGATTTTTAGAATCGTAGCTTGGTTTTTTCACAGTAATGTTCAAGATTTGAGGCAAAACCATTTTCCCCATGCATCACCTGCTCCACTCTTTTTTTTTTTTTTTTTTTTTTTTTTGGTAACCTATATTCTCTTTACTTGACATGGATCCAAACCATACATGTCCTCCCTTTCCCAAACTTTCCTGACAGGGATAAAATAAAAGCAGGGGTACGGTGACCAGTATCCAAGTGGGAAGGTATTTATCTTTCAGAGTCTCTGAAGACTATAATAAAATAGCAAATCAGGACTGTGTGTGTTAAATATCTATGACTGGATTTATTTTAAAGAAACTGAAATGTTGTGCACTGCAGTATCCTTAAAGAGCACCCACTTAAAAGTAGACTTTAATCATCAGCATAAGCTTCATTAAAATGCTAGTTCATCGTGCAGTTTTTTTAATCCATGGCCATTTTTCTCCTTTCTCATTTCTCTGCACAGTTAATGTCTGCTATGTCAAGCCAGGTCTTTTAGTAGAGGACAGAGGGGTAGCTCATTGATTAGAAAGAATCCATATCAAATATTTTATCTAAAAATCAAATACTTGTGTTTCTCAATCTGGTTTTATCATTCCAAGTTTACGTGTTTAGATCCAAAATAATTATTCCCCAAATTAGAAGGAAAACAAAGAGCCTATCAGTTCTATCAGGCATTGAAATAACAGCATTTTAATAATAGTCCCAGGAGGCACACAGAAGGAATTCAGGAACTGGATGGCAGGTTAGACTGAATGGCCTTTAGGGATCTTTCCAAAGTTAAGGCTTTATGAGTGCAAGTGAAGTTGACCATGTGGTGTAATAGAACCAAGTGATACAAACTGATGACCTCAAACGTGCATATAGAAGATTCTTGAATGTACAATTCCAGTAAAATTGATAATAAATATACTATTGAGCCACTTTCCAATTGCATTACCAAAAACAATTTGTTAGTACTAAAACTTATTTCCCACAGCTTACTAGCTGAAAGACAGTGCACTGTATTGTAACAACCCTTTTAAGTTTGAATATAAAATGACTTTTAAATGGCAATAAGAAGAAAACTCAAAGTCTAGAGAGTAATAATATGGTAGACACATATATAATTTCTTAAAGTAGAAAAATGCAACTGCAAATAAATGGCCTCTATCTAACACAAGAGTTAAATGTGGTTAGTAACAGCACGGCATTGAAAGCTAAGAATCTGGTGGTTTAATTTAATGCTAGGAGAAGCATTCATTGTTTACAGACCAGATCCCTTTTGATCCTTTTATTTGATATTTAGAGATTCATACATCCATCTTGGGCGATAATAAGACTAACGTTATATTGCAATATTATCGAGGGCAAAAATCAGTGTTAATTGTGTATTATAGATATTTAATGAATAATATCCTAATTGAAGTAAAAATAAATGCACAAACCTCCCATTAGTATGTTTGATGTACCCAGAGTTTTAGAACTGAGATAACATTTGCAAAAATAATGAATGTGGTTCTTTGCCAAGTGATTTTTTTACTGGGTATTCATTTATTTCATCCTAGTATTAATGTCAACTTTTTTTTTCTTTCAGGGCATGATTCTCAGTCACCAGACCCAGGTACAAAAAAAATATTCTGAATAACTGTTACATTTGTTGTGAGTTTTTTTGGTCTTTTTTAACATATTCATAGCTACATTATTGACCTCATGTTAAACTTAAATTCCGTATACTGTTATGCTTATTAAATTAAACTTCCAGTAAGAATACTTAGATTTTGGAAATAAAAATAAATTTTATAAAAAAACGTTTAAGTGAACGTAGATATTTTTGTGTCCAATTTGTTTTCCCTTAATAAAAGCTTGGAGATCTTACAATGATCGAAATCAAGACACACTGAACGGAGATGCTACATATTCCTCTCTTGCAGCAAAAGGTTTTAGAAGTGTTCGACCAAACCTACAAGAAAAAAAATCACCAACTCAGGTAATCCTGCACACTCTCGCCTACTGTGTTATTTTAAAGCAAGTTATTAGACTACTGCTGTAGAAACTCTTTCCTAGTTATCTCTTTCCTAGTGTGCATATTTTGATACATGTTTTATTTTTAATATGTTTTTGCTATTGTGTTTGTTTTTCTTGCCAGACTTGTATTTACAACACGGAGAACAAGTTTTAAGTTGAAAAGTTTTTTGTTTTTGATTTTCTGATTAAGCCCGTAAAAGTAGGTCAGTTTCTAACCTAGTGTTTAAGATATATTCTAATTCTTAAAAAGCTGACAGCTGATGCTTTGGATTTCAAAGCTACAAGGTCAGCAATGCATTATTTATTCAATAAATATGGGTTATGCAACTGTTGATTTTGTTAACTATAATGTGGAGGTACTAGTAAAATTATGCCACAAGCATAAAAAGTTTATAAAACAATGTGACTAAATAAACCAATTATATACCTCATGTTCTAAAAATATGCCAAGAAAACATATGTTCACTTTTAACATAATTTCCTAGAATGTAGATGGAGGCAAACTTTATAATGTAATCTCTTTTAAAACATGATTTTTCCCTGAGGACAACTATTGATAAATTTAAATACATTTGAAATGGAATGAAAATTACTATTTAATCTAGCCAGCAACATGTATAGCATAATAAGAAGGTATCCATTGCTTCACCTTCTTTAAGGACAGGCTTGACACTGTTTTCCTTTATGACTAACTTTGACTTTCTCTCTGTTTTTTCTTCAACATTATTTCTTTCTCCGAACGCTTTTTGCAATCCAGGCACCCCTTCCACCAGTCAGAAAAGAGAGTTCTTACAGCTCCTTGATAACCAAACACACGAAGGGTGACATTTCAGACCAACTAGTAACTAACATACGAATACCTGCCTGTACAGAGTACTTTACTAACGAAAAACCTCTTCAGGGAGCTATGTATTCTAATGATGATTCCAGCCAGACGATTGTATATTCTGAAGAGTCTAATACAACTGTGTCGTATACACAAAAAATCACTAACCCACTACCAGCAGCTTCCAGCTCAGGTCCTGCACCATTTGCTGATATCAATACCCCTTTTGTACAAGAGGACTACATGCAAGATTCTCAAACTCGGAGAATTTCTACCTTGAAACTAACTCACAACCAAGATCTAGGTAGTAGCATCCCCTTTAATACTCCAGAGTTTTCCAAACCTGTTGAAGTACCATCATATCTCAAAAGGCCTTGCTCACCACCCCCTAACCCAGTGCCTGAGATACACACAGTGTCTCTTTCCATTCAGATAGCTCCCCTTTCAGGACAGGATCCTGAAAGCCACAAACAGATACCTGAGCTTTCTCCAGAGACTACAAAGATACCTCTTCAGCAAGAGAGACAAAAATCTGCAGTTGCCGTGGCCTCTCAGTCCTCAGACTGCCGGGTGGTACATTACATTTTCCAGTCTCTTCTTACATGTGTATTGTAAAGACCCTAACTTCTTTGGCTTGGGCTTCTTATATAACTTATTGCTTTGTTAGTTTCCAAGCAGAAAGGGAAAGGAGAAAGAAACTGTTTTCCAATTTAAAACCCTGATAAATTCATCAGTAAATTTCTAAATATCTTTTAATTTAAATGTGTGTGTGTGTATACATATATACACACACATACACATATAGGCTTTTGCAGGGTCACCCAGCCTGGTAAGGAGCAGAGCCAGGATACAAACCTAGGCAGTCTGGCTGCAGAGTTTGTCCTCTGGACCAGTATGATGACTCTCATTGTGGAAGTAATTACTCACTAGTGATAAGGAAACATGCAGCTGTGGCCCAATGGGAAATGGGATTCAGGACCTCAGGAAGGTCTGAGGGAGCAAAATCAAGCTAATGCTCTACAGATAGGGCTGTGCTAGTGTCAGAGAGCAGACTTATCTGTCCCAGGACGTGTCACTCCAGGACGCAGGAGTAGAAGAAGTCACAGGAACAGATATGAGTATAACTCATTTGACTCATCTAACATAGTTTGGTTCTTCAAAATGGTTTTATTATGTTTGAAGGCATAAATTTGATGACTTTTTATTTTCCATGGGTTTTGTTACTATCCAGGCTGACCAGAGACAGTTGGTTTAAATACACAATCCCCGGAGTATCAGCATGATCTGGAAGTTAAGATTTGAGGTCCTATCACTTTTATTCATTCAACAAATATTTATTAGGCACCTACTATATGTCTAGTCTGTTCTAGTTACAGAGCTGGATTTGAAACCATTGATGCTTAAAATCTTGTGTGTGTATGGGGGAGAACAAAAATTAATAAAAACTTTAATAGGCAAATTACATATGTTAGAAGGAGATTACTCTATGGAAATTAAATTAAGCAGTGCTAAGCAGATGTGGGGAGCAGAGGCCATGTTAAATAGGGTAGTCAAATAGACTCAGTGGAAAGATAGAACAGCTTTAAAGGGTGGAAGAATATTCCAGGCAGAGGGAACATCTAGTGTGAAGGATTTAAGACTGAAGCATGTGGGGTTGTTCGAGGACCAGAAAGGAAGCCAGTGGGGGAAGACACAAGTGAGTGAGGCATAGAGTCATGGCTGGTGAAGTTGGAGGTAACAGATGACAGATGACAGAAGTCCGTGTAAGCCGTTGCAAGGATTCTAACTTTTACTCTCAATAAAATGAGAGTCATCAGAGGATTTTGAGGCTACCACTATTATTATTTGACTTCTGTTCTAACCAAATCATTCTGGTAGCTCAGTTGAGAACAAACGATAGCAGGGCAAGGAGGAGAGCAGGCAAACCAGTCAGGTAGCTGTTGCAAAACTTTAGGTGAGAAATGATGGTGGCTCAAAGCAAGGCAGAAGCAGTGGAGGTGGTGAGAATCAGACTGTGCTAACACATAGTGAGTGCGGAACAAACAAGATTTCCTGGCAGATTGCACGTGAGATGTGAGGGAAAGAGAAGAGTCAAGGTTGACTCCAACTGGGAGGCTGGAATTGCCATCAACTGAGACTGGACAGCTGGGGGAGGAGCAGGTTTGAGGAGGTTCCCCTGGGGACATGATAACGTTTAAGGTGTCTGTGAGACATTGACATGCAGAGGTCACATATGCAGGTAGATAGGAGTCTAGAGTTCAGGAGAAAGGTCCAGGAGGCTGGAGATACAGTATAAGCCATCATCAAAAACCATCAGATGGTTTTTGCAGCTATGAGACTGAGTGAGATCACCAGGGAGTGAGTATAGAGAAAGAGGAAGCCCAACAATTGAGCCCAAGTGCACCTCAACATTAGGAGGAAGAATGAGCAAAGGAGACTGAAAGCAGCGTCCTCTAAGGAAGGAGGAAATCCAGGAAAATATGGAGTCCTAAAAGCCTAGTGAGGAAATTGTATGGAGGAGAAGGGATGTTTAACTGCATGAATGCTGCTGACAGGGCAAGTGGAAGATGAGATCTGAAGACTTACCATTGACCTAATGGGGAAGGGGACTTTCTTGGAGTGGGTTTAAGAGAGACTTGGAGGAGAGCAGTTGGGTAGTCAGATCTTTCTAGGTGTTATTTACATGAGACCATTCATCTAGTTATTCACCCCGCCGAGCCTCAGTTCCTTCATCTGTAAAATGTGGATAATAATAACATTCATCTCATAGAGCTGCTGCAAAGTTTGAATAAGATAATGCATATAAGAAGCTTAGCATAGTGCATGCTACCTAATAATTCCTCAACACACAGTAGCTGTTATTATTCTTTTCTCATTTAATTATTTTATTTTTTTAATTGAAGCATGATTGATTATACATAATTTGGGGGGTACAACATTGACTACCATCACCTGTACACATCTTGTGTTGATCAAATCTATGTTATTAGCATATTCATTATTACAAATCATAATTATTCTTTATGCCCCTTACCCAATCTCACCCCACCCCTCTCTCTTTCTCTCCCCCTCCCACCTCTAGTAACCATGGATTTGTTCTCTCCTTCTGAAAGACCAACATATTATTCTGATCTTTTCTCTTTCTTTCATTCATTCATTCTTTCTTTCCATCTCTCTTAGCACCCACTATGAGTGAGGACATGGGAAATAACATCATTTTTCCAAATCATGCATCTGATTGAGAGAAGGAATGTATTTTCAGCAATACATCATTTTTTTAACTGGTGGATAAAAGTTCATATCATTAGACTAGCAATTTATTCCAAGACAGACAGCATGTCGTCTTATAATGCTTTGTCAAAAGGTGTCATAAAGCTGTTGCAGTTTTAATTGTCTTTTTTTTTTTATTTTGGTAAGCACATTTAACATGAGATCTACCTTCTAAACAAATTTTTAAGTGTACAGTACAGTGTTGTAAACTTTAGGCACAATATTACACAGCAGATCTGTAGAACATATTCATTTTGGTTAATAGAAACTATATACCCATTGAATAGCAGCTCCCCATTTCTCTCTTCCCTCAGCCCCTGGCAACCACCACTATATTCTCTGCTTCTAGGAGTTTGACTATTTTAGGTATATCTCATATAAGTGGAATCATGCAGTATTTGTCCTTCTGTGACTGGCTTTTTCACTTAGCACAATGTCCTCTAGGTTCCCCCATGTCGTAGCATATGGTAGGATTTCCTTCCTTTTTAGGGCTGAATAATATTCTATTGTATGTATACACTGAATTTTCTTTATCCATTTATGCATTGATGGACATTTAGTTTGTTTTCACATCTTGACTACTGTGATACACTTCAAGTCTCATTTTCCATGTAATGACCTGTCACATGTTGACCGTTCTATTTTTGATACTTACATTCCACATTCCATCAAGTCTGAGTAAATGCCAAGCACTGTCAGCTACACATAATGTGGTTCAGCCAAATATATGCCCCATTATAAAGAATTGGTCTCCTGAGAGATTAGTAAACCCAAGAAATTAAAATACTCTAAGAAGTGAAAAATCAATTTTAGTGTTCTGGAAGTTTACATGTTTTTGTGGTTATTATTAAAGTCTGACCATTAGTTTAAGAAGAAAACTACAGGCCACTGTTAGAAATTCTCTTTATATTTGATGATTTTACATATTGTTTTACAAACTGTGTATGTTTTAATTTACCTTCTAAAAATAGACCACAAAATGAGATATATTATTCCTTCTGTTACTGTGTGAACTGATATCCTGTTACTAAAAACATCACATTGTTCTCAGTGTCAGATAAATGAAGGTATAAGCCAGACCCTTTGGAAAGACAGCAAAAATCTACACCCCACACAATTTTCTACAGCATTTGGGAGTGCTATGCCCTTTGTTTCAGGAGGATAACTTGACCCTTTTCTTATGAAACATCATAATCAATCATCTGCCAAAGCTTTACTTCACAGCTGCTACTGCACATATGTTAAGGACTCAAAGGGGAATTTTCCTGACTGTCATATAAGAGAGAGAAAACTCATTTCTCTTGCTCCATGGGACCAATATGTAGAAGTTAAGGGATGCACAGTAATGAATAAATGTCAGCAGTGTGGAATGACAGAAAAGGTACAGAACTGCAGATAGAAAAAGTACAGAACTTTCTGGACCATTCTCATTAACACCAGCCCTGATCACTGATGTAGTCCATTAGTATGGCCAAACAACATCCCATAAGTTCTTTTCTGTGGATTTGCTATGCTATTAGTCGATCAAGTTTTTGGAAATTTCTCCATCTGATGTGTGTGTGTTTAGATAACTGAACATTACAGAATATTTGGGAGCCCAATGTATATTTAGAAATCATCTAGAATCCCCTCTTTAATGTCTCCCAATAGAAGGGCATTCAACCTCTTCTTGAATACACTTCATGGAGAACTCGGTTACTTTGTGAGGCAGCAATTCAGTGCTTGGGTGATTCTGAGATATAAGTATTAGAAAGTAGTTCTAATATTGAATCATAATCTTTCTTTCTTAACTTCTACATATTCATCCCATGGGATAAAAGAGTTGATGTTTTCTTCCTCTTCTATATGGTAGTTTTCAAGTCATCATATTCTGCCCTGCTCCTTGCCTTGTGCAGAGCATTCTTGTGCTTTCCAAGCATTTTAACTTTTTTTTAAAATGGCTCTCATTTCTTGAGAGTTATTACAATACACAGGCACTGTGCTAAGCACTTTACTTACATTATCTCACTTGTCACAAACTTTAGGAGATGCATTTTATTAATGCCCATATTTTACACATGGGGAAACTGAGGCCAAGGGAAATTAAACAACTTGCCTCCTCCAGTTGGATCTGTCTGACTCCAGATCCACAGCTCTAGCAGTAGGCTCTGCTGCCTCTTTTTTCTCATACAGTCTGACTCTTGAAACCCATCTTCTATCAGTTTTCTTAAAATATGACACCCTGTTCATATTCCTGATCTGAATACCATGGAGTACAGTAGAAATATTTGCTCCCCTGATTCAGATGCCACATTCCATTAATGCGCCCAAATCTGTTTGACCGTTTTAGATCACATATCATCCAAGTCTTGGGCAGAAACTACATGGCTGTCATGATCTCTGGCTAAAAAGGTTTTTATCATGAGGCTTTAGGGCAATATCATATCACTGAAATGCAAGCAGTACAGCCGGGCCTTAGGCAAACTGAGGAATGACCAGGCAGCTACTCTCTCTTTCTCAGTCTTAGGAGCTGCATAGTTCCTTATCTCTCCTCTCTTAGTTTCTGTCATCTCATTAGTCCAGGTTGCCTGTGGATTTCCATGATAATCTCTGTCTCCTTGCATTTGGGTATCCCACGACTACCTAACCGGAACCTTCAGTGTTATATAATTCAAAATCCCAGGAGGGAATCAGGTCTCGATTGGCCCACTTTAGTTCAGTTATTCCCCTTCCTAAGCAGTCAGCTGTGCCCAGCAAAATGGTTTTGCTGGGCACAGACACAGCTTCCAGGCACTTCCTCCCCACCCCCTTTGGAAAGGCTATGAGAGAAGAGGCAGATTATAGAAAGAAGTGGGGGTGGGAGGTAAGGTTGATTTTTATATAACTTGTCACCTCCATTGAAAACCAGAGAGCAAAAACCTGTCAAATCTCTTTTGCTTGATATTTAATACCCATCTCGTGTGTTCTTTGAAAAATGAGGTTCAGTGATTAAAGATATTAAAGAGGGAGATGTTAAAATCCTAGACCACAGTTCTATGTCAAGCCGATTGGAGCCTGAGGCAGAAAGAAAAACATATCCCCCTACTTATATGTTTTTATGCATTGTAATGAGTTGTTTTCTAGAACATTTAAGTTGTTTACAACATATTGGAAAGTTGAAATGTATGTTCATTAAAACTCACACATTATTTTAAGTTTAAACATTTTATTTATACCAAAATGGAATTTATTATATGTTTACTTTATCTTAAATGAATTAAATATTATTTAAGATCATCACTGGTTAAGTGGAAATTGTCAAACATGGCTATTCCCTCAAATGAAAATGAGAACAGCAAAACGTAGGTTTTAAACTACTATTGATGAGTTTGCTTCCATTAAAAATCCCAGTCACAAATTTTTCTTTTTTCTTTCAGCATCCAATATGGCTTGGCATGGAACTGGTCTTCCTTTTTTTTTTTTTTTTTTTTTTTTCTGCTTTTTTTGGAACTGGTCTTTCTTTAAATTTTTGATATTTCGTTCAGTATAGATTTTCTTGCATTGATTTTTTTTTCTGACTGCATTAAAATAGTATTTATCTCCATCGATTACTGAGGTTTTTGTTGCTTCATTAAATTTTGCACCTAAGTTTGTGTTTTACTCACCTCACCCTAGGCCTGGCCCCTCCAGACCATACACTCTTTCTCTGTATCCCAGCTTCACAGCAAGCTCACATCCAACTACCCTCTCTTTCATCTCTAGCTTCTACATCTACTGAGTCAAGAAACTGATGGCTTGGGGGCTTGTGACGATAGATATGGTGTGGCTGTCACTGAGTTAATTTTATTTTTAATTTTCAGTAGTTTATGATAGAACTAATGATTGTGTTACCACAACAGCAGTGATTTTGGAAAGAATATGCTTTCATTTTTGACAACTTTCAAGTCAAAGGTTATAGGCAAGTCACCTGCTTTTAGGGGGAACACACCTTTTTCATTCTGTCCACAGTTCTCACCATTCCTTGTTAGTTAACACCTGGCTTGATTTGCACATTCCAGATACACTCTTGGCCCATGGTACACAATTGAGTTTGCAATGGCTACATCCAACCCAATCTACTGCTTCCCTCCCTTGAGTGCCCTTTCTCCTTAATTCCTCAAGGAACCCCAACCTTGATGTAGTGATGTCCTTCATCCACAGGTTGTGCTTAGAGTTCTGGGTTGAATCTGTTTGGAGCAAAAGGCTCAATGTTATTTTGAATAACCAGGTGCTCTTTTATTTTATTAAGTATGTAAAGGTTTAAGTGCTGCCCCTTGCCTTTATAGAAGACCAGGCACCAGCAAGCTGGTGTTTCTAATTTTCCCCTGCCTTATAGCTCAAAAGTTGGGGAAAGTAAAAAGCAACTTATATTCACAAATGTTGGTCATTCTTGATCCATATGCAAACACCTTAGCCTTATATGATCTTGAAAAGAAGGAGATACAAAACGATTAGGATGACTTTCTGCACTCATCTCTCTACCGCTAAATGCAGTAGGGAAAACAAAAACCAAACACTTCTTGTTTAAAGTTAGTTTTTCCTACTTCAAGATAGTCCGGATGGAGAAAATACTTCTTTCTTCCCTTTTTCACACATTTCCTGCTGCATTTCTCACGTTTTCCTCAGGGAAAACATGTGTAACATGATTCTCTCTCCTCCCGTGTCCAGAGGCCATTTCATTAATGTAGACATCAGGGTCCTGTGAAAGGACTTCAAGTAGTTTAAGAAGTAATTTGCATTTTTATAGCAAGATATTTCAAAGCTTTTGTGTGGGTGACCAGTAGACTATTGAACTTTTTAGTTTTACCCATAGAAATTTAAGTGTATTGTGACTAATCAAGAGGTATTTCATCTGTTACCTACACACACACACTCAAAATTGTGAGCATGTCAGAAGGTGGTGAAAGAAATTCAGAAGGGGAAATAGTTTTGTTTTCTGTGGACATTCTCTTTGGAAAAACAAATGCATAAAGACCATTACCAGACACAATTATGTGCAAACAAACTAATGGTCATATTACCCATGACAATGGTGATTTTAGAAAGTATATACTCTAACTTTTGATGTGTGCAACTCAAAAGATGTGGACAAGTCAGTCCCATGAGAGTTCAAGTCATTAGATTTCTCCTTTTAATTTTAAAGAGAAAGATCTCATTTGAGCAGATAACTAGAAACTTTTTGTATGATTTATGTTATTTAACAGAATTTGCACTTAGCATAAACAAAGCAAAAAGAGATTCATGTTATACGAAAACTATCTAAGTGAAACTGCGTTATTAGAAATTCCATTGACATTACTCAAAATCTGCTTTATACAGAATTCCATTCAAACTTGCAGCAAAATTTTAATATATTGCTATAATTATTATAGTTTCATAATACTAGAGTTTCACTTCTAATAAAATCTGGAATTAGTATAAACATTTACTAATAAAAACATGCATTCCTACTACAACATTTTAAGTTCTAGACAACTAAGATTTCTGGCAGTTAATTCTATAGATTTTAAAGCCATAAACAGTAAAAAAGAATCACTTTTAAAATGACTGTGTTTAAACAACAATAACAAAAAAGCATATTAAATAAAGATGGAATAGGGAAATGTATTTTTATCCAGGGATGGAGTTTCTTAACCTGTTAGATTAAGGATGTGCTTTAGAGCATCTATGAACCCCTGAAGTTTACAAAGAACTTTATGTATACATGAATTGGTGTTTTTTCCTAAGAGAAAGATCAAGAGATTTCATCAGATTTCTAAGGGATCTATAACCCAGACAGACCTTTTTTATGGTGGATGTTTTAAGTACTCAAAAGTCTGAAGAAAAAGAATAATTATAATTTTTATGGGGCCAACATCCTTCATGACATTAGGTATTATGAAAATTATGGCTGGCCAATGGTGTTACCACTTAAATAAATCTACTAGGCGATATTTCTAAGTTTATACAGTTCTCTTTTAATTCATTACCCATCTTTGCACTAATATCCCATAATACTTCTAGTTATCTATTTTACAAGTGGCACCACTCCAAAGAAACCTCTACTCTGGAAGGTAGAGAGAATTAGGGATAAAAATTATTTCAGAATTTCATTCCCTTATATTGAGTTTGATGTCTATCATCATATTTGACATGGGTGATCAGTCATTATCAAGGCTATAACAGGTGACTACAAAAACTTTTAATAGACCATCTTCTCTTTTCCTTCTACAAACAATCCTTCCACCATGTTTAGCTCTTGGGTTGTATATAGTCTTAGAGATATTTAACCTTTTCTTTCTCCTTCAGTTTCTTTCTCCTTTACCTAAGATTTAATACCCGCAGTAGTTCTAACCTACTAGGACATATTCTAACTATTATCAGTGGCTGCTTTTTGTTTTCACATTATTTTCACACATAGATACCTCTATTTGCACTGCTAGGATATTTTTAAATTCAATTCTTTTGGTATTTTGTATTGAAATCAAAGAAGAATATCAATGAATGGAAAAGAAACAAAATACCCCTTCCACTTAGTTGATTGTAGTTTGGTCAATATTTAGATCCCTAAGTCAGGAAAACCTGAGGCAAACTAAATTTATATTCTAGGAACATGTTGGCAGGGGGGCAGCCAGCAGGGAGAAATATTCTACAAAATTTTCTAGTGAAGGGCAAACTAATTCCGCTATCTTTTCACTGTCAAGTATAAAAACTCAAACGTCTGAGGAAAAAATTCCATTATGCCAAAATTTTCAAGCCCCTACCCAAAATTACATTGCAGTGCTATGTGAAAACTGGTCTTGTTTCTAAAAAACACTGACTAAATTCATTTTCTTCATGGTCTTGTGCTTTTTCTGTACCATGGGGTTGGCACTTAATCCATCTGAACATACCGTATTTCCTTAAAGTGCTTGCAAATAAAACCAGTGCTTTGCCTTCTATGCCACATTGCAAAAAGAGATGTTTATTAATTGGATAATTTATATCTCCTCTTATTATTTTTTCCTCAAACTCAGCTGGGAAATGAGAACTTAACTGCCGAAGTGTTGGAGGTAAATGCTTCCAAGACACACAGACAAACCACATCACAAGCCTCTTCTTCCTGCCCTTCTTCTGTGGTACCTTTTAACCAAACGACTGTCTCACCAGGCAGTGCCTCCAGCCTGCCATCACTTAGCCTGCCATCATCTGATGATTTGGGGTCTTCATGCCTGCATAAACCCCAGAGCCTTTCGCGTTGTTTATAGAAATACCCTCTCCTAGCTCCCGAGAGCCTTGTGCACACCCACGGTGCAGGCTCACCCTGCAGAGCACCACCTGGGCGAGCTCTCCTCCCGCTGCAAGAGCGAGTCCTCTGCAGCCACAGCCATTCTCACTGAGCTGCACATCAGTAACCCTGACACCACTGACCGCTCTGCAACACCTTCCCCGAGCTGGGGCTCTGCTGTGACAGATGGCACCACCTTAACCACACCACGTTAATCACTCCTGCCATCACGCATGTAATTATCCTTCCCTCCTTGGCCTCCACCTTTAAAAAAAAAAAAAAAAGACTGATTTCTTGACTGCCATCTCATTTTGTAGCTGAGCATTTTTATTCGCATAGGTGTTGATTAGTAAACCTACTCTATACCATCTGTCAGGGAAATTCTACACAGTCATCCTCATAAGCCCACTTAGAAGAATTCACTTATATTTTCTTCATTCATTTTAGAGTTACTTATGGTTATTCTAAAATGGTTTACTTATGATTAACTGTGTTACTGTAGCTAATGAGTTGTACAGTGAATTGCCTAAATAAGAACTTATCAGAAATTTAGATAAGTATACATCATAGTATGGTTATGATTAGATTATAGAGAACCTTTTTTTAAAAAAATTTTAACCCAGTATTAATACCTGGTAGATAATAAATTTCCTCACTGACTTATATTAGTGTGTCCTATGTGCATAGTTCATATGTCCTTGTTTTTCACATAAGTGATTACTGACCACATGATGCTAATTCTTGCTCCTCTTTCTCTAACAGCTACCTCTTTTGAATTCATTTGCTGTGTAAGAGTGAATGATATAAATAATCTTAATCTATATTACAGAAATTTACCCCTATGATGTTTTGGGAATTATTTTTGCTGAGCCATTTTAATATAGAAATTTCCAAATACATTTTTTATTTTGTGTATCCACAATTGTCTTCCACTGATACCAGTATATATTTCCCATACATATTATATCATTTAAATATGTCTATATGATAAGCAGTCTCTAATAAATGGCAAAAATACTTCAAAATTTTATGGCACAGATTGTCAATTGGGTATAATATATAGGTAATGGCTTCCACTTGAAAGGCATATAACTTTAGGAAAAAAATGGCAACTTTTTTTTCTAAAATTGATATTATGATGAAGTTCCATATAAGCACTGTCATAAACTAAAAGTATATTTGTGCTGTATACATTTTGTTCTTTCAAATATATATATTTTATGCTCTATCAAATCTGCAAATTTCATGCAGAGAGAAATGTTATAATAAACCATATGTTCTTTAAGACACCACAATTACAGAAAACAAAAGATACTTTTATGGGGGATGGGATTTAGTGTTCATCCGATGGCTGGGTATAAAATTTTGCATTGAAATGTTCTATTCAGAGACCGGCTTTAGAAGGAGCCTCTTTCGCCAGGGCTGACCCACCAAGAGTTCCTCCCCTTGCCACAGGTGACCAGCCACTGGTACCAGGAGCTCAGTAGGCATGGGTCCCCTCCATGCCCACTCTGCTTCACATGTCTCTTAACTTTTAAAAACTTAAAGGAATGTTATCAGAACCTTTGACCAAAAATAAAGAGCAGTGTGAGTATATCAATTTATGTACTAACCTATTCAATTTTTTTGTTTTTAAGATCCTTCAGGAACCTAAGAGTTGCACATATAGTTTTGTGGGCACAATCAGAGCTACCTGTAACTGAAATTAATTGCAATTATCAGTTTAACATTGCACATAGGTTGTCCATAAGATTTTTTCTAATAATTAATTCACTATAATAATATTTTCTAAAATTCTAATGGCATTATGTGATTAGTAAAACCCTGATTGGGATAACACACTAAAAGAGTAAGTCTACTTTTGGTGTTTATTCTTTTTTAACCCCTAATCAATATTGTTGAAATCATCAAAATGGGAGTCAGAGCAAGTTTCCCAAGTTTAGTAACATAGTAACCTGATGATTTTTAATAAGAAGAATCTTCTGCTTTTAACATTAACTATAACACGTGGTGACAATAGTATTCAGATTATACTACAAAGATCCCCAAATTTGATTTGGGCAAGGAGGCAAAAATATTCTCAAGTAATTTATCAGACTTACATAAAGGCTCTGAAGCATTTGGGCAGGCCAGTGCCTTGCACCTCTCTGAATGTCCAGTTATCTTCAGAAGAAGATTCTCAAGATACAGTTGGTTAGGACATGAGAGTGATTTTTCTAACAGTTTAGAGAAGAACTTAATCAATAACCACAATCCTTGTAATGAAATGTTTATTGATTTTAGGATATATGCAGTATAGCTATAAAGTAATGAAATTAGATTTATTCTAGATCATTTGAAAACATCTGCTTTAAAGTGAAATCGTGGAAATATGTAATTACTTGTCCACCCCTGTTTCAAGCAAGTATAATAGAAATTTATTTTGTTTTAAAATAAGTATAAAAAGTTCACAAATTATGGTTCTTTATTTATGTGCATAGGTGTGTTTGTATTTAGCTATAAGATAATTTTAACTAAGTGTTCTCACTAATGTTTTATCTCATTTGCATGTATTATGTAATCTCCATAATGCTCAGTTTTGTGCTATGGGTACACCGGCATGCTTAATAGTCCTGAGCTCAGCTTCTGTGAACTAAGCTGATTCAATTGAATTAGAATATGTATCTATTGAATGTGTCATTAGCATCAGGTTGCATGTTATAAAAAATATAAAATGCTTATATATGACCATCTCCAACAAGAAGCTTGAGATACCATTGGAGATATAAAATACTCTAATATAAAACAATCAAAACAAATTATTAACCAGAGGTCCATAAAGTGCTAAATTAGGTTGAAATAGGGAGAAGCCAGTGTTTGAACATGTATTTCTGATGCTTTACCAGGAATTTGATTCTTCTAGAATGGGCTGCTTCATGATCTATAAATCCAAATAATTGTGTTCCTTATGTTAACCACCTTGCTCTGCAAACATTCATTCACTAGAAGATATCCCTGACTAAGACTGAAAACAAGCACCTTTCCTCATGTCAAAGAATATTCATTTCAAATCCCGCATGCAGAACAGTATGACAGTGATCTGACCAGTTAATTAACAGTTTTAAGGCACATTCGTCTTACACATTTATTTGGTACTGACTCCTGCTGACACCATTTGGCACCTCTTTTGGCAGAGTGGCATGCTCATTGGTCAGCTGCTTCCATTCTTCTAACCCTCTCCTGTGCCCTCTGATCTATGAGAGTGAACTTCAGAAATAAAGGAAGAGAGAGAGGACACTGAAAACATGTACCATGCCCCTCTGACATCAGTTTTCAAAATAAATAAAAACTTGGCAGCTGATTACTGTCATGTGAATGAAAGTCTTTTATTGTCACCTAAAGGAATGATGTTTACAGGGCACCATGTGCTTTAACGGGATGCTTTTGCACTTTTCTCAGAGCCAGATCACAGTGAATGGAAACTCTGGAGGTGCTGTGAGCCCCATGAGTTACTACCAAAGGCCGTTTTCCCCTTCAGCCTACTCTCTGCCAGCCTCACTCAACTCAAGCATGATCATGCAGCATGGCAGATCCCTTGGTAAGTATTTGATCGCCATGATTTTCAAGACAATTTCAATATGACAAGTACAAACCACATGAGAAAAATACAAGGCATCCAAATGAGGCACAATGTCAACACTCCAATGTCTGATGGCCTTATCCTAGGCAAGGAACTGGGGCAGAGGATTCAACATCGGAGAAAATAAGCACCCAGCTCTTCCGAGCCGAGGACTCCATCTGTATCTGAGCAGGCTATTAGATGTTTGGGGGAGGTGGGGTAGAAAGAAAAAGAAGTGGCCAGCTAGGGAGAAGAGAGTTTACACCTGGAGAACATTAATGTAGTTGCTTTTTCATTGAGGCAACGTGTTCCTTTGTAGAAGAGCTTTCATGTAGAAAATTCTTTTGGTATATTTAAGCGAGAACTGCTTAACAGTTAAAGGACTATGACAAGGGGACAGGCTGCTTGACAAAGTAGTGAAGTAATAAACTACTGGCTTCCAAAGTAGAAAACAACTGTTCAAACTGAGGCTGGAAAGCCATCAGACAGGGACATGGCAGACTGAACAAGAGAAAGGTAAGTTTCCTTAAATGAAGATTCCGTAATTTTATACAGAGCTAGTTCTTAACCCTTTGGAGATTAAGAATTGGATGAAAAGTACAGCTCTCCTACAGAAAAAAAAAATGAACATATGAATATTCATTAAAAAATTTTAAGCGTATTATTTCATGGGGCTCATGAATTCTTTGAAGCCTCCTGGAAAAGCAACTGTGCTACATGATAGAAACATTCCTATGTGGTAAAACATATTAGGATAGTTTAGAAGATAATGCAATAAATATTTCTTAATTTTTAAAAATGCAAGTTTTAAAACCCAAAATATTTTTTAAAATATCAAATTGAACCGTCATACGAATTCAGGCTGAAAACATTTCCATGATGCTGAGTAACTAGCAAGTTTCAAGGACAGCAGGAAACAGAGGAAGTCTGAGAATAGCATGACTGCCCCCTGCCTCAGAAGTGGAGACTGATCCCCTGGACCACCACAGACCAGCAACAGAGGGGAAGAAACTAGAACCCAGGAGTTTAACTACTGGTTCTTCTTTGACAGCTGGCAGCTGGCAGCCCCTTCCCCAACACTGACTCATATATTGAAAGAATATGACGCTCTTAGTTTACTAAGGAACATTTTATGTTGTTGACATCCAGTGTGCACATTGTGGAACTCGGTTTCTGTCGTCAACAGAACCTCTATAAGACTTTAAATGTGGCCATGGGACTCATTAGAGAAAAGTCTAAATATACTTGTGCCTTCTCTAGTGCCACTCCTGGGAATCATCTGTGAATCTTATAATGATGTCTTTTTAGAGTGAAGAAAGTTGAATTTCCTTGTGACAAAAGTTTGTCCTTTAACAATCAGTCCATAGTGTAGTATTATAATAACAGTCCACTGTATCTAGATTTTTTAATGAGCTATGTATTATTGTAAAGTAATACTCTACAAATTATTCTAGTCATAACATTTTCCTAAATAATTATTATCAAAGTCTGACTCTGTCCCATTGCCTGTCTTAGTGAACAAAGTTTTGTCCCACCCCACCCTCACCCTACCAAACAAAAAATATAAATACTCGTATGTAGATAGGCTTTAATTTTAGAACTTATCAATGGGAAGATTTTACGTATAAACTATGCTACATGGAAAGAAATTTCCTATATAAACATTGAACAAATTCTAGTTGGCCAGTGCTGTGATAGGTCCCGAGGAGAATATACAAGTCTACCCTGCCCTAGATAAACTTTATATTTAGTTGAGGACAAAAGATTACAAAGATGAGAGTTAGTGAACCATATAAGAAAATAATAAAGTAGAGGGCTAACTTGTATTGCATAAGCTATAGGTGGGTGGAATCTTATGAACCGTATATAAAGATAGAGTTGATACTGTTTGCTACCTACTGGGTGTTCAAAAAAACTTTGTTGCTGATAAAAATACTAGCATGGTGGTTGCCTGCTCAGATCTTTTTTGAAATTAAAAAGAAAGTCAATCAGAGTCAAATATCACATTGTGTCTCAATTTGAAATAGCTTGGAAAAGATATTACTTTTGCTTTCAGTGGGACATAAAGCAGTTTTATTCCTAGCCTCACTCATTCCTCATCAAAAATGTATAGGAAATGCTTTTCTGATGCAAAGTAAATTGAAAATAGACAATAGTAATAGCTGTTATAAATGTTATAATGGATCTTAAGAGAGATCTTAACTAATATTTTTATGGTGAGTTAAATTTCTTTAAGAGCTTATTTATGATGTTTTGTACAAATTTTTCATGAAAAACACATTTATATATAATATATATCTCCTATATATGTACATACATATATATAAATGATATCAATGAATCCCACCCTGAAACATAAGTACTTTTTCATTTCCTTTCTGAGTGGCAGACCTGAGCAACTATGGCATAAATAGTATACACAAAGTGTCATTCTTGGTCACCAAGATTTCGAAATTAATTACAGAAGAATAGGAAGTTGTATTATTGATTGTACCAGATAAATGGTAATAATGTTGATTTTCAAAAATACCTATGAACTAAGAGTAAATGGATATACAGTGCAAATATGTACTCTGTTTCTTCTGAAAGTATACTGAAAATGAATAAACATGAACACAAGAACTTGGTAAGCCTCATCTAATTTATATTCTTGGGACAATTTTTTATCATCAAAGAATTAAAGTTTGGTTTTTCGTATTTTAATATTATGGGCATCATGGCTATTTAAATAAAAATTAATTAATACTAATAATTTTAAAGCATTCATTTATTCATAAGCCTTCACATCTAAGTATATGTTTGAAGGTGAAGATTTTTTTAAATGATTTTTTCACTTTATTTTTCTGAAATCACCATCATTGACTTGACAGTCATATCTTTTGCCTAAGAATACATTTCAGTACTTTTAAGTATAAATTATCATGTGATCTTTCCTCTGTGCAAAAAAAAAAAAAAAAAGATAAATAATGGTAGTTAGCAGTATCACAAGAATAATATTAGTGTAAATTATGACCTGAGGGAAATTACTACTTGTCTCACCTTCTATAAAACTGGTTCCCCCCCCCCAACACCCAGCTCCCAAGATTACTGGAAGGATCAGATGACTTAATGCATGCAGGGGCCTTACTCAACACAGTGACTGCCACACAGTCATTCGACAGATGTCATTCGCCCTCTCACCCTTCTTCATAAAATGGTGAGGTCCTGGTTGTTATAGGTCTGTTCGATATACACCTGCACAATGTCCACCACGGTAAATGAGTTAAAAGAGATAATGATGAAAGTGTGGATTCTATGTTACAGTTGGCATAAATACACAATGAGAGGGACTATTAATTTATGATTCCTCATACATCAAATACTACATTCTATTTCACCAAATTTTCCCCACAGATTCCCCAGAGACATATTCGCAGCATGCACAGTCTCTGGATGGCACCACCAGCAGCTCAATGCCGCTGTACAGATCCTCAGAGGAAGAGAAGAGAGTGACGGTCATCAAAGCCCCGCATTACCCGGGCATTGGGCCCGTGGATGAATCTGGAATCCCCACAGCAATTAGAACGGTAGGAAATGCCAGCATGTGCGTCGCTCTGGATCTGAGCACAGACTCCACAAAGGATGGATTGTCTATGGCTTTGTGCATTCCTAGGGTCTTATATAATGAGGACTGCCCTCTGTGCCATCTGAGTTCTCATGAATATTATGCTGTGTGTGGCAGAGAAAGAACTGTCGATTGAAGAGAATTACGTAGTTTTTCTATTTTAATTAAAAATCAAGAAAATTGCGATTTTGTTGATCAATAAAACTATGTTGTGGTTTTTTTGTTTTTTGTTTTTTGTCTTTTTACCTTTTACCAAGGAGGGGTAGGGCACTAGAAAGAAAAGAGAAGGAACAACAAAATATGAATTCTTTGGCTGCATTGAATTCTCACGTGCATTGTCAATAAACCAGTGATTTGTTTCTTGAAATGGATGTGTGTGAACAGCAGGAGATTGAGAGCTGTGAATTGGGAGTTAGGAGGTGAGATGATTGGAGTGAAGGGAGTTAATGTCAAAGAAAGGAAAAATTATCTGAAGAAAAATACACATTTCAGTGTCCCTCTTCAGCTGTGCCTGCTGAGAGCTTGATAAGTGAAAGTGTTTGGATTTTTTTTTTTTTTTTAGTCTTTAAACTCTGCCAAAGCATTGCTCAGTGTGTCAGGGCAGCCCCTTCTGGCAAAGTTTAGAGGTAGCAAAGGCAGCTATTGAGAGCCCGGGCAGGCAGCTGCTAGCTGACCAAGTCCACTTGAAGAGAAGGTCTGTGCTAGCCGGGAGGAGGAAGCCGGGGAAGCCAGGATGAGAGCCACAACACCTTTGCAGGTGAAGTTTGGGAGAGGTGCGCGTAGGGAGCTACGGCTGCATGTACTTTGCCTGCAATACCCACATAAAGGGCTGGGGTACTGCCAAAAGCTGCCGCCCTGGAATGCAAACCTGGGAAGCCAAAGACAATAATGGATAGAGGAAAAGAATGGAAAAGATAGAAAGAAAAAAAGCCGTGGTAAGATTGGAAACGCTCAAAAAGAACTAAAGTGTGGGGGTTTTCTTCTCTCCTTGAATTTGCATTAAGAAATACAATATAAGAAATAGGGATTGTGAATTTTATATACCAAGAAACGAGTTAAAAATTGATTATTCTAAGCATCTGTACATATTATAATTGGAAGCCAAAAAGTAAATCATGGGTTTTAGACTCGTTAGATTATGAGAATGTTGAATGCGACTAATTATAAAGTTCTAAAAATCTGTGGTGGAACTGATGATTGTCATATTTAATTAAGAAAAAGTTCAGGGATTGTGACTAATATTTTTAATCTTATGATGATTACATGTTTCTGGTGGTGTTTTGTCGTTTATTTTCCTTGTAAGATTTCTAACTCGAAATGGTTAAATTTGAATTTATTTTTTAATAAGGTAGGAATACAGTGTCAGACAGGTATGGGGTCCTTGATTTTGCCTAATTGTCCCTAGAAGCAGAGTATATACGTTACAGATTTTGCCTGAAAAGATTTTATCTGAAACCTCTAGATGTATTTTTAAGTCAATAAATATTATACAAAAATGGACATGCAAACCTGGTCCATTATTTTTTAATGCATAAGACATAATGTTCTTCATTATCAAGGCCTTGCTTTATTCTTTTTTTAAAAAGAAAAACAGATGCTAGAGGTGGCTAATGAAAATAAAGTAGTATTAAAATGTTCATATTGTTTATTTATCTACTGCCAAATCAAAAGCATGCTTAATATGCAAACACATACACTAAACATATCATGCTAGTTCCCCATCTATAAAATAGAAAATTAAATATGAGACAACCCAGAAGCTCCTTATGAGGAAACATAATTTTTCTCTCCAACTGTGCTCTTTCTTACTCTTAGTTTACAGAGAAGGTACAGGTTTGTGAAGAATCTTCTGTGATTCACATTTGCTGTTTTGCAGCCCTACCGAACACATCCCCAAGTATAGCTGTGTTTATAAATGTTGAGTCACTCCATCTCTGAGCCACAGCAGGCCAAGAATCTCCAAGGTTGTTTTTCTTTCTCATCCATGTAGAATGTAGTGATTCTCAGACTCAGATTGCTTTGCATTAGCTTTCTGCTCAGTGTACACACCAAAGGCAGTGCTGTCTCGCCTCAATGTACCACGTTACCGTAGCATTATGAACAATCGACGTATACCAAGAAAATAGAATTTTGTCATGTAATCCAGAAACTCTAGAAAGAAGCTCAGAGTCAAGAAACGGTACTTCTGAGTTATTTTTATGAAGAGAAGCAACTCCCAGATTGCCCTCTCTCATATGACCTCTGGGATGTCTATGTTAGCCTTTTACTGCCAATCTTAAAAACAACAACAAAAATCACTAGGGCTCAGATCCTATGAGATTGTGTAATTAAGTCCAGCTAGTTAAGTGAAATACAAGATTCTTTTCTACTTCAAATATAACACTTGTTTGAGCATTTTCAAAGCTGGAAAGGGGCAAAACTAGAACAGAATCACTGTATACAGGTGTATAGAAAATTTCTCTTTTTTCTTTTTGGAAATCTCTGCATGTTAAATCAGTGTAGAGCTCTGATGTTTTGTAAACTGTAGGAATGTAAACATTCAGCTCTATGCAATCAAGGTTATAGAAAACAACTGCAGAGTGAATTACTGGTAGTTATTGTCCATGCGAAATGATTTTGAAGGACACACAAGTAAACTTCCTCAAATCTGACTAGACTTCTATTTTCTTAATCTCAGTGTTAGGCATAACAATCTCCATGTTGACGTTTATAAAAGGAACTTTAAATACTCAGAGTACTTCTTTTAGAAAGGGACATAGAGTTTTAGTATTCCCATTTTACCAGTCTCATGTTCATCTTTGCCAACCAACGGGGCATTTCCTGGCATCCCTGTGCTCACCATATAAAGCTAGCAGATGGCATTACTGTGAGATCCTGCCTGATATAGGCCCTCCAGCAAGTGAAAAAAAAAAATCCCGTCTGTCAAGATGCATTGCCATATCCAGGGGTATGACTTACTTACTAGGCTTCCTCGTCGCCATTGGTTGGGTCCAGGTATGGTTGGAAAGCAGTTTTGCACAAAGTTATGTCTTATTTTCTGCTGCTTTAACATTGTAAAAGAAATGAAGCCTAATGAATGAGAAATTGGTCTTTTTTGATAATGGATGTCCCTTAAGGATACATGTTCAGCTCTTTGTTTGAAGCAGCAAATAATAGACGCCTGCTTCATCACTACACTCCTTCCTACCAGCTCCCATCATTTGACTATATTTTCAATCAACAATCCCTTCAAATTTCCCTTGTAGAAACAGCCTAGAATGAAGAGGTGATTCACAACAAAGTCAAGTAGTCCTTAATGTTAATCTATATTTGGGGTGATCTCCAGAATAATATATTCTTAGAGATCAAAATAAATTTAGATATAGCACAAAACCCTCAATTTCCAGAAGAAAAATGCAGTGACCACATTTCTGAAAGAAAAATCAGGATTATAATCAAAACCAAAGTTCAGTCTAAAAGTACAAGAATATTTTTATAGCAGTCCTAACAGAATTTTTAAATCAAAAAAAACTATCTTGTAAAATCAGATATGTTTAGTTACTATACGCAGAATGTCAAGTTTCTTGCCCAAGTAGCTCTGAAAGACTTGGGATAAAGATCTTGCCAAGCAAAATCATTAATTATGATTATAAACGCATATCATAGTCTAGAGTTCCATCCCATAAGCAAAGTTCATGCATTATTTGATTCTACAAATATTTGAGGCTCTCTACTGTTATTTATTGAGCCTTCATGTATTATATTCTAGGCGCTGCTCTAGGCTTTTTTGTATACTTTGTCTCATTTAATTTTCATAACCATCTATGACAGATATAATTATTTCATTTTAGAGTGGAGGAAACTGAGGCTCAGAATGTTTACATAACTGGCCCAAATTTATATTGCTAGGAAGTATTATACAGCAATTAAAGAAACCAAGATTTGAATCTTGGTTCAAGATTCAACACTAATTTTCTTCTTTCCACCACAGCCTAGTGTTCTTATCATGTCCAAAGCCTGGGGTGCCATGGAGTTTCTATTCTCAAGGAACTTACAACTTAGCAAAGCATATGTTGTGTACACTCTATTACCATGATAAAAGAAGTTTTGAAACAATATCTACATTTTTAGATTTGCTCTAGGACTCTGGATTATCTAGCATATTCAGTATTTTAATAAGTTAGACTAGCAAATATCAAATCTATTTCTCTAAATCTAAGCTGATCAGAACAGTGTGAGTCAAAAATATTCCTCAGTTAATTATAAAATTAATGTCTTGACAGAACACCCAAAAAGTTTTTAAGGATTGTGATAATTATCACCAAAAGGAATTAAGCAAACTATTACTATAACTTTTATTCAGTGAATTTTATATAAATATGTTTGTGCAAATATCAACTATCTAGTGCTGAGCAGAGCTATGATTCGAAAAAATAAGCTATAGCATCAAATGTTCCAATTAAGCCTAAACTCAAACACGGGGTAATAGATTTACAAACTGCATACATAGCTGAATAAATTGCTGAAATTACCATCAAGTAATAGTAAAGAACCAGAATGTTTTATCACAGAGTAGAAATCCGCTATTAAAAAGGTAAAATATAGAAATGAAAACATTGAGGAGCAATGTTGATTTGAAAGCAGTTTTCTAACTATTGGACACTCTCTGTTATAGACAGTTGACCGACCAAAGGACTGGTACAAGACAATGTTTAAGCAGATTCACATGGTGCACAAGCCAGGTATGTATGCTGTTGTTTTCTGACCAGGTCCTCGTGGGCTGAAGGATGTACACTCCTCTTTTGTATAGATTTTGTTCAGACAAATTGTCAGGACCCCAGGAAACTTCACAGCCCCTCTCATTTTTCTTTAAACATTCCTTTTTATTCTCCTTTTATCGCCCTTCAAATCTCAGATCCCTGTGCCTCTGAGTAACCCTTGAGCTGCCAAGAAGCCTCTAAAGGGGCAGCCCTTGGAGGATTGCCAGGTGCTCTGTCTGGTCTTATCCCTCCCTCCTTTTCTACCCTCAGTCTGAACCGGTGTGTTGTCTACTTAGACTCATTGTGTGTTCCTGTGTCCACCCCATCTGCTCCTTATCAGGAGTTAGTATAGGTAGGTCTGAGCCCGCTCAGAGAGGGTGACAAGAGATCTTTAAATCACTGACTAAAGGAAGCTCCTGATGCAGAGGAGAGGCTGTCTGGGGAAGCAACGACAAGGGACTGACTGTATGCTGTGAAGAGGGCAAATATGTTACAGACAAGACAGGTCGGTCTGCAGAGGCCCAGCAAAAAGCAATATCGGAAAATAAGAAGTGGGTTTATGAACAAGGAAAAATGCTTTGCTTTTCTAACAAATTTCTTTTGTTTCTCTGAAGTTCTGCTGTCTTGTTATGATATGATGACCAAACCTATATTACCATAATATTTATGTTTCATTTTCTAGATGATGACACAGACATGTATAATACTCCTTATACATATAATGCAGGTAGGATGGGTTTCCTTGCTTGCAATGAATATTTTGTGCTTGGCAATGTTTGGAAGGACTACACAGTCACTTTTTTTTTAAACCACTCGGTTTGAGCACACATTTTCAGTTTATATAATTAAGAGGATGCTTCTTTTTCTTTGTCAGAGCATGCATAACAAAAGGATTGATCTTTTCTCATGGAAATGAGAACTAATACTGGTTTATCTCATTCATTCCCACTGTTAGTTTATTCTCAGCTTCAGGAATGTTTAAACAAAGTGTGAAGGACAGTGTGAAAGAACATAGTGTTACCCAGGGTACCAAATAAGATAAGGATCTTTTACCAGCCGAGAGTGATGACAATTGCGTAAGATATTTCAGATACACTTCACAAAAAACAAGTCAAGCAAACTATTTTGTGACCTTGTCCGTGCTTTTGCTCAAAAATGCAACCATTCATTGAAAGATTTGAAAAATCCCACTTGGCTGGGCCACTTTTCTGACTCAGAGTTACCAATGGCCATAATGGAGTGACTGACTTCAGTTCTGAGCATTTCCACTTGTCCTGGAGTGTTTCTTGTGAAGTAGTCTGCAGGCTGGAGTGAGGGACCCCTTACGAAATATTTCCCTTTATCACTTTCTCCTCTCACTGCCCTGCCTCAGGCCCAGGACTGTTTGATTGTCTTTTTTCTCCTTTCTTTAGAGCATGTGCTGAGGCTCAGACTCCTCATCCCCCTTCAGCAGCTGTAACCTCACTTAGGGGTCCCCTTGCTGACCTGGCTGCAGAAATACATGAGACTCGCCTCTCCTTGACACCTGAAAACCAGTGATCAGGCCCTTTCACTGTCAGGGATTTTGCTGCTAGTTTCGAGAAGCAGATGGAGGAAAAATGAGTCAAACAAGCCTAACAAGCTTTAGGACCTCTGGGGTTAGGTCCTGGCTCCCCTAGATGAGAGCAGGAGGCCCACAAAGACTTCTATTCCTGGTCACGGGTACACCAAGCTTACCTCCTTTATTCAGGCCAAAAGTAGAGTCTGACTGTGGAATTGAAGCAAAACCATAAGTGCAGACTTTGTCTCTTTTCATTTGACATGAAAATTTGCATGGACTTTCATACACAGATAAGTGCCAACAGACTTAGTCCAAAAGATTGATGTTGTGGGAAATTCAGAATTGTTATAATTTTTTTAATATTGAAGTTTTTGTTACATTAGTAATGAATAAATTGAACAGCATGTACATATTACCTTGTAGAGCCCTACAAGTTTTATCATTTTATCAGAGACAAAGCATCTGCAACTAGTCTCTTCCCTTTCTGCTAACCCAACACCCCACTGCTTTATGTCTTGTACTTTTCTGCCCTTTTCCTTTTTTTCTATCCCATCCCTGCCACTCTCTTTCCCTACCCACCCCAACTAATCCTTCAAGGCTAACTCCATAATATCTTCTCTGACCAATCCACCATCTTCTAACAGCTTTTAATTTTTAATATATTTTCTTCATTTGGTCTTTATTATACGTTACGAATTATTTTCAGTTGTAATTCTGTTTCATTTCCCCAGATGCACTGTAAGCTTTTGAGAGTTTATGTCTCCTTGTGCTTTGCACAGCACCTTACATATACAGCTTGTTTAATATTTTGTTTGATTGCAACTAACATGTCAATTGTCATATGCAAATCAGAGTTTTTAAAAAAGATATTTGCAAATAGTTCTAAGTATTTTTTATCTTCCTCTGAAACCTTAACTGTGTTATTAGTTTATATGATCAAGGAGAAAATTTGCTGAGTATTTGTAAGTTTATTCCTAGTACCAGTCTGAATTATTACTAATTCCAAAATAATTGATGAAGATTTACTATAATCAGTGCTTGTATATAGAACAAATTAATAATTAATCAATAAGTCAATAATGATTAGCAAATTAATAAGTTAATAAAGAATGTACCATCTAATGTATGCATTAGGAAGATGCTGTTGACAATAATTTTGTCAAAATCATTGGATATTTTGAGGGGTACAAATCTAATGCACTTTTAAAATGTTATTTGCTTCTGTTTTTCTGTTCTTGTTTTTTTCACAATAGGTCTGTACAACCCACCCTATAGTGCTCAGTCACACCCTGCTGCAAAGACCCAGACCTACAGACCTCTTTCCAAAAGCCACTCTGACAATGGCACCGGTGCCTTTAAGGACACATCCTCCCCGGTGCCTCCACATGTTCCACCTCCAGTCCCACCGCTTCGACCAAGAGATTGGTCTTCAACGGAAAAGTAAGGCATTTTCTCCAAAATGGCATATATTTAGCTTAGGATAAAAATAAGGTCACATGACATTCAGTAGAAGAATTAGTGTGTACTTTACAGAGAGAATATACATATAATCTTATTAGTCCATACACTTATCATATTGACCTCCTCTATGGAGATTGTAGCAAATGCTTTCACAATCTTGGCTTGTGATATTGTAGTGCCCTAAGTCAGACTTGAAGTAACATGGGCACAATCTCTACTTTTTGATCAATAAATGCATATGAGACGAGTAAATAGAAATAATAGAAACAGAAATAATTGACATGTACTTCCTTTGGTATAGCAGGTTAGAAACTATGCAGTTAATTCTGTTTCCTCAGAGTTGAAATGTTAGGTCTATTAATAAAAAATCTTTTCTGAAAGCAAGGAAAGTTATTTATAAATCATAAATAAGGCATTAGTTAATAAGTGTCTATCTGTGACTCATCTTCACCCACTTTTTGAGCTGATACTAATTTTCATTTCTCTGCTTAAATATTTTTATAGAAGCTATTTACACTAAAATAAAAATTTATAAACATACTTTTATTGTGTCATTTTTAATTAGAATTATGACTAATATTTCTACTTATAGGGAATGCTTGTTGAGAGTTCACTATGAGCCAAATACTAGGTTAAGGGCTTTTTCTGTATTAAATCATTTGTCTGAGAACAACCCAATGAGATATGTTTTGTTTTAGTAAGAAACTGTTATTTAGAAAATTGAGGTAACTTGCTCAGCTCTTACAGCTATTGCGTCCAAGCCAATATTCAAACTCACTCTGATTAAATTCAAAGCCTATGCTATACTGGTAATTAATAAATAAGGATATAAAATTATTCTTTATTAATGCTGGTTATTAGGCATCTTCCGTCATAACCATCCCAGAAAAATTGTGTTTAACCCCCCATTGTACCATTAAGAGTAATTGATGATCAGATAGTGTACAGGATACCATGAAAAAAGACACACATCATGTGTGAAGAGATACTCATTTTAATGTCAGTCTCCTCATGATGATAATGTGTTTAGAAAGTGTAATGTCTTAAAACTGAGAAATAATTTGCTAGACCCAAAATAGTATCTTTACCATCAAGAAAGAACCAAAATTAACTCAGATTTAAATGTACTATTATTATTTTTATTAAATGTATTATTATATTTAGTAAAAATAAATCTCTCATTAAGAAATATGATAACCTCTTAAAGAATTCAGAGGACTTTCACAAATATTGACTCATGCAATGCTCAAAACATCTCTGCAAGGAAAAAAGGATACAATTTTACTGTCTATGCTTTACACAGATTGAAAAACTAAGACTGAAAGGCTTAAGGCGTCTACTGAATATTACTCATCAGTTTGGCAGAAAGCTAGGCCTTGCCCCTAATTCTGTGTCTTAGAGCACCTCTCCCTATTTCCAACAAGCCTCAGAATTTTATTTCATTCCATGGAATCAGAATTACGCCAATCTATAGTCACAAAATCCTCTTGGATGATATTAGTTCAGGGAAAAGAGCTGTGAAATGGATGTTTGACTCTGGCTTTTCAAGCTAACACCAAAAGAGGATCTCCTGTGCCACACAACTTGCATGCCAACCCAAGTGACACTTTAGTAGTTTTTACAAACCGTGATGCCACTTTCAAGAAATAAGATCGTGGTGTGTACATTAATCCTTGTCACTTTGGATCATGGCTGCCAGGTCACAGAGTGGTGGGTTGCTCACAAAGCTTAATGGAGCATACTACCAGTTATTTTAAACACAAATATACACAGCTGCTTTTAGTGACCCGTGGTTTACTAACAGGTCATGGTCTGCATGCCTACAAACCCCTCATGTGAGTTTTTGAGCCAAAGTAGGATAGTCATAGGGGAAAAAAAATAGAGGAAAATATAATATGAAATAAAAGAAATGACTTTCTTTAAATCATTTATGTAAAACAAAACATAAATGTGATAATTTTCTCAGAGTAACTTTTTGTCCTGAGAGGTTGTTTAAAAATATATACTAAAATTTGAGAACAGATAGTGAGTGGTTTTTTTTACAACTGCTTTAAGCATACAGGATTATTTTCATGAGTGAGTTGTTTATTTCTAGGCATGACTGGGATCCTCCAGACAGAAAAGTGGACACAAGAAAATTTCGATCTGAGCCAAGGAGTATTTTTGAATATGAACCTGGGAAGTCATCAATTCTGCAGCATGAAAGACCAGTAAGCACTTGTCATTAAACAGAATACCTGGACGCTCTCTAGGCTTCCAGGGTTCCCAAATAAACCTGAATTTCATATCAGTTAGCAACTTTGTCACAAAGGTAATTTATTTATTGGCATTATTTAGAAATCATATTTATTTTGTATCATGATTTGAGCATCTTGTCTCGGAATTGAAAGATGCACTCTCTAATATATTGTCCCTACTGACTAAATATATATACATATATGTTTGTGTTTGTGGGTATATATGTGTGTATATATATATGTAGGATTCATTTACATGTAACTATATCTGTGCCTAATCACAGACCTGAATTTAGGTTTGCTTTGGTTTGGTTTTAAATCAGTCATAAATGGAATACTTAATTGCTATTATAGATTACTAAAGAGAAAAATCATTAAGGAATCTCCCCAATACACATGAACCCAGGCAATTCCATCCCTTGGTTTCCGCATTGGTTTCTTAGTATTTCTTTGGCTTAAGGGGAAATTTTCCAAATGCCCTTTTTATAACAAATTGTTTTAATTGATTCTTATTAAATCCCTCTCAGGTTTCCAAGCTCAAGTCTCCTGATTGATTGTCATTCTAATGGATCAAGATTATATTTCACTTTACAGTATTTTTTCCAATTATTTATTTTAATTACATGTAAACAAAAAGATATATAAACTTGGGAAAAACCACTTGCCTCCTCAAAGTGCAAGTTAACAATTAGGTTCTTCCTTGGCCTTCTTTGTTTCTAATTTCCCTCGTCCTCCTTTGTGTGTCCTTTGCTTGCCCTAAGGATCTCTTTGAAACTCTAGCATTCCTCTGCATCTCCATCCAAACCTGCTTCTAGAAAAACAACTGATGTCAATTGCAATTTACTCTCACCCTTGCCTTAAAAGAATTTAAGGTGTCAGTGAACAGGAAAAAGAGAGTTTTCTTTTTTAGCTCTTTCTAGAGTCTCCAAGAAATCATATATAATGCAAAGTCAGCCCTGCAATTTAACTGTAAACCCAGGCCTCACCACACCCAACATGAGTGTCCTGGATTTAGTTTTGAAACCTTATTATTTGTGGTTGTGTTCTTGAGCAACATGTTCAAAAACCTTATAATCACATAATTCATACAGGACATTTACATAAGCCTTCTTTGCCTTTCTTCAAATAACATATCTTTTAGAGTAACGGGAATTCAACAGAAAAACTGAAAGAGTGAAGAAGGAATATCACTAATTTGCAGGCTCCATTGTAAACTTGTAACCCATTTACTAGGTTCTTGGATTGAATATCATGATACTTTGACATTTCCAGGATGAGAATGGAGTGAGCCACAGTGTGACCACTGCATAAAATTGAAAATAGCAAAATAATAAATCTCAGATTTAAATGTAAACTATAAAACTTTAATGGTCATCCTAATAATTTATGAGACTCTTAGGATAATGGACATGGTAATTGTATTGGAATGCTTTTGTACCTGTGGTGTCAGGGAAAAGGATCAATTTTAGAGACTTTCCTATCAGAATATTTGTATTATTTACTCACTTAACAAAATTGGTTAAGCATCAATTATGTACCGGAGTTTATATTAGGTGCAGGAACACAACAGTGAACAAGACACAGTCTTCACCTTGAGGATCTTCAAGTCTGTCATTTAATGTACATGCATTTGTGCAAAGTAAAATCCTCTTATATGGTTAAAACAGAGGCACACCTAAAAAACTCTCCCTTTGCCCCCTCCAGAGCTCATTCATGGGCCCTGAAATTCTCACATTACTCGTATCTTTGAGTTAAAGCCTTAGAGGCTCTTAGTTTAAAAACAGAGATAATAACAATACTTACAAATCTTTATTGAGCATTTACTCTGTGCCAGGCTCTCTAATTGGTAATTTATGCCTTATTTCATGTAATGTCGCCAACAACCCTATGAAGTAGATATACGGTATTCCCATTTCACAGATGAAGAGACTGAAGCACACATTAACTTTGCGCCAGTACCCCCATGGCTGATGGGTGCTGGAGCTAGCAGTTGACTCCTGGCATATCATGCCTGGTGCTCTCGATCACCACTACACTGCCACACCAGGGTTACCTGAATAGGAAACACATTTAGCTAGTAGTCATTATCACCTTAATTAGCTTATTTTATTGTTTTTTTAGTATAAATTAGTTTATTTATTGGCTAATTTTATAACAGATTAGTGCACTCGATTCACTTAACCAGAAACATGGGCCCTGAGTACTTACAATGCAAGACCAGTATACTCAAACTGGTTCTAAGAAGATAGGGAGGTCTGGAGCATGAGTGTTACCAGCAATTCAGGTGTGGATCGGTTTCTGCAGCCACAGGAAATGATAAGCAGAAGGAACCTAGAAACTTGGGAGGAAATGAGAATGGATGTCTTATGGAGAAATGGAAAGAATCAAAACTTATCTCTCCTAAGCAACTTTGCTGAGGGCCAGCCTTATGCAAAATGACTTGAGCTAATCATATGTACCGTGTTGGTCAGGCTTTTTATTATAGGACTAGTCTATTATCTTTTTTTTAAATCACTCCTGAGTTCATTCCAACTGCCTCTATAAATCAGAAAAACACAAAGGGCTAAGAGGACAGTGGTGTTGCAGAGACTGGCTAGGTATTGATGAGGTTTACATGAGATTGTGGTATCTCGACCACACAAGATATAAAGGATGAAGAGCAGGTTTGCCCAATGAGAGTGATGTAATAGCAAACAACGCCTAGGTATTCCAAGGCATTACAAATGCACCCTCATGTATTTTTCCCCAGGATGGTTTGGGAGCACTCTTTTGCTCTTTTCGTTTTTAATTTTTGAAAAGTATACCTAATGGCTAGGCAATTTTGTGTTGCTCTTTTGAATTCTAGAAGACTCCTCCATCTGCCTGGTTTTCCTAAGTGTCCTCTTGGGTTCCCCTCCTCCTGGGGAACCCAAAGTCCTACCCACTAGCAGAAATGCCACTGCCACCCCTCTCTTCCAGTCCACAATTGTCCATTACCTGGACAGCCACCTGATTCATTTCCCTGATTCTACAATCTACTCTCCACCGCAGCTAGGACAATCTTAAGACAATCTTTATAAAACCTCCAGTTCAAAACTTACTCCTACCTCTCTCCTGTCCTTAAAGCAAAATCCAAATCGCTTAGCATAATTTATAAAAAACCTTGTGATTTGGCCCCAACTGCCCTCTACAGCCTCATCTCTCCTCCTGCCCTCCCTGCCTCACTATGTCCCAGCTACACAGAGAAGTTTCAATACCCTACTTGCTGGACCTTTGCATAGGCTATGCCCTCTGCCAGGAAAGCATTCCCCACCACCTCTCCCTTCACATGGAAAATTCCATCCCATCCTTCAGGTCTCAGGTCACAGTGACACTGGCCCCAGGAACTGTCCCTGACTCCTCAACACCAGGTTTAAAGCTCCCCCTGCTGTGCACCCATGGCACACTGTGCTTCCCCCCAAGGCCTTTACCATGCTGAATTGTAATGGCCTATTTACTTGTCTGTATCCCTCACTAGACGTTTAAGCTCCTTGAAGGCAGGAACCATGTGTGGTGCACCAGTTGTATCCCCAACACCTAGCACAATGCCTGGTGTATAGTAGGTGTTCAATGAATACTCACTGAATTACTAAGGGAATGAATGAATACAGGTCTTACCCTTGCAATTGGTGGGTAAAATTGGTAAGAGACTGAATCCCTGTTCTGTTGCTTATCTTTGAAGTCTATACATTTCTAGTGACAAAAGGCCCAGTGGGTTTCCATCAATGCATGGACGAGGAATTAACACTGCTATTAGCAGCTGTGGCTCACTCATTTCCTGATTCGTGGGGTACAAAGGAGGCAGAGGGGGCAAAAGTCCTCCCCAGCCCCTGACAAAAAGGTCCCCTTCCTCCTTAGGAATCAGTGGCATGTGCATTTATGTTCTTTAACAGGAAAGTAAAAATGAATGCACTTTTTTGAAGCTCATAAATATTCATTCAACCATAAATTTAGAAATGTCCACTAAATAGACCTAATGTTTAATCTAGAAAAGCACTTTGCAGTCACCAGAAATTAATCTTTAACTGACTAGAACCACAAATAAGAACCATACTTTCACAGTTTATTTATTCCATGAGACAATTATACAAACTCTCTGCTGGGCTTATATTAATAAAAACGTTACATCCCATCTAGATTGGGATTGCTTGTAGGTGAGCCATGTTAAAATTTTTTTTTAATTTAATAAAGCATTTGTTTAGGATCTATGTTTGATACAATAAAAAGCAATATGAGGATGTTTTCTTTCCCTACAGTAACTAACCCCCCACATAATGATAAAAGTAGAAGGAAACAAGCATTGAAAACACTGTGAAGAGTTGAAATGCAGTTTAAGCAAGCCATCAGTGAACAGAAGCTTCTTTATCAATAAATATTGTCACTTGAAGCTAAAGCTATAAAAATTTTGGAAGTTTCATCTGATGGTTTGAACCATAAAGAATTATTTCAATTAACTATGTGTAGAGCATTTGTTGTGGAACCACAATAAATATAAAACATAGTAGCCAATGCCATTGAAGCTTAAAATCTAATAAGCATAAAATTTTAAGAATGAAATGCGTTGGCACTTCTTTTTGTCTGGAACAACATATAGAAAATATATGCCTCAGTGGGAATACCAAGAACAGTGGAATTTCCATAACCACAAAAGCAACTAAATGCTTTTAATTGTAGAAAATAAAAATTTTAAAAATTGGTCACCCTTTTTAATGAGTCATGTGTGATTTACAGTTTTAGCTTTTTTTGAGCACTTCCAATTCCACTGATGACACAAAGTTAGTTTTAAGCAGAGTTTGCTGGGTTTTTAAAAATGAAAACAAACAAACAAAAAAACATGGTTAGAAAGATGTGCCTCAGTATCTCTGCTCTTTGGTCTTTTATAAGCAATTAGAGTAAAGCATAATCATACTTCCTGGATGAATTTCTGAGTGTTAATGTTAGTGCTGAACTCAAAAGATCTTGCACATTACACATAGTGTTGAATTAGTGAGGTTATTGATGTGTATTTAATGTCTGTTGGCTGATCAACTGTATGTGTTTCACTGGCTATTGTGAGGCTTCTGTATACCTTAGCAGTAGCTCTGGATTGCTACAAAATACATTTAATTGTTGCATGACTAAAGCGAGTTCAACAGGTCAACCACAGCAAAGAGAAAATTCTAGTTCTGCCACTTACACTTTCTTTAACATAAAGCATGCACCTTTCACTACCTTCCAAAGTTATAGGTAATTACCAGTTATCATTGTTTTGGGTGTTTTCTGTGCTAATTTTTATTGGCATAGATTCTAGATGTTTTCTGTGCTAATTTCTATTGGCATGGATTCTACATGGTTTATGACTATAAATTGAATTTTTAATTGACAAAATCATAATTAATGGAAAATTGTCCTTTTAAGGAAGGGCACGAGATTATAGATATTCTATTGTAGAAATATATTTCTAGAAATCATACCTTAGTATACCCATTTGCTATACATTCTCTTAAGGTCGAAGTCAAAGTGAAGTTATAATAGCTAATAAATATACTTATTTGTTTAGTAAATTTGCTGCCCTCTGCTGTTCATGATGTTTTTAAGTAAATCTGTTTCCTCCAGAAATTTCTATTTCCCCTTAACAAAACAGAATTCAGTATTTGAAAGCAAAGGTCACAAAATGAAAAATTAAATAATATAATTGAGTGTGTAACATTAGAAAATATGAAGTTTGAAAAAGTCAGGAGTTAGTTTCCTGTGGAAAAAATTGTGTGTCTCTATAAACAGGACAAAAATTACTGGAAAATCTCTTTAATGTCAGCTACTCTAAAAATCAGCTCCAACAAAACCATTCCATGAAATAATTAAATGTTGCATCTATAATAATATAAATAATAAATGGATAAAAATAATATTTTAGCAATATCAAAATCTCAATTAATACTTTTGCAACTATTGAAGCAAATTTTTTAATTAAAAGAAACTGCAAATCAGTTACTAGCATACTTTTTTCCTACTAATTTCACTGTTACTTCTGAAATGTAAACCTAAAATAGTATTAGCATAAATAAGTGAAAATATCTCAAGATTCCTGCAACATTTTCCCATATCTAGTAGATATTCTGATTTTTATTTATTGCAATAAATAACATATAACAATGAAGCAAAATAATATTTCAAAGAAAGAAAAAAAAAAGTCTCACTTCCAGAACAGCATTGTAATCTTTTGTGCATGTGTGTATTTCCTTACTGTGCTCTTCCAGACACAGTAATATCATTGTAACTACTGTACAGTTATATTCTACTTTTGTCAAGTGGGCTCCCATCAAAAATATTTCCCACATCATAAATATTACTACACAGTCTTTATACTTATGATCAGTACATATTATAGATAACTTAGGCCCTGTGCTATTTCTTATGATGCCTCAAACTTTTCTATTATTTTCTGTAGTTATTACCATTGTAATTTTTTATTATAAATATTGTAGCAAAGCCACATCACTAAAAGCACATTGGGTATAATTTATTAATAAATATAAACTGTGCATCACTAACAAAACTGTTGTAAAAGCAACAAGGCAATAAAACACTAGAACAAGCTCAAGTCAGAACAGTGGCTTTTGTTGGAATATGCAGTATTTCAAAGCTCCCAAAGTTACAAAGTCCATAGAGTATTTCTTTCAGAACTGAGAGGCAGCTATGCAGTGAAAATCCTCGAGTTCCTTTAAGAACTGTAAGGAAACGAAATGGAATTTCTTTGAAGCAGTGAGCGCAGTTTAACAGCCCTTCTGGAACGTGTCTTGGGAGACCCTTCTCCTGGCAAGGGTAAATGGCTTTTAGGAAACCAAATCATTTTTTCTTAGAATTATTTTTTCTGAATTAAAATACTGTACTGTTCAATTGTACCACATTTAATTAGTGTCACATGATAATTATCAAAGAAGTAATAACTCACATGCAGTACTTTAAGCATCCAGTTTTAATATAAAATCAATAGCCTGAATCAATCTAGTCAGGCATGTTTTACTTGAAAGCATTAAGAATATCGCTGGGTAAAGCAAACGCTGTGTGTCTGTTTTGTATTACTGAAGCAATTGTATGTATTTTCTCAAACTGCTTATATTAATACTCCTAGTTCTTTCATCTTAAATGCAACATTCAGAAACCACTGGAGGAGAGCAAGTCAAATATAAAAATTGGCTTTTTATCTGAATTAGAACATCGAGGAAACCGAGGTGGGATTTTATCCCACGCTTCCCCCAGCCATGCACAGTACAGTGAAAAACCTAACCCCACCCAGATCCTTTTCTGTAGCTCCAGGTAGGCAGGTGGAAGGTGAATCTTGGAGTGTCTCCTAATATATGACATTTCTTCACTTTTGGAGAGACTCCTGACCTTCACATCTTTGCAGTGGTCCAGACCCTTCCTAAGGTATCTGAGTCCCACCCCTCCCTCCCCAAGCCCCCAGGGACATTTCGCTCTCCTAAAACATTTCCTCCCACCTGGCCTAAGGCAGGGCACGAAGCACGGCTAGCCGGGGTCCTCTCGGTTCCGTCGAGAACCTCTGTCTAATGAATCAGTTTCTGCTTCGCCCCTCTTTCTTGCAGCCCCCTCCCCCAACAACACCTGTTCCAAGAGAACCCGGCCGGAAGCCTCTCTCTCTGTCACCCTACGGAGAAGTCACTGGTAGCCCCTCCCCGCCGCCCAGGAGTGGCATCCCCGCGCCGAGCTGGCGCGCCCCGGCTGTCTCTCCCGTCCGGGTGAGCTCCGTCCTTCGTTAACTTTTCTGATGCTTGTCGGGAAGTTCAGGTGCAGCCCCTGCTGCCCGGAGGCTCAAAGGGCATAGTCAGGGGCTGGCTACCCACGACTCCCCGGGCTGCCCCTTTTTGTGGTCACTCACACCGCGGCTTCGTCATGCCAAGAGACCCCTCTCACTCCTCCCCACGCCCGTCGTTTGTCCTCCCACCTTCCCCTGTCCCCAGCCCCACCCCAGGCTCTCCAGGTGCCTGCACCTGAACGAATGGTCTGCAGGCTGCAGTCACATGCTGGGACTGCTATTCCCCAGTGAGGGCAGGGACCGTGGAGTGACTCACCCAGAGGAGCTTCTTGGTGACCGAGTGGAGCCTCTTCTGAGACTCTGGCGTGCTGTCCCTGCCCATTCTCGCTACCAGCGAGAGTTTTCCGTAGTTAATGCAACAAGCTAAGGAGAACATTAGAGAAGGTGGACACAGGAAAGAGCTAGGGACCTGCGCCATGCCATTGACGCTCATCTTCATGTCCTAATTTTGCTGGACCTCCTGCGTTCTCTCCAGCCGAGTCCGTGGACGCGTCTGTGCATGTCTGTGTGCGTGTTTCGTTGCACACGGCGTTTCCCTCACTCGGCTCAGTGTGCCTTTTCCTTCCCTTTTCCTTCACATCTGCTCTAGACTGATCGCATAAATCCAGATGACATAGATTTAGAAAATGAGCCCTGGTATAAATTCTTTTCAGAACTGGAGTTTGGACGCCCGGTAAGTGAGGTTAGACTATTAATGTAAGAAAAATAGGAGAATGTTGTTTGATTTTTAAAACGTACCATTATCAGAAGAGATAGGTGTCACTGAGAGAACAAAAGCCGAATGCATAATATGCATACACATTTGGTACGGCTTAGTCCACATGCACTTCTGTACCAAGTGATTAATAGTGCTCAGATATTTCCCATACGGTTTTTCCGAGTCATGCATTAGGATTCCTTTATATCTAATTAACTGCAAATTTAAAATGTTGAGTTAGTTTCTGCCCTGGAATATTCAGACAATTATTACAACTTTATAGAAGATTTGTATTTGTTTACAGTCTGTTTTGGTCTAGTTCGAACAGAAGAGCAATTTGACATTTTTAATAATAACAATTACTATTACTATAGCTCCCATTTGCTGAAGAACCCCTAGGCACCTGGAGAGGGCTGGATTCTGTACTCATTATCTCTGTGAGTCCTCCCAAAGCCCCTCCAATAAGAAGAAAAGGGAACCAGATGGATTAAGTAATTTGCCCAAAGTAGTAAATGGCAGAGTCAGAAGTTAAACCCAGGCCTGTCAAACGAACAAACAAACAAATCTCTGAGCTGTTTCCACTATAATATATTGCCAAAATATTACCACTATAAAATAGCTCATTTAACATTAGGGATATAAGGGAAGGAAAAAATTAGGAACCCCTATGGACCTGGGCTTCTAGTATTGCTAGTGAAAGCCACCACATCATCCATAATCCCCAAGCTCCCATCAGAGGAAGCTGCCCTGGTTGGGCCTTCTGGGAATTAATTGCTTAGTCTGGGATAAAGAGTCAACACAAGCTTCAAATAACAACTTCCTTTATTAACTCATTTTATTTAGGAACTGTATCTACCAACAGCAGTGCATTTGATGTGTGTCAGTTACATGTGTTTTATGAATTCTAAATTCTTAAATAACATACCAGTTACAATGCACAGCAGTTTTTCTTAGAAATCAGAGAGTACAGCTGTTCTTTTACTATATCATATACAGATTTATATACTTGTGTAGTGTTCATATATTGTATCCTGGGTGGTTATGGTAGTCTCTTTTATCCATTAAACTGCAAAGGAGACTTGGTTAGATTTATTATATTTTATTAAACTAAATCAAAAGTGACTGTAAACGAATATAAACCGAAGAACTTTTCTTAGAATTTCTATTAATTTTTCCTAGAATTCTATTTTTCTAGAATTTCTAATAGAAAAAAAATGTTTTCTCTCATTTTTTTCTAATTTGTACCTTAATATTAACATAAACACATTTTATTTCAGAGGGAAAACATTATCTTTACTTTATATTTATTATTATTGTTGATTAGAAAGTTTATAGGGACTACTCCAATTTCTGTACTAAGCCTAAATTATCAGCATTTTCTATAATCATTTTTAGTCACACATGAAAACTCACCAGCATGCTACTCACTCACTCCTTTAATGTTTCTTTAATATACCTTGCATTCGTCTGTGGTCAGAGACTAGGAGTGCTAATTTTGATTTGATGAAATAAGTTTATAAAGATACTAACTGAACACTAGCAATTTTGCCCAGTGCTTGAAAATACTTACAAACTTTGCACTCTTCCTCCTAGGCTGCCCCATTTTGCTCCATTCATGTCACTCTTATGTGTACCTGATGCTCTTGGCACTCAATTTCTAACTGTTGTCACCTTTTCCACATGGTCATTCCTTGCTGCCATTGATTCTCCTCCATTCCATCTCCACACTTCTGCTTATGTGGTGCATCTACACCCAGCCTCCTAAAAAGGCTCTGGACTATGTGCAAGATCAGTCTTCTGGTGTTCCCAATGAGGTAAAAACACATTATTCTCTCTTTTTGAGATTTCTCTTTTAAGACACTGTTACTGTGATTCTGAGCATCCATGTTTTACAATTCACCTGTAAATTGTCTGAGCTGTTTTAGTGTCTGAGCTATTTTTGAAAATCTACCTTTGCATCATTGTGTGGTATCCAGTACCATTGCTTAGACATTAGTTAAACCAAAGGTGCAGGCTGTTTCTAAACTCGAAGTGAAGAATCATTTCAACCATATCTTTCAGTTAAACTATTTAGTGCAGTCCTGGTATTCAGCAATGTGATAATCAAAAATCAAAAGTATTAGTCTTAGTGTATATATTAACCACCTCTTTTTATTAGACTGAATAAACTTCAAGAAGACTTCTTAAGGCCATTTTATCATCATGCTTAGAAGAGTGGATTAAGAGTTTAGATTCTTAATCAAATGCCTATGTCTCACACATTCCTAAGTTTTATTTTTATTCTTTAATTTTTGTGGATTTTATCATCAGCCGAGAATAGACACATACCTGGCACACATGTCACAACTTCCCAGTTCCATACCCTTGATAGATATTGCTAATCCTTCTCAACACTATAATCGAGGCAGCCACTATAACAGATCATCACTGGCATATGAGATGAAGTGCATTTGCCATCTCTATTTAAGAATGCTTATGACAGCTAGGTAAAAAATTCATGCTAGGAAATGTAAATTTTTATTTGAATCAGGCAAAAAGAGTATTAAAAAGGCAGAAATGATCTCACGTCAAAAGCTTTTTTACCCTCTGCAAAGAAAAACAGAAAATTAGTTTGGTAAGTAGGTAAAGGACTCATTAGAAGACAAAAGCAAAAAATGTTACTGTTTTGCTAATCATCAGCTAATCAAAAGCCTCCTGGCAGGAGCTCTTAGAAGCATTTAGGATGACAGCAAAGTGAATAAACTGGTGTTTGCACAGTAGTTGTTCTGTGTTTTTAAGTGAATATAATAACCGTTAGTAAATTTCTTATTTTCATTGAAAATCCTAACAATTAAATATGTTCAACTAGAAAACAAAACAAGTAGAACATTCAAGATGCAGGTGATACTCCTAACCCATGGTGGTGACCACTGGAATTGCAGGCATTGAGTCTCAGGATGAAATACCCAAGTTTCCAGAGCTTTAGTTCACAATTCCAAATTTTCTCCCCTTCAACTTGCAGTTCCAGGTCACTATCCTGTTTTGACTCACCTGCATCAGAGTATGTTTTTAAACCGGGAAGTGATCAAAATATTTATATATTAAATAAAGTAAAATAGAGTAGTAAGGAACATTCTGGGTTATCAAATTCAAGCATTTCTAAAGGCTTATATTTTGTAGCCAGGCGTATAATCCCAAGAAAATGAAATAATACAAGCAATTCTTCTCTGTATGTTATTTTACCTTCAAATATGAATAAAGAGCATCATTTCTACATAGGAACAACCCAAGTATTTATTTGGAAATTCAATTTGGTCAGATGTTTTTCTTAGGTATTTTGGTCAGATATTTCTGAGATGTTTTTAAGGTGATTGTCTCATTGAGAACTGAAATGGAATTTAGAGAACTCTCACTCATTTTGCAGTAAAGTAGAGCGCAATGATTTTAAGAAATATGTCCAAAATCACATGGCAATGAAAAAAATAATAAAACACAGATCTCTTAACCTTCACTTCAGTGCTATCTCCTTCATTCCACACTTCTTAGCACTTCCAAGAGGTATGTTCAGAGCTCAAACAAATTATTTAGGAACAAATCATTGACTTAATACTATTCCTGGTTAACTATTGAATTTCTGTAAAATAAGTTCCTATAATTAACATTACATCATAATTCCAGGGCGTAAAAATAGTAGAAACTTAATGCTATGCATTCTATAATTTTATGATAGTGGCAAAAAAAAATCACTTAAGAAAGCACTTTGCTGGTAGTTAAACTATTTGCCATTATCTCTTTGGGACTGAGAAGAGGTGCCATATGATTCTAATAGCACATTAACAATGTTATTAATTTAACGTCATGGTTTTTCAGACTGTAAGAAAACATATTCTCATAAGGTATCTGAATTCTGTCTTCAATAACTTTATGTAAAACATTTCTGGTAAAAATCCTAATTGATTAGAGATGACTAGCTACCATTTTTCAAGTGCCCAGTATTGCCATGAATAACATGCTATTTAATTCATAAAAATAACTGAGAACCCAACATTAATGAAGAACAGTTAAAGACTTTTAAGCAAAGTTTAATCACATGACTACTTAGCAAAAAGAGTGATTCAGTGTCTGTACATCAGTAAAAATGACCTTCTAGATGTGTGAAAATAATACTAATATGTAAATATTCATTAAATCATAATATGTAAGATGGGTTACCTCTTTTCTGGAGACAATTTCCATTTCAGGATGAGTACCATTCTTATAATTATTGTACAAGTTTTTCTTTTAGTCATCAGTCTAGACTTTTTACTTTACCTTCTAATTTAATACTGAACCTTCTCTAAGTACATAAAAACTGATTTGTTTATTTTGGAAGTGGAAACCAGTACAAGGAGGAAAAACTAGTTTCTTAGCCTACCTCTAAAACACAATTTATCAATTCTTACACTATGTTTTATTTCATATTACAATATTGTTTAGGCTCACCACAAGCTGGCAATTCGAAATTTTTGATCACTGTAGAAGTGTTCTAAGAGTGTCCTGAATATGACACTTTTTGGCGACCAACTGTGCATGTGGGCGTCTCATGAAAGCCATGATCCACACAGAGGACAATGCTCTGAGGCCCATTGGTGCTGCTCTTCTGCAAACATGTAGAATTAATATTTCTAAATTAGGATATATCTATCTTATTTTATTTTTTTACTTGTTTGCTTTATTTCTTATTTAGTATCTATTTTTCTGCCTTTTCACTGTCTGATTCAGAATTCAGCAAATTAAAATAACCATGTAAACTTATCAGACCAGATATTTTTTCTAATTTTATATTGTTGACAACCTAAAAATCTAACTATTTTCTAAGAACTAAATATATTAGTATATGCCTTTTCTGTCTAAAAGGAGGAAGGAATATTCTCTTGCAGAGAGATGTTTTTGTTTGTTCCTGGGCAAGATTGCATTCTTGTTCAGTGAGATAGAATTAAAATATTAGAAGCAATTGTAGAGTTATGCATAAGGTGGCTTATCAGACTGATCTACATAAAGAATTGCAAAATTATAAGCTAACGTTTTAATTGGTTAGTTGGTGCTAATTTACCAATTAATAAAAAATAGAGTTCCAGAAATAGTTTGTAAATTGAGGTTTAATTTCCACTAAGTAGTTTTTAATACTCTGGTAAAATGTTTTTGTGTGGTAGCAACATAAGATAAAATTTGTCAAATCTTGCCTTTCTGCCTGGTGTTTTTAACCTTTCATGCAGACAAAGATTTTCAAACTAGAATGTCAGTTCTTCATCAACCGAAAGTTTATCTGCGACGATGAATCATCAAATATTACCAAAGCCAAAAATACGTGTACTTGGTATGCATTTCTATACACATTCCAGACATCATACCACAATTGTCCTCTTGCAGCGTCACATCACATATTACAGGAGCTCCATCCTGTCCTCTCTTGCCTTTATAGGTATTTCAGCAATTATCCCAATAGATGGCCGTGGAAAATGAAAAACTTACATCTACCATTTTTGCTTAATATCAATTTCAGTGTGCTGCTCAGAATGAAGAAAAATGTTTAAAGTTCAATATTTTTTTTAAAAAAAGGTTATATTTTGATTTATTAGATCATTTATTTTAAACTTACCCTGAACTCACTTAATTGGAAAGATATCTATACCTGATTGAAGTACCATGTAGTTTAGTTTAACTTCAAATCAAATTATGTGGGTTTTACTGAAATATCACGTCTATGTTGACAGATGAAGGATATCTCAAGTTCTGCTTATATTTTATGTTTTAAAGATAACACCTGGCAACAATGAGAGAAAAATTGTAAGGAAGGCTATGTTTTATGAGGATTGGATGATGACTGTAAATATTTTTCTAAACATCAAACCATTTCTTTATGTAGAAAGTTTCAATTTACAGTCAATAGGCAAGATTCTGAAGTTAAAGCTGTAGAATAACTTTAGCTCTTTATTCAGTATTCATGAGGAAATGTTATTCTTTTCTCTCCTCCCATGCAATATTTGTAGATAATTTGAGTTATGCAGAGAAATGTAATGCAGAAATGTATATCAGAAGAGAAGGTAGACAGGAACAAGGTCAGGTTGCATGATTTCTCTTTGGGAAGACATTTTTGTAATTATAGTAAATGGTACTTTTGATCTCAATTTTTATAATTTTTTTTAGAATATCTAATTTAATGAAGACAGACCAATGAAATTTTGCCATGACAAAAATTTTCATGGAACTGTTGTTCTATCTTAACAGGCCTCCCTGTATCAGTCCTCTATAGACAGAAGCCTGGAAAGACCGAGTAGGTAAGAATCTCATTATATTATGCAACCAGAATATTCTATACCAGTGGTTTATTTTTCAATAGTAATATTATTCAACAAAATAGTAATGAGGATTATGTATAACTCATTTTTATTCTGAGTACCATGCCTCATAAAGTTGTTTTATTTTGTTCCTGCGTCATTTTATTTAGTCAACTACAAGAATTTATAAAAATTAAGCAAAATAATTCTGGATTATTTTACAGACTGAGGTACCCTTCCCTGTCTCCACTACACCCAGTTTTCTTTTCTTTAGATGGATGGGGATTATAAATAAATCATTTTCAATGTTGTTAAGTAACAATTTTGATAATATATTTGGGAAAAATTATAAATTATAAAGTGTTATACACATATTTGTTCATTATACTCTGACCACACAAATCAGAAATGCTATTACTACCAATGAATGAAAGCTTACTACATACCAGGCATTCTTTTTTGGTTATGAATATTCGTGGAGTACAGAGCAAATTGTCACCACTCGTGCCTAAGATGTGATGGCCAGATCCATACTGGCAGCATGCCCATTACCACAAATTGTGATTATACTCCCTGTCCCCAACCCAATTATGCCCCCATTATTCCCTACCCCCTTCCCCATACCCCTTTCCCCAATGCACTTTGTATCCCTAGGTATGTTCTATCTCTCTGCAAGTCCAACGCCCCACTGTGCGTACCAGGCATTCTCAGTACATATTCAGTCCTTGACAACACTGTGAGTTAAATACTATTGTCTTCATTTTATCTCTGAGGAAACTGACACTTAGGCTCAATGACTTACTAAGTTTACACAGTTGACAAGGAACAGAGACAAAACAAAATTAAACCAAGATAGCCTGTAACCACTAAGTATAATCCCCTAAGAGTCTGTCCAAGGTAAATTCTGTTAGTAAGCTTTAAATATAACACTTACTTTAAAATATCACCAAAATTTATTTAGAATTTATTTAAAATATTACCAAAATTTGGACATAGTTCAACAGTACTGTTGAATAATACAAACTCCCAGAAATATTATATCATCAACAACAAATATTCATATAACATTAATTTTCCTTTCTATAGATTTCTATCAACATAAGTAGAAAGTTTTGTGAATTGGGTCCTTCATAAACTGGGTTCATGAGTGCCGTCCAACTACACTAATATCACTAAGAAAGGAGCGCTCTCAGCCCCTTCTTTATTATCTTTTAAATCTTTAAATGCACCTAAAATGTTTGAATTTTAGAGTTTTTATCTGACCTTAAGGCTCTCTGTAAAGACACACAGACCCTCACCTTGACAGGATAGTCACAACAAAAACAAGTCTAGGAGAAGGGACATCCTCCAGTCCTGTGCTTCCCAGGCATGTGTGTTCCATTTACTCATTTGTAAAACTATGATAGCAGCACATACCTCATCGGTTTGCTGTGCAGGGTACACAAGACAGTAATGTAAATATAGCACATCGCACCCTGCTGGGCTCATAGGAGCTGGTGCTGGGCTCACAGGAGCTGGTGCTGTTGCTCCTGTCACTGTTGTTTCCATAATCTTATCCAGTGATTTGACAGACAGTGTGTTGTGTCCCTTCATTTACTAGAGTTCATCTTAAATAATCCTATACTCAGACTCAAAACCAAGATTAAAAAACTCCCTGCCATTGTAGACCGTTGACCCCATTTTATACAACTGAATGAAAGGAATCTAATAATTTATTTGTCAACCAGATTATTGGTCATTCATTATTTAAATAGAAAATGTTGTGACTGCAGTGTAAGGTTTTTCAGAGCTGAGATTAGGAAAAGCTGTAGGCAAGCATTGAGGTGAGAGAAATTTGCCTTCAGCCCTTTCCTCCATGTTGGTGCTACATCCCCACCCCCAGATATATTCATGTTATTGGAAGTTCCTTTATAGAGAAAAGATACAGATTGTAACACTGAATTGTCAGCCACAACATAGTACGTGAATAGAACTTTAACTTTAAAAGATGATTGTAAATGTACATCGACACAAAATGTCATGAATGCATAGCAGCTTTATTCATAATTGCTAAAACCTGGAAGCAAGCAAGATGCCCTTCAACAGGGGAATGGATAAACAAACTGTGGTATATCCCTGTAGTGGAATGTTATTCAGCAATAAAAAGAAATGAGCTATCAAACCGTGAAAAGACGTAGAGAAAACTTAAAAGCAAACGGCTAAGTGAAAGAAGCCAATCGGAAACAGCTACGTACTGTATGATTCCAACCATGACATTCTGGAAAAGGCAGGACAGTAAAAAGATCAGTGGTGGCCAGGTGTTTAAGGGGAGGAAGGGAGGGTGAAAGGTGGAGGACAGGGGATTTTTATGGCAGTGAAACTGTTCTGCATGATACAGCAGTGACCTCAAAACTCACCGAATGTACAACCCAAAGCATGAACCCTAACGTAAACTGTGGACTTTGGGTGATAATGATTGTCAAAGTGAGCTCACCGATTGTAACAAATGATCCATCCTAGCAGAAGATGTACATAATAGGGGAAATTGTTGTAAGAAAAAGGAAGTATAAGAGAACTCTCCATATTTCCCATTTAATTTTTCTGTAAACTAAAACTACTCTAAAAATAGTCTTTTAAAACTGCTCTAAAAATAGTCTATTAATTTTCTTAAACGATGATTATAAGGAAATCATGTTTAATGTCAAGGAATGACTCCCCACCAATGCAGTTTGGGGTGGGGGTTTAGGAGGTATACCATTGTCACTAGCGCATTCCACCAGGCTTTCTGGCGCACATGTTAACCTCTTCCAATACCAAACAAACCAATGCTGATTCCTTCTTTCAGTTCTGCAAGCATGGCCAGTGACTTTAGGAAGCGGAGGAAGAGTGAGCCTGCAGTGGGTCCGCCCAGGAGTTTGGGGGATCAAAGTGTAAGCAGGACTAGCCCAGGCCGAGCAGACCTCCCAGGATCAAGCACCACCCTTGCAAAGTCTTTCATTAGTTCCTCCCCTTCTTCCCCATCGAGAGCAAAAGGTGAGTAATAATAACGGATATGCAGACAATTTGCTAGTTTAAGTTGCTATGGTATCCTAGCGTACCCTGTGAGAGCTGGTTCGGTGGTCGTGATATGCACTAGCTTTTGCCTACAGTGTCTTGAATAAAACGTAATTGCACAGTGATAGCTTTCTTCCTACCCAGACGGATCCAGGTATCGAGCCTCCTGACTGGCTTCAAAGACTCTGACTAGCATCTGTTGATGCCTTGTTCCCCACAAAATGAATCATTTGTTTGTTTGTTCTTTAATGAATTCAAAATATCAAATAATTTATTGTCAGGCTATAAAAAAGGTGACATTTATAAACATTTATATATAGTCAAAATTTTCTAATGTTACTACAGCTAGCAAATTAATCAAATTTATAGAATAGGAATTACAAGCAGCAAGAGGGAATTATTGTCTAAAACATACATTAGTTTTCTTTTTTAAATTATTTAATTCTAGATAAATAATTGCCTAACCAATTAAATTCTTTGATCATTTGCCCTATATTTTGGACCACCTTCGCATATACAATAGAGTATCCACTTCCTGCCATGCAACACGGTGGGCAATTAACACAGTTCACGGTAACAACTAACTGGTTTCAAACCCTAATTATAAAATTTAGAAATCACCAAGCCATTTTTCCAGATGGCTCTAATTAGTGAGCTGAGTGTTGAAAGGGAGTAAGTCACTCCTTCAGGTCTCTGGAAGACCATTTAGTGCCGCACTGCCTTGAGGACAGGACATTTCTGAGATGGAGAGTGAAGACCGAACTGGTATCCAAAGGAACCTAGGGCTGTACCAATCTGGGGCCCCTAATCTCCTCCAGTCTCTTGAGGTTGAAACAGAAAAGAGAAGGAGTTTGAAATGCATGAAGAAAATGAGCTCTAACAGAAGTCTCCGTAAAATAGGACAGATACAGCCACACGTAGCAAATTTGGGCACTGAAGGTGTTGTCACATGGTAGTTAAAGCTAAGTGGTAGCTGGTTTGTATGCACAAGGTAAACTGGTCCTGATGGTTGGACTCTGGGTCGGCAATAGGCCTGAGAAAGCTGCAAATATTAACTGGATGATTCAGAGGGAGCCTCATTCATTACACCTTTCCTCCGATTGACAGATAGGCCTTTAGCAGATTCTACTCATTTATGCAAACAAACGTCTTAAGGTAACAAGTAGGTCATGAAATGCCATTGATTCATTATTGCTGGATACTACCCAAAAGTTAAAGGATTCTGATGAATTTAGATTCGTAGGGAGTGTTTAATCAACTTCCTTTCCCAAACAGTATATATCTATTTAACGTGCTTGCCTACTTTTGAAAAATTTGGGAGAGATTGTAAGGCATGAGTTGTCAGTAGAGATCTTTTCCTCCACTAGGTTTTATCTCTAAGAAGAAAATGTCCCGTTAGTTGTAACTTGGCTTCTCATTTATCAGTTAATTCAGCAAAGCAAAAGAAAAGAACATTTTCATAAATATTTCAAATTGAGGTCTAATTTAGGTCTCTATTATCAAATTGCAAAAAAAAAAAAAAAAAAAAAAAACCTTCCTTGGGAAAAAGGCACAATGCATTTACCTCTGATGGAAGTTTTACATTCTATCCAGTTATTTTTATGAAAACAATGTGCCTAATAAGAGGTTGAAGATAGAGCGATTAGAGAGGTAAATCAGTTCGTTTAAAGATGCCCTAGTTATTTTTTTCTTGTAAAAATACTAGCGCAGTAGTTCACAGCATTTTGATTTTGCAGCTTTGGAAAATACTTTGTCTCATAGCTTTTTTCTATCCAATGCTCATAAAAAATTATTTGATATAGTTATGGGAGTATTAATTAAATGTAAATTTATAAACTACTCTTTACGTATGTAGATTATTATAAATCAAATGAGACACAAATCCTGACTCTATTAAGTTGATTAAATCTAGAATACTTTTGGCATTAATTGTTAAATGTTTAAATTCTGCTAGGTGCAATTAGCTTAAGAGGTATTGATGTGTTTTTGGCATACCGTATTGGCAGAAAAATGTACAAAGTATGCAATAGAAATATTAGCTACTAATTACTTGTACATGGTCTTGTTCACTCTAATATCTGCAAAGCTACATTCATTGAAAAAGTATTATCTTGCTGTAGAATTGAAGTTTTTTCTCTGAAGTTGAAGCTACATGTGGTAATCAGTGTCTAGATGAGACCACACTAACTGCTCTCTCTTTGCTGTGCTGTCTGATGCTTGCTGACACGCTCTCCTCTCTTTGTGAACCTTTTAACTTCTCCAAATGTCTCTCTTCTACCATGCTGCCCTGGATTAAAAGGTGGGGATGATAGCAAAATGTGTCAGTCCCTTTGCAGTTACTCAGGGCTCAACGGCAACCCTTCCAGTGAGTTAGATTGCTGTAGCACTTATAGACAGCATTTGGACGTCCCCCGGGACTCACAGAGGGCCATTACTTTCAAGAACGGCTGGCAAATGGCCCGGCAAAATGCAGAGATCTGGAGCAGCACTGAAGAAACAGTTTCCCCCAAAATCAAATCCCGTAGCTGTGATGATCTCCTCAATGACGACTGCGATAGCTTACCTGACCCACAAACCAAGTCAGAAAGTATGGGCTCCCTGTTATGTGAAGAGGACTCCAAAGACAGCTGCCCCATAACGTGGGCTTCCCCCTACATCCAGGAGGTTCGCAGCAATGGCAGATCAAGGATCAGACACAGGGCCCACAATGCCCCAGGGTTCCTAAAAATGTACAAGAAAATGCACCACATTAACCGCAAGGATCTGATGAATTCAGAGGTGATTTGCTCTGTAAAGTCGAGAATACTGCAGTATGAAAAAGAGCAGCGGCACAAGCGCCTGCTTCACGGGTGCAGCCAGTCCTCCACGGAGGAGGTGCCCAGGGACATGGTCCCCACCCGCATTTCTGAATTTGAAAAGTTGATTCAAAAGTCCAAATCCATGCCAAATTTAGGAGATGAAATGCTATCTCCCATAACTCTAGAACCACAACAAAATGGTTTATGTCCCAAGAGGCGATTTTCCATTGAGTCTTTGCTGGAGGAGGAAAATCAAAGCAGACATCCTTCTCAGGTACAAAGAAGCTGCACGTCTAAAACCCTGGTGCCAATTCAAATTGAGGTCACCAGCGAAGAGCAACCGAGAACTCATATGGAATTTTCCGACAGTGACCAAGATGGAGTTGTGTCTGACCACAGTGACTACATTCATGTGGAAGGGTCATCCTTTTGCAGTGAAAGTGATTTTGATCACTTTTCTTTCACATCTTCTGAAAGCTTTTATGGATCCAGCCACCATCACCACCACCATCACCACCACCACCACCACCGGCACCTCATCAGTTCCTGCAAAGGCAGATGCCCTGCCTCCTACACTCGATTTACCACGATGTTGAAACATGAAAGAGCAAAACATGAAAATCTTGAAGAGCCCAGAAGGCAAGAAATGGACCCTGGCCTTTCCAAACTTGCATTTCTAGTCAGTCCTGTGCCTTTCCGGAGGAAAAAAAATTCAACTCCCAAAAAACAGACTGAAAAGGCAAAATGTAAAACATCTGTATTTGAGGCCCTGGACTCTGCCCTCAAAGATATTTGTGACCAAATTAAAGCTGAAAAGAGAAGGGGAAGTTTGCCAGACAACAGTATATTGCACCGTCTTATCAGTGAACTGCTGCCAGATATTCCTGAAAGGCATTCATCCCTTAATGCTGTAAAAAGGAGCCCCATGCACCAGCCTTTCCACCCACTGCCTCAAGACGGTGCTATTCATTGCCCATTGTACCAGAACGAATGTGGGAGAATGCCTCACAGTGCCTCCTCCCAGGACGTGGCCACAACCAACGACAACTACCACCACCAAGACCATGATAGTGCACTGACTCTCCAAGGTGGACGAACTTTTCTTTCTTTTTGCCTGTGGTTCAGATACCCACCCTCCAGCTCTTTCATTTCCATTCCTACATCTCGTCATTCCTGAGCTGTGAGACCACGTGGCATCGCTGTGTGTTGTGAAGCAGGTGCTCGATGTGCAGTCATGTCTTACTGAGTATTCCTCATTTGCCCATGTGATGTATGGACTTGATGTGTGGCTTAAAGTGATCATCAATTCACAAAAATTTACTTTCTCAAAATCAAAAGGGAAAACTATGTCGTAGCTTAATATTATGGTTGAAATAATTGTTACTTAACATTGAGACAATTGAGTAAACAATTTACCAAATGAAAAAGAATATTTCAAGACAGAAACTATAATTTAGTAGCAGTATCCTTAAGAGCTCTTTTTTCATTTTAAAATAAATCAAAACCAATAGTTTAACAAAGTTTTATTTGATTTTTGTATTAACTTTATAGTCATTCATTCAATAAATAATTTGCCCACATTCTACATAGAAGATACCATATCAAAACATTCAGGAAGCAAAAACTGAAATATGTGATGTAGTAATTGATGGACAATTACAGAGATTAGGATTTGTTTAATAACTTCTTCCATTTGAAGGACACAACTGAGATAAAATTTTTGTGAATGTATCTTTAAGCTGCTATATATAAAAGTCTCATTTCCATCATTCAGTGTTTTCATTCTCCCGTTTTTTCCATTACTTAATTCATTTTCTATTTCTGCTATAACAATCCTATATTGAAATTTGAATTAGACTGTTTAGACTAAAAGTGACTCTCGAGTCTGTTTTCATAGATAGCTTTTAAGTGGCAACACAAGGACAAATAGTAATTCAAATACAAAGAACATTTTTTGAGATTTACATAAAGTAAAAACACAGTGTATTTTAATATTTTTATCTAATTCTTTTCATTAATTCTTAAAATGCATCCATTTACTATGTTAATTTTAAGAGGCTGGAATGAGTATTCCAGGCTGAAACTTGGGTTAACAGAGAACCTTCTATGCACCAGACACTACAAAGTGCTTTACCTACATTTTCTAGTTAAAATTGGCAGAAACCTAGAAGATGGATATTAACACAAGCACTGTTTTACTACTAAGGAAATTGAGGCCCATGGAGAACAAGAAATTTGCCCAAGGTCACACATATAGTAGGTAATGGAAAAAGGATTCAAACCCCTAATAATTCAGAATTTATAGTATAAAATATAATCTCAGTATCCAAAAAAAAGAGAAATAATCCAGATTTCATAATAGTGTCATATATGTGGCTCAATTGTTAATTATTATTGCACAAATTTATTTTATTAGTATTTATCTTTGCTTTCATCTATACCATGCAACATGCTTCAAAAATAATGAATTTGAATTTTAAAAATCAACTTCTACAATTGGAAATACTCACTGATTGAGACATGTCAGAATCCAAGTATTTAATAAATTAGCCACCTTCTCCAGTTTTTCAATATCTTAATATAATTACCTCTCAATTTTATGTGCAGATGGAATACATTATTGAAACATGGTTTGAGAGGGCTTTCAAATGCATTTAAAGAAGATTTTCTTTCTTAATAAAATATTTACTTTCTAATTGTATTTAGTGTAAAAAATAGTTTATCGTCCATGAGTTCATAAAAGTAATTTAAAATTTATGATCATTTTGAGAGTCCTATCTTTAAAATATATTAACTTAGAATGAAAAATATACTGCACATAGTCTTCTAGCATGCATGAAAATAACTGGTTAAGTTTTACATGAAACATTTGTGGCTGTGTCTCTTTCCTAAACCTAAAGATTTTGGAATTCACAACTCACAGAGTTAGACATTTATCCTTATATGTAGTGCAACTGATATCCCACTTATTGTAAGCAGTGAATTCATCCATATACTCAAAATAGTCAAAACCTTTAAATATTTTCTTTTTATGGATCGGCCTTTTAAATTCCTTCACATGGATAAAATAAATTTTATTTTAATATCTCTTGTTATTTAATATAACTAAATTTATTAAAGGCTTAAAAAAAAGAATTGACCAATTTTGACCTAGTGAGACTGGTAGAATTCTATAGCCTAGGCTACTGGAATACTTCTAATCTCTAGGTACATTTCCACACATAAGCCACATAAATGCATAAGGTGTAAGATGCTATTAAGAAATACTTGCAATCATAATTTTTTAATGTAAGTATTTATATTTTGCTTTAAGGTGAACAAAAACAGTTCAATATTTTATAAGCAATTTGGCAACCAGTATGATGCTTTCTGCTTATCCCTTTGTTTCTTGGAGTAAGTACTTAGTTGATGATAAGGTAGTTTATGAGCTGGCCACTAGGGAAGGCCATCTTTAGATAAAGTATATGACATCTTAAGACAACAATTATTTTAAACTAGAGAGAGAAAGAGGGAGAGAATGGACATGACTTTGGTTTTATCTCTTCCTTTTTCATTACTGCATTGTTGTTCCACAAAATATTTTCTGTTTCTACGAATTGTTACTGTTTTCAAATTCCTCATCCTCTACAGATCTGATAATAGTAATTACAAATTGGAGGCAAAAAGAATAGAAATAAAAAAATACCGAAATTTTTTAATGTGAAAAATCCCTATGACTATGAATTGCCTACACCGGGTGCTGCAGTATAATTGATCAGCAGTGTAACAATTATATTTATATATACAATGATGATATTTCTGCAACCTCAGATAATTTTCCTTTTGAAATGCTCTTTTCTGTGTCATATATCACAACTTTATAATTACCTGTGAGTTTTATACCCATGTTTTCAATTGTGGTGTCTGTCCAAACTTGGGAGAGGAAATAATTGCCACCATAGAAAATGACTGAGCAAGTCTGCTTGTAATTATGTGGATACTCACTCTGACTGGCCCTGTCCTTTCCAATAGACCATGAGTCCCCTAGAAGTTACTCATCCACTTTGACTGACTTGGGGAGAAGCATACCAAGGGAAAGAAGAGGAACTCCAGAAAAAGAGGTAGGTAGTCTAATGGCATTGGGATCTTTTTAAGCAATATGCTTGATAAAGCACTTGACCAGCCAAATTAACATCCAAAATCAGTAAAGAACCCAGACTGAAAACATGAAGTAACAACTGAGAAGTTGGAAATAGTTTTCCTTAAAGCCTGAGCACAGGACTCAAAGCATTTTGCTCTCTGACCCTAGCTCCATTTCTTCCCCAGTTGTGGTCCAGTTTTGGCAATGAGGCCTCTCCAAGTCTTGACCTGATATTCATGAATTAACAGTTGTGATCTAAAAGAATCCTGAGCTGGGCCACCTCACGAAGGGAGGAGGTGCCCTCTGTACAATTTCTCGGCCCACTGATTTAAGAGAAAGACCTACGTCAGCTGTGTTGAAAATCAGTACAAATCTACATAAATGATTTTTGCTAGCTTACTTCCATTGAAGAAGATTTCTGGAAAAAGCTTTTAACCAGCCCAGTACTCAATGGCTCTGCCCTTGGGAACCTGTACCAACTGACTCTTTGTGCATGGCCCTGAGCCATGACATGAGAACATGAGCTCTTGCTCATACTGTCTTGGAGACACGAGGGTTTGATGGAAACTGAAAGCTGGTCTTGGACTGGCAAACACTTCAGGGGGATCTTAACAGGTGTCTGATACAGTCCAGTGCCTATAGGACCCCCAAAGAAGTCAGGAATGATCCAGCTTTCCTAAAATTCACCAGAATCACAGGGAAAGGGTGAGCAGATTATTGGTTGGTGGGGAAGGAGGAGCTGGCATAGCTGGCTGTAGGGTGCAGGGTTCCTCAGGTAGATTTGTGGGCCCCAAAGTTGGAGGATGGGCATGAGCCACATCTCATTATGACTAAAAGATTATGCTATTATGCTTGATAGTGTGCTAGAGGATTCCTGAACCCTCCGGGGAATGCAAGATGATCATGCCTATACTTTTGACAACTAGGCTCCCAGTGATAATTGAGCTAATATTTCTTTGCTAATATGTTAATAAATGTTTAGTAAAGGGAAAGATGACTTCCTTCATGACTTTGGTTCTTTTATTATAATTTAGAAGGAGTTGTGTCAATCCATGGAACATGGAGCCATTGACCCTCCACAGTTATCTCAGGAAAAGTCTTTGTAATAGACACAATTACCAGCATACTTCCAAAAGTTCATTGAAAAACAGAACTAAAAGATAATATGAATATCTCCATGAACTTTTTGAAGACTCCTGTACACCTAGGACAGAATCCTCTGCAGGCATTTTATTTTCCTATCATGGCATTAACCTACCTTAGTTCTTAGGATGAAATATGTCTAAAAGCAGAACTAATTGATTTACATGTAAATTGCATGTAGGATTTACATTATATATGTTTCATCATTCCTTGAGGTTTCATTTTTCTTTAATGCATGCTTTCTTGTAGGAAGTCCAAATTTTAAGTTGGTGCTAATTGTATATCTTCCTTTTCAGAAATTGCCTGCAAAAGCTGTGTACGATTTTAAGGCTCAGACATCTAAGTAAGTAAGATGAGTATTCATCATATGATTTAAATTGGCTTTAAATATGTTCATAATACTTTATATGAGATAAATATTGTAATGGGTTGTGTTACAATAGAACTAATTGCCAATTCGGCAATTCACTCTAATTAAAAGGTTCTTCAGAATTAATTGGGATGGGTTCATTTTATTTCCATTTTGAGTTTAGTTGAGAAACACTGAGTTTTAAATCACGTTGAACATGTTAGATAAAACACAATGAGTTCAAAAGGACAGGAAAAATAATTGTTTCTACAGTTTTTGTATCAAGAATGAATTAAAAATAAAGTGTTGGGGAGTAATTAACCCTAGCTGGGAGAATTTAGTACCATTTATTTATCTGGCTATGATGATTAAACTGTGCACAAAAATTTCTGTAGTAAAATTTCCATCTCAGCACAGGAAGTTTAGAGATTCTGAGCAAAGTTCTATCCTGTAGTCTTTTGATGTTGGTGTTTTCATGCTCCGCTGTTGTGGTATTTCTTTTACCTTTTGTCTTTAGGAACTTGGTCATCAGGTAGGCATGTGCTTAAGTAAGGTTCGTACTAAACACATGAGTAAACTTAAATAGGAGGAAGTTGTCCAGATATTGTGTGGCCCATGTGCAAAGACCTTATTTAAGAAACTTCCTTAGAATTCAAGATAATGAATTCATTGTAAATTGCCATTAAATTACACTGTGTTGTTTAAACTGAATATATAATAACCAAAATATTTTATTCATAAAATGCATGTAATGTGAATTAATAGTTCAAGAAACTATCTCTGGCAAAAGACATAAAAAATATAATCACTCACTTTGGTAGTGCTGCTGAGAATGAACTAAATAGGAAAAATACTGTTTAGAAATTAAGATGTTGAACATGTCTTAAATCTTGTAAAAAATAAAATCCTGAAGAAAAGTTTACATCTTTTCGATTAGATAAGTAACATCTGCTTTGTTTCTACTGCACTCTGGTCCTAATTACTGTTCTTTGGACGTGGTGTGACAATTTTTACAATGTATGTCAGTTTTATAAAATAATGATGTAAAGCACATATGAGAGTACTTCAAAAAACTGGTGGAAAAGTTGAATTAAAAGATAACATGAACTCTACCATGAACCTTTTAAAGACCCTTCATCCATTTCATTTCTTCTTTATGGCAATCAATCAAAAGCTTCCTTAAATATATAAAATTCTGAAGAAATAGCAGGGCATATAATACAGGAAGAGTGTTTGCCCAGGGCTCATAAGGTGTTCTGAGAAATCTTAATAAAACACAAGCTTTGAAGGGGGAAATAACATGCAATGCAGAGGAAAGGTGCTTGGGGTCTTGATTGTATCACTGGATTTTGTTTACTCCAAGTCCCAGGCCCCCACCCTCTTCTATGGCCACGTCCTCATGGCCAGTGAGCGGAGGGTCCGGGAAACTCGCTGTCCCAAGCACTGCACGTGGGCGTGGAGACAGCACAAACTCTGTCGGAGGTTGTCCCTACCACCTGCACCTTTCACCAAGGTCGTGACTAGGTTTTTCTAAACCAATGGTATTTAGTTTTATAAACCTTCAGAGAGGTGGATTAACCACCCACAGAAGCCATCTCATAATTTGAATAAGAAAAAAGTGTTTCTCTTATACTATAAATAAGTTGATCATATTGCAACTTAAGCACATTCCTCTTCTGTTCTCAGGGGATATAGGGAGCAGTCGATCATCCCCAATGTAGTTATATATTTGAAACAAAAATCAGGGTGACAGACAACAGGGGGCAGCTTTAAAAGGGTCACTAACACAGACAGCACTGAAAGTTACACAAGGACCAGTCATATATTTAAATGATTTCAATTAATAGGTAGATGACAGTGCTTTTATGAACAAGAAACACATATATCTGTTTTAAATAAATATCTGTTTTAAAAACCATTTTTCTTTACCTCATTCAAGAAAATTTAATAATAATAATTTTTAAAATACAACTAAGTAACTCACCAAAAGCAATATCTCAATTTTTAAATAGGAAAAAGAGATAAAATGCCATTCCAAAGGTTGTCAATGGCTACTAATCAAAAATGGAAAAAAGAAAAAGCAAATTTATCAAAGTGGGACTCAGAAATTCTAGCTCTGAGATGAGAAAGACACAGTTTTGAAAACTGGAGAGTAAGACAACTTTCCCTTTTCTAGATAACTTCAAAACTTTAAATGCAAACCTATACAAATAGAAAAGATTTCTTTTTATATTTGTAAGACAAAAATTAGTTGTCTAATTTACATGTACAAAGGTACTTCAAAAAGCTCAAAAAGTTTTCCATGAACTTTTAAAAGTACCCTTGTATATTAAAAAAGAAAACAAAAAACTAGTTTCATTTCCAGAAACGAAAGATACATGATACAAAAAAACTATACTATTTGGTTGTAAACATTAAATGTTTTGTTTTGTTTTCTGTTTTTTACATTAGGCATTCGCATAAAAAAGGGAAATACTGTATTTGAGTGTAAAGCTCTGTGAAGCTTCTTTGTTTTGAGGGTTACTGATAATTCAATGCACTTTCATTGTCGAGATTTTAGCGCTTCTAAATGTGTAATAATTCTTTTAATATTCAACGGTTTTCTCAATTAAGTCTTTTAATTAATGAGAAATATTCTACATTTGCTATAAGCCTCTCTCCATCACATTTTCTGCACTAATAAATGATCCAACTTAAAATTCTGAACTAAACAATGCAGAAGATTCAGGAGTGGGAAGGCAGATGTGTAGGAAAGTGAGACTCTTGGGAAAAGATGCAAATTAATTGCCTTCCATTAAAGTATAATTGTGAAAGCAAAATAATGAAGCAACATAATTACCTGGGTGATGAAGCCATGAAAACTTGCTATAGGAAGGGTGATACATTCAGGCACGAATTATTCAAAATGAAAATAAAGTTAATATCTTGAAAATATTTTAATTGTTTTTAAAAAAAAAGAAGACAGCAAGGATTTGTGCAAGTCTTTGCACTTAAAACAGTAAATTTTGTGCCCCAGAGAAAAATAAACGTATGACATCTTTTCTACCACACAAAATAAATTTCTTATCAAAATATTTCTACTTAAATACCTGTCAACCAAATTCAAAAGTCTACAAATAAAATTTTTCTGATGTTGGCACTTCTGTACTGAGGTCACATGATATTTATTTTTCTCATTGTAAGCTTTAACACATCGAAAAGTGATTGGGGAAGGGGATAACTAAGCTAACTAGCTTCAGGACAAAAAAAAAATCAGTGCAAAAGTAATCTCTCATTTTGCCAGACTTCACAAAGCCTCTACTATAAACTAATGATTAGATAGCAATAGTCTGTTCCCTTCTTTAAATTTCATATCAATCTGCCTGAGATTTATATCAGACACCGTGTTTATACTTGTTCTTCTTGAAATCATTTCTAAAGTTATTAAAGTGAATTCCAAGACTTTGCAAGGAAAATCCTTATCTAACTGAGCTTGATGGGTTTTTCAAAATTGAAAGTATATTTCCCAGACAAATTCAAATCTAGTGAAGTTATTGATCTTAAGAACAATTTCTGTATATTAAGAAAAAAGTCATTTAAACATGTCTCTTCCAGGGAGCTGTCATTTAAGAAAGGAGATACTGTCTATATCCTCAGGAAAATTGATCAAAATTGGTATGAGGGAGAGCACTACGGAAGAGTGGGCATTTTTCCCATCTCATACGTAGAGGTAATAAGTCCTTTTCCCTTTCCTCTTGGATGGTGGTTGTTTCAAAGTCATCACAGCTTCAAGGATAAATGACTGTTTTCCTTTCTAGAAACTCATCCCTCCTGAAAAAGCACAGCCTGCAAGACCACCTCCCCCAGCCCAGCCTGGAGAAATCGGAGAAGCTATAGCCAAATATAATTTCAATGCAGACACAAATGTGGAGCTGTCACTGAGGAAGGTAACCAGCCGTCTTCTTCCTGGGTGCATTTGAAAAAAATGCATATTTTCAAAACTAAAATAGAGTATCTTCTTCCTTACACACTTTTGTGTTTTCCCCATTTTCTAAAAAGGACTAAAGGCTACCCAGAATCACTGTTACCTCCTGGTCTCTGTGTCCTTCCAGGTGAGGTTCTCTGTAGGGCATAAAACTTCCCTGAGAGCCTCCCTTTGTGCCTTAACCCAGGAAGCAGGGCCCCAAATTCTCTCCAAGAGGTGCATCGGGCTGAATATGAAGGAGTTGTACATGAGGGAGCATCAGGAGGAAAAAGCACAATCTTGATTCCACTGCAAAATGTTGTCCTGCCACTTTATTACTCAATCTTTTAAAAACAGATGACGCAGTACTTACTTGTCCCTGTCTTGGAATCAAGGAATGGTCTTAAAGTAATGAAGATACGGAGAGAACAGAACTGAGGTCACCCGAGGTGGGAAAGGGGAAGGAGGAAGGGGCTAGTGAGAAATTGGTAGAGGGCCACAAAAAATGATGACATAGCATAGTGTCAAATATACTAATTACCCTGATCTGAGCATCACGCATTGCACACAGGTACTGATGGTCAATGCTGTACCTACAGATATGCACAATCAATTATGTTTCAATTTTTAAAAGTTGAAGTAATAAAGATGCTTCTTGCCTGGGAGCCTCTCTCAAGAGCCATCTGTGCCGTGCTGTTTCCTTGACCATCCTTCTCTGGGCCTCATGACTGACCCAGTCACTAGCAACGCATCCAATTCTAGTATCTCTTCTTAGCAATATTTGAAAGGACTCTTAACTCGCTACTTGACACAGTTGGGAATGATAAATGAACTATTTCTACTGTTTGCTAAACAATGACATATATTTGTTTGAGGTAACTGCTTGTCTGCACACAGCACAGACTAGTAATGTTTAGGGTGGTTCTGGGACCTCCTGTGCCTACTGGTGGACTCAGCCAGGTACAATGCAGCGAAATACCCCACTTGCGGTCCTGGAGAACCTCGTCCCATTCTCTCCTTTCTGATTCCCTCCTACCCTTCAAGCTGCACCAAGCAGCCCTGCATGAGCTCTACCATCTTCTGTTTCCTGCTTTAAAGAAAGACTTGGCCAATGCATCTCATAGCTCACACTCCAGCCTAGCAATGCCTGTTCTTGGTGTGTTGTGAAATCAGTGCACTGTTAAGATTTGGGGAGATTCCCTCTTCTCCAGTATGTTCTGCTAAGTGGTGGTGAGACACACTAAATAAACTACCCAGCATTTTGACAAAAAGGGAACTTTCACTTTGAGGAAAAGGAAGCCTGGAGAAGGGCTTCCTACCGTACTAAAGTTACCGATTGTGTGTCACTTCCTTCACCCTATCAGGTGCAGTTGCCCAAACTTCTGGATCACCTTGTGGATGTAGCTGACATTTTTGCTATTTAACAAGAACTTTCCTACTTATTTCTAGGCCATGTGCAGTTTTGAGTTAAAATTTAAACTGGGTTCTGTGGCATTGGCTTGGTCACTGCAGGTAGCAGGAATAGTGATTATAGAAGGTTCTATTATGGCAAAAGCCAAGAGTTCTATTCTGATATTTAATAACCAGTTATAGCATGGCCACCAACTAATCAGAATAGATAACAGTATTACACTGGTGCAGACCAAGGGGATGTCGGACCTGGCTACAGCTACAGTTACTCTAGGCCACTGTCTTTGCCCCCATTCCTTTTAGTTCACTGTTTGTCACTACTTAGCACATATGGATTAAAGAAGAAAAATGGTATGCCATTCAACTTAATCCCTTCTAGAGGCTGATTTCTGCAACAACCCATTTCAGACAGAGCATCCCAATGAGCTGTGATGCACTTTCTTTTCTTTTTTTTTTTTTTTTTTGGTGGCTGGCCATTACAGGGATCTGAACTCTTGACCTTGATGTTACAACACTATGCTCTAACTAACGGAGCCAACCGGTGAGCTCTGTGGTGCACTTTCTGAAGCTCTTCCTAAGGAAGGCCTTTCCATTGAATCTGTCAGAGAGAAGACGATGCTACCATCAAGACTTTACCTGTTAAACTATTTGCTTTTTGAAAATAACTTACACAAATCATTTCACACAATATCAGGATAAACACGTCTAAGCCCATTCATATTAACCAAGCGTCCTTAAGGATGATTCTAATGCCATAAATGGATGATTTAATTGCATATATGTTGATAATCTGTATTTTTCTACTAACTGCTAGGACCTTTACTTGCATTTCCCCTGATTAAACAAAAACTGGAGGTATAAAACTTTCCCAAATGGAAAACTATTGTTTATTAGAAAACATTGACAATTTTTTATTTTATCAGATCTCTACTTATAATGCATTCTCCTAATATTTATTACAGGGAGATAGAGTTATTCTTCTTAAAAGAGTTGATCAAAACTGGTATGAAGGTAAAATTCCAGGAACCAACAGACAAGGCATCTTCCCTGTTTCCTACGTAGAAGTCATCAAGAAGAATGCAAAAGGGGCTGAGGATTACCCTGACCCTCCAATGCCCCACAGCTATTCCAGTGATAGAATTCACAGCTTAGGTTCAAATAAGGTAAGAAGATATTCTGTCACATTAATAATATTTGAAAGCTTGGAGTAAGATCATCAGTATATGATTTTAGGATATTATACTAAAACATCACAAAATTATTGCAAAGAAAGGGATTTACATATTATATATCTGCACATGGGAGTGCGTGTCAGTAAATATAATTAAATTTTTTTAAAATATGTGCTAGTAAAGGTATAATGCTTGATTTTGCTAGTTCTGTTTTCAAGTTAAAATATTGAACAAGGAAGAGAAAGTATTAGTATCATAAAATCTTATAAGATATATATCTGTATTTCTGAAAATACGAGTTTTCTGAAACTTCCTTTTCTGTGAAGCTTGATTATTTCTAAAGTTCGATCTTATATATATGTAAATTTTATTTATATTATATAATTATATATAAATAAATAAAATTATATAAAAATATATACAACATAAAATGCTATATATATATCCCAAAATTGTGTATCTCAAAAACACATGGTTAGTAGGTTGACAAAATTCTATAATTCTCTGGGGGTTGGGGGGACGCTATGTAGAAAATGAGCTAGAGCAAAATTTTTTAATTAGGGTTTGTAAGTCAGTTTGTTTATTAGTTTGAATGAAAATGTTGTAGGTTATTAGAAGTCTTTGTTTATTTTATTAGTTTTAGGACAATTATATGCCAGTTCTGTTTCACTTGAGCCAGTAACTAAAGAGGATTATCTTTCTTGATGTATAATTTAAAAGGGACTTTCCTTCCTGAACTGATTAATTAGAAAAGACTATCCTACTTTCTTTACTCACAATGTGAATTTTTTTTTTCTGTTGAATTATAATATATTCTTTTAATGGGTGGCATTTAGGGATTTCTTTCTCCTTTTCATTAACTTCAAAGTGTAAAACTTCAAATTACCAATGAATTACTTCCAAAATATTGTAATTCTCAACTTTTTAAAAATGTATTAAGTTGCATAATTTATTAATTATTTTAATTGAGATCGAAGCTGAGACATAGAAAAATAAATCATCTAGGGCTAGCAAAATAAAATCAACATATCAAACATTATTAAAATATGAAGTCCGTTCATGGTCCAATGCAAGATTTCCTGTCAAGACAGTGTTCCCAGTGACCTAAACTACTCCTTAAAAATGAGTCTTAAGAAGGATTTTACATAAGTAAATGATGTAAGAATCTGTATTATAAGAGAGGCATTTTCTTTTAATGCCTAGCTAAAGCTAGGCATTTTATTTATTCTAATCCTCCTTGAAGATTGGGTTTCAGTTGTGGGTAATTGCCCTCAATTCTGTATCATTGGATAATGGAACAGTTTGGTATTACCCAATTTTGTTTGATTGATTATAAAGTTTTCCAGAATCTTCTTAAGTATGTTTACTTCACTACCAGTGCTTAACATTTAGAGATCAACATTCTTCCTTCAGTGGTTCCTACTGAAAAAGAAAAAAATAAGAATCTTCATTCATATGTTGTCTCATCCACCACTCAGTCATCTTGAAAGAACTAGCAGATAAATTTCAAACAACTATACCTTCAAATAAAATATTAAAGGAGGAAAAAGCTCATTTAACATTTAGAAAAATTCTTCTATATGCCCTAATTAGCAATGTAATATAATATTTTAGATCATGTTGTTTTAATCTTCTTTATGAATACAATTTAAACCTATTTTCAGGTTTTTTTTCTTGTAATACCAGAATTTAGAGGAATGTACAAATTTTACTAATAACTACTTAGTGTTTTATTCTCACTGCTAGAAAAAACTATGTTGAAAAGCATATGTACCATAATTTGGAAGAAATATTTAATGGTTTCCTTCCAATTGGTAATCCATGCGATGATGTCATTGGCTTAATGAACAAAACCTTTCAGAAATGTTGCACTCCATCATTTTCAGAAAGAGAAATACTATGTATTTCTAAATAATGATGTCCAAAACACACTACATTTTGGCTATTCTATTTTCTAACTGATATTTGCAAACAGAGGAAGGTACTCATTAATGATTCATGAATCACTCTTTGACACATTCAAATCATGTTTCTGGACATATTACCTCTATTTTAGGGGAGGCTCAAATGTAAGTTGATATTATTTCTGATATTTCTGCTTTCAGTACAATAGAATTCAATTCTAATGCTTTTGAAAGATAAGATAATTGTAGGATTTCTGTATTATACATATGGTTTTGTGATATGGGTATCCCAGGATACTTAATTTGACTTTCACTATAATAAGTCCATTGTAAAGCTAAGCACTTTTAACTTTTTAATATGTATATTGGTGATTATGGTGGTAAGGGCACTAGAATAGGAGTAGCAGATAGCAGTAGCAATGTGGTAGTAATGACAATAATGGAATTTAATGATCTTTTTTTCTCCTCCATATAATATTTCTTTCCATGAGAGAAAGTGAAAATGAAAAGTAATAATCTTAAATTAATATATATTTCATACACTTTCAAATTCTCATTATTAAAAGCTTTTCTGTTGCATAATGAAGAGCATAAAGCAGAACTCTAGCCAATAAGGGAACTTCTGTAGACTGTCAAATGAGATTTAGGTCATTTATATTTTCATTAGAAATTCAACACCTACTGGACTCAATAGGAGTGGCTGTGTGCCCAGTTAACAAACCACATGCACAGTTTTACTTTTTATCAGGCACTAAGCAGTCTTCAGTTCTGAATCCTGTGTTAAGATCACATGAGTTTTGTGACACTTTGTGCCATTTACACCCCCAATGACATGACATCATATTTCCTTTGTTTACAAAAAGCTAAATAAATTCGACTAATGTCCCCTTCCTATTTAGGACACAGAAGTCAAAAGTTAAGTGGAGAATGCACTGTGACTTCTACACACTAAGGCCCAAGGACCAAGTGCTGGCTGTATGTGTGAGGTATTGTCCTAAACAATCAGCTAAACAGTGCATCTCCAAAATCTTTCTTGAAGATTTTTTTTTTCCAAACCGAAGTCATCTACCTAGAAAAAACTAAAGCCAAAGCTCATTTTACCAACTTTTCTTAGGGCCTTTTTATATATAGCAAATAACATTTTTTCTAGTCCAGCAAGGATAGATAAATGTTACTAGGTGGAACTTTTAGGACTGCTTTTAATGAATTTGCATAAAAATTTAAATTTACTGTTTTGTTTAATATATCCAAAATACATCAATAATATTAAGATAAACAGAAGTACATTTTTACTTCACCATATTAAGCTTCATAAATTACTCCTCCTCAGGTTTACATGAAATGTCAAGCTTCTGAGGAGAAAGGGAGTCTTAGCAGAAGTTCACTCTCCTGTGAGCATTGTACAATTGCTCTCTTTCTATGTAAACATTTACTTTGGATTTTTTTTTTTACTTTGAAAGTTATGTAAGTTATGTAGGTTCAGTTTTGTTCTGATCATGGGTTTCTGTTCTTGAAAAATATTTTTCAGAACTTATTCACTTAGAAATGTGTTAATGTATCGTGGTCTAAAACATTTTATAGCATATGTTATAATCACCTTGCCAAGATAAGTGAGAGAATTGTGAAAGTTCAAAAGATTGGACATTATTTCAGGGAGAAAGAACACTAAATAAATTCAGGGAATAAAAAAGGCTTAGCTATTGGTTGGGTTTTCATTCTACATCAACATTTCTTCAGAGTCATTTATGCTACTAAATCAATATCTGGAAACCTGCAATGCCTTTTAATCATAGTTTAAACGTAGTTTAAAAGAGGTAGGCTACTAAGTTAAATCTTTTAAGGTTTCACTGTCTGTCCTCATAATCTCTCTGACTTCATCTTGTTATTTGGCACTTAAGATCTCTTCTAAAACTAGTACAATTTCATTTTTTCAAGTAACTTTTCTAATTAATATGCTAATGATTTGATGAATTTAAAGTCAGCAAAATATCTTCAAATCTATGTAAGTTATAACATAAAATTATTTTTATATTCACTACCACACCTTTCCTGCATTTCTCTGTCTCTGTGTTTTGATGCATTATTATTATTTTCTTGGTCTATTTTTTTTAATTTCATAATCCCTGCTCCCATCTAAAGTTGGCTTCCAGTGAACTAGCCCCTCCTTCCACGCACAAAGCTTCACCTGGCTCAGATACAGGAGCTCTTCAGGGAATCACCCCGGGGTGGCTGTCCTCAGCAGCCACGTGTCCACCAGCAAACCCTTTGGCCCCAACACTATCTCTTTTCCTGGACAACTTCTTGGTTGAATTGGAGAAGCTTAGTGCTTTAACCTTACCAGCCGACCAAGCCAAACCAAATCTCCTAGAGGAGCTCATCCTGCCCCCATTGCCTTCAGCATCTGCACCTGCTGAATCAGCTCGGTCTCTGGTACCTTTCCCTCACCCGAGTGTGACCTCAGCTGCAGCCCAGCCTCAGGACGCGATGCCACATCAGGATCCCATAAAGACAACTCAAAACAATTTTGCAGATTTGAAAAAAATGAGAAGGGGCTTTTCGGACCCTGAAAAGGTGCCTGAAGTCCTAGGTGATAAGTTTGTGGCGTCTGCATGCACCAGTGTGGGTTCCTTGCCCATAACCCTGCCTGTCATTGGAGAGGAAGATGAGGAAATCTGTGAGGGGGGTGTGTCAGGCATCCCAGGAGGGCTGCCAGAATCTCAAGAACGAGATACCTTGTGGTATGTCCATGATGGTACAGAGGTGGCACCAAACCTGCACATCGAAGAGGAGGAAGAAGAGGGGAAAGCTAACTGCTTAAAATATCCATTAGTCACCCCCACAGATCCTAGGAACCCTAACGAAGACAGCAATGCAGCAGAAACCAGTAATGAGGTATTTTAATTTTCCTAATTACTGAGAACTAAAAAGTCTTACTACAATTAGCTAGTGCAGTAAATCATATTAATAAACATTAATTTGACACTGCTTTGGCAGGTTTTCTTAAAAGAAACATAAGCATTGCATGAGTCAGGGGTAGAGGAGCATATGGAAACACACCATATTTTAATAAAATGATGTAAATATATGATATAATTCCATTATCCCATCATTTCTTTATGACTATAAATTCATATTTTAAAGCCCTTTGTAATTCATATAGTCTTTCTAATTTTCCAATATTAATAATGATAGCTAATAATTGAGCTCTTGCTGAGTGTCAGACCCTATTCTAAGAACTCTACATCTTTAATTTTCAAAACCCAGTGAGGTGGGTGGTATTATTATCCCAGCTTTAGAGATGAGGAAATTAACGCACAGAGAGATTAGACCAATTCCAAGATGAGAAAACTATAAACCATACCTTTGATGTAATGGCACTTTATAAAACAAAAAATAAAATAAAGAAAAAGAAAGTCAAAAGAAAAACAGCACTCCAGTCCACCCCCTCTTGACTTTTCTGAAGAGCTGATTTTCTTCTAGTGGGTAACTGCTTAAGAGTTGGACCTGCATATTCATCTTGCAAACAAAGGGCCTTGGACAATGATTTTAATCAACAAAGGGGGAAAATACCCTGACATTTTAGCTTGTAAACTTCTCTCTTTAGAAAAACAAAAACCACACTTCTTCTCTCTCAAATATGTATCCCGTGCTTTAAAAAGTGGGTAAAATTATTGGCAAATATTAAAATTAAAAAATAGAAAGAATGGTTCATATTATGTCACAGTGCAAGTCATTTTTCTGCATGGTTCCTCTATTTCAAACTCCTAAAAAATGAAAGTCGTTGTTTAAACCCCATAGTCTCTTATTAAGATCTCACCAATAACAAATGTCAAGTCCCTTGGCCTGTAGAGGATGTTCTTGGGGTTAAATAACGGTCAGTGCCCAGGAAGCCTTGGACACCCAGAAAAATCTGAGGCTTGGCTAGTTCCCCAACCAAGAGGGAAAATGTCATCCAAACAAAGAACCCAGCCATGCCTGCGTTTGTATAAAACCAACACACTGCTCAGTAACAGAGGTAACTTACTGCAGCAAGTTAAACATGTTTCTGAGTCAATTATTTAAACAACTAATTTTCCCTTCAATTTAATCAGTTTTAAGACATAAGTAAATACATGGCCTGGTTGACAGGCAGTGCCACCTGCCTGTTGCAGACAGTACCCCAGGCATGGTGCTTATGTCATCAGGGTGAGTTAGGCAGCTGGAGCATATCGTGCACATAGAGGCCGTAAGTGCCCCACCTCTGTAACAAACTGACTATTTATACATAGTTTTTGACCTGCTTTACAAGCATGTTGCAAAGAGTCACTCACTGCAGCATTTTAGATACTTTTTTAACTCACTTTTAGAAAAAGCCATTATGTAAATGGATTATAAAATTGTAGAATATAGGTGTTCTTGTCTCCAGCCACCCACATCCGAAAAATTAAACTGAGTCAAATTAAAAAGAAAAAGTTAGTGCCTTGAAATCAAGAATCTGTCATAAATGTCACTTCTCGGGGTATTTGGTAGCTTTAAAATATTTAAGTTTGGAGGATACTCTAAAGAGCATGTAACCTCATTATGCACACACATAATCACGTCTTGTCTTTGCTCAATATTTAAGCCATCGTCGTTTTCTCCGGGAGATCGAACGGCTACACCTTTTCCCAGCTGTCTGCTTTCCTCTCCTCCATTTCCTTCTCCCTTGGCCTCTGTTTCTGACCTGGTTTCTACACTTTCTCAGCCTACCCAGCCCTCCTCACCTCCTCTTCTCCCTAAATACTCTTATCAACAGGAGATAAATTCACCAAAACTCAAGGTAACTGCATCTTGAGTGTGCTTGATTGCATGTATGTAAATGGGCTTCATTAATTAGATGTATGTATTTCGATTTTGTGCCATCTTACAAGATCTAAATATTATGTAAATATTGATTGCTAACTTTTAACATCATGAGCATGGTCTCTATCCAAAAAATTTAAAAAGATGTGTTTGCATAGCAGCTATACCGAGGTGGAAGAGTAAAGCAAACTAAAATTTATATCATAATAAAAAGTAATCATTAGATTTTTCCCCCAAAAAAGGTGAGGGTCAGCATGAGAACGATCACTTTCAAAAGTGTCAGCTTTGTGTCTCTCATCCTCTGTCACTGCTTAGTGAGCTCATTGCCTCCCACTGTTTCCGCCCGTCAGCAGGCTCAGCAGAGCCTGAGGGCAGGGTGATCTTTGGCAGTGACTGTCATGAGCCTCACTGTTCCACAGAAGGGAAGTAAATTAATGAGGAGGCAGGAAGGCTGATTCTTTTGTAGCCATTGACAAAGCATCCATCTCCGAGACTTGCAGTCTGGCAGCTCTGTTAGTATTTAACTCCACCTAAAGATACCATTAAAAAAATTGTTTTAACAAAATTAATGACTAGCCTCGGAAAGAGATTTAATGAGAAGCATAGCATGAAATCAGTCCATCACAGGAAAGTTTTGCCTGTATGTTCAGAATGATATTGAAACCTTTTCCTTTTGACAAAAAGTGATAGACTTCAGATACCTCATCATGACATTCAGTCTTTTCTGCAGACAAGTAAAAAATGAAGGCTCTGACTCAGCCTAGCTTCTATATTAGGAAGCACCAAAGTGCTGAAAATTGCCATTTACACAATCTTCAAAATCCTATCACCAAATCCATTCACCAAAATAGTCCATTTATGTGAATTCATCTTAGGTGTGAAAGGAACTTTTGGGGAAAAAATGGGATCCTTTAAAAACTAATTGCTCTTTGAATTTTTATTTTAGCTGACAGAAAATAATTAGAAAGTTTTAAAAATAATGCCACTTTATATAATGTCTAAGGCTAAGAATTTGCCCTTTCCCCCTTTTTTCTCTGGTTTTATTTTTAATGCCAAAGCATTTATTCCTTGCCTTTTCTTACTTCAGCCTTTAAGTTTAATCAGTAAGTGGAAAAGTAACTTTAGAATCTGAGTTCTACAATTTAGAGAGGTGGAGGACTTAGCATTGTAGTATCAAGGACAGAAGCAGGATTTGAAAAGGTTTATTCTCCTGCAAGAACCAAGCTCATCTCATACATTAGGTTTCAGTTGTTTACAGAATGATATGAGAGAATGGAGATATTCACTATAATTACGTTTTAAAAGAATACTTCAATAACTACATAAAATAACTAACTCCAGAAAAACAAAGTGAATTTTTTCTCTATATTATCTCATATTTGGGAGCAAATGTTGATTTCACTGACTTTCTTTAAGACCTTATAAATCTATTCCTGGTAGTAGAAAGAATATAAGTTCACTGAAGTAATTTGTGCTTGTAAATATAAACAGAAATTTAATCAACTCCAAATTTTAAGCCATTGTTATAATTTAACACACATCTGACACAGTAACAGAGTTGATTTGAGTCCTTTAAGAAGGCTTTGTATTTCTTCCACTTCAAGAATGTTGGAAATTATGCTCATTAAAGAAAGAAAGTAACCTAGCACTGAAAGCAAAGAGAAAATAAAATTTCAATAATGTTTTACTAGGTATGGTATAGTAGGCATGAAATCATTACAGTAACATTTTCATCAACCCCTATCAACCATTGTTTAATTAACCCGTGTTAATTCAAAGCAATTTTATTATATTAAAATATTTTCTAAGAAAATGAAAATCTGCTGTATGCAATTCAAAACGTTTCATAAACGTAAAATTTACTACCACTTTACAGATTACAGAAGACTGAAAGATTCATGTTATGAATTTGATGTATAAATCTGAATCCAATATTTTCCCTAGTCTTTTGAACATCTGTTTTTAAAATAATGGTCTTTCATAATAAAAATTATTATGTCTCAGTCCTTTATAAGCTGAGCTTCTAGATCCATCCAAGAGAATATTTTGAAAGAGACTCATAGCACGTGGACTGAAATTACAGTAGAAGCTCTTTATGAAGAGAGAGAAAGACTCTCAGATTTCTTCCAAAAAACACAGGGTTTTTTGTCCCACAAGGAGGTATCTTCACCCCAAAGCAACCCCATGAGAATGCGATTTCCTTGAGCACAGTTTCCAGCATGAAATTAGGCCCTCGTTCAAGTGAGGGCCTAATATGTATGCTCAAGTGATCTTTCTCGCTATGATTATCAACATCATCCCAACAGCTAATTGTTTGTTTTTTCTCTACGAGCCTTGATACGTATAGACCCCTGTATTAGTCAAGGTTGAGGTAACTGCAGTTCTAGAAAACTCAAAATAATTAAAGCTTAAACAAGGTAGAAATACATTTTTCTTATGCATAAATGCAGGACATCCAGGACTAGTATGGAGGCTCCACAGTCATCAGAGAACCCAGAAGATTCCATTTTACTGTAGCACATCACCATCCTCAACGAGAAGTTTCCACCATCTGGTCCCCAAGATGGCAGCTCCAGCAGTTCTTTCCTAATTCTAGCCAGCCGGAAGGAGAAAAGAGGAAGGGAGGGTACGCCTTCTCCCTTGAAGGAAGGCCACTTCCCAGAAATTGCATATACCCTATCCATAAGAACCTAACACATGAGCACATCTAGATACAAGGAAGGTAGAAAATGTAGTCTTTATTCAGAATGGGCATGTGCCTACCTAACATCCCGTGTTTCCTCACGAGGACAAAGAGAATGGATATTGGAGAACATCGAGCATTCTCTACCACAACCCCCAAGCAGACATGCCAAACACATTTCATCCCAAGCAAGTGGGGATTTGAGGCCAGTCATTACTAATGATTATAAAAATCTTCCTGAATGAGAGTTGACAAAACTACATGCTTTTATTTAAAAATCTTTTAGTGCTACTAAAGTTCTCTTAAGTCAGATCATTTTGTCCACTATTGGAAAGAAAATAAAACATACACACAAGGAAGTTAGCTTATTCGCTGTCATATTCGAGATCTCACTTTGAAAGAATATCAAAACAATCAAGATTGTACTTAGGGCAATATTCAGTATTTAATTATATTTCACCATTTTTCCCCCCAAAGCCTTATTTTCTTCTTATGTGTTTTGTTTAAAAAATCTGCCTCTGACAAATGTTTGACACTTTCCATGAAATGTGACAGATATTAAGCCAAATTTTCCTCTCTCTTACCTTGCATCTATTCAATAAGCACAGGTCAGATTTGAGGGTAACTTGAACTCAATTGTTAACCATTTTATTAAAGAGGTAATTTTTCTGATATGTGTTCTTAGCCATCTGTATTGCATTCAAACATCATCTCTATGCCAACTTCCCTCTATAAATTCTTTCTCTGCTATGCCTGTGAGTCCCAAATTAAAACAGCAACTGATGAGTGTGGTGTGGAAACTATATGGAGCCCCCAGAGGAGCTGTCTGCAGGCTGTTAACCCTTCCTGCTCTGCTATTATTCCAGAGTAAGGCATGTTGTGCGTGCATGGAAAAAACAAAACAAGAAAACTCTTCCTGAAGACTGTTTAATGAAGATGAAAACTAACTAACTTCTTATGGATTTTCCAGGCTGATTTAAAAAGCGAGATATTTGTCCTGGGTAAGCCTCCTCGTAGCCCAGGGACGTCTAGGAGATCCTGCAGCTCACCTGTCAGAGGGCTCAGCGGTTCCCACAGGGTAGGGTCAAAACACCCCCACCTTGTGGCAAACATCCTGGCCACCCTCTCTCTGTGGGCTAGCTCTTAGTTGTCTTTGCTGCGACCTGGCAGTAAAGCAGGGCTGGAGATATCCTTGCGATGAAGTGACTGATGATGCGCTAGGAAATCAGATCAGCACGAAAATCCTATCCTTAGTCTTTGGATAATGTACTTTGTTTTTATCTGTGTGGGGGGTCTCCAAAATCCAAATGACATGATCACATTCTCCACTGTACAAATAAAGGTGTCATGTGCATTGTTTTCTATATCTGTCTTGTTTCTCTACTAAACCGCTGCTTTCTAGTCAGTTTTTAGTGCAAAGAACAAAACTGTTGCCAATCATATACTGACCTCACACAATTCCAGTAATGTTTGCTTCTGTGTCTTTGAGATTATTTGAATCTTTTTTTAATCCATGATCCTTGTTTCAAAAAAAGTTGCTCTGGTGATATGTGCTACATTCACTCAACGCCCTTCTCCCCCGTACTGCTCTCTGGACTCTATGTACTCCCATTTCCTTGACAGCTTTGATTGAACTTAAAGACCGAATTACTTTCCCTTAACTGCTTACTTCTGTAACATCTACAGCATTTTAAAATGAGTGGACTCCCAGTGATACTTTGAATTCTGAGGAATGCAGCCAGGAAGTTTGGGCATTATCATCCATGCATAAGTCAGGATTCCTTTCTCCATTTCTATTTTAATGGGCCCTGGTTTAACCTTAACTGGCCTATCCCATGGCTACGGTATTGCATTTCAAGTTCTGAAGGGCTAGATTTCAAAGCAGTTTTCCTTTTCCATTTTTTAAAAAATGTAGGTATTGTTCTATATTTATGCCATTTTGTGCTTTTTGCTTTGTGTAGTAAGATGTCGTTTTGTTGCTGAAGCAGAGATTTGTGTTGCCATAGAGAGAGAAGAATGTTGATTTGCAGAGATTCTTAGATTCCACTAAAAGGCCTCCCAGAGCCAAAACAAAAAGAAAGCTTTTCCCACAACTAACAGGGCCCATCCATAAATTTCCTAATGGGTCAATGAGATGGTATGCTTTGAATCGCCTTCAGTTTTTTCTTTGTCAGATTTTTACATAATGTATGATTACACATGTTTGTGTGGACCATAAATATTTTATTTTCTCTAGATTTAAGCAAAGCTGAGTTTTACCTTTATAATATAAGAAGGAAAAATAAACCTATAAAAATAAACATGGTAGTGTTATTAGGAGAATTGCATCTAATTCTGGTTGGCAAGTATCACAACTAACATTTTCTGGAAAAAAATTAACTTACAAACTTTAGAATTGTTTTAGTGATGCTTTCAAAGATTTTTCCACATTAACATTTAATGTAACAACCAATCCTTATTTAAGAATTATCTTAATACTAGAAATAGCTGGTTCTTTAGAGATACTTCTGCAGAATCACAGATAGATGGCTTTCAGACAGACTGTTTCACCGTCTGAGAAGTGTATATTTTACTGATGCCAGAGATTCTAGGCTATTTCAAACCAGCTTTCCTATGAACAGTGGTTTATGATTAGTTTGAACTTCAGAAATTAGCATGTGTTTAAAACCTGTCTATTTTATATCCATTTTTGACAACACTAAAAAGTAGCTACACTAAAAGAGAAAAAAAAGTGATTGTTACATTGCTAAGGGAAATTTTAAATATCTAGGATACCATGGAAACATCATGATGCTTCACTGAATTTTCTAAGGTAATATAAGCATAATATGATTCTTGCTGAAATTTTCCAGTACAGTGATTGTAATGTGTTAACTTAACTATCTTTTTAAGTTTACACTTACTGTAAGCCTCTCTGAATGTCACAAGTATATACTGTTCTATATTTATCTCAAAACCGCTAAGAAGTTATGAGTAATAGAAATGCCTCTAGCTGATAGTTAAAATAGAAATGAAGACACACCAAAGATACTGGTGGCTAACAAGTGATTCCTTCGCATGAATTTTAAACGTGAGAAGGGAAGAACATGGTCAAAAAACAGATGAATATCTATTCCACATTTCTCTGTGGTCTTTAAAATATCCTTTCAAAATTATTCCAGGCTGAAAGAACTTGGTGAGAGTGGACCAAAGGCAAAAACAACTTTCAGCTTGTTGCTGCCGGTGCTCACCACTAGGTGGCAATAGAGCGCAGACACATTGCACATCTTTTCTTAAGGTCTGGGGGGTTGGGGGGAAGCAAAAGACCGTCTCCTGAGATAATTCGCTTGAATGCCCGTACAGAACATACACACCTGCCTGAGGGATAAAACAAAGATGCTGGTTTTAACCGAGTTATGCCATCCATTCCACCATACTAATCTTTCTTCCAATAAAAAGTGCAGGTCAAAATTATTGTTTCTTATTTTTACCTATTTGTCATATTGAGAAATTATCCAATATCTTTGGATTTTCGTTTGCTAATTTGCAAAATGAAGTTCAACTATTACCATTACTGTTTCTGCATGATGGAGACGCGCAAGAGTTGACCAACAGATGTCAGTTGTCACAGCTCTCTGACAACTGAATGTGTGAACTAGCTAATGGGAACTTTTACATAGTAGAGGAAATATACCTGTGGAAATGTGGATTCCTTTACAGGTTTCCTAAGGGGGGGCAATACTGTCATCTTGTCCAATGCGTTGATTTCAGATACCAGGAAGCTGAGGGCCATTCCCAAAGTCATATAGCAGTCAATGCCAAAAGCAAAAGACACAATGGGTCCTTATAAATAAATATTAATGCTACTTATTCCTTTATTGGTCAAATGATTTTATAATAAATTAATTCAAATATTGTAATTAGTCATCTTTCCTCAAAATTGGCTCCTAGTTATCTGTGTTAACATGGAGGTGATTTTTATTAAAGGCATGCTTAGAAGAGTTCTAAAACTCACCATAAGGAGAGAGATACAACTTCTCTGCTAATAAAAGCTGTGATGAATTTGCCGAGCATGTGAACAGTATAGACAACTGATGATTTTCAGGGGAGAGGAGCAGGGTGTGAAGGATACGAAGGAAGGGAAAGGACATACTGGGAAAGACAGGTACAAGCAAGGACATTCGTGGATGACATACCCAAGAACATCAGTTCTTGGGAAACAGAGGTCAGTGGAACTAAGAAAGCCACATACTTACAGCAATAGCACAATTTCATAAATGTCAAACATTTCATAAATGTTCATTTGAATGATTTATGAAGTGGGTTGAACTGAAGGAATTAAACTAGTAGAATTAATAATGATGAGAACTAAAAGGGGATATTCAGATGTTAAAAGTAGATTGTTTTATATTATGAACAATTTTATTCTTAAAATGGTATTCATATTTTAACATAATGGAGCAATGAAATTAGATCAACCAGTTTTACCAAGCACTGGATGTCGTGATGTAAAGGATAAAACTTATACTCAATTTTTAAAATTGGGATGCTTTAGATATGTGGAAATAGGCACGTTATATTTAGAGCACAATGAAATATATCTTATAAAACATTTTCTTTTAATACAAGAACAAATAATATTTTCTAATTTGTAACTTCGTTGTGGTGTTGTGATTGTCTTCATGAGAGAACAGTAGCTATTTTGATGTGTAATTTGAAATGTGGCTTATTAGATTTTTTTAAGTTACTCTTGTATATACAGTATTTTTGAGTGACTAACATGAATATTTTCAAAATCAAGTGGCTTTAATGCATACTCTTGAGCCAGAAATTTTATTCCTGGGAATGTATTCTAAGGACTAGTTCAAAAGAAAATAGCTCTTTGTGTAAAAATGTTATAGACAACATTGTTATTTATGATAGTAAGAAACAACTAGACCAATCTTAACTTCAAAAGCAAAACAGAGAGAGAAACATTTAAGAAAACCGTGATATATAGACACATATATAAGGGAACATTATTCTGCAGTCATTTAAAATGAAAAAGAAGTCTGAGAAAAGAAGACTAGAAAATTATTACAAAATAGTATTAATAGCAATTGATATATACAAATATTATTTCTGCATAAAAGTTTAACACATTTATAAAGTTTTATTGGATTGGAATATAACTTGAAAAGATGTAATAGGATATAGGCTTATGGGTGACTTATCGTTAACCTCATTTATATATTTAAATTGACCTAATAGTATCTTGAATTAAATGACCTTAAAATGGGTGGGAAATGTTTTAGTCTTAATCATTACTAAAATAATATATTTTATAATTTTAATAATAAAATTATTAGTAATTTTATATTGATTTATAGGAATTAACTATTTCATGCTCTTAAGTCATACATGTGTCCAGTAATTCTTTCCTACTCTTTAGTTTTCAGTTTATCTATTTCATGCACAGACTATAGAGTGAAATTTCTAAGTTAGCAAATGCTTCTAATTAATAGATTCAAAGCTTAAAGTTTTAGTAATGTAAGTACCTAGACTTATGCTAGATAGAGAGCTTGGATAGGAAGTGGGTTGATAAAGGATTTAAGAAGGTGCAGATCATAGACTTATAGATTGAAAGGAACCTCAGAGTTCCCCATCCAAGCTTGGACCAGTGGGGTGTCTATGAAGAATTTGCAGGAAAAAATTCCCAGCCTGTCAGTAATCTACTCATAACTGTGGGAATCCAAGAGCTGGTCTTATTGTCCAAGGACAGGGATCTAATAACTAATTCAGTAGTCATCAAAGAATCACTTATATAAATGCCATGCAAACTTTGATTTTGTTATTTCGACATGTAGCTATCATTTAGAAGAGAATGCTTTTAAAATGTGTTGTGAATGAATTGTATGCATTTTTTTTTCCTAAAGGATTTAGGTAGTCAATATAAATTACACTGAATTTACGTATTCAACAAACATGTTAACTTTCATTCATTGAAATATTTTTGTGGATATATGGGATGCTAAGGTTTGTCATTTCCAATATTATAAGTATCTATTACAGATACTGGTCTTGATGCTTAGTTTAAAAAGAAAGGAAACTCTTTTGAGAGTTCAGTGCACTGGGAATTTCTACCAATATTTCTCTTCTAAGGTAAAATGTTACATGTTACCTGGATATTGTTTGTTGCATTCCATTTAAAGTTCTCTGTTTTCTCTTTTTAAAAATGCATGTGTTTTCTCCACATTGAGAACAGAGAATGTTAATTCAAATGTAGCATGGGATGTCTGCCTATTGATATTTTCATCTGTACTGTATGTGAAAATGTTGTCTGTGAAGGAAAAGTTTAAAGAATGAATGTGGAAAATTTGCTGTTAGACTAAATGTGGTTTTTTTCTGCTTGTCTGAGAAAACACTGGAGCATAAGGTTGTATGAAGATGTCTCTACTTCCTATTCTAGTGGTTTGGTGTCCATGTTTTTGCCATATTCCTGGCCTTTGAAAAATCAATGGGACTAAACCCTGACTTTTCCTCAAAGCTCAAGCAGACTAGATTGTAGATGTGTTCAAAACATCTGAACCTTGGTTATTTAGATTTAATTTTAAAGAACCTTTCAAAATATTTTAATTATTAATCCTGCAGAAACCCTTTATTTGGTTTTTTTTTTTTTTCCTTCCTCTTGGTTTTTTACAACAGGAAATATTAAATGTCAAGAAAAGTACCATGCCATTATCCAAATTATCTTTTAATTAGTACCAATTTAAACATTGATTACATTGAAAATCATTTCATTTCAGCCACAGCGTCCTGTGTTTACTCATGAAAACATTCAAGGTGGGGGGGAACCGTAAGTATTCTTCTATCTTCTAAATTCAAGACTAACCCTGACCCACAGCGTAGACAATTGATGTACCAAGACCAAAGATGGTACAACTTTTCAAGTGAAAGAGATCAAAATGTAACGAACATTAGACTTCCCAAATTAACAGAAATTGATGTATTCTCCATCTTTTATGACAGAGATCAGAAACTAATTTTAAAAACAAACCCTTGATTTTCCAGAGAAGTTTTTGATTGATGCACTAGAAAAACCTTCCAATACTGCACTGATTCCTGAGATGTACAAATCTGTCTCCGTCTGTGCTCTACTGGAGGCCATGTAACTACAGCTTTAAAGATTGTTTTTACACCTGTTCAGAGACTGTAGAAGTAGACCTAAATGTAAAAGTAGACCTAACGTGATGTTAATAACATAATTCCAAAGTTACACGCTTAGAAGTGTCTTTTCAATGTGACAGTATTAAAATCCTCACTATAATTCAGTTACATATTACTTCCACAGCACCAGGAAAATGCCTTTTTAAAGTTTCCTTTCAAATTCCTTCTCCTTTTTGATCCATAAATTAAATCAACTTGAAGGTGTTACACATTGTTTTTAAGATTCTCTCACCGAGACTGGTCTCACAGAGTACAGCCAGAGGGCTTTCTTGTCGAGGGAATGTCTGTATCATGAAAAGAACAGGTTAGAAGTAATAATCATTTAAAACTTAACTTCACTGGAAACTTTAAATATGACTTGTAATTCTAAAGTTGTTATTTCTTCTCTTATTCACGCAATGATAGAATGACATCACAAAGAGTCGATTCCAGGGCTGTTTAGGTTTCTTACATTACCAACACATTATATTTGTATTTAATAGCCTTTAAGGAGTTTATGAATGAAAAGGTGTGTTATGTTACACTATTTTTTATAATATGGAGTTAATACTTCCAACCTAGTCATTTGGTTGTTATGAAACCACAGAGCCCACCCTGGGAGAAGGTGCATTTTCAAAGTCCTGCTTTGGACATTATAAAACATTATAAATAACTCTTTATTAGATTTCTATTTGATTACAGCCTGAGTTAGTGGGATTATGGGGTGTCACTTGATCTCTTTCATTTAAAATATACGTTTTGAACGAAAGTAGGAACATAATGTTATGTCACTGCAACTAAAAGTTTTGATGAAATATATTACAGAAAAGGTTGCAAGCTATAGAGAAAGCTTTAGGTTTGGCTCATCTTCTCCTATTTAAAAGACACATTTCTTTTTGAGGCATCCTAACCCCACCACCATCATTCATTTCACCAGCACATCTTTCAAAACAGCATTTTTTAAATTGTAATTCGACTGCATTTCCTGTCTTGCAACACTGATTTTGAAAGCCAACAGAGGTAGGAGGATTGGAGGATTTCTGGTAGGAGGTTTGTTTATGTTTCCAGAAAACTTTTTTTTTTTTTTTTTTTTATGGTAGAATTAAACCAGAATGGTAAGTAAATTTTGACGAGCATGCTGGCTTTCATCATACAGAAATGAAGTAGGAGTCTGAGACAATTTTGGTTTCTTAGCTCTTGGGACCTTGAGATTCTTCAAGCAGCTGGGATTTGTGGACTTAAATAGGCCTGTCTCAGTGAATGCTTGGAGATGCGCCTGGGTGAAGGCTATAAAGCCTGAGAAGTTGAACCAGAGAATCAGTTTACCCAAAGTGAAAGATGCAGTGTGTATCCACAGAAATAATAGCCCAGGAATGGCCATCTCCCTCAAATGTGAAATAGCAAAAGGAACCATGTTGAAGTTACCTCTCCCCAGGGATATACAAAAGATATCATCCCTATACTGAGCAGCCTCAAATCAAACCCTTAACACAAGCCACGAAATAATTTGACTGCTATAAAGACCGACCCAGTGCACACATCCAAATTGGATGATGTTTGTGTTGAACACCTCCCAGGCTATTTGCACACTGCTCTGGGATTCCAGCTGCCTTTCTGCACCCTTCCTCACAGCCAGAATCCTCTTTCAACAAAAGACCTCAGAAACCCATTCTCAAAAGCATGTAAGTGGCTAAAAACGTTTACTAGAAGGACAAAGTATTAACAGGGGAAGAAATCTCTAATGTTGGAATTTCAGGCTTTGATACCAGGCCAAGAAAGATCATGTTTTCCGGGAGAGGGTGTTAGGACCCTGTCTTATCAGCTCTTTCCCAGACCCTCCTGAAGCCAACTTTTTCCAGGTACCAACCTGAAAAAGTTCACAGACAGGGAAGCCCGTGGATCAAAGTTCCTTATTTATGACTTGATATTTAAGTTCAAGTTTTGTTCTACCAAAATATGGTTTTCTGACTCAATAATGTAATTAGAAATAGATCATTCTCATTCCTGAGCAGTACTCAAAATTATCAACTTTTAAAACTGGTTTAAAATAATCCAGTGTCTTAGAATGTGGTTCTTATTTTCTTACATTAACCGAATGACATAATTTACAAAAGGCAGCAGAAACAAATTCACCAGTTTTTTTTTAAATTCTCCTCATAGTACTGATAATATTTTAGTAATATTATTAAGTAATAATAATTATTTAGTAATAATAATTATTATTATTAGTTTTCATGTTAACTGCATATTGAATTCTTCCTGACCTCCTCAGCTGCTACAGTTTCTATCTTCACTTTCCAAAATGCCAGTTCATGTTAATATTCATTAAAATACATGCTATTTTATTAGCAAAAATTCAATGTCTGAATTTGTTATTGGTCAATGTCACCATAATATATGCTCTCAAAAAATTCAGGCAGGGAAAAGAGAGTTGTAGCATTCAATTAGCCATCCTTCTTTATATAAAATTATTTTAAGGGAGAGTTTAAATCAAACACAATTTCTCCAGGACCCATTTTAAAAAGGAATTTATGTCCATAATCTACTGTATGAGATTGGCTCAGTAATAACTGAGCATAGGTTATGTTCACTCCATTTCATAGGTGAATTGCATCAGATTTTCAAATTCTAAAACCAGAAGACCCTTATTCAAACTATAAAACAAAACTGCTTTAAAGAATTTCTCTTGGCGAAAAAATAACCTTCCCTTTTATAGTAAAAATATGTCTGAGACATTTTGTACATTTTAATTTAGAATCATTTGAAAATTCAATTTGCAAGTCTCAGTTATTTGTTTTGATTATGGCTAGCTAAAACTCTGATTCCTTCTTGTTTTCATACAGCTGAGTAATGCAAATATCATCTATTTTATATTATGTACTACTATTAATGTCTGGATGATAAACATTATCACTGGACAACTGAAATGCAGGTCTGACTTATACATGTTAAAATATTTTTATCACGAATGTTACAGTCTTCCATGAATATTCCTCATTGTGAGTTTTGCAATGTTATTAGAGTTATCTAATTCCCATGAAAGTCTAAATACTTCTGTTTACTTTACATACTTACCAAAGACTCGTACTACCTAATATGTTAATAGTAATAGAAATGTCAAAGGTCAAATGAATACTGTACTATCTTCTATAGTTTCACAAAGGTGTAAATATTTTTTTTAAACACACCCTCTATCCTGTTTAAGGTTTCAGGCTCTGTATAACTATACTCCTAGGAACGAAGATGAGCTGGAGCTCAGAGAAAGTGATGTCATTGATGTGATGGAAAAGTGTGATGATGGATGGTTTGTGGGTACGTGTTCATTTCTTTCCAGACACATTTGGCTCTTATTGTTTGCTTGAGTTTGCTCACTTGCATGGTTTGCTTTCTCTGAAATCATAGTGCCTTTGATCTTTCCTGCATCCATATGCACAGAGTAATCCCAAAGCCATTGCATTTTTAATATAGTGTTTACTGCTTCAGGTATATGTGATGTTCTCCTAGTTCTATTTCCAAGTCATCTGAGAGATGAAAATTTCTTTAAATAGCACCAACCAGGAAAGACTGAGATCTCAGAACAACAACAAAAAAAAACATTCCCCAGATGAGAAATATGAATGCTCTGTTCAGTGGAAAATGTTAGTTGTTGACACTGAGAATCTAATTTGGGGCAGGGGAGGTGAGATTAAGTAAACAACCTGCCCATTTACTAAGTCTGATGTAGGTACCCTACAAGTCCAGTGACTCGCCTTAGCTTTAATTTGTGGTATGGTGGAGAGAAGTTCCACTTTTACCACTTAAAAGGCAATCCCATTTTACCATCTTGAAAGAAGACTAGAGGTTCTCTGAGAAAATATTTGTAGACAGAAGTATCACATACCAGGACACCCAGGAAAGAGGTGAAAAAGAAATTCATGCATAGGAAGATAGAGACCAAAACATGAGGGAACGGGGTTTCTACAGACAGGCTCGTCAGTGGCAAGATAAAGAACTGAGGCCACATTTGCAGCCACAGTATCTGATTCTACTTATACAAATTCCCATCTAGAAGAAAAGTAAGATGGCTTACCTACACAGGGGAAAAAAAGAAAAACAGTCATCAAACCAAGACAATAAGTTCCAGAATGTAAATGAGAAATGAAACTTTAGAGACCCATTCACTATTCGCACTGGAAATCCTAAAGAATTTAGTGCATTTACCAAAAAAAAGAATTTTTTTTACAAGGAATTATGTTATTTGAAGTCAAATGTGATCATAATGATGATCATTTGTGCACTTGGCTTGACTCACCATATTAGAAATCATGGCCAGTGATAGAACCCTCACCCACAATAGTGGTTCATCTTTTTTTTCTTTAGTGCCTTGGTAAATTGTTCAAAATTTCTATATTCTATTAAGGACTCTGGCAGTGCTATTTTTAACTGAATAATGCAGCATTGAGCATGATCTTCGAGGAGATAATAAAACTGTTCTGGATTTTGACAGTGTCCCAGATAATGTCTTAATGTCCCATCTGTGTGGAGGAGGCCTCCTGCCCCTGAACCGCCCCTCGCTCTTGTGCTGTGCCAGCCATCCTGTCACCCTGCCAGCCTCACCTTTATCCCCTATCCCTCAGCCCTGTGAGGTGGCGTTGGTGCCTGAGGCCTCCCACCCACCTCCTCAGTGGGATTGTCTTTCTCTGAGCACTTCTGTTTAGCCCGATGTGATGGAAGCTCATCATTCATGCGTCAGAGGCAATGAATACATCAGGCAGTACAGCTGAAAATGCTTTTGCTTTTGCTTGTCTTCATTTTTTTTTTTTTTTTTTTTTTTTTGTGGCTGGCTGGTACAGACAGTAAGTTTTGGGGGGTGGTTTTTGGCGGCCGGTCGGTACAGGGTAGCAAACCCTTGACCTTGGTGTTACAAGGCTGCACCGTAACCAACTCCTGTCTTCTTAAAGTGACTTTTCTTTCATCCGTTCCAAACCCTTCGGGGATTGCTCTCTGCCTTATCAGTGGAAAGTCTTCAGGCCCGCATATGTAAACTGATAGTTCATTGTTGTCACCGCCTTTCACTTATGGCTTTTATTTTCAGGAACCTCAAGAAGAACCAAGTTCTTTGGTACTTTTCCGGGAAACTATGTCAAGAGGCTGTGAATCACTCTCCCTCCTTATTTAGGCCACATTTCAGCAGCACATCAGCATAAACTTGCCTGAACCATCCCCGCAGGCATCCCAGTGTCATGCCTTACGGTTTCCGATAGCCATCGCCATCTCCACCTGCCACCAAACCACCAGCAGAGGAACTGCCACCGTGAGCCTTGGGAAGACACGGCAGACTTGCTTCCACATGCAAGTGCATATCCCCGCTTTCTGCTCCAAACTTTGAAATGTCAATATGTGGGATCAGAAAGAAAATTATTATACTTAAAAAGGGTAAAATATTTGAGGCAAAAACAGAAAGTGCCTCCAGGAGGCTCTCTGGTCTCATGGTTGTATTTCAACATCTCTGAAAGATGTTCTCCCCTCAGGCAACCAGAAGATTGTTTATTATGAAATGCTGTGGTTTGCATTTTCACATTCTTAGCTGAGCAGTCTATTTTTCTTTCACGAGTTTGCCTAGTGTCCTGGTTTACACAATATGACAACTGTACTTCAGCTACTATTTGCCTGCACTTATGTGTCGTGATATGCACAGTGATTACAAAATCTACAGCGAGAGTAGGAAAGTTAATTTGGAAGAATGTGATTTTGTTCATTGAATGTGAGTTTTCACATAGGAGTCTTTTCCTACAATTTCTTTGTACTTTTTAGAAGTGCAAACAGTGAGTGAGAGCTGTTGGTAATAATCATAAGAAAACAAGAGGTTTAGCTAGTCTATGGAAAAAAAACTATTGTGTTGTAAAGTTGCATTGCTATTTTATATTAAAATGTAATAATCAGCATCATGAACAATGAGCTCTTAGTGTTTTATTTATCTGATAAAATTTAAATAAAAACAGTGTTAGTGAGAGGTGCAAAGAATTATTCTAACATAGACACTTGAAAGTATCTGTAAGCAATATTCCTAGGTAGGATTTCACTGTGTGTACGCATACACATTTGAGATTATATAAGAATATATAGTCCATATGATATGTTGTACATTTTATGGACATGTAAAAGAATCCCACACATTATTTTATAGAAATAGAGTACTTCAGAAGCATCATAAGTATTAAGGCTGGTTTTAGCAAGGATTATGATCAATACAATTATTTTTACTATGATGATTATTTTTCTTCTATGGAACTCAGAATCCTGGCTACATTTGAGGACAGGAATATGTTGAGCCTGATTTTCCTGGTGTGTGTAATATATTTCCTAGAAATAAATTAGGCACTTTTTAGTGATGATGTTAAATCATTCAGGTTATATTTTCTGCCCCGAAGCAGAAATTTACAAAATGATATTGGAGCCTGAAAGATTTAATATGGTTAACAGTGCCTGAATTACACATACCCCAAGAACTAGCTTTGTATTTCTTATGACTTTGCATAAGAACTATTCATCTTTGGATCTTGAGCACCTTATAGAAAAAACTTTTTATGGCATTTCTTCTGTGGACAGTGATTGACCTTTTCACAATGTACGTAGACGCTAGAATTTTGTACATATGTTTGCTCTTTTTTTGTACAGACTATTTAGTTGTTGAGAAAACAGGGGAATTTCCTAATTTGGTCTTTATCCTGCACTTAAATTAAGCTAAAACACTTTCACCAGATTATCCTTTACAAATTTCAGATATCACAAGCACGCCTTGATAGTGCGATTCTGTAAGATAGCACTTATGCAAAAGTTTATGAATTAAAAGATCTTAGCAGCCAAACTGAAATGTACATAAATACTGACTACAGAAGAATTTTATTAGGAAGAAGGTACAGAAAAATCTTTGAGTAGCCTACCTTGATTACTGTTAAGTTCAGAACCAGCTTTATATTTTAAAGGCTTTGGGTTTGAAATTAAGTCAACTGCATGCAGCTTTACAGATAAAAAAAATAACTCTTTGATGCCATTTATGAGAAAAAACTTCAATATCTGTTGCCTGTCATATTTACGAAATATTACTGTTTCTACTCTCTGTATCTGATTTTAAAATTAAAAACATTCATACCCAGCTTTCAGGTAATTGACTCTGAATTCTTACAAGCAAAGGTCATTGTGTTTTTCTTGAATAGACATCTAATAAATTTTGCTTGGAAGTGTACTTCAGTTCTTCTGCTTGACGTTTATCCTTACCTAAATTGTGTATTTTATTCCAATTTTTAGTTAAACTAAGAGAAAATGCATTTTCTCTGTGTTCCCTTGACACACAAATGGAGAAAAATGTGTCATCATCAGCTCAGAGAGGAGTTATCTTAAACCCACCACCAAGGCTCATTTGCTAAACACTTTAGCTAAAATTGCTCTTCAGCTAAAACAGTACATTCTCAAGTATTTCTGCCTCAAAAACAGCTATTTTTTTCGAGGAGTTAATTACAAGAAGTTGTAAGTACTTTCCCAATTCAGCTATCTTAATTTTAAAATCCTTGCCCTAAACAGTTTTAGCACCAGTGGCCTAGCAGTCTCTGTTGATACCCACAAGCTTTCAAAGAATTTCAAGTTATATGCTGTACTGGGATCATTCCTTTCTGTCACACAAGTAGATAAAAGCTAACTTTCCTCCTTGGATCCTTTCCGGTATACCTTAGTCCCTTCTTGCTCTGTGTTTCAACCCTTTTCTATATCTATCAAATATTCAGAAACACAAACACGCCTCTCTTGCCAACTCAGTTATCAAAAATTTTTTGTCCTTCTGTTTCACCTTAATACCCACTCTGGTTCCCTGCATTCCACTGGATAATTTTCACTTCATATTAGCTTTTCACTAAAATGCAGAATAGAGCCCGTAATATTCTTTTGGTCCAGTTTTCATCCGAGCATTTAGGGATAATTTAGGTAAATCTGAATCTAGCCATCCAGGTCAGTGGTAGGGCAACAGAAAGGGACCATCTGATATTCATGTGCCAAATTTTAATCCCTCCTTTGCCTACACCATCACTAAAAACAGACATGTCCCTTTCTGACTTGATCAAAAGCAGAAAGAACTTGTTTGAGTAACTGTCTGTTTTCATAATCATTCACTGCTTAGTCTCTCTTTGTAGGTGGTCAGTTTTTGTGGCCTGATGATTTCTTCCTACTGTTTTTCAGATCGCAACCAAAAAAGCAGATATTCTTTAAAGAATCATTTGTTCAAATGAGACTAAGCACTCCACCAACTTTCAAGTGCCTGCTTATTTAAATAATCACCCCCTTCCAGATTGTAGCCTTCTAACAGTTGATTATATAAATTATGATTTCAGATTATTTACTCATTATTAATGATTAGGGTCAGAGCACAAGCAGAGATTGGCATTATTAATAAATGGCCTACAGCAAGGATTGGCAAAACCATGGCCTGTGGACCAAATTCAGCCCGCTACCTGTTTTTGCATGGCCTGCAAGGTAAGAATGGTTTGTACAGATGAATGCTGGTGAAGGATTTGCTGATAGGGAATGCTAAGTTTAAACCCCAAATCAGTAAAATGCTATCTCCCCAGAAAAATACTTTCTTTCTTTTCATTAGTAGGTCTATATTAAACAATTGTACCCTATTATTATGATTATGTTCTTAATCTAATCAATAAAAAATCAGTGGAAATGTGTTTTCTCTTTCTTATGCAGTATGTACGTAATGTCCTCAATTTTGCCTCCTGGCCTACAAAACCTAAAATATTTACTATCTATTCCTTTACAGAAAAAGTCTGTGGACCCTTGGTCTATGCTAATTGTTAGCAACAAACCTGGAAACTGACCAGAGAAAAAGGACTATTGAACACCTGCTAAATACCAGCCTGTTACCTATACATGTTCTGTGTCTTTATCCTCACAACAAATCTAAGAGGAGATCTGCTTTATACCCATTTCATAGATGAGAAAGCTGAGACTCTGAGAAGTTAAATAATTTGCCTAAATGCATAAGGTATTATACATAATACATGATGGAAATCGGATTCAGAATCTGCTGTGTCTGTCTCCCAAGCCCGTGCTCTTTCTTTTAAACCACCAAGGTTGTGCCAAACGCATCGTTGATCAAACTGTGCACTCAGAGTTAAACAGCAACCTCTGTCTACCTCTACCCTCTCCACGATCCCCACAAACTCTGCTATCATAACAGCATCTCAGTACGCACAGGATAACAATAAAGAATACGCTCAATCCAGCACAAGTGTCTCCTTGAGAAAAGCTACCTTTGGTTTCTAAAAGTACACAGTAAGCAGCGAAGATATAATTTCAGTAGTTAACGGGCATTAACTGAGCACGAGCCTGTCCATGAGGTGTGACTCACTAAGGCACCAGTGAGCCATCTCAGCAGCTGGTGGCGCTTTGGGGAAGTGCTGGTATTGTTGAGCTATTTGGAGACAGGCAAGCCCAGTGTGCTCTAGGAACGTGGTGTGCTTACTGGACATCTTTTAAATATACAAAGCCCCAGGATACACTAGCCATTCTCTGCTGGATGACTCAATAAGTGACCCAGAGCCTTAGCTCACTGCTAAAATCAGCCCCTCCGTAGCTCAGGAAAGTTCCATCTCAGCTCATATATCCTGACCCCCAAAACTTTTGGTACAAGACAGAAATCTGCCTAGCAAATCTTCACCTGTTCCTTTGGGGTTTCTTGTTTCATCCTTTCCCCTAAAATATGATGGGTGACTCAGTTGTCCCCGTGTCTTCCAAAAATAAGTGCCATTTCAAATAAAACTCTTGTTACCATTAACAACACCAGTGGACAAGTGTCAAATCTTGTCCTGATACTGCAGAAAGCTTAAGAAGGACTTTTTTAAGTGTTTTCCTTTTTTAATTACACAAGCAATAGATGCTTATTGTAGGAAAAATTTTACAATGTAAATGAGAAAAAAGAAGAAACATGGATTCACTAAGGGTCCCTTTTAGAGTACAATCACACTTTGGAATATATCCCTTCAGGGTATTTTTCTGCATATTTATATTAATTTGAAGGCAAAAATGAAGTCATACTGAACATATTGTTTTAAATCCCACATTTTTTCTTGAACAGGACTCTGAAGTCATGTTTTCAAGTCAATATGACATTACCAAGGTCTATAAAAACAGTGAGAAAAAGCCAAAGTCAATCCCCAGTATTCATGAAAATGCAATTAGTTTAAAACCACAAGGCAAGAATTGCAAAATTACCACCAGGCTAGAAAATCTACTGTAATCTGGAGAATTGGTAGAGGAAGCAAAGAAAAGATGGAGACAAGAAAAGAGATATTTACTGTCTCCCTCCCATAAGCATTCACATGCATTAGGCATCTTTACAGCTAAGAGGTGGCTAAAGAAAGACGATAGCTTGGGGAGTGCGGCGCTGGGAGCACAGCGGCGCTCCCGCCGTGGGTTCAGATCCTATATATGGTTGGCCAGTGCGCGCACTGGCTGAGCGCGGTGCGGACGACACCAAGCCAAGGGTTGCGATCCCCTTACCGTTCACAAAAAAAAAAAGAAAGAAATGTGGGAACTGTACACAGTTGATATAACATCCAAGCCATCCTGATGGTGAACATAGTGCACAAGTTTTGAATCAAAACTGACACAGCAGATTATAATTTATTTTGGAAGTAGATATATTTCAGAAAAATTAGATCTGCAATATTTTTTTAATGTACTAGCACAGTGCTTCTCACCCCAGGGGCGATTTGTCCCCTCCCAGGTAACATTTGGCAATTCATGGAGACATTCGTGGTTGCCACAACTGTGGGGTGCTATTGGCATCTAGGGTGCAGAGGCCAGGAAGGTTGCAAACTTCCCACAATGCACAGGACAACCCTCACAACTAAGAATTATCCAGCCCAAAATGTCTATAGTATTGAGGTTCAGAAGCCCTGCCCTTGATAACTCATACTACCTAGGAGAATCATATTGTAAATCACTTTAGGAAAGACTTCTTCTAATCCAGAATTAAAGAGCTGAGCGCCATGGCCATAATGGTCTCCATCTTCTGCTCTATGACTGGTAGATCAGGATCCTTTGGTGGAAAGCAGCCCTTCCACCCAAATTCTGGAGGCAAGGCCAGAGTACATCTAGGAAAGAGTAAGATAATAATTGAGTATGATGAGGTGTAAGCTAAATGAGTGCTTGAAGATAAAGACTAATCTCTGGAAATTGTCTCTGGACAAAATGACCACTGTAAAAGCATCTATGTCTGATGCTCAAGCCAGCCCAGAGCAGAGAGGCAGTTGTCACCTGGGGTGACCTCAGAGACAACGTGGGGAGCCAAAATCTGGGCGTGTGAGGCAAGACAAGTTTGGTTATTAGTAAGCAGGTCACAAGCTGCATGGCATAGGTGGCATAGAAAAATTCCACCTCCCTCTGGAAGACATGCAGACTCTAGGAAACTCATGGCAAGACTAACCTGGGCTCTCAGTGAAAAATTCAGTGATGCCACCTCGTCAGGCTTACAATGGGGCATCCGATTGTGCCCCTTTATCATTCGCACTATATGCAATATGAGTCATACCTTTGTTTCTAGCAAGCACAGTGGGACTCCTCTCTAGGAACATCTGCAATAAGAGTAACTGTGTGTTTAAATACAAACCAGGAACTTGGTCTTTCCTATGGGCCAAATTATGTCTCCAAAATATATACATTAAAATCCTAACCCCCCAGGACATCAGAATGTGACTGTATTTGGAGACTGGGCCTTTAAAGAGGCACATAAAGTAAAATGATGTCATATGGGTGGGCCCGAATCCAATATGACTGGTGTCCTTATAAGAAGAAGAGATTAAGACACAGATGTGCACAGAGACAAGACCATGTGAAGACACAGAGAGAAGACAGCCATTGGCAAGCCAAGGAGAGAGGACTCCAGAAGAAATCAACCCTGCCAACACCTTGATCTCTGACTTCCAGCCTCTAGAACTGTGAAAAAATAAACTTCTGTTGTTTAAGCCACCCAGTCTGTGGTACTTTATTATGGCAGCCTCAGCAGACTAATACAGTCCTTCTCTCAGCTACACCCATTTCTGCCCACTCCTGTGCTCCCCAGTTCTCAGTGGATGATATATGCAGAAGACCTATCTTGTTCCAGAGGGTGATGGCCCCTCCTCCCAACCCCATCCTCAATTTGAGATTCGCATATAAAAATAACATATAGCAGAGGATAACTGTTGAGTAGTTCAGTTTATACCTCCACAGAAAACACTCCTCTCCCCTACACACACAAACCAAACACACACACACACGCAGAACACCCCAATAAAAAACAACCAGAGTTTTATTCAGTAATGCAGGAGAAAAGTTCTAGGTTCCCAGGGGGTAAAAATTTAGCAAGGTCTTCTCATTCATTGTTAATTACACACAAACTTGCATAGACTGGGAAATCCACCTTCAAGAAGCTCTATCTCAGCTAGTAGAGGTATTCCTCCACGGGGAGATAAATTCCTATCTCTGATGTTAACTTTCTCCATCATCTTTACATGTCTGCATATTAATCAGAGCCAGATGAGTACCTCCAATGAGTTTAGAACGTTTTGTAATAAAATATTTCAAGGAGTCTTGGGTCATTGAAAAACATTTTGCTAAATCATTAGAGTATACGAATAAGTATTGAAGCACCATCTCTTTTTGATGAATTCATTGAATGCATCTGGGGGCCAAAGCTCTCTGTAGGGGATCTATCTATACCTATTTCTGAATTTTTTTTGGAAAACCTTCAGAAATCTGAGTCCCTAAGTATCTTAGTCCATTCAGGCTGCTATAACAAACTACCGTAGACTAGGTGGCTTATAAACAACAGAAATTTATTTCTCAGAGTTCTAGAGGCTGGGAAGTTCAAGATCAAGGCACCAGAGTATCTAATGTCTGGTGAGGGCCTCCTTCCTCACAGACAGCCATGTGCTCCCAGTGTCTTCACATGGCAGAAAGGGAAGAGAGCACTCTGGGGTCTCTTTTATAAGGGCACTAACTCCATTCCTGAAGCCTCCACTCTCAGGACCTAAAGACCCCACCTCCAGATATTATCACATTGGGGATTAGTATTTAACAGATATATTATTTGAGGGAGGACACAAACATTCAGTCTATAGCACCAAGTTTTGTAAAGGCTTTTTCTGTAGTGGCAACACCCTCAATAAGAGGCACTAGATGTTTATAATTGTACAACTTGGAAAAGATGAGCTGAAAAGGAAAAAAGAACAAGAAATGGATACCTGGAGCTCTTCACATGATGCTTCAGGCAATCAGATTCTTTTGAGATCTCTAATTGGCATCTAAATCCACACCTATTTGATCTACTTTGTTTCACCATATATCCTCAATAATTTACTTAAAGAACCAATCTCAAATGCACTCTCAGAAGAGCTTTCAAAGGAAGTATCAAAAGTCTGCTAGTTTCTTCCACAAGGGACAGAGGATGTCATTAAAACTATCAACTGTGTTTATAGGTCGTGAAAACTATCAACTGAGTATATAATGAATACACGTATATTTTATGGGAAGCATTAAATATTAAAAGAAAATGAGCATTAGTAATATCAGAAGTTGTTAATTGGATAATCTGAAAAATCAGTGATATTCACTGGGGCACACATGTATATAAGGCCAGGATGAAGAATTTATAGATAATACTTATCCCAAAAAAATCTCCTTGGAGAAAATGTCAAGGAATTGGTATGCCTTTGCTGATGACACTGACTATTCTTTAATCATATCGAGTAAAATTGGTCACAAAGTTAGATTGGCATAAACATGCAATTTATTGGGTCTGTAGAGCGCTGCCAACCAGTAGCACTTATTTACTGCTATTGCTCAAAGATAGCTTGTGTTTGATATCCACTGCCATTGTTTGTTTGTTGTTTGTTTTTCTACAGATGAGCTTTGATAGAAGGAATAGGATATCAAGACCAAAATTCCACTCAAGCTAGGCATTCAAGGCATTCTGGCTTGACATTTCCTGACTGAACGCCACCAACATCTCAACTAAGTGCCTCTGGGGGCTGGGACTCAGAGCTGTTGACGCAGCAGACATAGCTCTTTGATAATTCCACTGAGCTCATCTTGGTGACTCAATGTTGATAGAGTGCATTTAATTCAAAACAAAAGAAAACACACACAAGACATAAAGCTATTTCAGAACCTGATAAGTCACCACAGACCAGACCGGGGGCATGAGATTTGCTTTTTTAAAAAATAAGAATGGCCCCTTCAAAGGCTGCTCCTGTACAAACTAGCCAGTTGTTAGACAGCTTATCAGAGTTGCTGATAGTATAGGCCTCTCCCTAGAATTACTGGCATTTTCCCCCTAACCCTTCAGTAAAGAAAGCTGGTTGCTGGCAGACAAAAATGAGTTGGAACTAGCACGTTTATCTTTGACCTGCTTCCTAGGGAAAACACCAGTATATTTTATTTGTTCAAAGTAGTTATACTGAGGTCCCTAAAAATCATCTTTCTTTCTTTCTCTCTCTCTCTCTCTCTCTCTCACTCTGTTTGTCTGCGTCTCGCTGTTAGTGGAGAAATCTCAAAATGTTACAGAACTGGGCCGACCCCGTGGCGCACTCGGGAGAGTGCATCGTTGGGAGCGCAGCAGTGCTCCTGCCGCGGGTTCGGATCCTATATAAGGATGGCCGGTGCGCTCACTGGCTGAGCGCAGTGCAGCCGGTCACAAAAAGACAAAAAAAAAAAAAAAATGTTACAGAACTCTGAGTTCAGTGCTTTCTAGACCTCCCACCCACACAACATCTCTCAACACACACACTCACATACAGACAAACACACACACGCTATGCCTTTAGTCAGCGGTCAGATGATATGACAAAAAGCTTAGCAGACATCTGCTCATGGATTAATGGGCATGGTATTTCTTTCACTTCAAAGATAAATTGCTAGACAGCTGTATTGAAAACCACAGCTTACTTCTCAACACTGGTGATGCATAGATGAGATGACCTATTTTCAAAACGGGGTCGTGAATAATCTTCCTACTTCAGGAGCCATTGTTTCCCTGCAAGAAAAGATTTAAAGCAATAACAAGGACCACTGTGTAAACTTCAGATCCAAGTATCTAAGCCTCCTTTCGACTGTGTGTGGGTGCTGATAATAAAATACTATTTGAGAATTGTTCTGGAGTTCAGAGTTTACAAAATAAAAAAGTATAAGAGAATGAATGTTTTGTTTTGCCAATACAACTCCTGTCAAAACTATGAAAAGTATATATTTGAAACTCAGACTCACATAGCTTCCTAAGGAAGCGGCCCTGAACTGATGACAACTTCAATTAGCTTGTAAAATAGGTGTAATAAAAGAATAAGGGACTGGCTGGTCAGCTCAGTTAGTTAGGGCATGGGGCCAATAACATCAAAGTCCAGGGTTCAATCCCTGTACCAGCCAGCTGACAGAAAAAAAGAGAGAGAGAGAGAGAAGAGTAGCACATGATGTTTATCCGAGAAGTAAATGAGATAAAATGCACAAGTAGTCTAACACATAGTTGGCACCACACGGCTTGTTCCTTGCCCTTCTTTTCCTTTTGAAGTTACCATTTTAGATGATTCTGCTTAGCATCAAACTGTCGAATTTACTTGTCAGATCCTCTTGGCCACATTGCCAAGTTTTATCAGTCTAGATGTTTGAAGAAGACAATAAGAATATGGCATTTAAAAATAGGTTTCAAATCAATAAGAGATTTTTAAAACAGATATTGGGTAAAACAGGTATTATAATTTTGCACAAAAAGGTGACCTGTTCTTAAGAATTAAGTGACATAAAAACAGAAGCCAGAAATAGAAAAGGAACAGAGCACAAAAGTTGGTTACAGGACTACCACTCAGTATCTATTTTGATGGTTCCCCCACAGAGACCTCATTGATGAGAGGCTGCAGGGACACTACTGACACTGAGGGGTGATAGATGTATAACCAGACCAGTAGTCTAGAACCTGGAATTATAGACCCCTGCATTCTGCCCTCATATGATCTGTGACATTGAGAAAGTTATGAGCACAGCCAGGATGTCAATATCCTCACTGATAAAATGAAGAAAACCAACAAAATCATCAAGATCTTTCCATTAGTAATCTGTCCATGAAATCTTCATGGAAAGTACTTCAGAAAAAATACCAACAGACTGATTGGCAACCTGGATATGGTTCGCAAAGAAGTAGATATTCTTAAAACTAGTTCTGAGGCTAGAAACTCTGCATTAGAATGAGTGACTAGAGGCCAGACTGCAAGCTCAGCCTCCTACAAGAGCAGGTTCAGCCAACAGTAGCATACAGCAAAGGGCATTAAGAAGAGAAAATTTTGTCTACATCATTTTCACAATGTGATACTCTGCCGTCACTGTTGTCAACACCAAGGCCTTCACCAAATATATTCCCTGGTCTATGGACTTCCCAGCCTCTGAAACTTTCTCTCAATTTTTGCTTTGTGTGTTTTAAAACTCTGTTGTGAAGACACCTGGCCAGCCACCTCCCAGGCCCCTACCCAGCTCATGCATAAGGCAAGACCCTGCACCGTGCTGCCACTGACAGGGGAGGCCCCAAGCAGGCAGGTGGGAGACCCAGCCAGCCCACTGCCAAGCCCCCTTCCCTGCCCATGCACAAGGCAAGACCCCACACCACAGCCACAAGGCCTTGCACAGCTTTCGCCGAGGCAGCCCACAGCATCCACCACCACAGCTACTACTGTTGCAAGGAAGTCTTGCTGCCTTAGTAACATCTACAACCACCATACAGTTGACCCACCACATGTTTGGGTCACATTGACACAAGGAGGGTCACTCGGGGAGCCTGGAAAAAGAGGAAGTCTTTCTCCTCAAAGTCCATTCCAGAGAAATAAAAGAAGCAATTGATCTACCAGATGTCCAGAAATCAAAGTAGAGATACTAGAAATATAAAAAAAAATCAGAAAATATGACACTGCCAAAGGAATTCAGTAGCTCTCAAGTACCAGACCCTACAGAACAGGAAACCCTTGAAATGACTGAAAAGGAATTCTGAGTAATTATCTCAAGGAAGCTCACTGTAAGACAACACAAAGAAATGAGAAAGAAATATCTAGGATATGAAGGAAGAAATTTACAGAGAGATTAATAACTTAAAAAAGAATGTAGCAGAGCTCCTGGAACTGAAAGACTCATTCAGAGAACTTAAGCAGCAGATGAGAACAAGCAGAAGAAAGAATTCTCAAAGATGGTCTTTATGACCCAGGCTGACAAAAAAAGGAAAAAGGAATTTTTAAAAATGAAGAATGTCTAAGAGAGCTAGCAGACAACCTTAAGTGCACAAACATCCAAATCCTGGGTGTTCTTGAAGAGGAGAAAAAAGGTAAAGGCATTGAAAATTTATTCAATGAAACAATAGTGGAAAACTTCCCAGGTACAGGGAAAGACAAAGACCTTCAGATCCAAGAAGCTCAAAGATCCCCAGACAGATTAAATCCAAAAAGATCTTCCCTGAGACATATTATAGTCAAACTGACAAAGCTCAAAGCAACAAGAGAAAAGTGTCAAATCACTTACAAGGGAGCCCCCATCAGACTAACAGCAGACTTATCAACTGAAACTCTATAGGCAAGAAGAAAATGAGAAGACATAGTCAAAATACTAAAGGAAAGAAACTGCCAGCCAAAAACACTACATCCAGCAAGGCTCTCCTTCAGAAATGAGGGATAAATAGTGTATTTCCCAGACAAACAAAAATTGTGGGCATTCACTACCACATGAGCAGTCATGCAAGAAGTCCTCAAGGGAGTCCTGCATCTGGAATTTGAAAAACAATAGTCAGTACCATGAATACACAAGTAAGAACAAAACCCATGACTAAAACACAAATGCAGAGTTCCGGTCAAGATGGCAGAGTAGTCAGTTCCTGGTGGTGCTCTCTCCCATGGAGCAAGCAATTTACTGCTTGTGAGGAGCAGTGACAGAGGACCTAAAATCTGTGCTGGAGTGGACAGGTGCCACCCACCACAGGACCCCAGTTCAGGTTGTTCCTCATTCTGTAGAGAGACTTTAGAGCTTCTGGGCCCACCTGCCCTGAGCCTGCCCTCCGGAGAAAGCAGGCGAGGCCAGGGTAGGACTTGCAGATCAGGACATCCCGTCTCTGTGAGTGACCTGAGAGGCTCCGAGCTCCCAAGCCCCAAGCTAGATGAGCCAGTGAAGGCAGGTGGGGCAGGACTTCTGGTCTAGGCTAGTTTCTGCTGTCCAGAAGCAGCAGTCCCTTCAGGATCCAAGCCAGACATCAGGGTGAAACAAGTGGACTTTAGCCAATGACAAAACACGAAAGGAAAGACACCAGAAATATGAAAAATCAAGTAAGTATATCACCACCAAAGGAAATTAATAACTTCCCATAGAACAGGAAGTCTTTGAAATGACAGACAAGGGATTTAGAGTAACTATTCTAAGGAAACTAAATGAGATACAAGAAAACTCAGTGAAACAACACAGTGAAATGAGAAAAAATATACAGGATCTGACAGAAGAAATGTACAAAGAAATCAATGCCTTGAAAAAGAATGTAGCTGAGCTTGTGGACCTGAAGGATTCATTCAATGAAATAAAAAACACAACAGAGAGTTTAACCAGCAGACTTGAACAAGCAGAAGAGAAAATTTCTGACCTGGAAGACAGGCTGTTTGAATTATCACAGGCAAACCAGAAAAAAGAAAGAAGAATCAAAAAAATTGAAGAACATTTAAGAGAGTCAACTGACAACCTTAAGTGCTCAAAAATCCGAATCATGGGTATTCCAGAAGGGGAGGAAAAAAGGAAATGGCACTGAAAATATATTCAATGAGATAATAGCAGAAAACTTCCCAGGTATAGGGAAAGTCACAGATCCCCAGATTCAGGAGGCCCAAAGATCACCAAACACCTTCAACCAAAAAATGTACTCTCCAAGACATGTGATAATCAAACTGACAAAATTCAAAGACAAGGAGAGAATCTTAAAAGCTGTAAGAGAGAAGTGGCAAGTCACCTATAAGGGAGTCCCAATCAGAAAAACATCAGACTTTTCATCAGAAACTCTAAAAGCCAGAAAATAATGTGATGATATATTCAAAACACTAAAGGACAAAAATTGCCATCCAAGAATACTTTACCCAGAAAGGCTATCCTTCCAAAATGAAGGACAAATAGTATATTTCTCAGACAAACAAAAACTGTGGGAGTTCACTACCACACAACCAGCCCTATGAGAAATTCTCTAGGAAGTACTGGGTTTGATACCACAAAAACAACCATCACGGTGATGAACACACAAGAAAGAACAATACCTACCAGCAAAACAAAAGTGCTAACAAAAGAGAAAAAATAGTTTATCTATAACCCCAAGAAACAAACAAATACAGAGGACAAACAGAAATTTGAAAGAACAGAACAAAAGATACTTAAGACATCAAAATAAAATCAGTATAATGCTAGGAGTAAATTAACAGCTTTCAATAATAACTCTGAAAATGAAGGGACTAAATTCCCCATTCAAAAGACACAGACTGATTGACTGGATTAAAAAGATGGACCCAACAATATGCTGTCTCCAAGAGACTCACTTGACCTGTAAAGACACACGTAGACTAAGAGTGAAAGGATGGAAAAAGATATATCATGTAAGTAGAAATGAAAAATGAGCTAGAGTAGCTATTCTTATATCAGATAAAATAGGCTTTAAAGCAAAAACCATTAAAAGAGATAAAGATGGCCAATATATAATGATAAAAGGATCTATCCATCAAGAAGACATAACAATCATAAATATGTATGCACCTAATGTCAGAGCAGCCAGATTTACCAAGCAAACACTATCAGATCTAAAGAAAGAAATAGACACTAACACCATAATAGCAGGGGACCTGAACACCCCACTCTCATCATTGGACAGATCGTCTAGGCAAAAAATCAACAGAGAAACACAACACCTAAACAATACTTTAGACCAATTGGACTTGGCAGATATCTACAGAACATTCCACCCAACAACCTCAGAATATTCATTCTTCTCATCAGCACATGGAACACTCTCCAGGATACACCACATGTTAGGTCACAAAGCAAGTCTCAACAAATTTTTAAAAATTGGAATTATTGCATGTATTTTTTCTGATTACAATGGATTAAAATTAGAAATCAATAATAAACGAAACTCTGAAAACTATACAAACTCAGGGAAATTAAACAACATTCTACTTAATGACATGTGGGTCCAAGAAGAAATTTAAAAGGAAATTTAAAAATTTATTGAAACTAATGAAAATAATGACACATCATACCAAAACCTGTGGGATACTGCAAAAGCAGTATTTAGGGGGAAATTTATTGCATTAAATGCTTACTTCAGAAGAATGGAAAGATGGCAAATAAATAACCTAGCACTTCACCTTAAAGATCTACAAGAACAAGAACAATCCAAACCTAAAGTTAGTAGATGGAAAGAAATAATTATATCAGAGCAGAGCTAAATGAAATAGAAACACAAAAAAAAATACAAAAGATCAATGAAACAAAAAGTCGGTTTTTTGAAAAAATTAATAAAATTGACAAACTTTAGCAAGACTAACTAATAAAAGAAGACCCAAATAACAAAAATTAGAAATGAAAAAGGTGATATTACAACTGATACCTCAGAAATATAAGGAATCATCTGTAACTACTATAAACATCTATATGCCAACAAATTTGAAAATCTGGAGCAAATGGATAAATTTCTGGATGCATACAAATTACCAAAACTGAGCCAAGAAGATATACAATATCTGAACAGACCAATAACAATTAAAGAGATTGAAGCTGCTATCAGAAGGCTTCCAACAAAGAAAAGTCCAGGACCAGACAGGTTCACTGCAGAGTTCTACCAAATCTTCAAAGAGGAACTGATACCAATTCTCTACAAACTCTTCCAAAAGATTGAAACAGACGCCATTCCCCCAAACTCATTCTATGAAGCAAACATCACCCTGATACCAAAACCAGACAAAGATGCATCAAAAATAGAAAACTACAGGCCAATATCCTTGATGAATATAGATGCAAAAATCCTCAATAAAACACTAGGTAACAGAATACAGCAACACATACAGAAAATTATACACCATGATCAAGTGGGATTCATCCCAGGAATGCAAGGTTGGTTCAACATACACAAATCAATAAATGTGATACATCAGGTTAATAAAAGTGAAGACAAAAACCACATGATCATCTCCATTGATGCTGAAAAAGCATTTGACAAAGTTCAACATCCTTTCATGATAAAAACTCTCTACAAGTTAAGCATCGACAGAAAGTATCTCAATATAATTAAAGCCATATACAATAAGCCCACTGCCAATATCATCCTGAACAGGGAAAAGCTGAAAACTTTTCCCTTAAAAGTAGGAATTAGACAAAGATGCCCACTCTCACCACTCCTATCAACATAGTGTTGGAAGTACTAGCCAGAGCAATCAGAGAAGAGAAGGAAACAAAGGGCATCCAGATTGAAAAGGATGAAGTCAAGCCTTTTTGCAGATGATATGATCCTATATATTGAACAGTCTAAAGCTTCTGTAAAAAAAACTCTTAGAGTTGATAAATGATTTCAGCAAAGTTGCAGGTTACAAAATCAACACACAAAAATTGGTAACATTTCTATACTCAACCAGTGAACATGTGGAAAAAGAAATAAGAAAGCCAGCCGATTTACAATAGCCACCAAAAAAATAAAATATTTAAGAATAAAGCTGACCAAGGATGTCAAAAATCTCTAAGAGGAGAACTAGAAACCACTGTTGAGAGAAATTAAAGAGGACACAAGAAGATGGAAAGATATACCATGCTCTTGGATTGGAAGAATTAACATTGTCAATATGTCCATATTACACAAAGTGATCTACAGATTCAATGCAATCCCCATCAAAATTCCAATGACATTTATCTCTGAGATGGAAAAGCTATCCAGACATTTATATGTAATATCAAAAGACCATGCATAGACAAAGCAATCCAGAGGAAAAAAAATAAAGCTGGAAGCATAACACCATCTGACTTTAACAATATTACAAAGCTATAATAACAGCATGGTACTGGCATAAAAATAGACACACAGGTCAATGGAATAGAATAGAGAACCCAGCAATCAATCCACACACCTACAGCCATCTGATTTTTGACAAAGGCAGCAAAGCTACATACTGGGGAAGAGACTGCCTTTTCAACAAGTGGTGCTTGGAAAACTGGATACTCATATGTAGGAGAATGAAACTAGACCCATATCTTTTACCATATACCAAAATCAACTCAAAATGGAATAAATAATTAAATATACATCTTGAATCAATAAAACTCCTTAGAGAAAACATAGGGGAAACACTCCAGGAAGTAGGACTGGTACAGAATTCATGAATAGGACCCAAAAAGCACAGGCAACTAAAGGTAAAATAAACAAATGGGATTATATCAAACTAGAAAGCTTCTGCATGGCAGAAGAAATAATCAACAAATTAAAAAAACAACCAACAGAGTGGGAGAAGATACTTGCAAAATATACAGCTGGCAAAGGATTAATATCCAGAATATACAAAGAACTCAAACAACTTTACAACAACAACAAAAAATAGCCCAATTAAAAAATGGTCAAAGGAGCAGAACAGGCATTTCTCAAAGGAAGATATATGAATGGCCAACAGACATACGAAAAAATTCTCAATATCACTCAACATCTGGGAAATGCAAATCAAAACCACACTGAGATACCATCTCACCTTAGTTAGGATAGCTAACATCCAAAAGACTGAGAACGTAAGTGCTGGAGAGGTTGTAGAGAAAAAGGAACTCTCATACACTGTCAGTGGGGCTGCAAAATGGTGCAGCCTTTATGTAAAATGAAATGGAGGTCCCTCAAACAATTACAGATAGATATACCATATGACCCAGTGATACCACCGCTGGGAATATACCCAGAGGAATGGAAATCATCATGCCAAAGGGATACCTGTACTCCAATATTGATTGCAGCTCTATATACAATAGTCAAGAGCTGGAACCAGTCCAAATGTCCATCATCTAATGAGTGGATAAGGAATCTGTGGTATATCTACACAATAGAATACTACTCTGCTATAAAAAAGAACAAAATACTACCATTTGCAACAACATGGATAGACTTAGAGAAAATTATATTAAGTGAAACAAGTCAGGCACAGAAAGAGAAATATCACATGTTCTCACTTATTTGTGGGAACTAAAAATAAATAAATAAATAAACACAAAAACAATAAAGAGTGGGGAGAAGAAGACAGAATAAACACAAAAATTCTTTGAACTATTTAAGTCACAGATATGATGTGGGAGGGGAGAGGAGGAGATGGAGAGGAATGGGTAAAGGGGCATGAAAATCAAGTACAATGTATTTTGACAAGTAAAATTAAATTAAATTTTTTTAAAAAACTATAACACAAATGCAAATGATAAAGATAAAAGAAACTAAATTTTACAGCTTCAAAAAAAACCCCACAAATATTGACAACCAATAATCAAAGGAGAAGAAAAGAACAAATGATACTTAAAGCATCTAAACAAAAGCCATAAAATGCCAGGAATATGACAACACCTCTCAATAACAAGCCTTAATGTAAATAGATTAAACACCCCACTCAAAAGACACAGACTGACAGATTGGCTCAAAAAGCAAGACCCAACTATATGCTGTCTTCGAGAGACTCACCTCCCTGGTAAAGATGCACACAGATTAATGGTGACGGGATGGAAAAAGATATACCATGAAAATGGAAACCAAAACTGAGCAGGAGTAGTTATTATTGTATCAGATAAAATAGACTTTAAACCAAAAACCATTGTTTTAGTCCGTTTTGTGTTGCTATAACAGAAATACCTGAGACTGGGTAATTTAAAAAGAAGAGAGTTGGCTTACGATTCTGGGACAGCTGCATCTGGCATGGGCCTCAGGCTGCTTCAACTCATGGCAGAAAGTAGCAGGGAGCCAGCAGGTACAAACAGATCACATGGCAAGAGGAAGCAAGAGAGAGAGAGAAGGTGCCAGGGTCTTTTTAAGCAATGAACTCTCACAGGAACTAATACAGCAAGAACTCACTCATTGATCCCCCCTCCCCCAGGGAGAGCATTAATCCATTCATGAGGCATCTGCCCCCATGACTCAATCAGTTTCTAACACTGTCACATTGGAGATCAAATTTCCACATGAGTTTTGGAGGGGACAACACATCTAAATTCCATCAACCATCAAAAAAGACAAAGAATGCCACTATCTAATAACAATAAAGGGATCTATCCAGCAAGTAAACATAACAATCATAAATATATATGCACCCAACACTGGAGCACACAAGATATAAAGCAAACACTTTTAGACCTAAAGAAAGAGATAGACCCCAATATAATAATAGTGGGGGACCTGAACACCCTCTTCTCTTCATTGGACAGATCATACAGGCAACAAGTCAACAGAGAAACATAGGATTTAAACTATGCTTTAGACCAACTGGACCTGGCAGATATCTACAGAACATTTTATCCAACAACTACAGAATATATTCTTCTCATCAGCACACAGAACTTTCTCCAAGACCAACCACATGTTAGGCCCCAAATCAAGTCCCAATAACTTTAAAATAATCAAAATCATCCCAACTACCTTTTCAGACCACAGTGGATTAAAACTAGAAATTTTAGCAACAAGCAAAATTCAGGACTCTATACAAATACCCGGAAATTAAACAAGCTCCTGAATGATCTATGTGCCCAAGAAGAAATTAAACAGGAAATCAAAAATTTCTAGAAAACAATGAAAATAAAGACACATCATATCAAAACCTGTGGGATACTGCAAAAGCAGTACTAAGAGGAAAGTTTATAGCAATAAATGCTTATTTCAAAAAAACAGAAAGACTTCAAGTAAACAACCTAACCCTACACATAAAAGAACTAGAAAAACAAGAACAACTCAATCACAAATTTAGTAGATGGAAAGAAATAAAGATTAGAGAAGAACTAAATGATAGAGTTCCAAAAAACAACACAAAAGATTGATGAAACAAAAAGTTGGTTTTTTGAGAAGATAAACAAAATAGACAAATCATTAAGTAGGTAAACAAAAAAAAGGAAGAGAAAAGAACCAAATTACAAAAATCAGAAATGAAAAAGAAGACATTACAACTGATACCACAGAAATACAAAAAAATGATTAGATACTGTTATGAACAACTATATGGCAAAAAATTTGAAAACCTGGAGGAAATGGATACATATTTCTGGACACATAAAAACTACCTAGATGAACCAAGAAGACATAGAAAAATTCAGCCAACCAATAGCAAGCAATGAGACTGAAGCAGTAATCAGCAGCCTTCCAACAAAGACAAGCCCAGGACTGGATGGCTTTACTGACCATCCTTTAAAGAGGATTTATTACCAATTTTCTTCAAACTCTTACAAAAAATTGAAACAGAGGCCATTCTCCCAAACTCAGTCTATGAGGACAGCATTTCTCTGATATCAAAACCAGACAAATATATAACAAAAAAGAAAACTACAGACCAATATCTCTGATGAACATAGATGCAAAAATCCTCAATAAAATACTAGATATCTGAATACAGAAACATATCAAAAAAAATTATACACCATGATCAAGTGGGATTCATCCCAGAGTTGCAAGGATGGTTCAACATATGCAAGTCAATAAATGTGATAAACCAGATCAACAAAACCAAGGACAAAAAACATATTATTATCCCAACAGACGCAGAAAAACCATTTGACAAAATTCAACATCACTTCATGATAAAGACTCAGCAAATTAAGCATACAAAGTGTGGGAACACAGGGATCTGTTTAGTATAGGGAGTTCACAGGGGGCAAAAGCTTTAAGTGCACAGAATCAGAACATTACATGCTGAAAACAGCACATGCTGAAAACAGCAAAGATGTTCTGATTTATTAGTAAGGAACACTGAGATCATTTTCTGTCCTGTTCACACACTCTTTTCTGTACTTCTTTTGATATTGTACTCAACTTGTTACATGGCCAAGGTCTTGATACTACAATAAAAGACAAGTCAAGGCAAGCCTGAGCTCGGGGCTGCACTGACTTTCTCTTTTCTTGTGGAGGTTAGCTTGGTGTAGTCCCTCTGGGCCTCTCATTGTTTTCAAGTATTGGGCTTTGAGTAATCCTTTCGTCTCCATCACTGAGAGGATAGTGACAAGAAAGAAAGTATCTCAACACAGAAAAGTCATCTACAACAAGCCCACTGTCAATATCATCCTAAATGGGGAAAAATTGAAGGCGTTTCCCTTAAGAGCAGGAACAAGACAAGGATGCTCACTCTCACCACTCCTTTTTAACATAGTACTAGAGGTACTAGCCAGAGGAATTAGGCAAGAGAAAGAAATAAAGGTCATTCAGATTGGGCAAGATGAAGTCAAACTGTCCCTATTTGCAGATGACCTGATCTTATATATAGAAAAACTTAAAGACTCTATCAAAAAATTCTTAGAGCTGATAAATAATTTCAGCAAGGTTGCAGGATATAAAATCAACACCCAAAAATCAGTTGTGTTTATATTCTCCAATAATGAACTAACAGAAAGAAATGAAGAAAGTAAGCCCATTTACAATAGCCACCAAAAAAATAGAATACCTAGGAATCAATTTAATCATGTAGGTGAAAGATCTCTACAATGAGAACTACAAATCACTACTGAAAGAAATTAAAGAAGACATAAAAAGATGGAAAAGTATGCCATGCTCTTGGATTGAAAGAATTAGCATTGTAAAAATGTCCGTAGTACCTAAAGCAATCTACAGATTCAATACAATCACCATCAAAATACCAATGACATTCTTCACAGAAATAGAAAAAACAATCCTAACATTCATGTGGAGCAACAAAAGACCCTAAATAGCCAAAGCAATCCTGAGCAAGAAAAAATAAAGCTGGAGGCATAACACTACCTGACTTCAAATTATACTACAAAGCTATAGTAACCAAAAGAGCATGGTACTGGCATAAAAAATAGACACTCAGACCAGTGGAACAGAATAGAGAACCCAGAAATCAACTGCAGACTTACAGTCAGCTGGTATTAGACAAAGGCAACAAAAACATACATTGGTGAAAAGATTGCCTCTTCAATAAATGGTGCTGGGAAAATTGGATATCCTCCTTTGTCCCTACTCAAGCCAAGTATGTAGGGTCTCTTCTCGGCATTATAAAAAAAAAAAAAAAAATCTCTGAATAGAGCCCTTTACACCCAGTTCGTAATTGGAAGATTGGTAGGAATCCTTTCTCAAGACAATAACTTACATCATTCTTTTTTTGAATCATAGAATATTAATATTGAATATTACGTTGGTCTTTCCCTTGGCATCTCTCCTATAAAAATTATATTAGATGAATGTTGAGGGCAGAAGAGACAAAGATTTTTGACTCAAAAAAGAAAAAAATAACTTTAAAATCTTATTTCAGGACTGGCTTGTCAGCTCAGTTGTTTCAAACGTAGTACCAATTACACTGAGGTCCAGGGTTCAATCCCTGTACTGGCCAGCTGCCAAAAGAAAATGGAAAACAATAAAACAAAACAAAATTTTAAAAACCCCTTTTCTCCATTATAAAGTTACTTAAAAAGAGTCAGCCTAAATATATACCTAACTAAAACAGAGAGACACCAGGAGAGGGAGAAGAAGGCTTTGAACTGAGACTTGGAGAAAAACTTAACAAAAGGAATTAAGAGAAACCAGTGCAGAATGTAGAGAAAATTCGAGAGATAAGAATTAAAACATCTTGTGTATTTTTGTTGGTAATATTTGGTGTTTCTCCAAGTATTCAAGTTGCTTCAGTGAGAGGCAATTATGATGCACACAATCTTCCTGCCACGGGCATAAAACTTACAGTAGACCAAGGTGAATAATCAGTGCCCACCACTGTGACAATCACCAGTGTCCACCATTCATCTCTATGCCCTCTTGTTCCAGAAGGGATTTCAAGCAGGTAACAGATAACTCACACTCTATTAAAAAAAAAAAAAAAAGTGAACGGTAAATGATCAAGAAGCTTCAAGAAAAAGAATAGTTTTTTTAAAAAGGCATTGAAAAATTGAATTCACTAGTTTACAAAGAAAAAACAGAACTAAGAAAGAAATGTTGGAAATAATATAACTTTGTAAAGAAAATAAACTTAGGTGTGGAAGAAAACAATGACTGAGTCAGCGTTAGACATGGGGAGCGAGTCTATGGGAGGTGGCCTGTGCGGCAGGAAGCTTCAGGAAGATGATTCTGGAAGTTTCGTGAGGAACAAGGTGGAAGCCAAGAAGCCAACGGAGGTCCAGGTCCAGACTGGGGACGTGATAGTCTGAATCAGGGCAGTACTGGGAATACATGTGAGAAGCGTTACAAAAATAAACTCAGCAAGACTTGGCCACTGGTTGGCTTTAGGGAGGGAAGGAGATGGTGGGGTCAGTGGTGACTATGAGGTCTCAAAACAGCTCAACTGCAGGAATGATAAAAACAGTAAAAGAAGCGTCCCACCTTCTGTCATTCTCTTAAAACCAAATGACGATAATTTATTTTCCACATACAAGTTTTCTGTTAGACCGATATAAATAGACCTAGAAGTAAAAAAGCAAATTTTTTAAAAGTCAAAAATTTGTGCTGACTCAGTATATTTAATGGCAGTAAGAAGTACAATGTGTATGTTTTTAACAAGCACTCAGACTCACACTGAGTTTATACACCTTGTGCGTCGCTTTATTTTTTCAGTTAAGTACTTTTTGCTTCAAATGGTAGTTTAGTTGCATTCTGATTGCCAGTTGAGTTCTTTGTGAAGTTTATTACTTTAGTAGAAGTAATGAAAAGCTATATAGAGACTATTATCCAACATGGTAAAACATTAGGATATTTGGAAATTCAATGTTCGATTAACAATTATCAGATACAGTGGACCTTACTCATAGTACTGCTCAGATGTGTGAAGAAATCATAGCTTCCTTATTTTCTTTAACCAATCTAATCTTTCTTGTATATTTTTTATTGATATAATTCATAGACATGTCCCTTTAAAGTGCACACTTGAGTGGTTTTTAGTAGATTCTCAAAGATGTCAATCATCATCATTATCTAATTCCAGAACATTTTTACCACCACCCCCAAAAAACCCTGTACCCATTAGCAGTCACTCCCAATTTCCCCTTCCACCCAGACCACATGGATTTGCCTGTTTTAGATATTTCATACAAATGGAATCATACACTATATAACCCACTAAGTTGCCTCTATGAACTCCCACCCAGCTGGTTGGCAGTAAAAGTTTACCTCACCTCAAATTTAGCCCTCAATGTTATCTCAGTCTTTTCCAGTTTAAGACCATTTAATTTTGTAAACACTCATTAAGCAGAAAGTACTCTCACTAACAGATTGTTCCCTTCCTTCATCCTTCCCAAGTTGATCTGGGTACAGGGGAAACCTGAGGAGTCTGCCTGGCAATGCAGAAGAGTGGGCTGTCTTCCCTGCTGGCCTCTGCTGGGTGGTGGCCTGATGACTCTAGACTCTGGATCAGTGCCCCTCAGGTACAAATGGTCCCAGCAAGACTCTGGACAGATGACAGCTTCTCCTGGTGCTGACACCTGAGCCCAATGCTGCCTCCAGCCACCAAGATCACTGCCCATGGCAATCTCCACTTGCTAACTCCAGGCCTCTGCCAGTTCTTAATTCCCTCAGCACTTCTGTGTCTACTCTGAGGGTGGGCCTGGGCCTTTTTTTTTCACCACTGTATTCCCTGCACCTGTCATAGTGTCTAGCATAGAGTATGCATTTAATGATATTTTTGAAAGGAGAGAATGAATCCTTCAAAATTCAGCTAAAATATTTTCTCCTTTGTGAATCTCTCACCAATGCACCCACCTCTTTCCCCCTATTGCTTCCTCTGCTCTTCCATAAGAAGATAATCTTGCTGATAAGTGGACTGTTTGTTGGCCTATTATAGCCCATGTGTGCACCATCTCTCATATGTTATAAATCCCACCTCTCCTTCATTGCCCAAGTGAGGAACTCCCAAGGCCACCCTCAGTTCCTTGCCACATAAATGATTTGCTGGATAAATATTAAAATTAATTGAAGTCTTGCTGTTTCTAATTATCTAGATTTCTATTTTAAAATAATAATATGCACATTTTATAAAATAATCATAGAGCACAAGTGAGTGTGCCGTATGAAATGAAAAGTAAGTCTCCACTCAGCCCCAAACAGTTTTAAGTGGTCTCCTTTTATGGAAGTTCACATTGTTCCCAGTATTTTGCTCTTCCAGTTGTTTTTAAATAAATGCGTAAGGTATTGTGGGATCATCTGAGTGGGTATAAGAAAATTTACACTAGAAGTTTCTAGGGGGAAAAGAGCAGGAAGGAATTACAGACAGAGAGAATCACATTTGCAAAATCACCCATCAGAGGATGAAAAGGCCAGTAGGGGCCTTGACAACCAGGAGTGTGAATTGCATTTTGAAGGCAACAACAAACCTGCTTAGTCAGTTCTGTACTAGCAAATATGTCTCTGAGCTCTCCAATGGGATTGAAATCTGTCCAGTAGGAACTTGAATATTCCTACACTGATGGGTGGTGGATCCCCTGCCTGCTACCATCTGCCTATGGATGATTTTTTACACACTTTGGAACCTAGACTAAATAACCCATCCAGGCACTTCTGGGTTAAAAAAGAAAATCAGGAGTAGTGATATGAATTGGGAAGTTCAGATTTTGTACTGAGTGCTATGTTGAAAAAAACTAACATTAAATCTTCTAATGTTCTTTTCACATCAAAGTTTCCTCCAAAGCCATTGCAGGATTCTACGTAAAAAGACAACATTTCTTAGAGAAGACTTCAGGGGAAAGAAGAAAGCAAGCAAGGAGTTCTCCCCTACTAAGTCAGTGAAAAAATATTTTCAGAGCAGGCAGTCTCCCCAGAACCAGAAGTGCTGTTAATAAAAATGGAGAGAAAAGCTCAGGCTTCGGGAGCCACTGGGCTCCCAGTAGCGGCAGCACAGCGCGGTGTACAAGCACCAGCTCTGACCGAACCCCCTGCATTCGGACTACAGTTCCACCATTTGCTGTGTTTTCTGGACAAGTTACTTATGCCCTCTCTCCCTGCAAACTGGGATAACAACAGTACCTACTGAGGTCAAGACTGAATGCTTTGAGTCCTCCGTGGTCAGCATCACGGCCAAGGCTATTCTGACCTTGTGTGTTACCCTTGACCGAGGAGGAGATGCCCATCCCACCTCCACTAGGCCTCCTTCTCAATAAGAATCATTTCAGGGCCTTCTGTTTTCTCCCAGGTAACCATTTCTTTTACACTGTAATTACGAAATGAAAAATCCAAATGCCCATTTATATATTGGTGTTAGAAAGACACAATTATTTTCTCTTTTCTTTGCATAATTCTTTTCTAAACTCCAGCTCCATTGCCACCATCCTGTCTAGAGTATCACCACCAGAATGGAGTAAATCCTCCCAAAGAAAGGGGCAAGAAAGGTGAACATGTATGGACCTGCCCCTGGCTTCCCTTTATTGTTTGTGACACTCCAGCCTGTGACACAAAGGTCAAAGAATCCTGTTTTGAAAATGGGTAGGAATCATGCTGCGTTTTGGTCCTGTTAAGCAAAAGCATCTTTGAGATCTAAAAGAAGGCTATGTTACTTTACAATCCTCTCAAGTTATACAACTCTGGCTGATTTCTAGAAATAAATTTATCATTGAAAGCATAAAGCAAATGCCTGTTTAAATGATTTCAAACAATCTGTGGGAGCATAATGCAAACCAACACTCTCAAAGGCCTCATTGTGAGTGTTTGTGCTTGGAAGCTGCTAATTGCTGGCCGCCTTCCATCTGCAAGTACAACGCCATATTTGTCTTTCAGCAGTCACTATTTGTTAGCAGCCTATAAACAAAGAAGATTCTTTCTTAGCAACCACTGTGAAAAAGGAGAACCGTCCACCCCCAAGAATAAACGCCTGCAATGAGGAAAGAAGAGAAAATGAACTTTACAAAGTTACTTGTAAAAATCAAAATGACAATCCAATATGCAAAATTTCAAAACTACTGGCTGCCTTTGGCTTGGGGGAAAAAATAAACTCTCAAGAAGCTTTCAGAAGCCAGCTGCCAACAGATTAAAAGGCGACTAGAAATGATCTCACCACCATTTGCAGACGTCTGGTCACACGGATATCTGCAAGATAACCAAGAATAATCCAGTTACGTTATTCGTTTTATTTCCTTGGAGAATGCTTCAGGCTTCGTCTTGCTATTTTTAGTCTTCAGCATCAAACACCATGGAAGCGTGGCCAAGGCAGTTCAAAGATTACATGTGCATCTAGAACAGGTAAAAGTTCTAGAAACCTGAATCACTGAATGGAGCTACTATTAAAAAAGAATTTTTTTTTTATAGCGTTAGAGGGAAGGAAGGACAGTAAGAAAATAAGCCTTTTTGTTGGCAGCTGCAGAACAACTTCGGATGGATGTTACATTTCAGATAGAGGATTACAGAAAAATGACCATATTTGTAGAGAAAGCATGAACCTTGACCATCACAAAGAACACTGCAGAGGATCTGTGGGAGCATGCATAGTCATTTAATCTTTCAGGAAGTTTAAGTGTTTCTGGAGTTAAGTCAGTTCACTCTTGCCAGCCTGAGAACAGCCAGTTTGGAAAACAGGACTCGTAGGCATGGAAACATCAGGCATCTTGGTAACGAAACTCATTACAGGTTTACTGGAGAAAAATTGTGGAGAATCCCCAAAGGGAAGGACAGGTTTGGCACAATTCTGTGAGACCAGATAGTATGAAATCTAAAGTGAGAATAACTAAAACGTGCTAAGCTTTAGTAATTGAATGACTTTTGTGAACAATGATCTTCCTCCTTCAAGTGCTGACTGTCTACAAATATCAGGATTCCTATGATCAAAACAACGACCACAAAGACACCCAAGTCAAAAAAAGACACCCAGAGGAAGAAATTTTTTTAATTCCATATTTCAGATTGTTCAGAACTGAACTCTCATGAACATTGTTTCAAAACTGGAAAATGTGAAACTATTGTGAACAAAAAGCCTTTGCCGAGTGCCACCTCTCAAGTTGTTTCATTCTGATTTTCAAAGTAGGCCTTCATAAGGGTGTTATCACTGCTGTATTATAGATGAGGAAACTGAGGCCCAGAGAAGCTGAGGTCAGGGAGCAGCAGAGCCAGGCCCTGATCTCACAGAGGGCACGTTCTCCCCAACTCCTGGCCTCCATCCCGTACCTGCCGTGATTTCTGTAAGGACACATGGGTGGGCTGACACATCCAGGGACCACAGGACAATCCCATCTATGGTGCTGGTACTGCCTCACCAAAAATAACATTGCCGTAGTATGCAGGGGTTTTTAGTGAGTATTTTTTATTTTTGCTACAAAAGTTTTGTTATGTATCCTTTTTGTATTTTTAAAAAGTTCTTTTCCTTGATCAGACAATTTTTCCTTCTGTTTTCTTTTTCTCTCTCTCCCTCTTTTCTCCTTCCGTCTGCACTTCTGCACATTCACCTTACACTGGAGCCCCATGCATTCTTCCACACCAGTGCACACTGAGCTCAGGACTTCCCAGTGTACCTGCTATGGCCAGATGGTACTTCGGGGACCACCCCTCCCATGTCTTCCAACTCACCAGGACTCCCTCACCGTACCCCACTCCAGCTGCTTTGTCTGCTGACAACTTCATGGTACAAGCAGCAGCAGGACCTCCAGGCAAACTGGAGAATTAATCATGGGCTGCCACCAACTCCTCATGACCCTCGGTCTCCTAGAAGACCCTGGTAACAGGGCCATGCTAACAGTGGAGAATGGAAAACGGGGAAAGCATCCTGGAGGTTAGCAAGTGTCATGAGGTTCAACCTTTGAAATCTATAGGTGGAACTATGATTTGAGGACATCAGTGTGACCATACATCATTAGAACCATTGTGGAAATCACCATATTCCAACTGAGTCCCCTTCCCACATACAATTTTTTAATCACTTTTTTTTTCTTCTCCACTTCTACCCAGTCATAATTTAGAGATTTAAGAAATAAATTTTTCCTGTCAGGATACTAGAAATGGTGTCTTTTGTTAACCACAACTAACAAAAAAGCTAGGTTAAAAGTCCCCTGGTGACTTGAAGAATATGAATTTTCTTTCCTAAGTGTTTAATTTAATATAACATAAGAGGAGAAAAGGAAAGTAGATATATGAATACTTTTTTAGTCACTAAAAACAAAAATTCTACAGGGTTATTTGTAATATACATAATTATATACATTTTCAACCACTAATTTACATGAATTTACACTTTAAGAATGTGTGATATATATTGGCAATGCCAAATGTTGGCAAGGATGTGGAGCAGCTGGAACTCTATACACTGCTGGCAGGAAGTAAAACGGTACAACCACTTAGATAAACTATGTGGCAGTCTCTTGAAAAGGGAAACATATACCTTCCAAAGGATCCAGTCAGTTCACTCCTAGGTATTCACTCAAAAGAAATAAAAATATAAGTTTACACAAAGACTTGTTCATGAATGTCCACAGAAGCATTATTCATAATAACTAAAAACTGGAACCAACTCAAATATTCATCAGCAAGTATGGATAAACAAACTGGTAGAATACTACCTAGCAAAAAGAAAGAAAAAAGGCTGGGAGAAATATGGGGGATTGTGAATAACTGATACATGCAACAACATGGGTGAATCTTAACATCATTATGCTGAATGAAAGTAGCCAGACACAAAAGAGTCCATACTGCATAATACTATTTGTGCAAAATTCTAGAAAACACAAACTAGGTCCACAGTAATGAAAAGCAGATCTGTAGTTCCCCGAGGCCAGGTACAGAGGGAGAGACGAACTTCAAAGGGACAGAAGGAAACTTTAGGGGTAATGGAAATATTCTGTCTTAATTGTGGTGGTCATTTCATGGATATGTACAAGCGTCGAAACTCAGATAAGTGTACACTTTAAATAAATCATATTGCACACTTATAATGAATGCCTTTCACTGTACTATGTAAATTATATCTCAATAAAATCAATTATAAAATATCAATTAATAAATTAGGAGTGAATGTTTGCATGTCATCGACATTCTTTTTATTATGAAAGGATTCCCCATAGAATCTCTTTACATCTCTGGAACATTTTAAATATGATTTTGTTTGCAAAAGCAAAATGAAGGATTTCAGCATAATTTTTCACACAGCAGTTCCTTGCATATCATGGGAGCCCAAGTTTAGTGCTCTAGTACGGTATGTTTTGAGACTTCACGAAGCACTGGGTGTTATTTTTATGTCACCAAGGCCTCCTGTCTCTGCGTCCACCACTAACTAGGCTCCCTTCTGGCCTAAAATGCTCTTCTTCAAGTACCTAACATAAACCCCATCAAGGAGCACCTAAAGCTTTAGAAAGCTACGCTTTATTATCAAATGTGTTGATGAGCTGACTCTGTTTTATCCTTGCTAAATATTGTTTTCCTTTCTAAAGCTGTCTGGCAACTTTTTGGGTGAGCTCCCCTCTGGCTCTGGGATGATTCTATTTTTCCAGCAGCTCATCTCCAATCCTGAGGAGGTGACATTGGCAAACACTCCCTCCTCATCCCGTGGCAGGGAGGGGAGGGAGGGTGCTCCCTACAATGGCTCAGAACCAGAAAGGATTTTGCTTCAGAAACACAGGACAGAAACATTGAAGAAGAAGCTTTTAAGACCTGAGAACCTGAATTTTATCTCTCAGAGCAGTAGGTCCATGCCTAAGGAGACAATGACTGAATGTCCCAGGAAGGCCATTCCAATGTCAAGGTGTCGCCCTGGAGTCAGGAGAGAGACAGACCCTGACTATAATGGTACTGCTTTGGGGAGAATCCCTCTAGCATCATACTACTCAATATACAAAGCCTTGTGGCTGTTGCAGAAATTTTCAGAGTATAAACAGAAATAAATGGAATCTAGTCAGAGAGGACCCCGGAGAGCAGAAATAGTTACCTGCAGGTAAGTGGCCCTACGTATGGCGTTCAGTCATCACCATATGGATCTAATGCAAATACCCTCAATATCCCCCCATAATGTAGGCATGGCAAGATCTTGAGTCCTGGAAACCACTGGCACAGAAGATAGATGTCACCCTCCATCACATATCTATCTGCTTTTCAGCCACCGAAGCTACTGGGGGCTGCCCTTCCCTCATGTGTCATTTGTAACCATGAATTTACAAAAAGGTGGAGGACCTGGAAGAAAAAGGGTAGGAAGTCTGACCCTTTCTGTTGAGGGGCCAAGGACAGCAAAATATGCCTGATGAGTTAGCATAACCCTATGTGAGACCCAGGAACAGAAAAGGACAATGGGGACATTCATCCTAATGATGGGGGAGGGGTTCTAGAGGATGGATCCAGACACCGCAGTGGGACCCAGGTGGTGTAGGAAATTGCCCATCCCAGGGCAGGTGTGTGGCTGATGGGGACACCCCATTGTGCCAGCCACTCTGTCACAGCATATGTGCTAGAAGAAAATGGCCCCACATGGGCATGGAAAGGATGTGTCACCACAGGCTGTGACACCAGGAGATGTGTCACCCAGGCTTGGGGTTCAGCAAGTTTTGTGGCTGGATGTTCTTGGCTGAACATGAGCATGAGTAAGCACTACAAGTGGAGAGCCCACTCAGTCCCCTTGGCCACCTGCAGGGAGGCAGAGATGCTGGTGATCAGGTAGACCCAAAGGTGCAGGGTCCCACCTCATAGAGCCACAAGTGCTTATGCTCAGAGGCTCCACCTTCCAGAGCACCCTGTAGGCCTACTTGTCATGCAAATGTCATCACCTAAGTACCTGTGTAATTGGGAGTGCAGTAGAAGCAGGTGTTCCTGTCCCACTTGTATCTGGGCTGCCTTCAGGTTGGAAAGCAGAGAATGAGAAACAGAAAATTGGATGCATCAGTCATATTATGTGGTGAATTAATGCCTGAGAAACAGAGATCCAGACCCACTGTGAAAACAATAACATTAGAAAGCTCGGAACATGTCCTGCACCACCATCTTCTAACTCCACAGGCCTGAAGGTCACTCTCCCCACTGACTCCAGCAGCACATTATGACAATAGGGGAGGAATGGCAATGAGGAGACCCTAACCAGCGGACAGGGGCACACTCATTCTGTGCTCAGCTGCAATACTGACTTCCCCTCCGAATCTTTTCTAAGGGGAAATTCAAGTACGTCAATTAATTTTCAACCTTGAATACTCAGAGTTTATGATTTTATTCTTGACTTATTCACGAGTACAGCCTGTGCTTAGCTGGCCAAGTAGAAAACAAAAAAGGAATGTATGCCCTTTCCAGTTTGGAAAGGAATGTGTACTTAGTGCACATGAGTCTTACTTATCGTGTTTGCTCAGTTCTGAGCTTTTTGCTTAGGATCCATAAAATGGATTTAAATGAAAGCAAAAGGAAATTGGATTTCATCAATCAATGCACTAAAACACAACCAAAATTAGATGTCATCAGGTTATACCATTTCATCACTTGTAATTAATGCTGCCTGTGCATGCCCCTTCTAAGAAAATATTTATATAACGTTTCATTTCCTACAAAGAAATTCATCTTCTGGCTTCCCACAAATTGAAAAATTATATACTGAGTTAGGGGAAAAAAGAAAACTATTGAAGTCCCGTTGCTTAATTTTAAAGTGAAATTTATTATAGAAAAATATTCTTCCATCTGTGTAGTCAGAAGATGAATTGATTTTGAAGCTTTGTCTACTTTTTTTTAAAAAGAAAAAGTCTGATTTTAGAACTATAGTTTAAGGCCATGTAGTCATTCTTTTGCTCAAACCAAACTTCAGTACTAATATTTAAATAAGGCACAATTAAAAGAAAATTTCTGTAATGTATTTTTCTTTTTCACTAGAAGTGCTTATTTCTCAGGTCAGGATAAAGAAAATTTTTTTCTGTTTCCTTCTCCAAGTTATAATTTTCAAGGATACCACACAGTTAGTGAAAGAAAACTCTACCCTGCAGAGTGCTGATAAATCTTCTATTCTTTCCTCTTGAGACAAGCCAAGGACAAGCCACTATGGAACCATCATCAGCTTCTCTAATTATATTGCTCTTATATCCCCAAGGAGGACCTGAGTCAGAGACTTGGGTATAAATACTCATTGGCTGTGTGACCTTGTGCAAATTAGTTACCTCTGAGTTCCAGTTTTCTCAGCTGCAGATGGAGTTATAGCAGGACTTATTCCATGGGATTGCCAGATAGACGCTCAGTAAATGGCATTGGTGTGGTGGTGGCAAGCATCAGGGGTAAATACCGCATCTTACACCTCCATAGCCTAACAGCAATCGAGCCAAGTCTGAGAAAGACTCAGATGAATATGTCATTTAGTCCACCCGTAGATTAATTTGAACGGATGCCCGTACTAGTGAAGAAGTTCCGATGACAGAATTGGCTCTTTTCTCTTATCGGAAATAATTTGCTCCCAAGAATTTAAGAGCAATTCAGACATCCTTAGAATAGTATACTAGAAATGGGTTTGCTCAAAGCATATGGCAATCTTACTTGTGGCATCCTCTGACTGGGCCATATCACCACCAGCAGGAAATTTCCAGATGATTTAACATCAGTGTGAACTAAATAGCATCAGTCTGTAGAATAGCGGTTAAAATAAGAGCATGGACTTCAGAGTTACATCTACCTGGATTCAAGTCTTGCCTCTGCCATGTATTCGCTGGGCTTCCCTAAGGAAGTACTTAACTTTCTTGTGTCTTGCTTTCCTCCTAAATAAAGTGGAGATGTGAATGGTACTTTTCTCATGGTGTTCTGGAGAGTATTAAATGAGTTAATGTATGTCTATAGAGCTTAGAACAGTGCCTGGAACATGGTAAGCACTCAGTCAGTTTTAACATTTGTAAGTTCAACCTAAGTCTGTTGAGTTTCTGTTATACATCAGGCACTGTGCTGAGCATTGCGAACACAAAAAGAGAGAAAGGAAGAAGAAAAAAGTAATGTTTATTGAGTTTCTAGAGCCAATCACTATGACAAGTGCTTTACATACATTATCTTAATTAGTTTTTAATTAATAACCTTATTAGTTAGACATTATTTGCCCTATTTTGTAAATGAAGAACGTAGGGTAAAAAGAGATCCATCATGTTTCTTAAAGTGACAGAGCAAGTAAATGGTAAAACAGGGATTTGAAGCCCAGACTAAGCTCAGTCCCTGCATTTGCTATAGTTAAGTCACAGTCCCTGATCTTGAAGGATGAATGACCTAGAGTGAAAGATCCATGTGCAAGCGACTAAATAAAATAAGATACAAGTGCCAAAGTGACCTATACACAAAGTAGAAATATTTACCTAGAAGACTGAAGACTTCCTTGGGTTGTTAGAGAAGTGACTTTGAAGGATGAAGAAGATTTCTCCAGGAAAACAAGGGAATTCAGAGGGTGGAAGGGAAGAAGAGTGAGATACTTAGATTCAGGAGCACAAAAAATGCAGGAGGTAATGGAGACACAGCAAAGAAAATGACCCAGAATGCTGTCCCTGTGGATGTGAGTCCAGCAGCCTCTTCCCACAAAGCGTGCTGCTGCTTGCAGTGATGCCAGGCACTCATCTCCACCTTCTGTGTCAGTGGTTTCTAATTGCCAGTGCCACACTGCCCTGTGATCACTGCCTTTTTCCAGCAGACCAAACCTAGGACTAGTACACAGCTAAGCTTTGTGGCATCTTTTCAGTGTTTCTGCTGTCCTCTTGTTCGTTGGCCCCCACTGCAGTTTATGTCACAGCATTTACTCTGTTCTCATTGTGCCTGGATTATTCCACAATAGTTTCTACAAGCCTGCTTCATCAGTTCCGTCTGCTTAAGGAATATATTCTCCAAGTTTTTTCAGCCTTGTCCCCATTCTAAGCAAAACAAATCCTCTGCTTAAATCAAATTAAATTAATCTTTGTTAGGGTCAGCCCATGGCTCACTTTTGGAGAGTGTGGTGCTGATAACACCAAGGCCATGGGTTCGGATCCCTATATAGGGATGGCTGGTTGGCTCACTTGGGAAAGAGTGGTACTGACAACACCAAGTCAAGGGTTAAGATCCCCTTACTGGTCATCTTTTAAAAAAAAAATTAATCTTTGCTACCAGGCTACTCTCCACAGACGTCTTCTAGAGCCATTTTCATGCTGTGATACATTGTTATGTGCCTCTATCCCCTAATATGAATTCCTCAGGGCAAGCACCAGTCTTGTTCAACTCCTGTCACCTCTCCCAGAGTGACAGAGATGCAAAGGATTACTCAAAGCCCATTTCTCCAGAGCAATGAGGGGCCCAAAGGGGTTAATCACAGGAGCAATTCCTTCAAGGGAGAAGGATCTTAGGAGTAACCCCGCATCAGGTTTTCTCTCAGTTTTTATTGTCCAGGCAAGAAAGTTACAGAAAAGAACACAGGCGGTTAATCAGTCTTAGTATGAGTCAAAAAACTAAGCTATGTGAAGTACAAAAAGAACAATGAGATAATCGTCATGGCAACACTTAGTTCCCTAAGAAACTTAAAGAAACAGCTGAAGGCAAGATGAGGAACATCCCCCAACCATTAACCTTGAAGCCTTTAGCTCACATACTTTCCCATCATTAGGTTTAGCTGCACCAGGGACAACTGCCCTTAGAGTAATCACTTTTGCTGTGTTACAATTTTTTTTATCTACAACAGAAACTTTAGCCCTGAGAAAGTTTTCTGTTTTTCCCAAACTTACCATTTCTATGTGTAATTCTAAAAAGTTAGGCTATTCCTTAAAGTACAGGGCTTTGGCCCTGCTAAAAACTAAGGGCTGTGGCCCTACTAAGCTAAAGGTTAAGGCCCTGTGAAATACATGTGCTTTATTAATGTTAGTATACTCCACAAACTCCAATGCATAGTTCAGTGCCTAAAGAATAAACATTTGATAAATAAATGAACAAATGAATGAATGATAGTCCAAAGGCTCTTGCCAGATATTTAAGAGCCTCTACCAGATGGATCCACCTAACCTATCCAATGTTTCCTTCCAATAACCTTAACAAGAAGATGTTTAGTCTGGTTTTCCCATTACTCATTCAGTCTTCCTCCTACCTCTTCAACCACTGTCCAAGCTCCCACAGCCTCTTTCTTTACCTTCAATCCACACAAGATGCTTTTTTCTGCCTACATAGTTTTGCTAATATTTAGCAGCCTGCAAGCCAAATCCTCTATTCTCTGCTAACTAAGACTGACCATTTTCTTCCTAATGTGCAAAACACTCAGGTACACTTTCCTGACTATGTCCCACCCCTACAATTTTATTCTTCAGAATTGTCTTTAACTTTTGGAACCTCTAACACTCAGTTTGCCCTTGTATTACCTTCATTTATTTTGTGAAACACACTTTGTCTTTGCAAAGTCAGGGAATGTCATTTCTTATTTCATTTTATACACACAATGCTAGACATATAGAAGTTTATTAGACAATCAAGAGAGAAGCTGGTGGATTCACAATGCCTACTTAATGGCTAGTTTAATACAACATTACCCAAAATATTTCAACTAGCACAGTAAATTACTGTTACTATTACCATTATCATTAATTATGATGTATAGACAGGGAGTTTTATGAGGAACCAGTCTGCACCTGACCTTTGCCATGTGTAAGTGTTTTCAGGGGATAAGATGCAACATACCAGGATCCAAGACTGCAATTTGTTCCATGATTGAATTTTGCTGGCTTGTGATCTCAGTGTTTGATCCTTTAGCACAAAGGCTTCCGAGTCTATAGATTTTGCCTGCAGCCCCAGGGCTGGTTCCCAGGGTGCATATAACCACAGGTCTTCATTCCGATCCATGCTGCTCTGGCAGACATCTACACTGTTTCAACCCAAGCCATCTCTTCGGGAATAAACAGATACATCTTCTTTGCCAGAACAGGCTTTATCCTAAACCAAACAGGGCAGCTGTTTGCCAAACTCAGAGGTGACATTTGATTCTAACAATCAACATGGGGCTGTGCCACTAAGGAGTAAATGACAGAATGGAAGGTAATGATACTTAATTTCCAGAGTAACAGCCATAATTTATTTTAAAAATTTCTATCTAGCTGGCTCTGGCCTGTAGGACTTCAAGAAAACTCATCCTCATTTATGTTCTTTTTACATTTGGGGAGAGAATGAAATATTTACCTTTATAACAGCCTCTTTTAATACAAAATTAAGTTGGAAGTCTTAAACTAAGGAAATTCTAAGCACTTTAAAGATGAATAGAAGGAAAATTAAGAGAAAACAGAAGGAAAGGGGTGCTTTGCAATTCTTTTTCAATTACTTGTTGATTCTCTCTAAACACCTAAAACTTCAAAACCTCAAAATTTAAGCTGAATATCTTGCCCAAACTGGTCAGATCTCATTCTCAGGTTGTTCTAAACTAGAAAAAGAAGATGATCACAATTAAAGGCAGAAGACGACAACACTGGCTCCACCCCCTCAATTCTGCAAGAATCCAACTCTCCTTGAACTCTTCCGCAATTCTCCTTTATCCCCCAGGAGTATCTCACGTGTGTTCCACATGCCTGCTTTCATGGACCAGGTCCTACAACTGTTTACACCAACAGTGGCTGTTTATGCCAATGAATTTAGACAAAACCTGAATTACTCAAGTTCTCCAGAGAAACAGAACCAGTAGGATAAATATCCTATCCCTGTAAATATGTATCTTTGAATACACACACATACATACAAGTATGTATGAATATATCTAACTATCTAGATGAAATTTATTATGGGATACTGGCTCATGCAATTATGGAAGCTGAGAAGTCCCTTCCTCGGCTGTCTGCAAGCTGGAGACCCAGAAAAGCCAGTGTTGTGTCTTGAAGGCCTGAGAGCTGGAGAGCCAGTGACATAGATTCCAGATGAGGTCCCAATGCCTGAGGAGCAGGAGTGCAAAGGCAGGAGAAGATCAATGTCCCAGCTCAAGCAGTCAGGCTGAGTTCATTCAACCTTCCTGTAATTTTTTGTTCTATTTGGGACCTCGGTAGATTGAGTGATGCTTACCCACATTGAGGAGGGCAATTTGCTTTATTCGGTTTGCCAGTTCTAGTGCTAATCTCTTCTGGAACCATCCTCACAAACACACCCAGAGATAATGTCTAACCAGTTATCTGGGCACCCAATGGCCCAGTCAAGTTGACATATAAAATTAATGATCACCAAGTCAAAATCACCAATGCCCAGAGAAGCTGCCATCACTTCTGCCTATGCCCACTGAAGTCACTAATCCTGTTAACAGTTCCCAAGAACATGGGCAGTAAGGCTAAGCCAAGTTCATGATGTGCCCCTTCCCAGAGGCAATGATATTGCTGCTGATATCTACCTAATTATGTTCCAAAGCTACCAATGCCCTACAGCTTTTCATGACATTTTGAGGGTGCTGCTGGCTAAGGAAATTGCCCTCTGAAACTACCGGTTTTATGGCACCAGTGTAACTGGCAGTATGTGTGCTCAAATCCCATAGATATTTTCATAAAATTACTCTTTCTGGTTCTTTTATTGTCACTTCTTGCCTCAGGACTCAGAAATGCATTGGTTGACATGGCTAATCTGAAATGATAACAACAGGCTACACTTATAGTAACCCCTTCCCTCTTACACCAGTCCATGGACTTGCACCAATCTTTGATTATTTATATAACCTTTATTCTCTCTTCTCAGGACCAGTTTCTTCAGAAAGGGTTGCTCATGTAAATACTTTTCATTTAAATACCCGTTCAGAACCCAGTGCACACACGAGTCCTTCACACATGCCCAGACAATCTTGAATTCCAGGACATCCTTGTTGCAAATATCGATTTTCTTTCATTGACAGTACTTACTTCAAAGAGAGACCACATATAGAAGACAATGAGAAATGGTCTTATCTTTATTCTTGCCAAGTGGTGGAGAAACTTAAAGCCTGAAAACTTTGCAAAGAAGTTGCAAAAAAGCATAGGCAATCAACTCAATTTTGACCTTTTGGCAAAATTCTGTTTTTCTTTGTTTTCTTTGTTTCTGTCCCTAGCAGTAACACCATAATCTTTAAATAAATTAAAATCTGTGTGCTAATCCCAAGAGAACACATCAAAGCTTTAATAGAAGATGGTAAAGAAATTTAAGTTCCAAGTTCCTGACAATTCATTTAAAACTGCAGTAATCAATTAAATTTGAATTTTGTATAACAATACAAGGACCTTAGAATTCTCTTAGGCAAAAGTTCAGTAAAGAAAACTTTTTCTAATTTGAGGGTCCCAGTGGAAAAACAGTAAGAAGATATTAAAGTAAGGACTCAGAACGCCCTGGTTGCCACTGCTCTGTCCTCCCCATCACAGCTGGGTGGCCAGGAAATAGTAAAGCTCCTGGGAAAATAATTCTGTGTCTTCTATTTTAAACTGCTTTGTAAAATGAAATAGACATGCCTGCAATTCTATGAATGCCTGCTAAGCCTCCTACCAACCTCTCGAATCAATCACCATCTCATCCACTTTCAAAAAATATTTAGCTGAAAGACATCTTGATTCCAGTGAAGCCCTGTATTATTAAGTACACTATAACTTAGAGGGATAAATTTAACCCATGAGAGAGAGACAATACAGCATTCTTCTAGAACAAAGGAGCATACCTCCACTAAATAGATTACCATGTAGCACATGAATGTCAGACCGTCATTACAGTTGATTCTGTATAATACCTGTGGCTGCAAATTTCTCTTCTTAATCTTGACCTGTTTTAAATATCGTGCTTTCAGGAAAATGTACGGTTTATTATTTATACTTCACTTGAAGACTAACATAATGTTCCAACTATTTTGCTTATCTTTTTAGGCAGACACTATCCTAAGAAATATACGATCAACTAACATATTTTTCAAGATGTTTGATAAGTTTCAAAATAGCTTTTAAATCTTTTTATGGTTTAATTTTCAGGAAATTTGGAATCTGCAGCAAGTCAGTTTGCTAGTTGGAGAATGGCAATTAAAGAAACTCAAATCAAAAGTTTCAACTGCCATATTAACAAACTGGTTCCAACCCATTTCACGTCCTCAGACCACAGCCATGGGCCCAGCCAACTACCAAGAGCAGGCCAGTCCCTAGTTACAGAAAACCTAGATGAGAACGTGTGAACATAACAGCAAAGACCCATAACCATTGGAAAAAATAATTAATTAATTAATTAATTGAATTTAATTAAAAGCCCATGACCTCTTGGTAGGTGATTATTTTTGCACCTAAAGAAATATGCAATTTATATCACTTTGTCTAATTTTCTGAGAATAAAGATGACCCTGAGAACATTGCTACCTTTCACTATCCCAAGAACTGAAAACACACACCAACTTGATGGACTTCATTGACTTTCAAGCGATCAGCTTCAAGAAGACATCTCACCATGGCTATGGGAAGTCAGAAAACTTACAAAGAAGACTACGAACTTCAGTTGAATATCACAGTCACAAGTTTATCAAAAACAGGAAAGAACTCCAGTTGCCTCCCTGGACATCTTAGGTAAGTTGAACAGCAACATGTGATTTACGTATCCAATCTCTTCCACAATCCAGGTTAACTTTTGATAGTAAGTTGGGGAGATTTGGAGGCTTTCTAATGTTCTCTGACTCTTTTACAAAACAGGTGAGGCAGAAACATTAGATTTCCTATTGGATCTGTGTGTTCAATAAACATTTACTGAATATCTACTATGTGTCAGTCATCGTGTCCGGTATAGGGAAATGAAAAGAGATTAAGACTGGCCTTACACTCAAGAAGTTTAATGTCTTTAGAGATTCTGCATTGCAACAGTTGGAATATAATGTGTATGTGGAATGCGGTGGCTTTATCGCTACCAGAGAAGATGCTTAAGAAATGACTGCAGTATGGTTTGGTATGTGCTGAGCTTGGGGAATGCATGTGGTCCTACAGGAAGCGTGAAGATGGAAAATGCTGCCCAGAAAAACTGGAGCTGAGATTTGAAGGCTCTGTGGAGTAGGCTACGGGGGCCAAGAAGATGGAAACCAAAATATCACCCTCATTATGATGAAGCTGACTGGACAAACACATTTAGTTTGTAGTCAAGTGAGCTGGCTGATACTCTGCGTCCCCACTCCTGCCCACCCTAGTCTGGGCACTGACAGTGCTCCAGGCAGAAAGTTTGGGTCTGCAGAACAGGATTTTACCTCATGCTGGGCCTGAGAATAGAGGGAAGAAAAGGCACAGAATTCCCAGTCCTTAGAGCTTATTAATAAAGTAGCTCTACTCAGTTAAGAAATGTGAACCTATGGCTTTCCCCTCCCAATCGGGCAACAGCATGAGTAAGGAAGCGGTGGAGCGAGAAGCCAAGAAACGTTCATATTAGAAACGTCTTTGCACGTGAAAATAAGAAGGGTAAAGACCCAGTGCTGCCCTCTACCACCACCTGCTTCAACCACCATCATCTCTCACTTGTATTGCTGTGCTCGTCTCTTAACTAGTTTCCATACTTTCTCTGTGGTCATGCTACACACAGGAGCCAGAATAATCTTTTTTATTATTATTATTTTAAAATACACATAACAGTATGGACTGAATTGTTTGCCCCCAAAATGTATATGTTGAAACTCTAACCCTCAATAAAACTGTATTTGGAGTAAGGAAATAATTATGGTTAAATGACATCACATGAGTGTGTCCCTGATTCAATAGGATTAATAGTCTCGTAAAAGGAGACACCAAAGAGTTTGATCTCTCTTTTTTTTCCCTCTCTCTGTCCTGGGCACACACATTGAGGAAAGGTCATGTGAGGAAACAGCAAGAGAATAGCTCTCACCCAAGGAGAGAGCCCCATCTAGACAAACTACTGGCACCTTGATTTTGGACTTCACAGAATCTAGAGCTGTGATAAAATAAATGTCTGGTGTTTAAGCCACCCAGTCTATGATATTTTGTTATGGCAGCCTGAGCGTCTAATATACATAACATAAAATTTACAACTTTAAACATTTTAAAGTATACAATTCAGTGGCATTAAGTACATTCACAATTTGGGTAACCATCACTATCATCTAGTTCTAGAACATTTTCATCATCACAAAGGAAACCCTTCACCATTAAGTAGTCACTGCCTATTTCCCACACCTTCTAGCCCCTGGCAACTACTTATCTGCTTCCTATCTCTATGGATTTGCCTATTCTGGATATTCATACAAATGGAATCATACAATATGTGGCCTTTTGCATCTGTCTTCTCACGCTTAGCATAATGTTTTCAAAGCTCACTCTTGCTGTAGCATGCATAAATATGTCATTCCATTTTATGGCTGAATGATATTCCACTATATGGATATACCACATTGTGTTTATTAATTCTTTTCATTCTTTAGTTGATGGACACTTGGGCTGCTTCCACCTTTTGGCTATTGTAAATAGTGCTACTATGAACATTCGTGTACAGGTTTGTGTTTGAGCATCTGTTTTCAATTATGTTGGGTGTACACCTAGCAGTGAATTGTTGGATCTTATGGTAACTCAGTGAGGTGACTTATTGAGGAACTGCCCAACTTCTTTTCTCAGTGGCTGCACCATCTTATATTCCCGCCAGCAGTATGTGTCTTCCAACTTCTCCATATCCTGCCAATACTTGTTATTTTAGACCAATCTTCTTAAAATATAAATCTGATACCACTCCCCTGTTTAATTGAAAACTAGACATTTTACCATGGCCTACAAGGTCAAAACTATTTGGCCAGCCTGCCTCTTCATCCTCATCTTCTACCACTCTTTCCCTCTGAACCTCAGCTATGCTGGTCTTCTAAATTTTCCTTGAAAGCACTGAAGGCATTCTCCACTCAGGGCCTTTATACCTGCTGTTGCCCTAGACCTCATGTCTATTGCTTTCCAGCAAAAATCCCTGTTAAAGCAGCACTTCTCAAGAGAACCTTCCCAGATTATCCTGTCTAAAGAGCCCCTGCAGATTCACATACATCTTTCAGTACTTACTGTCACTACCCTGAGATAATTGCCTTCATAACTTTCAGAACTATCTGAAATTCATTGTCTGCTTGTTCACTGTCTTTGTCTACTAGAGTGTGGGTTTTGTGAGAGCAGGACCTTTGTCATGTTCGTGTTCACTGCTGTATCCCCAGACACTGGAATGGTGTCTGGTACAGAATAAACATTCCACAAACATTTGTCAAATAAATAATTTAATGAATGAATGGATGGATGAATGAATTGCAGGCCAAAGAAGCAACATGGTCACAAACTTTCAAACACTAAGCAGTTCAATGAGCTCTGCTGACCACAGAAGTTTTAGATGGTTGGAGAAAGGTGTCTGTTCAGGGTGTGGGGAAGTTGAAGCTAGACATCTAGTTTTAGGCAGAGCTTCAGGGCCTTGCAGACTAAGCTAAGGAGTTCGATGTTCATCCCGAATGCTATTGGGGAGCCCCTGAGGAATTTTACAAAGGTCAGGTACAAGGTACGATCACTGTGGCAGCAGCGTGCAGAGTGAACTGGAAGGGGTGAGACCAAAGGCAAGGAGAGAGGTGAGGAGAACTTTCTAGTCATCGCATGAAGCATCTGTGACACCCGAATGGAAGAGAGGACATGGAGACAAGGGCTTGGATACAAGAGCCAGAAATGTGCCAATGTGATCCACAAGGTCTGGTGACCCGTCACATGTGGGGCATGCAAGAAGTGGAATTCTGTGCCCAGGTGTGAGCCTTCTATGACTGTCCTGGTGCTGCTTGTCACCACCACAAGGGGAGAAGAGGGAAAGAAGCAAAAAATCTGGATTTTGTTCAAATTGAGTTTGAGTTTCTCTAAGAGAAAAGGTTGAAGAGACACTTCCATACATGAATCTCACACCCAAAAAGAAAAAAAAAAACTGTCTCCCCCCGTCAACTCTATATCCTCTGCTAGTGGGATATAGATTTGATTAGGGGAGATGGGCTTTACTTTTTAAGTAGAAAAAGCCATGGGTTGTAATAAAACCACCCAGTGAGATCCAAAACATGAGATGAGTCTGGGATTTTTTTTTTTTTATTGAAACATAATTAATTATATATATTTGTGGGGTACAGATTTGAATATCAATACCTGTGTATAACACGTGAAAGTCAAGTCAGGAGAATTAGTATATAGATCATTACAAAATGTAATCATTCTTTGTGTCCATTAACCGATTTCTCACTAATCCCCCTCTCCCTCCTTCTTTGAATCTGAGAATTATTGACATTTAAGAGGCAATTATAGGGGGAACATTTTCAAGATAAGAAGAAGGAGCAACCAGTGATATACGTCAGAGAAAATCCAGAAGATTCTGGTATCACAGGATTCAAAAGATGGATGATTTTAACAGCAAACCTAGGCCCAGAGCCTTTACTGAGTTTGGTCTTAATCTGTATCATGAACATCCAATTTATGTCTAAAACTTAGTCATTATATCATTCTGGGGAGTTTCAGCAAGAGTATTTTCCTTGCAGATGGCTTTCCTTTAGAGAAAAGACTTTCCCTCCAACTTGGCCAGGACTTAAAACTTAAAATGCTCATTTCCTGCCCAATGACCAGAAAACTGGGGAAAACAGGGCAGAGGTACTAACTGTCCTCCACTCCAGAAAAGAAGTCTGAGCCCCTTATTCTAGAATAAGAATAACATTTTCCATTTATTTTAAATATGGACTATATAGAGAAATTAATCATTATTATCCCCATTTTTCATCTTTAGTTGATTCACTTAAAAAAGAAAAAAGAAAACTAGACACCACTAAGATGACTATAGATGGAGCCCAGTTCTCTTGACTTAATTGACATGTCTTGTACAGAACACACACATTTTATTTGTTAAGAGACCAGCCACAGGTCTCAGTGGTGAGACAGGTGGAAATGCTCAGGGACAAGGCCAGGGCATCTGTGACAGATTAAATGCTTGCATTAGTGCTTCACTTCAAACTTCTGAGTGACTAAACCAAGGCCAGGCATTCAGCCATCTGAACCAAGAGCTCCCTGTACAGTTCCCCAGGGTTTCCATCCACTCCATTCTCATTTGAAATGTTTTTATAGTGATGATAAACTGACTCCAAATAGAAAAGCCCCAAAACACATGGTCTCTGTTATAGAAGAATGAGTTCAGATGTTTCTATCATAAATATGCCTCCTGGCTCTTCTGATCACTCTCTGGTGTCGTCGTTAAAAACAAGTGAAGGCACATCAACAGACAATCTGAGGCCAGTTAACCCCAGCAAGTATAATCCAATTTGACTGAAGATCAGGTCTTTCTGATTTTCTGAGCCACATTTAGGCAGGAATTTCTAAGACCCTGACAAAAGCATTATCAGGCTATGGTAACTGCGATCGATTTCAACTTCCACAGGTTTAGTGACTCTACCTTAGTCCCCAGGGAGAATAAAACTTCAGTATGAGGGATCTGCTGTCTTTTCACAAGCTCAAACCATTGCACTAAACAGTTGATAGAAGTGGTTAGAGGGTTCCAGGGACAATAAACCTTAGCAAATGGGCATTCTTAAGAGGCAACATGAGGTCATAGAAGAATCAGAAAGTGGCAGAAAGGGACAGAGTTAGGTTTGAATCCAGCTCTGCCACTTACCAGGTATCCCTTATCTTCTCTAGAAGAATAATATCTACTTTGCAGAATTGTTTTAAGAATTAGAAGTATGTAACATGTTAAATGCTTACGGCAATGCCTGACACCTCATAGTAGCTTCTAAACAAGCTCACTTTCACAGAATGAGAAAAAGATATAACTTGTCGACAGAAAAAGAAGCATCTTTCTCAAGCTGCCAGTGGCAGGAAGCAACATGAAATCCCACCAGGAGATAATCCAGTAAGAGTGGAAGCGCCCCAAGTAAGCTGCTTAAGTGGGAAAATTTCCCCTACCCTGACCAACACACACACACACACACACACAAACACCCTCTTTCTTCACAACTCTGCAATTAGCAAAAGCACTAGTACTAAAATGGTGGCCACAACAACAGGAGCTGTGCCCAGAAAAGGCCCCTATTTGCTGTTCAGCCCACAATGCCTCAGCTCATGTTTCCCAGCATCCTAATGATTCCCTTGATTGTTATTTGTTAATTCAGAACACACAGTGGGAAAACTCAGTGGTGTTTTGGAGGGGAATACCAAATGAACTTCAGCTGAACCATCACATCGTCCTAAGGAGTGTGACGATGTGGGAATGAAACAATATAGGCTCCTGCCAGCACTGAGGGCAGACACAAAGCATGGAATTTAGTGTGGCTAATTCCCCAGAAGAGCTTTCACAGGGGCCCAAATCCTCCAAAGCATGAAAATTGCAAGGGCTCTTACCAAAGAGGAAGTCCTACACAATGCGCGGAAGGGCTTGGGAGCACTGGCTGGCTGCCCAGTCGCTTGGATAAGCTGGTTTGTGCAGCCACACCAGCAAGCCCATGCAAACACAGCAATGGCAAGGTGAAGTTGAGGGGGATAAAACTGTAAACAATGGGTATAATGGCAATTGTCGAGCAAGGTGCTGCTTAGTAGGACCATTGTTGAAGGAAGAATTAAGAAGGAAGAATCAGTTTCCCCAATCCAACAAATCTTAGACCTAAAAGCTGATTCTACCTATTAGTAGTTACTGACCACCTCCTTGGAGCCCAGCACTGGGATGGCAATTTTGGTAGACTCCAAAGAAATACAGCCCCTGCCCTAGAAAAGCCCAGTGTCTGATTAGGAATGCAAAATAGCCCTCATGAAAATGTCACCCTTGTAAGATTATGTGCCTCTCAAAGTTCAGATCCATGCCTTGTTCCTTTGTTTAACCCCGGCACCTATCACATTGCCGGATGTTTGGCTAAACTGGAGGAGAGGTAAATTCAAAATCTTGTTAGATTGACTAGATATAAAAACTAGGTAAGGAGAAAGTTTGATGTAGATACAGATGGTGAATCGAGTCTTCCCAGAAAATGTGGAAAGAGAGTGGAGTGTGATAGAGAAAAGAGAACATTCCAGAAAGAAAGAATAGCACATATAAAGACATAATCTAAGAAATTATAATCCTATGTGTTGATTTGAATTACTGTTTCTTAAGTGTGGACCACCCACGATGGATTTTGGGCCCAGCAATAGATTCAAATCTTTTGAGTGTGGAGCCCGAAAATTTGCATTTCTCATAAGCACCTAGGATCTTCCAATGCACATAAAAACTGAGCTGGCTAAGGGGATCTCAGACTTAAACATACTTTTCCCTTAAAGATAGAATGAAAAGGAGGAGGTAGGGAGGGAAGGTGAGAGAAAAGAAGGAAGGAAAAAAGAGGAAAAAAATGTTTTACAGTACAGAAAACTTCAGAGGAGGAGTGAGAGCCCACTTGCCAGTCTCCACAGTGACTGCTGTGTGATGCAGAGACTACATGTGAACAGCGCCATGGCACATGTCAGACAGAGAAAGGCTCTCCCAGCCCTTCGTAAGTGCAGTTCTGCTCATTACTCTAGGGCTAATGAAGCGCTCGTGTGTGTTTCTGACCCAGAGACTGTTTCGATCTGGCAGTCGTCTGCAACATAGAAAGCACAGCAGAGATGTTTGGCCAGGAGGCAATCTCAGAACACTTGCCACTATCAGGAGGTGAAGTCCTCAAGGGCCTGAGAGGGGCAGGTAGAATTTCAAATGAACTAGAGAACTCACTAACCTAATATTGTACTAACACACCTCAACTTGTGGGAACTCCTTTGAGACCTCTTCCACCTCCCATGCCAATCCCCTGGCTTTGCTTTATCCACATCCCTTACTGATATTTGACATCAGCAAGTATCACTCAGCCCCTCCCATTTTTTTAAAAAAAGTCCTTCTCTTGATCTGCATCCCTTAGCTGACCGTTCTAGCTCTCTTCTGCCCTTTCATTAACAAATTCGTTGGAAGGATTTTCTATATTCACCTCTCCTCCTGCTATTCTTCAAACCGGGCAGTCTTCCTCTGTCCCGACAATTCTGTGGACACTGCTCTAAGGCCTCCAATAATTTCATAATGACTGAATCTAATAGGCAGGTATCGTTACACCTCCAGCTTCTCCTCCCTGTGATCTGTGCACTCTCGCCTTGAATTTTTCTCCTCACGTGTCTTCCATCACCACTTTCCTGGTTTCCTTTAAACCTTTTGTAAGAGGAAAATCATCTTCTATAATCTTCTTATTCTCCTGCCTCTGAAATGCTGCTGTTTCTTCTGTTCCTCAGGATTGAATCACTGAACATCTGCTCTTCTTGCCTTTCATCCCTTGGGTAATTCTATCCCATATCTGTTACTATTGCTGTGTAATAAAATACCCTAACATTTAGAAGATTAAAATAACCATTTTATTATGCTCACAGATGTTATGGGTCAAGAATCTGGAAAGCCTCTGTACCCCACACCACGATATCTGGTCCCTGACATTGTAAGTCCCATGAGAGGACTCAGAGGCTGGGGGTGACTTAAGGGCTGGGGGCTATGTTGTGGACTGAAGGTTTGTGTCTACCTAAAATTCATATGTTGAAACTCTAATCCCCCAATGTGTTGGTGTTAGGAGGTAGGACCTTTGTGTGATAATCAGGATTAGTTGAGGTCATGAAGGTAGAGCCCCATGACGAGATTATTGTCCTTACAAGGAGAGGAAAAGACTAGAGCTTTCTCTATAGGATACAGGAAGACAACAACTGTCTGCAAACCAGAAAGAGGGCCCTCACCAGACACCCAATCTACGAGCACCTTGATCTTGGACCTCTCAGGCTCTGGAGTTGTTTCTGTTGAGAAAAAAAAATTTTTTGCTTAATCCACACAATCTATGGTATTTTGTCATAGATGCTTAAGACACACTGGAAAGAGGAATCTTTACTTGTGCCTGGTGCCTGCTCTGAGGTTACCAATAGTGGTACCAATATGTGACCTCTCTGTGCAGCCCGGGCTTCTACATAGGGCCTCAGAGCTTTTACATGGCAACTCAGGGCTCCAGGCACAAGTGTTATAATCAACAAGGCAATAGCTGTGTCAAAGAATTTGCAACCGTTTTTCTTTTTTTTAAATCTAACACTCATAGCCACAGATGCTACTAAAACTGCAAAATATTCATCTCAAGCCCAGATCTCTAGATTTATATATCCAATTGCTTACTATACTCCCACCACTAATAATAATAGCAAATGACTATATGCATTCAGCATGTGCCAGGCACAATTCTAAGTAACTTATACTTATTAACTCACATAATCCTCACAATAACTCTAGGAAACAAGTACTATTATTATCACCATTTTTAACAAAGATATTAAATAACTCACTTTAAAATCACACAGCAAGTACAGTGGAGCTAGAATATCACCCAGGCATTCTGGCTCCAAATCTAAGTGTTTAACCAGCACACTGTATGGCACAGATATTCTACAGGCATTTCAAAATCAGCACAACCAAAACGGGTGCTGTAATCCACCACTCCCTAATTAAAACAAAAATACCTTGCTGTACTTCTTACATACATTCTCCTTGTTAATCCACCCTTCATGTAAAACCCAACACAGCAGTCTGGGAACTATCCAAATATCCTAATCTCTCCCTAATCCTCCATGTGAGATTTGTCCCCAGATTGAGCCAATTAACCTCTTAATGATTCCCATATCTGCCCACTCTTCCCCATTCCCATTGCCCCAATCAACATCTTCCTTTGGATTACTGCAGGAAATTTTAACTGACTCCCTTCTTCCTATCTCCTTCAATTGTGATTCATCCTCCCACTTCCCAGAATGATGCTTGTAAATGCAAATTTGATTGTTATGTATTTGCTTAAAACTCTCAAAGGCTCCCAGCAAAATACAGCCCAAGTCTTACTGTAACATGCAAAGGCCCCTCTCATATGGCCCCTTTCTCCTGTCTTCATCCAATATTAAGGTCTCTCCATAACAAATTACTTGCTATTTCCTGATTTGCCATCTGTTTCTTGCCTCCCTGCCACTGCACATCCTATACAGCTCTTTCTGACTTGAGTGTTCTCCCTCCTGGTCCCCTCCAAATTCCAGCCACCTGGAAAACTCTTACCCTTCAAGATCCAGTTCTAACATCCCTTCCTCTGGAAGATTTCCTTGACACTTTCCTTGAGGAGAGTCAATGACTGTCCTCTTATTCTATGACTGTACAGAACACTGTCCCACTGTTTCCTTTAAAAGGGGGGAAATAAAATAAATGAAAAGTCATGCAAAAAGAACCTCTTCTTAAAATAGTACCAAACCAAAAGAAGGAATCTCTAGGAGTAATTAGGATTGGGCCAGTGTTTCTTTCCTCACAGCTATCGTCATCCCTACCTTGACAGTCACCTCTGAACACTTTCCCATTGACCTCATTGAACAGTAGCATATAGGGAAACTGCCTGTTTCATGTTTCTGCTCTCCAGCTCTCTGCAAAGCCTTAAGAACTCATCAGGTATCATGTTGGATAGCTGTTGTCTACATCTAAATGATGCCCAAAAGACCAGTAAAAAGGCAAAGAAAAGATTATATAACCAACTGATTATATAAGCCAGCTCATGATATAATGTGTAAACAACTGATTATTACAATTGCACAACATTGAATAACTTGTCTGATTTTTTTCCAAATTGGCTTCACATGCGTGTGCATGGGTGTGAGTGTTGTGTGTACCATGCAGACACAGCCAGTGATTGACAGAGGAAATGTGTTCGGCAATAACGTAGCCAGCCCAAATAGGCAAGATCAACAAGAATATATGATGTTTATTTCCCTGATAATCCAGCATAGGTGGGGCAATGGAAAATGTCCAGAAGTAGAAAAACGCTTAAACTGTAGGACTTTTATCTAATCCATCACAGTGGGCCAAGTAATACTCACCCTGGTTTTGTGATTTGTACTTTCCCAGGCTGGTCCACTTTGCTTATACCTTCCTAATCTTCTTTCTCTTTTCTCCATCAGTCTTAAACATGCTTCCAAAGAGACTGCTCTATTAAAAATGTGTTGCAGCCCTGCTCTCCTGGACTGATATGGCCCTATCATATTGGGCGTTAAGTCCAAGACCCTCATTCTTGGGTTTTTAAAGCACTTTATACTTCTTTCCCTCAGTCTTCACCCTTTCCTGGGAATCAGAATATCCTGATGTTCAGAAATGCTCACTTCCACACTGAGACTACAATAGGATCCTACCCAGACTCTCCAGACCTTTGCACCTACACCAGGCAGCAGTGGAATCAGGAAGACCTGGGTTTTCAATTTCAGTTCTATCATTTATTGGCCGTGTGATCTTACACAAGTTACTTACCTTGTAAGAAATTATTTCCTGGCCTGGAGAAAAAAAAAATGGGACTAATAGTAGCCATCTGATGGACTCGATGAACTAAGATCACGCATGTAAAACAGTCACTGTAGAACCCGTGCCATAGAGATGCTAAGTGAACACTCATCCTCCTCCTATTCCTCTGTGCAGTTTCATCAGGTTTTGGGGTCCTCCTGTTCCATTTTATTCACACTCCATCGGGCTTCACTGGCTGCAGTGTCAACACAGGGCAGTCTCAACTCCTAGATCACTGCTATGCTCACTTCCTGTTATCAAAAACAGGTGTTTAGAGACTGGATTTGAGGGAGGTGACAATTGCCCTACTCATAATTACTTATATTTTGAGTATGTTGATTAATTATCCATTCATATGTAGTTCTAGATGTCATTGGATTGCAGATGTTTGTACAATTTCACTTTCAGATTTCTTCCTCTTTAAAAAATAAATTTTGAATATATTTGCATATGTATTAATGTATATTACATACCCATAAACATATATGAATATGTAGTTTTATTTTTTAATTTTAATAAAATATACATAACAGAAAATTTACCATTTTAACAATTTTTAAGTGTACAGTTCAGTGGCATTTAGGACATTCATATTGTAGTGCAACCATCACCAGCATCCATCTCGAGAACTTTTTTCACCTTGCAAAACTGAAACTCTGTACCCATTAAACAATAGCCAGTTCGTTTTTAATATTGGCCTAGGTAAAGCATGTACATACATTTTTAATTGTAGAAAAGCCTTATATTTATTGAGCATTTATGCTTTGCCAGGTACCACACGGAGATGGCTCATTCAATTTCCACGTAACCCTACGAGGTAGGTACAATTATTACCCCTATTTTACAGATGAGAAAACTGAGGTTTAAGGACATAAAGGAACTTGGCCAAAGTCACACTGCTAGTAAGTAAATAAGTAAATATTAACGCACCCCAAATTACTAAACAACTAATTGCACTGATGATGCTTGTGTTTTATTTCAATTGAACGTATGGAGGCTGTGGTTTGACTTCTTTTAACTTCCAACAAAGTGCCCTGCTGAGCTCCAAGCAGAAGATAAACAGGAGGACAGGTGTTACTTTAAGAGAGGGATGGAAGCTGCAACCCGAAGCTTCCTTGGCGCCCGCTGGAGAGGTCGGGGAGGCTGCACCCCGCCGGTGCGCGCCTGTGAACTCCCGCGGGCCCTGGCGCGTCTTCACTTCCAAAGTTGGAGCTCTCCTTGGTGGGAGGGGGCGGGGAGGAGGGATGACCAGTGACGTCACTCCAGAGCCGGGATAAAGCTCCCCGGCCGCGGTCGGGGCGAGGACGCTGCCCGCTTGCTGAGCTGTCCCGCGTGGGGACCCTCGCCGTGGACGGGGCCGCCCCTGCCTGCGCCCCCTCTCTGGGAGCCAAGGCGTCCCCGCCCGAGGAAGGCGGCGCCGGACGGCACCATGCCCCAGAACGTGATCCTCCCGGGCCCTGCGCCCTGGGGCTTCAGACTCTCGGGGGGCATAGACTTCAACCAGCCTTTGATCATCACCAGGGTAGGTGTTCTCCGTTCTTGCTTGTGTTCCACGTCGGGGACTCTGGTGTCTCGGGAGGCGCGGTGGGTGCCCCTGGAGCGCAGAGTGACCGGGGAGCCCGGGGACGGGGGTGCGCTGGGGAGTCCTGGGCTCCGGGCTCCTAGTTGGAGGGGGCGGCAGCAACTCGGCCCGCTGAGGTCTGGAGGATGCAGAGCAGCTCAGGGACTTGAAGGAAGGCAGCTCAAAGGGTGTCTGCATCCTCTCGGTCCCCAGCATCTTTCCAAGGACAGGTCAGCTGACAGCGTGAATTCCCTGTGCTCAGAGGAGGCGAGGCTGCGAGCGCTGGGGTCCCTTCTCGCCCTCCGTACCCCATCTGCCTTCAATAACAAACACAGGGGGTCCCGAGAAGGCGAGACCGAGGACCGACGCTGGCGGTTCTTCCTAAAAGCTGGACGCGCGGCTAAGCGTTGCTCTGGTCTGGATGAAACGTTCAGCAGGACGCAGTTCTCAGGGCACCACCTGGGTTGGCCAAGCTGGAACCGCTCATACCAGCCCTGACAGGAAAAATCTTACGAATCTGTAGTCCTGAGTTTCCAGGCATTTGGAATAAATATTTTCCAAAGCTGGGAACTTGGCTTAGGAATCATCACCTATAACTCAAACTACAAAGAAAACCCGGCAGATAGTTTAGTTTAGTTTAGTTTTCCCGGCAGAAAGTAATAACTCTGAAAATAATACCTTAATACCAAAGTCAAGCTTTTCCTTAGTGTTCTCTAGAGTATCGTTTCATTAGAAAATAAATAAATAAATAAAAATGAAACTTCAGGGTTTCTTTCCTAGTCGGTAAATTTCTAGAATTAATTCTAGAGCATTATTTGGTGCAGTTGATTTTTTTCCAACCCAAGTGTTTTTCTTCATAGAATATTGTTTTTAGTTCAGTTATCACATATAAAACATTTTAAACCTCATTTCAAGGCATAAACTTTCAGAATATTATGCTTTTATTTTCAGAATATTATACTTTATTTCCTTTTTTCCTTACTGCTTATACTGTATTTTATGAGTCTAAGTGTATACTTTATAATCTGATCACTCACATAGATTTTGAACATGTAATACCTCTTAAATTCTGTTTTATTTATATATGTCTATGAGATTTGGGAACCAACATCCTTTTTAAAATATCTTAAAACATGTATCATACAGATGCATACAATGGAACATTTCAAGCTTTGTTTTACATTTTCAAAAACATATAAACATGCCTGACATGTGTTTTTATACAAGACATGAAAACTTAACATACCCCAAAAATGTTCTTAAGAAATTAAGCAGAACATCAGTGATCTGGGCCAAGCAATTCCTTTTATAGATTTACCAAAGAAAACAGTTTCCATTAACTCTACCAAGAAATATTTTTAGTTTCTGAGTATAGTTTTCATTTGTTTATACTAAATAAAATAAGCTTTTGAATCCTAACAAAGAATAAATCATATTTATATTAAATCCTAAAGAAACAATTTTGTCACAAAATCCCTTAAGGGGTTTTATAAAGAAAAATTTTGCTATTACATGTAACTTCAATACAATTAATCATATGTTTGAAACGTTGAGTCGCTGACACTATAAATGGTTGATTTAAAGCAGTATTTACATTCTGGAACTAAACTACAGAAGCTATTGATAAATGTATCTAATATAATGACAATTATTATTTGGGCAACCAATTCTATCTTGAATTTCTAATTCATAATTAATTTGTGTCACTCATTTTGACACTGGGTTCAATAACACTGCATGACCAGATAGGATTATTTCATTTGACTGTGCCTTTTCAATTAATTTAACTCCAGAAGAGCAGGTAAAACTAAACTGTTTTGTATCCCAAGTGTCCCCAAAGCCACGTACATAGTATATTTTCATTGAATAAATGAATGCATATTCACTTGAAGTTTTATGCCTTAGTGAACATCTAATTAAGAATATTTCCACTGAAATTATAAAAAATACTGCAAATCATTTGGGAAAAGGCTAAAAGGTATTACACAAAAATAATTATCAGTGTTATTAGGCAGTAGAATTATTGTCTTACTTTTATAATTTTTATACTACTTTAAAAGGTAGGAAATAAGGGTGAATGTGTGTTATTATATCTTTTGCTTGCCATGCATTCTTCTAAGACCTTTATGCTCACTAGCTCACTTAAATCTCACAACCATCCTATGATAATGATAGTGGTAATATTCCCTTCTGCAGATACGGAGGTGAGGCTTCAAGAGGTTTATTAACCTGCCAAAGTTCTTAAGAGGTGGGACAGGATTTGATGCCAGGTCTACCTGCCTCGAAAGCCTGCATTCTGAAATCCACACATATGAAAAATTCCACTTACTGTTGGGATATTTCTAAACAGGTGTTTGTGCCATTCAGTTCAACACTGGTCTTACTAATTCTATGTCTAAAGATCTACCTCTTTCCATTTTTTTCTACCACTGTCCCTATTCAAGTTTTTATAACTTCACACCTAGAAGTTTGTCTCCTCTCTTTAATTCACCCTGCATGTTCTTACCAGACCTCTCTCTCCCATCCTCAGACATCCTTCAGTGGCCTCACCAGTTTATAGAGCAAATTTATGGGCTTGAGTATGGCACCCATGGCTTTTCACCATCTATCATTCCAACTTGAGTTTACAACTTTATTTCTTCCCTCTTTTGTTCTCTCCCTTTCCTCCTCTTACTCCATATATAAGTAGTGGTGCTGCTACTCTGGACTACTTACGATTTTTCTAACATGTCTTTGCTCCTGATATTGTTTTTCCCTGGAATTCTTTTCCCCACCCCACCCCACTGTCTTTTATGCCTATGGAAACCTATTCAAATGCCACTCCTCAGGTTGTCTTCCAGTAACAATCATTTCATCCATTTGATTACCATCACTTTTGGTCTATAACCTCTCTTTATATCATGCCTTATACCACAGATATTTGAATACCTCTGTATCCCACCAGATTGCATGCTCCCTTAGTGCAGTAACTTTCTAATTTGGGGGCCACTCAGTGCTTAGCACAGTGTCTAGAACATCATATATGTTGTAGAATAAATATAGACACAATATGAATGATTGATTAAATTGTTCACCTTTTATATAACTTTTATTATCATAAATAGGTGCAGATTGTGTTCTCAAAAATATTCCACAATAAAGATAAAGGAGAATTGTTTTATTGTTAATTTATTTTGATAAGTTCTTAAGTATACAAAAAAATGAAATTACCAGTGTCTTCACTTAATGCTACAAAAAGTCCCATAAATGAGATGTATGTCCTCAAGTTCATTAAATCCATTTTTGTCCTTCTACAAGCTATACCTTTCTCTGTCTGCCTCACCCTAGGCAATTGTAGACCATAGTAATGCTCCTAGACTGTGGAGCTCCAACCAGAATTTGTAGGACAATGACAAACATAACTGTCTTCATCAATTGACATTACAGTTCACAAAATTAGTTCAAGGGTCCCCACACCATAATTGTTTACAATCCAGTTAATCAGCCAGGTGAATCTTTGTATCAGTTTTTAAAAACATCCAAAATAAGGTAAATCAAATGCCAGACATTCTCAAAACAAAAAATTTAGCATTTGGCTGTGATACACACAATTTGCAGGAAAGCAGTTTCTAGGCAATGTTTGATATACTTGGTGCAATATAAAATGTAAGTTTTAGATATTCAGTTTAGGAGATGGAGATGTTATTTCAAACATTATGTATAACTGGCCTACGCATTTCACAGAATAAAGTTTAAGGTTCACATCCCTAAGGGAGGTTCTGTTTTTTTCTTGCAAGAAGATTGTAAGTAGTCTCCCGCTTAAGTTTTTAGACCACCCAGAAGGTGGATCTATTCTCACAGACAAGTTACAGATTGTTTGCTTTCACCAAATTCCAATATGGAATACAGTACAAGCTGCTTTTATGTACGTTACATAAAACGATTGTTTACATCTGATGCCAGTATGTCTTTTCTCACCGAGTTCCTCTTCCCCCTCTTGACGCCTCCCTCCTTCCTATCAGATCACACCCAGGATCAAGACCATTGTAACTGAGACTGCTGCATGGGTTTGGGTACCAACACAGAAAGTGCGAGTGTATTCCTAATTTTTGCAGGCTCTAACATAGAAAAGTATGTTACTTAAACATAAACTATATTGAAATTTGAACTTTTAAAAGGAGTGTTTAGAGTTGAATGCAGTCCTTTTCCAGGCTAAATCCTATGTAATAGAAAGGCTGATGTGAACAAAACCTATTTGGTTTTTTTCTAATAGACACCATGTCTACCTGCAAGGGCTGGTTCATATGTTCACAGCATTCATATGTCCCACAAATATCTAAGTGCAGAATTTCCTGTATGTGAAGGGCACTGTGGGGGTACAATTATAACTTCAAATGAATTTTTAGGCCCGGAGAAGTTCGTATGTCAGTAGAAGAGAAGGGACATTGTAAAGCTACACGACTATGCCAGTAGTCGAGTAAGCAAATCATAACTAAAGCCAAAATGTTTCATTATTTTAGTAATACTAAGTTTCCATTTGTATTGTCAGGGCTAGGACTCAGACCTTTCAAACCCATTGTACAGACTAGGTCGCAAACCCCTCACACGCATGTCCACAAGCCTTAGGTAATTGGGAAAGATTTCAGGAGCCATTGGCAGACAACATGAACTCAGTCCTCGGCAGCAGCAGCTTACAGCAGCCTCTAGCAGCAGTGGCGGTGGCCTCCCTGGCAGACCCAGGGGCACTAGCAGCAACAGTTTGCAGCAACAGCCTCCAGCAACAGTAGCGTCCTCCCCGTGGTATCCCCCAGTGGCATCCGGGGGTGGGGGGCACTGTGGATCAGAGCCACTCATCGTTTATACTTAAGTCCATAACCCCAGACACCTGGGTGCACATGAGCAATTACATTAAACAATAGCCAAGGAACACCTGGGCACACGTGCATATTTACATCAAATGCTCGTCAAAATTTTGAACATCTGAGGGGCCCTGACCTTTTTCCTATATTTTCCCAACAGACATGGACATAAACTACCATGATACAACCTGTCCAGGACTCCACAACAAAAGTATGGCCAAAAAGATAGGAGGAGTCGGGGGAGAGATTACCTGCAGGACAGGCATTGTGAGGTAGTAGTAGAGCCTGAGCTTTAAAATGAGACAGACCCAGGTGGGAATTTCACTGGATATGTGACCCTGAACAAGTTTCTTATACTTCCTGAGCATTAGTTTTATCACCTTAAAATAGTGGTAACTATTTTGTAAGGTTGCCTTAAGAATTAAGCAAGATAGTAACTGTTAATAATAATATTATAATAAAAATAAAATAATAGTTCTCAACCCTGGCTACACATTAGAATCATCCAGATAAGTTTTGAAAATACCCATGCCCAGGTGCACGCGGAGAGTCTGATATAACTGGCATCGTGTAGGGCTCTAGAAATGCCAATCGTAGCCAGGTGCTGGAAGGTTTAAGATGCCAGGGGAGGCATGTGGAGTTTATTTGGGCTTCTCACAATTTTGATCCACACCCTTAGTGTAGCTCTTCAGTATATACTTGTCTTGCTCCATAACTATTTCAATCATTTTTATTCTTAAGATGTAAATCATATGAAGACTACATCTTGGACTTTTCCTGTATTTCCCTAAATGGGACATTATAGATGCTTTATCTTTATTTTAAATTGTTTTTCCCCCCCTCACATGGACCCAAGAAATAGGTTGATGTGAATGATGGAAATCATCTGAGGCACTTGTTAGACACAAATTCTCTGGCTCTTCTCCTAAAGATTCTGATTCCTGCTTCCAGGCATCTGGAGTAGGATCTGAGTCTTTATGTTCAATAAGGACCCCAGGTGATTCTTATAATCAGACAAATTTGAAAACATGGTGCTGAGTGATTGATTGAAATACTATGTCCAATTATCTCTCTAGTACTTTTGTTATTTGAGACCCTAATGAACCTGAAGAATAAATCCATTGAAAAACTTGTCTCATTTCCTAATTTGGGAAAATATAGTAATAATAAAATGTGAGCTAAAACATAAAGTAATAATATACAAATATAAGGTAAGAATATAATAAAGTAATAATATAAAGTAATGCTGGGAGATAATAGATTCTTATGATTAAGCAGATAGTTTAATATCTATTAAACCAGGCCAATTTAGCAGTCACTTTCTGATAACTAGCCTAGCAGAACTTGAAAACTAGGAAGAAATAAAGGCATCATGTTTTCCTTCTCTCTCATCTCTCCCTCTACTTTTTTCTTTCTTATCAACTCTCTCATTGGAGATCCCAGGACAGCAGTTACCAGGTTGAATACAAAGTTAGAAGGGGATTCTGGCCATCACTGTTAATCACCTTTCTCAGTTAACTTCTGAAATATCTGGTGATGTAGCTATACACCTGCTCCCCACCTAGCAGGAAGCAGGTTACCTAGACACCTCTGCTCCTGTGAAAAATAGAGGTATTTTTTGTCCAGCCTGCCTTAGAGAGTTGTTGTAACAGTCATAAGTATAAGAAGGAACTTTAAAATATAACATTTTGCATAAGTACAGGATGGTACTATTAACTTTTAATACTGTTAATAAATTTCAGTAACATTCAATATTTAAGATATACAACTTAGGTATTCAATATGTGTGTTCAGATGTCTCTGTTTAAAATGTGTATAGACACATACACACACACAACTCTATGCCCCATTCATCCTAACCAGAACTAAAAAATCATGCTAGGCTTTTCTAAATCAGCATTGTTATATTATTTAAATCTATTTAAGTATACTAAAAAAGCTAAGTGAGGGTTTAAAAGCAAACACATTGAGCCACACTTTCTCATGTTCTAACAGAGAAAAGCATTCTGGTCTTACAAGCTTAAAAATAGAAAGTACAGATTTTAACAAACTATATCTAGAGAAAATTAAAAGTTTAAGATTATTTTTATCCCTCCAAGTCACAAGGGGGATGGAAACTTTTGTTTTTCTAACAGTTCTGGGTCTGGGAGATTTTCTAAACGGAAAACAGCTATGAAATGCCTCCCAAAGGCTAAGATGTGATAATCCCCTGTTGTCTTCACCCAGCCTCTATCAACTGTTCCTGTGGAAGATAATTACAATCACTACAATGAGATGATCACAGAAATAAAATTAAAATTTTAGTGACAAGATGAAAGACCTAGTACACTTGGGAATTTATTATTTTAGCAATTTTATTTATTTAGATAAATTTGGACCCCCTTTAGAGCCACAAAGTTAAATAGAATAGATAGCTAGAATGAGCAAATAGAGAAAAGAATGAATTAATGACTGATCCTCAAGTAAAGTACTAGAATAAACAATCTAGTTTATTCCTAGAGCAGTTTGAGATTTAAGTCAGGTTTATATATTATTCTGCTCTAAATAGTGGGAACTTCAAAATGTAACAATAATAGGTTAACATTAATTGCCACAGTCTTTGGGTATGTAGGGACTAGCTCTTTTTGTTTTACAAGCTCTGATTTAGATGGCCTTTTCATTCATTCCTCAATTAGTTATTGGTTAATTGCAAACACTGGGGTATATACTGTAAAGCATTAGGAATATATATAATATTATACATGTACTTAAGAGCTTCCGGTCTAGTTCAGAAAACAGACAATATACAAGTAAATAAACATAGTAGTACAAATTATTTTTATAAAGAAAATGATCCGGGTGTAAAGGTGAAGAATAATGAGGGAAAGAACTAGAGAAGCTACTTCAGATGTTTGGGGGAGTCTCTCTGAGAATACAACTTTTGAGTCTAAACCTAAAGGATGAGAAGAACAACCAGGTAAAGAGTGGAGGAAGCAATTTTGGCAGAAATTACAGGGTGTGTAAAGCCCTAAAGAGGGTACAAGCTTGGCCTACTTGAGGAACTGAAGGGAAATCAGAATGGCTACAGCACCGTGGTTGCAGGGATGGCATAAGATAATGTTAAAGGAGGAGGCAGGGTAAGACCTACATGAGACCTAGGCAGAGCTAAGTAGTCGGGATTTACCCAGAAAACTTCAGAGTAGGTATAGAGACCAAAATACTCATTGCCTTTAACTGAATACTCAGCGTAGTAATAATTTCAAATTTTCTATTTTTGAACATTTAAAAATATGAAAAAACATACTTTCCTCATATCCTAAAATTTTTCTTTTCATCTTCCCCTCCCCAAAAAATAACAATGTGGGTTTTTCATAGGCAGTATAAAATTGGATCTTGCTCTTTTTACCTAATTTGACAATCTCTGTTTTTTTAATTAGTGTATTTAGACCATTTATATTTACTGTAACTACTAATATAGTTTATTTTAAATCTACCATCTTGTTAGTTGCTTTCTGTTTGCTCCATCTGTTCTTTCATGGGGAAGGGACCAAGAATGAATACAAGCTCCCCTTGAGTCTGTGGTTCCCAGGGGTTCTATACAGTCATGCTAACTCACACTTGACCTTTAGCAGTCCATTGTATGCCCCTCGTGTGAATTTTAAAGATTCCAAGTTATAGGAATACTAAAGTAGTTTTAATTCAAATATAAAAGTTTCCTGAATGTGGTAAAGCTCTACTCCAAATAGAGTTCTGGGTGACCAAAAAAAAAAAAAAATACAAATTATTTCTTTAAAACAAGGAAAATATAATTCAGACAGGGAGTTATGGTAGATCTTTTAAAGAGAATAAGAGATGCCAGGATAAGTGAAATGTGGTTAATAAGAAACAAAATTGTTTAACATGATGGGAAAACAGAGCTAACACAATGGATCAATTGAGAGTTAAGTTAGATTTAAGATTTCCTGCCCACTGAAACATATAAAATGTTACCAGGCTAAAATACAAATGTCAGGCACAAGATACAAAACTCAAGATCTTGCAGAATGTTGGTTTATAAATGACACCATTATTTCTTGCAGATTACCCCAGGAAGCAAGGCGGCAGCTGCCAACCTGTGTCCTGGAGATGTCATCGTGGCTATTGATGGCTTTGGTACAGAGTCCATGACTCATGCTGATGCACAGGACAGGATTAAAGCAGCAACACACCAGCTGTGTCTCAAAATTGACAGGTGCTCCTTAATAATTAATGGTGTTAAAATTTGATCTGTTTTGCAGAAGAACCTGAACCAGAACTATAAATGGTTTCATCCTCTCAGTGAGAAAGAGTGTCACAGGACCTAGAATTTGGATGGTTTTTTAAAATATCCTCCACCTTAGTCTGTTCTTCACTACAGTCAGTCAATCTAATAGTTGATGATAAACAATTTCTAAAAAGAATTCTCTGGAATGTCAGAATAACGAAAGAGGCAAAAAGAATTTTCTACTAACCTACTTAATTGACTTTGAAAATTATGTTAAGTGAAATAAACCAGGGCACAGAAAGAGAAATACTACATGTCCTCACTCATAAATGGGAGCTAAAAATAATAATTAAAAAAAAAAAAAAAGAAAGAAAGGTGCAACAATCACAATAACTCATTGAACTTTCAAAAGGAGAGGTGGGAGAGGGAGAGGGGGAGTGGCAGTTAGCAAGAAATTGGTAAAGGGCCACAAAAAGTGATTACATTGTGTAGTGTTGAATATACTAATTATCCTGATATGAGCCTCACATATTGCACGCACGTATCGATATTCAATGCTGTACCCCACAGATATGTACAAGTATGTTTGTTTCAATAAAAAAATAGAAATTAAAAAGTGTTGGCAAGATAAAAAAAAGAAATAGAACCATTGGCCACATAAACACTGAACAGCATGACTAGGTGTATTGCTATTCTTAGTGTGGTAGAGAATGGAATGGAATTTAAAGATTCTCCTTAAAATATTTTCTGACTTGCCAAAATGTGATTTTGTTAAAAATTGGTTGCCAATATCCTACATGCCATTGGCTTTTTTGTACCAAATTCAGCCCAGAAGAAATGTTATAAGGTGAGAGAGTGCATGTGCATGTGTGCGTGTTACATACTGAGACATTTCTGACCAAAGAAAAAATAAGGAAATTGAACCTTATCTCTTGCATCCCAGCCCTGATGTGAAACTGAACCATGAAAGTAACGATGTGTTGTAATGGTTGCCAGTGTGTGTTTATCCTGTTGCTATTGTGTTCACAATTTTCCCTGCTGTGGTACAGAAGGCTCAATCATTCAATGTGCAGTTTCATGGGGTGAAATAGATTCTTTACCTATCTGTGTATGACCTGTGTTTCTGCCAATCCCACATACAGTCCCTTAGGAGTTACAAGGTCCCAAGATGCATGAGAAGGATTGGACAACACATTTCCTTGATGCCAGGAGCAAATCTACCTGGCAAATCACTCACTGTCTTATGCGGTGGCCTTCGTAGGACAGGAGGAAAGTGGGGGAGACTAGGGAGTTTGCTTTGTGGTCATTTGTAGGGTGTGTCTCCAGAATCTCTGTCTGCTGAACTATTTCCCACACGCACTGGAGGCCTGCTTTCTCCAGAAACTGCACAGTGGACTCCAAGCAGTTTTGACCTATTTTAGAGTCCCCAAAAGGACACTAAAAATACAAGACTAATTGGATGGAAAAAAATACAGAATAATAAGCAAACAATATTACCTTTGCTGAAATTACTGAGAATTGCTAGTATTTTTACAAACATAATGGGAAATTAAAGTATACTGAAAGTAGAAGCACCATTAGAACTTGGAGTTCATAAACGTTATTTTATTTACAGGGCAGAAACTCGCTTATGGTCTCCACAGGTATCTGAAGATGGGAAAGCTCATCCTTACAAAATCAACTTAGAAGCAGAACCACAGGTATGAATTTTAGAGTAAATATTACATTATATTTTCTTTTAAATGATGGGGCTGCCTTCCAAGAGGAAGAAGAGATGAATAGAAAAATTCAAACAAATCACCAGCTGAAGCCATGGTCTGTCTTTTCTCCCTGAGATTAATTTATATTATCCGTGTTTTTCTACACTGAGAAGGGTAGTATGCCTAGGAGAACATCTTGTTAAAAGACAAGTATATTCTCATCCGGAAGAATTTGGCTAAATCTACATAGGGTCCACTTATTTTTTTTTTTTAATTTGTTATGATGAACTTCTTCTGAATGACCATCAGGCAGTCTAAGAAGTTGAAGTTGTTAAAACAAAACAAAACAAAAACAGGCTCTGCCATTTGAAACAGGTGTCTCTAATCTAATAGTTATTAGTATTGTGAACTTCAATTCTTTGAGGTCTTCGCCCAGAATTTATTTTACATCCTTCTTTAATTCTCAGTTCTGGCATTCTGTAATCAGGTTTACTCTTTAAAGAGAGTTCTGCATTATGCTTAACTGGTGATATTCTGCCATTGCAGCTGAATTATAATAAATAAATAAATAAATAAATAAATAAATAAATAAATAAATAAATAAATAAATTAAGGGATTTTCCCTTGAGGCAACTCTAAGGAGCTAAATTAATCTAATAATCTGATGCTTATCTGACTGTGTCTACTTTCAAAAGGTTCGAAAAACTGAGATTAAATCATGCCTCAATTGTGATGTATTGAAAAATCTAATTAAGAAAAAGATTTTAGATCTCTGCTCAGAAGCTCTCAAGGTTTATAGAGAAAGAGATATAAATTTACTGTCCCTTTGAAACAAGTATTTCTACCAAACTTATTAGATATTTCCAGCATGTAGTTTTTTTTATATCCCTAATGAAAATGAACTGAAAACATATTTATAATTTATGCTTCAGCAATGTTTCCCCTTCCAAGATCATCAACTCCTGAATTTGTCCTTAAAGTTTTCTACTTATCTTTATAAACCTCTGTTTTCTTCTGTGTAAAATAGATGTAGAATAACATCAGTATATGTATGTCACAGGGCTTTCCAAAGATTTGAATAAAATAAAATTTGCAAAGAACTTGGCACCTTGAATTGTTTATAGAGACACTCAAATAAGAGATAGCTCTTGTTATTGTTAGGGGAGTACTTCTCTGCCCTAGGCTGTGATCAGAAAGCCTCCTGGCCTTGCTTAATGGTGAGACAGTGTATTAGTCCATTTCTGTTGTTCCATTATAGTTCAGACGGTACAGTCCTCACAATCCAATCACCTCCTAAAGGCCCCACCTTTCAATTTCCGTAATAGGATTTCTCATCCTCTTAACACTATTACAATGGAGGTTGAGTTTCCAATACATGAACCTTTGGGGGACACATTTAACCCGTAGCAGATACAAGCTGCCCATGTGTAGGGCTTTCTAGAGGCCAGGAATGCCTTCCTCCTTACTTTCACAAGGGTCATTGCAAATTACATTAGATCAAAGCTTTATTTTCAGTTAAAATACAATCCTACCAGGAGAAAAAATACCCCATGTAATGTAATTGTTACAGAAAATGAGTTTATTAGATTCTTGCCTGGTCTTTTGACTGAAGGGAAGGTAAATTCAGAGCCTAAAAATCACTAAGAGCAAAAGGAGAAAACAGTCCCCAAAACAAGTGAGCAGAACACAGAATATTCATGAAGACAAGAACTGAGTCTGTGCTCTTCCCTTACAGAGTCCCCCACAGCTCAATAAATTGCTGACAAATGAATGAAAGGAACTGGAGGGCCTAAACATAAACTGTTCATTTTCTAATATTGCTCAGGACCAGTCCTGGGACCTAGTCTCAGAATGATGCTCTGCACCAATGCGTATGTTGCATTGTAAAAGCGATCATGAGAGCGCAGTGAAATATTTCGTTCAGGAAAAACTTTCTGCTCTTCAGGGCAAGTGAGCAGATGCTGAAATGGATGGGACAGGTAACAATTACATTGAGAAGGGATCTGAATGCTGATGATGGATCACCCTGGCATACTAGATGGGTTGGTGAATAACAATACCTCTAATCAATATTTTCTTTGAAAAAAGAAAAAATTTGGAAGAAAAAATAAAGTTCTTGAGGCAGAGCTAACACGTGTATTTAGTGCTTCGCAGTACAACCCAAGCCTACCTGCTTCCTCTCACTCCCGTCAATTCATCACTTGGAGGCAACACATGAGATAAAGAGACTATATGGTGCTTTTTAAAAATAAAAAAAAGGAAGAAAATTTAAGGCCCATATACAAGCATTTATTGACCACCCGATCTTTTCTTTTTTTTTTTTTTTTTTTTTTTTTTTTTTTTTGTCTTTTCCGTGACCGGTAAGGGGATCGCAACCCTTGGCCTGGTGAGCACACCAGCCATTCCTATATAGGATCCGAACCCGCGGCGGGAGCGTCACTGCGCTCCCAGTGCTGCACTCTCCTGAGTACGCCTTGGGGCCAGCCCACCACCCGATCTTTTCTTATCACCAGGACAAACTGAATAGAATTCTGCATTTCTCTTTCCATATACAGCACACATCCAAAATTGTACTGAACGCTTTTGCAAATTATTTTTCCATTCAAAATTTCTCCTAACTTTTAAACCTGATTTTCATTAATGTGAGATGTAAGGTATGGGGCCAATTAGATTCAACTAAAGTACCAAAGCCCCAGTGATTCATAATCATGGTTTCACTTTCCACTCTGGCATGTGGGTTATTCAGCCAGGATTAATTAAGCACAAGATGAGCTTAGGCCATGATGGGAGCCTGTGTTTTGCTAACATCTCTCCAGAATTGGAGCTTAAGGGTAATTCTCTGAGTTGTAACTCTAGAAGACACCTCTTTTGCAAATCTGTGAGTATTAATTTATGACTATGGTTATTCTAAGAATTGGATTTTAAGGTATAATCCTAATTTTAAATACTCAGCCTCTTTGCAATCCTGTATTACCCCACATGTCCTGCATTTGGGGGTTAGAAAATATGAATATTTATGATACTACAAATGGGAAAAAGGAAATAAGATTGGTTTTTAAAAAGAGGTGAAGATTAGGTTAAGGGCTATGGCAGCCAATCAGACAGAGCCTTCAAGCATTCCATTAGTTTGAGTGATGGCTAATTCGTACTGGCATCTTCTCCAAGAGGCCAGTGTTTGAAGGGCTCAGAGATAAGAACAATGTCAGTTCTCCTAATAGACCAGAGGATTTCTATTCCTTATAAGACTCTCAGGCCAGATTTCTGCACGACCAGTTTGTATAGTTTGGTACTTCAGGGCAGACGTTCGTTCTCTACATAAAACACCTAAATTTCAATGCATCCCCTGCTGTCTGAAAATCCTGTAGCATACACTAGAACAAATGTGGTGATAAAAATCAGTGAGTTTAACTTGTGGACTGAGACTGGAGAAAAGCTAAGCTATGGTTATATTTGTTTTGCTGGTTTTTTTTAAGTAGTACAAAGCTATACAAAAGATGTCTTTTTTTTTTTTCCTTTTTCTTCTAATAAGAGCTCTGCAAATAGAGCAATCTTCTGGACAAGAAACGTGTGTCAGTCTGAGACACAAATGTCATTAATATAGCATGCTTTAAAATGCCATTGTAAATGAATAGTAAAATGCCATTGAGCAATACAGTATCTGAATTCAAGTTTCTCAACACAAGACAAACTTTTAAGTTATGTGACCTTTGCTACTGGAATAAAAAAAAATTTTTTTTTAAGTAATACCTATTTGTTGAAAAAAACTATATTCTGCCATCCAATCTCAGCCACAAATAATAAAATGTTAGCATGTTTATTTCTGGTCTTTTTTCCCTATGCACAGGTTTAGGCTTGGGGGACTTTTTTTTACAGAGTTACAATAATAATTGGTATAATTTTTTTTTTTTTTTTTTTTTTTTGTCCTTTTTTGTGACCGCGCTCAGCCAGTGAGCGAACCGGCCATCCCCATATAGGATCCGAACCCGCGGCAGGAGCGCTGTTCAGTGCCGCACTCAACCGAGTGAGCCACGGGGTCGGCCCGGTATAAAATTTTAATATCTAGTTTTTTTATTTGTTCATACTATTATTAAATAGTTCAATTTTATTTTTATGAATTTAGACTTGAATCTTAGGCTTAAAAGGGACCTTAGAAGTTGTTTAAATCAATCCCAGCAATTGAATAAACAGCTTCCATACAATCCTGCGCATGCTCTATGAGCAGGCATATGCAGTTTTCTATACAAAGCATTGCTATAGACTAAAGGTATGTTGTTAGAGTTCTTTGTGCTTCTTCAAAGCTTACATTCTCAAATAAAGCATCACCCTCATCTTTGTTTAATGCTAGTCGAACAACTCAAAGGTATAATGTGCATATCACAATACAGGAGAGATGTTTTTAGAAACAAAAATGGTTCTTTTTCCATAAAAGGATTTTATCCTTGCCTATGACGATTGGATAATAAAGATGTATTACATAGACAGTCAAGTGACATATGGGTTGAAGTCATTTATATTTTCATAAAATTAACTTTAATCTACAATGTCTTGATAACTGGAAGGAAGCCTGCACAAAACGAACTCTTATAATTACCATATCCCAAACTCTTCCCCAGTGAGACATGGGAAACACTTGAAGCACGTCACTGGAGAAGAAATGATTATGAGGGTGACTTTATCCTTCATTGGAGGGATGAGCATGAGGAGGGGGTGATTGTTCATAAATTTTAAACATGGTGAAATATAATCATTTTCTCATTGTGGCTTGATCAAATATATGATCACTTTAGTTTGTTTCTCTTATTTCTCCACCATTTTTTCATAAACAAGTATATATATGAATACATAGGAATCACACGTGCTGTTTCTGTTGGAGATGGTAATTACCTGAATCTTTATCTATGAACAATCTCTTCAAGTAAGAAATTTAAAGGTGAACTTTCTTCCAATGCCGTTATTGCTATCAAAAGCTGCATTCTCCCAGTGTTAGCAGAGTTCTATCAATTTATTTAGTTTTTACTCTGGCAGCTCTATCATTTCATTAATTCAAAATATTATTCCTTAATATAAGCTCCTAACATTTAAAAATAATATTTTAAAATATGTTAAAATGGTAATGATTACTTATTGAATTCCTAAGAGATAAGAATCATTTGGGTGGTTTTGTCTGGGTAGAACAAACACAAGAGCTGGACTAAGTATTAACTGCCTCATAAATTTTTTACTAGTATTTTCTGTAACTCATGATTTTCCAGGAAAAATAAAAAGGAATTAAAGTGGAACATCAAACTTTTCATTGGTTTTGTCTTTTGATTATGTTTGCTCATCACCAATGATGTAAGACTTGGATAGAAAGTTGTCTCTCAGTGCCATATTTAAATTCCTTGTTTTCCTTTGGTGTATACACTTCATTGTGCTTTTTGGAACAACTCTAGAAGCTCATAAACTAATGCTTTGCAAAGCCTAAATGTTTGAAGCCTATATTAGAAATACTTTTATGATCTGAGTAGAAAATAAAGTGATTTCTTTAAACAAATTACATATTTGTGAACTTTGTAATATGTATAACCAAAACTGAAAATGGCAAAGAAAAGACTTGGAGCTGACTAACTTATGTGCTGCTATTTGGAAATACTACTAGAGATTATTAATGCATAAATATTTTTAGAGCCGTTGCCTCATTTACAGGATAACAACCACTATGTTTATCATGTTAAGCCTAAGAAGAAATAAGTGCAGAGATTTTTTTCCCCTTTAAAGCCATCATATTTTGTTAACTAGTTTTTGTAAATTCAATTCTACTTACCAAGATCTTTAAGGCAGGCCACACTCTGTATAAAAAACAACAACAACTAAGTTCCACAAAGCTTGAGTTGTTCGGTCCTGCCTAATTCACTTTTTAATTAGCCTGAGAGATTTATAATCCACCAAAACTAAATTAGGCAATTAGACAATTACTTTCTGTCTTCATTTATATCATAAAAAATAACAAAGGCTTGAATCATGGACATTGTCATTACTTACAATTATTTTCTGTTTTCTTTTTTCATGCCATAATAATGGTTAATCATAAAACATAGCTAATCTAAAATTCATTATTAAATCAGCTAAAACAATCGGATTGTACCATTATATAAATGTTTGGCCACACACATTCTCACATGTTCTAAGATTCAGCGTTTTTCTACAGCCACATTTGGTTGTTTCAGTCATTCTGCTACAAAATAGCAGCAACCATAATGCCACCCAACCAACTCCGCGGCAGTGAGCCATTATCATGGAGGGAAAAAGTTAAGTGAACAAGATATCAGCCAGTGCAATCACACTACTGAATCATAGGCTAAATTATATCCAACTTAGACTTTCTTCTCAGGTTCAGAAAGCTGTTAAAATATGCTGTCCAAGGTAGATGAGAGAAAAGCTGTTCTTTACCATATCGCAGATTCTCAGGTATCATGAGATTTGGGGAGAGCTGGAGTCAAAGACTCAGTAGGCTAGTATTTGAGGCTGAACCTCATTTGCCCTGTCATAACTATGTTCCAAAAAAAAAAAAAAAAAAAAAGAGTGTCCTTTGCCAATAGGCCTAGATGGGGAAAGAGGAGTGTGTGGAATGACTACTGCTCAGGAGAACCAAAAGAAAGCATTTTGCAGCTTGGGTCCCTGCAGGAAGTTGTTCATGTTCTCAGGCATAAGAATCTCTATTTAAAAAAAAAAAAAAAAAAAAAAACACTAGTTCCATCCCTTGGAAGAAAGCATTCCTCTTCTTTTTTTTCTTCTTTTTTTTTTTTTTTTGACAGTCTCTTTTCTGACAGAAAAGCACCATCCCACAACATCCTCATCTATAATGACAAGAAGAAAAAATGATGTGAACAGGAATAGTGCAGGATCTTTTGTTTTTAATGAAAATGATCTCTTTCCAGTAACATTTCAAATAGTGATACATGTTTGTACTATTTGAAATCTGTGTGAAACGTTGGTGGCACATTCACAAAAGTAAATGAAGTTGATGTGAATATGTGAGTGAAAACATCGTTACAAAGATTATTTTATTAATTCTGCCAAGTAGAAAAGTCTGGAAAGAGAATGTGCTCATGTATATTTTAGCATTCCCTTTTGGTTTTATGTTGATTAGAAGAAAAAAAATTAACAGCTTTACAAAATTAGAAATCTATATGAAAACTGGAAAACATGATGCCTACATTAAAAAATATAATATAGGTTTCAGATCATTCAGGCATGTTTCAAACTCAGGGTTTAGGATTCCTGATATTCAGTCCTTTTCCCCAAGCAATAAAGTGAAAATCCTTTCATGAATCACCACATTAGCTATCTCTGAATTACTGACTTTAGTCTTTTGAGGACGAGGGTAAGTAAACATGAAGAGTTTTTAAAACACACAACATGAAATCATCACAATAAAAAAAAAGGAAAAGGATTCTATAAATGTTATTCCTGTTTTTTATAAGGAAAATATCTTCTAAAAGTATTTTTTCTAAAATTAAGGTTATAATTTAATCCAAATTAAAAGATGGGTTTTTTGTTGTTGTTGATATTAAGAAAAAACAGAAGTTATAATTGGTTTAGTTAAAATGATTCAGATTATTCTTTAATGCTCATTCCCTTTCTGTTTTATTCCCTCATTTCCTAAAGTAGGGAAAATTCTATTAACATATTAATAGAAGAGAAAATATAAATAAGTTCTATGTGAGAAAATGTTAAGTATAATAATTTTTGTAAGCCAAAAATCTCATTTCTGACACAAAATTTCTGTCTTCAAGTGAGACATATTATAATTTCTTAAAAGCTCTAGGTATAGAAGTCAAGAAGGGGCAGACAAGAGATACAACACTTGAACTGTTTTATAATATTTGAAGTAAGGGCAATTCCTGTGCACCTTGACATTCGGTAGATGCTCACAGTACATGTAAATTTCAGAGAAAATGGTAGAAGGGTTTGAACCTAACTCCCCCTTTTAACCTTTCCATTAACCTCCTAGTGGGGAAAGACGCCTTCATTAACAGTAGTGGTGCTGTCAGTGTCGCTCATTAACGGCCTTGTGCACTCTGTGGCTGTGTATTTTGTCTGCCATTGTACAGGAATTCAAACCCATTGGTACCGCGCACAACAGAAGGGCCCAGCCTTTTGTTGCAGCAGCAAACATTGATGACAAAAGACAGGTAGTGAGCGCTTCCTATAACTCACCAATTGGGCTCTATTCAACTAGCAATATACAAGATGCGCTTCACGGACAGCTGCGAAGTCTCATTCCTAGTTCGCCTCAAAAGTAAGTACTGGATTCTCCGTTCTGGCCACAATGTTCTTACCAGTGATAGTATACGGTTTCTCTTCCTTTCGAAAGTCCAGCTCTTGCTGTTTTATTTTTACTTTCCTGAAGGCACTATCAGATTTTTATTGTAAAGACAAGCATCTTTAAAATGCTTAACATGGTTCTAATTATTCTGGAGCCCAATCAGCCAGTTCCTGAACCTTTAGTGAATAGATGGTTGAAAAGAAGAAATCGCTCTGGTTCCATCAACACCCTTCTTAGTCATGTCACTGTTTGGTGGTAAATAATCCTCTCTGTACAATTATCATTCATGTAATTTTATTTAAAAAATATTAATCTTCCACTGAGGGACCTTTTTAACCTTTGTTTTTACAGGATGTGAACTACTTTGAACACAAGCACAATATTCGGCCCAAACCTTTCATAATCCCAGGCCGAACCAGGTCAAAAACTCTGAGATTGTGAAGTTTGGAGTGCATGCCTCTTTAATCAATTCTTACTAATTGCCAAGAAAAGTAACTTTTAGATGTTTGGAGTGACTTTTCTCCTTGTGAAGCTTATTTCAAAAGCAAAAAGAAACAAACTCATTTAGCAGAGAACAGTAGCCAAATAACCTCAATTTCCAAGAATAAATATTGACAAGATTACAGAGCTGTGAAATTTTATGCAATCACCACTAGGTATATTTATAACTAATACCTCTACTGCTCTGGGGATCCCATCCAGAACACGTTGACCTTTGAATAAGGCAGACATACTCTCCCCCAGGTCAGGAAAGCCCAGCCAGCAGGAACAGAAATGGAAACCAGCCCCTGGTCAGAAGTAAGGCAGCAGAGGGTCACACGGGAAAGCTCGTGTCACTTTACACATTGAAAGAATCTGGTCAGCCCTCCTGAGTATTTGCTTCTCATTGCACCTTCCAATCTCACTAATTCTATAGTGACATAAAAATAAATTCACATTCGTATGGATCTTTGCAAAGAAAGAGAAGCCACTTGAAAAGGAACTTTTCCACTTGGGGGAAAATAAATATAATGTAAGAGTTGGGAGAGTGGGAGATATATCGGTTACCGTCATGGACAACAGTGTACAAATTGGAATAATTAATGAGCAAGTTCTTAATTCTTTTCTATCAATCAGAGAAACTGATGATCTTCAGATGATCCTTTTCAAGTACCTTCTCTAGATATTGAATTCCAACCTTAGGGAAAAGAAATTAATGCCGTGTATTGCCACATCAGAAAATAGTGACTTTAGCAGTCCTCAAATTCATCTCTCTGACCTCAGCTAAATCAGTCAGCCCAGGAAGTTGGTGGTTAGACTGGATTGATTCTAACAGGTTAGAAACACTGAATGATGATTTACATCAAGTGTCCCAAACTGGCGGTCCATAGGTGGATTCAATTCACGGGCATGTTTTACAAGTATTTAACCCTTCTGTTGTTTTAAAGCAAAAATTGAATTTAAGTACCTTCAGATGAGACATCTCACCAGCTTGTCAAAATGCCCACTACTCCTAAGTATATAATACCTGGCCCATTTTCACATATGTGTGACCCTCCTGGCTCCTTAGACACCTGAGCTTATGACTCCTGCTGTAGGTGGTCAGTCATCACTTGATACACTCATACATTTTCACATGCAGACCTTTTAAGGAGCTAGAAGCAGGACTGGAAGATTGTCTCAAAATAAGCCAGACAATTTTTGTGATATCATACCCAAAAAGGAGCCCTGGAGTGAAAGAGCAGAAGAAAGATGCTAAAAAGGTGATGACCATCAGATACGTCTTCCCCCGCTAGAATGTAAACTCGCAGGGTCCTTGTCTGACTGTTTCCATGGTATATCCCCAGCACCTACAAATGATGCTGGAACACAATAAATGCTCAATGTGTGTTCATTGGATAAAGTAATAAAATCTTGAGAGTACCCAACAATATTTCCTGAGTGAGTGACAAGAAAAATCAGGAGCTTTTATCCCCCCCTCATACTTCAACTCTACACAGTCCTTTTTCACTTCTCTTTGTTCCCTTGTTCCCATTCTGTTTTCCTCTGTATCTTTTCCCTGTTTCTCCATTTTCAGTAGCTTCCCCACACCATCCCATCCCCAATAACAACACAACACTGGATAAAAAGTTCAAAATGCGATTTTACTGTCGAATAAGTACATATACAACTTCCCAAAGAAACACAGTAAAATGAATAGACTCACATTCCTCTGAGGTTAGCTTGACTATAAGTCCACTAACTTGAGCTGTAGGATTTTAGAAGCCTTGAATAAAATGATACATTAGAGTAATACATATCCTTCCTTTGCTAAAAACCTATAATACATTTAATTTTATAAAAATTCAGGAAAGTCAGAGAGACCCAGATGTATAATCCTTTTCTTTTAGATTTTCATTTTAATTTAAACATGGTAATAATGACAGGCCACTCATAATTTTGTCATTCAAAGTTACCTTTTAATATAGCTGAATTTGGAAGAGGGGAAAGGGAATGAGGATTTGCTTAAAAAACAGGTGCCAGGCCAGCCCGTGGCTCACTCGGTAGAGTGCGGTGCTGATAACACCAAGGCCACGGGTTCAGATCCTATATAGGGATGGCCGGTTTGCTCACTGGCTGAGCGTGGTGCTGACAACACCAAGCCAAGGGTTGAGATCCCCTTACCGGTCATCTTTTAAAAAAAAAAAAAAAAAAAACAGGTGCCAGTGCACAAATCTTAAAGAATTGTAAAAACACCTCTTCTATCCTTCCTTTCTTCTTGTGCCCCCTCACTATTTGCCCTGGCTTCTGAATTTCTTGTTCTCCCCAAACAATTCCTCATTGAGGTGGAATTTTGAGTGGCTACATACCAAGCTATAACTACACTATAAATGAACAACTTCTTTAATCAGAAGTAAGTTGGACATACTAAATTGTTAATATGTTCACCTCCCTGGGGTTTTACAAGTAGCTATGGTTATTTTAATTGTTTCATCATAATCGAAGCATGTTTAAAGACTGGTGTTTTCATATGCAAATATGTAAAATTTTGAGGGTTAAAGCTATAATTAAAAATATATACAAGGTATTTTAGATCCAAATGATAAAATTCAATCCAGTGAAACTGGTTTGGGGCCCAGTTGCTTCCAGAACCATGCCCAAAAACAGTCTGTATACAACCCAGGGAAATTAGTTCTCTGTCAAATGACTGATCTGGGTGTGAAGTAATTGGGTGCATGGCCAACTTCATGGTTGGTCTTGCCAAGTCACTAAGTCAGCTTCAGGAAGTCTCATTAATATCTACCTTTCCAGGTCATCAGGAATAGACCATGGTGACCCACGATGATATCCACAATGACTGGAGACCATGAAAACTATTTTATTTAAAGTATCAGTTCAAGAGATCTTTTTAAATTTGTCCCAGAAATTTATAAAAGGTCATACTTGTTTGCTTAGGGTTTATTTCCCATCTATTCAGTAGACATGGGCCCCTAAATAGAATAATAAAGGAATTAGGATATAGAAGAACGATCCTTGCTTAACTAAAATTATATGTACAACTAGGAATATTGTAAGAACAGTAATAACAGAGAAAGATTACTAATTGCGACCATAAAGCAAAGTATAGCTGTAGGTTCTAAATGGATCATACTCTATACCTGGTGCACAGCAGAGTGAGAGTACATATAAATGCTCACTGAATTACTTACTATTTTGAGCCCAAAGTCCCCTAAGATTTAACTCAGTGTTTCAAATCCCTAAAACTACAATTTCATAAGCTTCATTACACTCTGGTCAAATCAATATGATCCTGACTAAACTGCACTGCAACTGAAAACTCACTTCTATTTTTTTGCCAGCTGAATCTATTTCAAGAGCCAGGGTAGTACTGAGCCTACAAAAATGATGGATAGGCCACCTGACCTTTTGGTATGTGGTCTAACCAATGTATGGATTGAGTTTTAAACAGGTTCTCAACAGCCAGGAAGTGAGGGAGCAAGTCCATATTTACCTGCCTGGTTTAGGCTAAATAGGTAGTTAAATTGGGTAACGCAAGACAAAAGAATTAAAAAATCCATTTAGTGATGTGTGTTGTCCAGACTAATCAGGTTGCAGCATTGATGAAGTCAAAGAAATCACTGCCCATTATCTATTTGGTTTTTGATCTTTATAGGAGACTGAGGTTAGCATTAGTATCTCTAGAGAGTAAATGCAGATATGGGGCCATACTTGAGACCTGCGAACACGGGCTTTGAGAGAAACACTGTAAAATCCATTCTCTGTCTTGAGTTTACAGCAACACTAACTGGCAGGCATGATAGATGTTTACCTAATGCTAATACTTCTTTTTGCTTTGTCATAAATGACTATGCTTTTTAAAAATTCTCTTCATATATTCTACTTTCTCATAAAATGCACTTTTCTTGGTGTACTTCAAATGCATGTAAAAAAGTGACTCTTTAGCTACAGCATGTCAGTCGTGACTGGCCACCTATCCAGTTTCACAGAGAATGTGAAATCTCCCCAAGGCTTAAATCTGCATGACTGGCCTTTCTGATGTGTTTATAATAAGTCCCCAAAAATTGTCTTTAAAAGAAAATGAGCAATATGCATGGAAATATATGTGTGTTTCCAAAATCTTACATGAAATGTCTGTGTAGAAAAGAAATATATCTTAGCCCCAGGTAGCACCCAAAAAGTCTAAGACCAACTTATTTGCCCTCTCATCATTAATTTCAAGGTGACAAGCCAGTACTGGCTGTTTTTAGGGCCTGTATTAAACCATCATATAGTTTTTTTAAGTGCATTCTTCATAGAATGAAAGAATAAAAATAGAAAATATTGAAACAGTAACAATAATATATTTACAGAATAGCCTTAAAACATAATCTTTATGACATAACCTACAAGTTGCCAAGTACTGTTTAATGCTCAACTGCATTACCGAACATAAAACATACTTCTAATTTTGAAATGTTTATCCTAAATATTTGGTTGGATCTTCATGCTGCATATTCATTTACTATTTATGAAGGATCTTTTATTAATACTTTATTTAATTTTTTTTTTTTTTTTGGCAACTGCCTGGTACAGGAATCAAACCCTGGACTTCAGTGTTACTAGCACCATGCTCTAACCAGCTGAGCTCATCGGCCATTCCAATACTTTAATTTTAAATACTGCAGAAACGTAAAATGATGTTCAGCCAATGTAATTTTCCTCCGTCATTTGTCTGGAATATTGTCAAGCTTAAAATTATTTGGCCCATTTTTACAAAACAAGAATAGCTGCCTCTCTTCTACTTTATATGCAACTTTTTCTACCTGTAACCCTCGACTTACCTATTGCCTAGTAGAACAGAGCCAAAAAATGCAATATCACCTGTTCCCTTTAATTTTATTAGACTTTTTTCAATCATGAATTTTTAACATGTTTCCCAAATTCTAGGCAGTCATAAACATTTTGTTTTAGTTTGATGTAATTCACCTCTTACTTTTTGTCTTCAATTCTTTTTCATCTCTCTGTATTTGTTCTCTGTGTTCCTCTGTCTGAATTTTCTGGTTCTCTGTGTCATCTCTGTGTAACGTGGTCATTAACACAGTGGATGCAGTACTCCCTCCGGTATTGACTGTGCCAGTGGACGTAGCACCCCCTCTTCTGTCAGTACTGTTAGTACTATTTGCCCAGGTGACTTGAAAGTTGCTGCTAAGCTGGCCCCTAACATTCCTTTGGAAATGGAACTTCCGGGTGTGAAGATTGTACATGCTCAGTTTAATACACCTATGCAGTTGTACTCAGATGACAATATTATGGAAACCCTTCAGGGTCAGGTTTCAACAGCTCTAGGGGAAACACCTTCAATGAGGTAATATGAGTCTTTTTGAACCATGGGCATATTAACTAAACACATGAGCAATGTCAACTTTACTGGTGTCTTTTAACATTGTCTTAATTGAAAGAAAGCTATGTGAAAAGCTTTTTTAAAATATTAAGGATTTATTGCAAATATTTAGGCCTGATGATAGAGGTGACTTGAAGAATTATCTAAGAAGAGCTTTATGTGACAGACAGCGATAAAATGAAACCATGTAAGGAACAAGAGCATATGTCTTTTAAAAGCTACAGTGTACTTTACAAATGTCTGGAGTAATATTTAAAGTGATTTATAATCTAGTGTACCCTATGTCTGTCCTTTGGGGGTCAAAAATTAGGAAGGGGGTAGGAGGGTCAGAGGAGTTTTATAAGAGGTCATACCTCTTCTCTCTTCTGATGGCAGCTCATGGACAGGTAATTCTTTTACCATGCATAAAGGTTTATAAGTGAATGCCCTCAGTCTATTACTGTAGACGTTAAATTTCTATTGATCTCTATTTTGACTAATTTCTTCTTTATTATGAATATTTGTTCAAAGTGCTTTTGCCATCAAGCATATTTTTTTGACAAAAAGATTTATTATAGGATAAACTCTTATTACTTCTTTCACTATTAAAGAATCACTTTTCATAAATTATAGTATTATACTGCTTAAGAGTGCCATGTAATGATATTCCAAAGATATCTCTTGGGCTAAATACATTGAGCTGATTATAGCATAGTATATCTCAAAGGCATTTTGTAATAAATTTCAGATACATAAGATTATTTTCATATATGACGTAGGTCATAAAAATATGTGCACATAACAAATCTTTTCTGCATAATGCAATTAAATAACATAAAATAATATAATAAAGTATTTGGTACCTGTCATGTAGTATTATGAAATTTTTTTATTGTTCATCATGAATATATTTGTAGAAAGCGTATTAAAATAAAGCTGCTATCATTACTATAAATGAATTTTAATGTAGCTATTTAAAAATATACTCAACATAACAGGCATAAAAATGAAAGTTTCTATATTATGTGCTTTCAAACACTGAGAAGTTGAATTTCTTCAATTTACAAGCAAAATGATACCTTTGTTATTTCCAGGGGTTAACAAATTAACCTTAAAAACAAAATTTAACCATATGTTTTCAGTTAAATATCGAAAATGAATCTGAATCTTACTGACAATTTTATGACTGAGAATAATCAAACTGGGCTCACTCCTCCTGCACTTTCTATCACGTGCTTGTTGTATTTTCTCTAAGACAGGTTAATTTTGTTCACCTCTATAATTAATTATACACCCATCAGACACAAGTCTTGGTTTTTTAAAATTTCTCTTTCCTAACAATCACCATTTAGTTTCCCTCCAAAGTATTTTGCCAAATGAAGAAGTGCAGACATGACTCCCAGGTTTATTGCTCAATGACATTTTTAAGGCAACCCACATGAATTCACATATTTTCATTGTAATAGAGATTCACTTGAAAATACAAAATCTCTGTTCAGGAGTTGCTGTAAATCTAGCGGTTACTGCTTACTGACATCTATGGCATTTTCACGCCTGGTGCCCACAATGCTCCTGATGATGCTTTGCCCCCCGTGCTGTGTTTCAGTGAACCCACCGCCTCGGTGCCCCCCCAGTCAGATGTGTACCGGATGCTCCATGACAATCGGGATGAACCTACTGGGCCTCGCCAGTCAGGCTCGTTCAGAGTGCTCCAGGAGTTAGTGAACGATGGTCCTGGTGAGCATTAACCAGTAACGTCTGCAAAAACATCACTGATGGAGGCTGTTGGAAGGGCAGAGGAAGGGAAGGGCAGTAAACATACTGGGAATGAAAGTCTAAGAATTGGTTCTAACCAGTAATCAAATGAGTCTTTGCCCAGACGATTTGGGTGGTGCCTCCTTTAGGAAAGGAGCTTCCAGAATGTGTCCAATTAGCCACTAACTGAAACCAGGCATTAAAAGGCACCAAAGACAAATTCCATCCATGGTAGTCAAGAGCTAGCTCAGTTTATGAATCATAAAATATAATTTAAGCTATTATTTAATGGGTACAGAGTTTCTGTGTAGGATGATGAAAAAGCTCTGAAAATGGATCTCGATAGTGTTTGCACAACTTAATATGCCACTGTTGCACACTTTAAAGGGGTTAAAATGATAACCGTTATGTTACGTATATTTTTCCACAATAAAAAAAAATGAAAAATGCCCTCTGCTCCTTTGAGCGTTTCGTAAGAGTTCCCCCCAACAACAACAACATTTTTTAAGTAACTCCGCTTTGTAAGGCCCTATTTCAGAATGAAGTGTCTCGTGTTTGAATAGGTCCTGGTCCTTTTGAAATGATAGTGCAATGCAACTTAAAAATTCCTAAGGTCAAAGTGCACACTTTAAAATAGAAGCAAAGTACACACTGCAGCCAGCTGTTGCCTTGCCATAAATGGAAGCACTCTGTTTTGCAGATGACCGTCCTGCTGGAACTCGGAGTGTGAGAGCTCCGGTTACAAAAGTCCACGGCAGTGCTGGCGGAGCACAGAAGATGCCGCTCTGTGACAAATGTGGGAGTGGCATTGTGTAAGTTTCATTTTTAACCTGGGAATTCACTATAAATCTTGGTGGCAGTTCTCTGTTTCTTCTACTTTAAGGCTTTACATATAAAAGGCAATTATGAAAAACTTAAATTTCTATTCATTGACTTAAATATTAATGTCCATAACATTTAGCACATCTGAGCAGCATTCCTTAGATGTACCCCAACACTGGCATATGTGAATCAGTAATCTTAAAGTATAATTTTAAGTATACTCTATTGAAAAAAAATGTGCCAAATGTATATTACAAAATCATTTCTAAGAATCATGACTTGGCTTCAAAAAGCCCTCCCTTTGTTATGGATAGTCTTTGAATAGTTCTTTTTTTCTGTATGAGTGCAATCCCAAGGAAACAAATACAGGGGGTCATCACATTGTTAACTAAAACATTAGCTTTACCTAATTTCTTCAATTACACATATGTGGAAATATAATTTTAAAAAATACAGCCAGCTTCCATTTCAAGGGACTTTGTTTGAATCGCCACACCTGCTAGTTCAAATCTTCAAGTGAACCAGACAATCCTAATTTCTCCACTGCTTATGTCCCATGCAGCCACTTCTCTCTCATTCCTTTATTCTGTCCCCTACCATTAGCTCCCACACTGAAGCACCATCTGTCCAGTTACCCAGGATACATCCCAGCAGGGAAGTAGGAGAGATAAGCCTGGTTAGAGCAAAGGGAGGAATGTAGGGCAGAAAGGAAAAAGCAGAGCAGGGAGCTCAGGAGCAGAAAGGATCCCAATAAAATAGTTCATGACATTACCAAAAGCAATTATTGCTCCTACATTGGGGAAAATTGTTTTGACAGCAGAGAGGTAAGTATCCCCACTCCCTGGGAATTCCGTCTCTGCTCCTTGATCTGTTTGCCCCATAGAACAGAGGCTGGACCACCAAGATAGAAAGCACTCAGGGGGACTTTTAGTGGTGGAGACAACAACCTTTGCCCAAATAAGAATCCCTTGCAGGATGTTTTATCTGTAGCCTGTCTCCCTCTTTCAAAGAAATGATAGGGAAAGATCATGAAGTAGAATCCTACTACTTTTCTATAAACTTGTTTCAAAATCTGAAAAATATTCACACCATCAGCATCCTCGGAGAGAAACACGTGGTGGTTTATTATGGGTGTCTTGGCTCTCCCTGACAATTACACACAATCCCACAGCTGTGCGGAGGCTGTTGTTTCCCGACTTTGAAGCAGATATCACCTGCCTTAGCTGTAGGTTCTCTCCCTGTGTCCTATCACAGGTTTGCTCTGTGTGTTTTACCTGAGCTCGTTTTTCCCTGCAGGGGTGCGGTGGTGAAGGCCCGGGATAAGTACCGGCATCCCGAGTGTTTCGTGTGTGCTGACTGTAACCTCAACCTCAAGCAAAAGGGCTACTTCTTCGTGGAGGGGGAGCTATACTGCGAAACGCACGCCAGAGCCCGCACGAGGCCCCCGGAGGGCTATGACACGGTTACCCTGTACCCCAAAGCTTAGGTCTCTGCAGGCGGGGGCAGGCGCACCCCACCACGCGCTCCTAACACTGATGGCTTAAGCCAAGGCTTTTAGACGTTTGTCTTACTGTGCATTGAGGAAAAGGAATGGGAGACACCTGCTGTATGACAAAAACATCCATTTAGCTATGTTTTGCAACTCTTTTTATGTTTGGGGCTAGCACTAATGACACTTAAAGCAATAATTCTTTGTATGTCAAACTCCACACTTTACACTCAAGATATTTGGAGAGTCTAATTGTCTTTCCTTGACAAATTGATTTTGCAGTTGTAGTAGATATCAAGTAACAATCTTGTATTCTAACGTAATCTGTATGTATTTTAACTATATAGTGCATATCAGAGAGAAATTCCCTGAATTTCTCTAGTTTCATATTCAAACAATTATACCGCTGGATGCAACAATCAAATACATACAGCATTTTAAAATACTTACTGAATTGGCATTCAATGAATTCATATAAAGCCAACAGTTCAATGAGAAAGATCAATCATCTTGACATGGACACTAACAAATATTTTAAGAAAAATGTGGCTTTAGTTTTTAATCACTCAGTTACTCTTTCTTATGAGCCCAAAATTTCTGCTGATGTGAGGGGCGTTTAATTTGCTAGTTAAAGGCAATTCAGTCTCTTTCAAATTAAAAGTTTCGTTTGCTTTGACATAGTCTCTTTCAATTTATATGTCTCTTTTAGATCATTCAGTCAAATTGAAGTTTCAAAGTCCATCAGGGCTATTTCTCTGTGCTGAATCGTTCACCACTGCCACCTCCTTCTTCTTAAGATGGCATCTCCAGGAGGAAACAATTTAGGGGGACCTCCTGGAGAAGACGGGGGCTGCTGGTCTCCTGGGGTTCTGCCTGTATCCATCGCTGAAATCCATGGTTTCACTTGTGATGTGTTTTCTCGACATAGTTGGGGCCAGCCAATAACCCCACTTCCACCACCACCTCCAAAACTCTTAGCTCATCCCTGGAGTCATGGATCCTTTGCATCTCAGACATGAACTTCCTCTGGTCCCCGGCCCAGGCAGTCCTACATTCAGGCTCTGCTTGGAGTTACCTTGCCTCTCACCCAAGGTGTCCCCATCCTTTCTGTGTTCCTCTCTGGGGATACACAGGAACTTCTGAAAGTGTCCCTTCAAAGTTCAAACCTTGGGGAGTCAGGGGGATGGGGAGGAGGGCACTGTCTTTGGCTCTCTGTCTTGCCACCTTATCACACAGTCATCTCTACCCCACTGCAGCTGCTGTCTGTTAGCCTGGAGCAAGTTTTCGCCTTTAGCATCCCAAACGGGACACAAGTTTTATTGCTCTAGGAGTCACCTAAATATTATTAATTATTTCTGATCCTGAACTTTCCTGGCTTTTGACCCAGTAAGAGGAGCCAGAACACCTACCTGGCCCCTATAAGTATTTAAGATTGCAACCCCTACACCAAAACGTAAATTTATTAACAGAGCTATCAAAAAATAAATAACTTTGAGCTCAATACATGATATTTTTGTTCAAAGGTTATTTTTAAATATTTTGTTCTGAAAAGGATAAAAACTTAAAAGTTTGGAAGCTAGAAAGCAAATGAATGACTTATAAAACCTGAGAAAGTTAAAACACAAAGTGGCAATGGAGAAAACTGAAAACCAACCCAATGAACTCTCTAGAATCTTGGCAAGGGATGGGAATTGAAAGCACCAGGTATTTCCAGGTTAGAGGATAAAGGTGGGGCTGCTAGAAGGAGGACTGAGTGGAAGCTGTTTGAGAAGTACTTTATCCCTAGAGGCTCCCCACTATGCCCACAACACACACACACGCACGCACGCACGCATACACACACGCGCGCGCGCGCGCCATGGCCTGTCCCAGCAAGTCTGCTAGGTACTATCTGGAAAAGGTGAAATGGAGCATCTCTGAATTGGAAGATGAAAGCATAGTTGACAATATGCGTACTCTACCGAAAAGAGGATAAATTATGTAAGAATGAAAGACTCATGAGAAAAGTGTCTATCAGACATTATATTATACATTAACGTATGTTGTATGTTAGACATTAGACAGTATTTTCCTTAAAATTATATTTTTTGTGTTTATATGTAGGAGAGTACATGATGAACTACTTAAGTTCAAATGTTTAATAGGGAGATTTTTATAGTAAAAAAAGTAGTATAGTTACAATCCGTAATTTAGGAGAGATATGGCTTAGATTTGATAATTTAGACTATGTGAGAAAGGATTTTGAAGCATGCCCTAAAATTTCATGTTCATTATTTTGAATAAAAATTATTCTTTTGACAATTAAACCTAGAAATTTAAACATATAGAGGAATTAACTACAGAATTAATAAATAGAAATGAATGCTATGTGAGAATTGTTTTAAAATTATAAAGGTACAGGATGAAAATAGCAATGTTGAAATAGAAAAGAATTAAAACTTTTTTAAAAAGCAAACAAATGAGAAAGCAATATTTCCCCCATCCTACCATTCTGTCTTTCAAAAACAGATTCACACCAGGAATTCTATAAAGGACTCATGCCATGAAAAAGAATGCCAACCAGTTTTGATTTAGCTCACAGAATAATATATTTTCTTAGAAAATAGCCTAGCCCTTGTGTTTAGATTTATAAACTTATGAAAGCTAATAATGATCAATGAAACTATCCATGATTAAGAATTTGGCATCTATGAACTTTGGACTCAGGATTTCTGGTTTTTCAGAGTAAACATAGGATAGAGTTGCTACACTCTCTACGTATAGGGTGATTGAATGTAAACAATTCTAGTTATCACATATTTTTGCACCTGCATAAGCAGAGTAGAATAAAGCTTAATCGTTAATGTGACCCACAAACAGCTTACTCATCTCTGGGTAAGATAAAGTTTGTCAATTGCCCAACATGGGAACAGTCCCAGATAAGCAGAATGGAGCTTTAGGTCTCTTCTATTAACAACTCAGTTGCAAAAGTTTGTCAAGTTGTCCTTTGAACAGATCTGATTTCAGTCCTAAGAAAAACTGCTAATTGAAACCATTACTCTTTATTATGTCATCATGGCCTGAGGTTCTTTTTTTATTTATGCTGTGCCATCGGTATCTTAAGCATAAAAAAGAAGACTGAAGAAAGAATTAGGACATTCAGGTAATTCAAGTAAATAGACCATTTGCCTGACATACAACTACTTCAAAATAAATCTTTCAGGTCTTTATTCATTTTTGGAGAACTCAATAAATATTTACTGAGCACTTCCCAAGTAAGAAATGTTGAAGACTAGATATAACAAAATACGCTTTTGAAGACTTTTGTTTATATTTACAAAATTACCTTTTTAAGTTAAAATTCTTCATGTGATTGACTTTAAAGCAAAGTACATATAAGAAGTGGTTGCTTTGTCGTAATGACTTTCTTTCACATTTTTTAGTAGTATTACCAACCATTTATTCATTACAGAACATGCAATCAAATATTACCATTAGCTCTTTAAATACCTGAAAACTTTGTCTAAGTATGCAGAGAATGTTCAACAATATATTTTCTCTGGGAATAAGGCATGTCAGCACATCTTAATTTATGAAAACCTAAAGCACAATTCCATTATCCATTACTCAAAGAATAGTACAATAGCTAAAACCTAATTGCTACTCCTACCGTAAGTATCTTGCATAAATAGATTTTAAATTAAGGTTATATAAATGTCAAATGTTTATTTGGGGATAAAAATTATTCCATTTATTTAGTTCTTCAATTATTCATCTGAAGAAGTATGTACAGGTTATCTATTTCTGCACCAAGAGCAAAATTATGTTGTGAGTTTGAGTATCTCTCACAAGGCCAAATTCTCATTCCACCTCATTTTCTGATGTATACAAGTTGAAAAACCTGGGTGTGTGTATTACTCCTCGTATATATATGTGCCAGGGTGTGCACGAATCTGTGGTTCATTGAAGCACTGCTGATATGTAACCAATGTCACACGTACTGTGTACAATTCTGCCACAGCTGCCACTTCCTTCAGTGTTGCTCAGCATCTGGGGCTTCTTGCATCTGGGGCTCCAGTTGCTGCTGAGTTCCCCAAATTCCCACCCATCACCCTTCTAGAACACTGCTTCATACTGCAAACCTTTCATTCCTCCTCGTGAATATACTTGTCCTTGATCTCACTTCCTCTGATTAAAGCTTGCTCTGCCAGCTAATTTAATAGGTTAATTCATATTAACAAGTACTAATAACTTTCTACTGCTCTAATTTATGTCATATGTTTGTATTTTGTTCTAAAGACAGTCCTGTAATCTAAAGGAATGTCTTCTATGGTAGGAATTCTAGATACGTTTGTTGGGGGAAACACTGTGGTGGTAGGCCTTGGGGTGGCTCTCAAATGACCTCATTATGAACAGGAACAAAGTTGATCACAGGTTCAATACCCAGTTTAGCTATTTGACTTTGTTACCTTCACAGATTACACTAGAAATTGAAATACTCTTCTGAATAATGCAAGTTATTTAAACATATGGAAGACCAAAAAGATGGTAGTAATAGAACTGTACAAATTTACTACTCCAGGTAGAGAAAGTCCAAGTGTATATCCTCATGATGGGTTGGTAACAGTAGCATGTTGTAATATGTACACTACAATATGTATTTATAACTACCACAATTATCAAGAAGTGAAGCTTTGGGAACTCTGAGAGCAGCAACTGGAGCTCCAGGTTCCATCTCAGAAGTTAACAGCAATTGTCAACTGTTATGGATAAGACCTGAAGATTCAAACTAATTCATTCATTATTATCTAGTTAAATGGGTTTTGAGAGTTATTTGATCAACACAGAGATTAATTCCACTTTTTTATTAAAGCATAATTGATTATACATATTTGTGGGGTATAATGTTGAATGTCAATACCTGTGGCCAATGTGTGATGATTAGATCAGGATAATTAGCATGTTCATCATTACAAAATTAATTATTCCTTGTGTCCATTAACCAATTTCTCGCTAACCACCCTCTCCCTCCCACTTTCCCACCTCTAGTAACCACAGTTCTACTCTCTCCTGAATGTTCAACATTTTATTGTAATTGTTGTTTCAGTCATTTATTTATTTATTTATTAGCTCCCACTTATGAGTGAGGACACGTGGTGTGTATCTTTCTGTGCCTGGTTTGTTTCACTTAACATAATTTTCTCCAAGCTTATCCACACTGCTGCAACGGCAGAATTTCATTCTTTTACGGCTGAGTAGTATTCCATGGTGTATTTATACCACATTTTCCTTATTCAGCTGTCCATTGATGGACATTTAGGTTGGTTCCTTATCTTGGCTATTGTAAATAGAGCTGCAGTAAACATGGGAGTGCAGGTATCCCTTCAACATGATGATTTCCATTCCTTTGGGTATATACCCAGCAGTGGGATTGCTGGATCATATGGTAGCTCTATCTGTAGTTGTCTAAGAAACCTGCATACTTTCTTCCATAATGGCTGTACTAATTTACAGTCCCACCGACAGTGTAGGAGGGGTCCCCTTTCTACACATCCTCACCAGCATTTGTTATTCTCTGTCTTTTTGATAATAGCCAGTCTAACTGAAATGAGATGATATCTCAAAGTGGTTTTGATTTGCATTTCCCTGATGATTAGTGATGCTGAGCATTTTTTTACATATTTATTGGCCATTTGCATGTCTTCCTTTGAGAATGCCTATTCAGCTCCTTTGCCCATTTTTTTAATTACATTATTTGTTGCTTTCCCATTAAGTTGTTTAAGTTCCTTGTATATTCTGGATATTAATCCATTACCAGATGTACAGTTTGCAAGTAGTTTCCCACATTCTGCAGGCTGCCTTTTCACTCTGTTGATTGTTTCCTTTGCTGGGCAAAGACTTTATTAAAAGACCTCAAAAGTACAAGCAACAACAACAACAAAATAAATGAGAATATATCAATTCCATTTTTTAAAACTTTTTATTGAAGCGTAACATACATACAGAAAAATGCACACATCATGAGTGCATACAGCACAATGAATTTATTCACCAAGTGAACAAACTCCTGTAACCACCATTTGATAAGCAGAACACAGCTAATCCCTAAACCTACCTCCTGCCCTCTCCCATTTATTAACATCCCCTCTTCTTCAAAGTTTTCCACTGTACTATCTTCTAACACCATAAATTAGTTTTGCTTTGTTTTGGAATTTATGTAAATGAGATCATATGGCAAACTCTACTGTAACTGGTTCTTTATTTACATTACCCTTTCCATTGCTCATCATTCCTATCTGCATTTCCATGTTTCCACCTTCCTTAAGAACTTTCTTTACTTGTTCTTTAGTGCAGACTTGCAGATGACAAATTTGCTCCATTTTAGTTTTTCTGAAAAATTTTAATTTCATTTCAGTAAAGAACTCTGGATTGGCAGTTCTTTTTTTTTTTTTTCTTTTTGTGTGTGTTATTTTATTCTGGTAAAATATATATAACATAAAATTTACCATTTTTAAGTATACAACTCAGTGGCATTAGCTAAATTCACACTGTTGTGAAATCATCATAGATATTCATTTCCAGAACTTTTTCATCATCTCCAAACAGACTCTGTACCCATTAAATAATAACTTCCCATTCCTCCCACCCTTAGTCCCTGGAAACCTCTGTTATACTTTCTGACCCTACGAATATGCCCATTCTAGGTACCTCCATATAAGTAGAATCATACAATATTTGTCCTTTTGTCCCTGGGCTTCTTTCACTTAGCATAATGTTTTTAAGTTTCATTCACATTGCAACATGTATTAGAATTTCATTCCTTTTTACGGCTGAAAATATGCCACATTTTGTTTGTCTAGTTGTTTATTGGACATTTAGGTTGTTTCCACCTTTTGGCTATTGTGAATAATTCTGCTATAAACATTGGTGTGCAAGTAATAGTTATTTACTTCTAGCTCCTTTCACTTTCAGACATTATAATACTGATAGTGACTAACTTATCACTAAAGATTGTAAAGAAATCCAAATATAATGGCCCTTTGCAGTTTGCACACTCAACAATTTTGGCGTCACAATTGTGAATGGAGCTAATGTGTGGGAAACATAAAGACAAAACTTCCACCAGCTGAACTAAGTTTTATAGAAATCTGTTGTTGGGAGCGGAGTTCTGAAGCAAAAGATTCACCAGCTAATCACTATTTATGGAAAATTACTTTCCCAAAGAAGAACCAGACACATAGATGATCTAATGTCATGTTTCCCCTGCTGGTCCCACTCACTGGCATTCATCAGAAATTCCTAACGTTTCTGTGAGGAGGACCGTTTGTTCACTCCCCCAAATTGCTGAGATCAGTGGGAGGTGCTTAACGAGGAAAGAACACTGTGGTAGACTGCGGAGGCCAATCACAAATTTCTGGATAAAATGGAGAGGAAATACACTACACCCCCATTTGAGATCCCTCACTAGCCACAGATCAGGGTCAGAGTAGAAAGGTAAATATAATGCTGGCAGTCTGCTAGGAGAGGCAACAAGAAGAATTTTATGGTCAACATTTACGTTTATTATCCCCTAAAACTAAAATGAATTCATGTTTGTCAGGCAAAAAAAAAAAAGAGTAAAAAATCAGTGTTTCACATCTCTGCACTCCATGGCTGCCACAAGGGTTTCTACTGCTTCAGTTTTAACTGATGTGACATAAATGAAACAAACGGGGAAATAAAAATAAATGTACTACGAAATAATGTATATTTTAATATTTATATATGTGGGCATGGCTGTAACAGAAGATATTAAAATTAATCAATGTTAAAGCAACAGCTATAAATGCAGACTGATATGAATGTGTTATTTTGACCATACAGATACCTTAAGAAGTGCTGCTTCTGGTGACCTGATAACATTTAGGAAAGTTCTGAACAAAACAAAGTATAATCTATCAATTTATATGGCAGTTTCGATCATAAAACCTTCTATTTATATTAAAACATTACAAAATTGTTTCTGTTCTTACATGCAAAATAGATTAGTTTATGTGATGGTTAGGTGATTGTAAACAGATTTTTCACCTACATAAATGTCTGTTAAATGAATGAGTAATGCAGGAGAGTTCTTCATTATGTACAACCGTTTAGCACATTATAGACTGTGTCACATCCCTGATCTCATCACACTAAATGCCAATAGACCTCCCATCACTGTGACAACCTATAACACACAGGGGGAAAAAATCCTCTGAAGTATATCACCCTCATTGAGAACCACTGGCCCTTGGAGATGATTAAACTGGATTGTTCTAGATAAGAAAGTGGTCTGATGGGACCAGGGCACACACAGGTAAAGATGTAATTTGTATGCTGCCATAAGTGATAGGGACCTATGCCTGTCATATATGTGAAACCCAAAGGTGCTAAGACCCTAAATAAGAATGTCTTTGTAATTACTTGGGAATTCCATTTCTGAGTTTGGCAAAGAGTGAGTGAATACTAACTGTGGAGCCACCTGAATTTGAATTGTCTTTGTGCTTCTGGGCAAGGAGTACTGAGAGCAGCAGACAATGCCAGAAGAACAGAGACTTTTACCTAATCACCTGAATTGTGTAAGCCTGACTTCTGTTGAAATATGAATGAAAAAGCCTCCTCTTGCTTGTCGTATTGCACCTAGATTGGGGGCTGAGTATGGATATCTTCTTAAGCTAAGAAAGATGAAGAAAAGTTACAACCTGAAAACTACAGCATGTCACTGTGTTTAAATCTTACCACCAAGGAGTTCTGTCTCAAAAAGATTATTTTGAGAACTCCTAGTCTTGTGTTCCTTTACAAGAAACAGAAAACAGAGGTAGGCAGGGAAGCTGGAGAAAGGACCTAGCAGAACTCCTAACCAGTTTAGGTTGGAAAAGCATTTGTGAATGGGTGAACTATTTGGGTCAGAAGTTAACGTTATTAGCTGATGTCAATAAAAATGGTAGAGTCAGAACTTCCAAAAATTCCCTTTCCATAAAAGTAATGAGAACAACAGCAAAACTGTCAGAACCAACTTTTTCACACATCTGGAAATTAACCAAAGTCTTGCAACAATCCAGAGAGCATTTATTAAAGAAAAACAGCTGAATCTTTGTAAAAACAGCAAGCTCTATGGCATTTTAACTTGCTCTAGTCCTATTTCCTGTGTCCAGTTCCAAAAGCCTTCATTCGTGATGAAAACCAGCAGCCTACTTTAACAAATTCCATGTAGAAAAAACTCAAAGAGATCTACACCTAGATACATCATAAGCAAATTGTTGAAAAACAAAGGCAAAAGAGAATTTCTTGAAAGAATCAAGAGAGAAACAATTCATAATTTACAAAGGATCTTCAATAAGCTTACTAAAGAGCTGATTTCCCATCAAAAACCAGAGGCCAGAGGCAATGGGATGATGTATTCAAAGCGCTGAAAGAAAGGAACTGTCAACCAAGAAATCTATAACCAGCAAAGCTATCCTTCAAAAATGAAAGCAAAATTAAAATATTCCCAGATAAGCTAAAACCAAGAAAATGTGTTGCTAGCACATCAGCCTTACAATAAATATTTAAAGAGAGTGCTTTATGCTGAAATGAAAAGACAGTAGACAACTCAAATCCATATTAATAAAGAGCACTGGTAAAGGTAACTACATAAGTAAACACAAGAGAGAGTGTAAATATATTGTTCTTTGTAATCCCTTTTTTCTCCTCTCTGATTTAAAAGACAACTGCACAAATATATAATTACAAATCTATGTGGATGGACATGCATATATAAAGATGTAATTTGTATGACAATAATAGCATAAGGGAGTTAGAGGAAACAAAATTACATAAGATCAAAGTTTTGTATGCAATTTAAATTGTCAGTATTAATCTGAACTATCTTGTTATAAATAAAGATGTTAACTGTAATCCTCAGGGCAACTACTAAGGAAAAAATTACACACACACACATATATATATATATTTTATATATGTGTGTATATATATAAAATCTCAAAGGAATTAAAATGGCACACTAGAACATATGTATAAACAAAAAAAGAAGGTGGTAATGAAATGAATGAGAAATAAAAAAGACATAAGATATAGAAAAATAGCAAATGGCAGAACTAAATCCTATTTTATCATTAATTACATTAAATGTAAATGAATTAAACAGTCCAATTAAAATGCAGAGATTGACATAGTGGATTTATAAATCATGATTCAGCTATATGCTGTCTGCAGAACACACACTTTAGATTCAAATACACAAATAGATTGAGAATAAAAAGATGGAAAAAGGTATACCATGCAACAGTAACCAAAAGAGAACTGGAGGGCTATATTAATATCAGACAAAATAGTTATTAAGAAAAAGATTGTTACTAATGACAGAGAAGGATATTTTGTGATGATAAAAAGGTAAATCCATAAAGAAGATATAAAAATTATAAACATATTGCACATAACAACAGAACACCAAAATAAATGAAGCAAAAACTGGCAGAATTGAAGGAAGACAATTCAACAATTTTACTTGAAAACTTTAATACCCCACTTTCAATAACGGAGTGAACACCTAGACGGAAGATCAGCTTGGAAACAGAAAATTTGAACAACTCTAAAAACCAACTAGACCTAACAGACACCTATAAAATACACCCGCCCCCCAACAATGACAGAAAACATATTCTTCTCAAGTACACATAGAACATTCTTCAGGATAGACCATATATGAGACTGTAAAACAGAACTCAATACATCTAAAAGGACTGAAATCATACAAAATATATTCTTCAACCACAATGGAATGAAATTAAAAGAACCAAAGAGAATTTGGGGAAGTCACATATACATGGAAATTAAACACTCTCATAAATAACCAATGGGTCAAAGAAGAAATCACAAGGGAAAACAGAAAATACTTCAAGGTAAATAAAAATAAATACATAACATAACAAAGCATGGGATGCAGCAAAAGCAAAACTTAGTGTAATAACTTTTTGCTGTAATGACTATATTAAAAAAGAAAGATCTCAAATGAATAATTTAAACTTCTATCTTAAGGAATTAGAAAAAGAAGAGCAAATTAACCCCAAGCAAGCAGGTGGAAGAAAATAATAAATATAGAAGTGAAAATAAATAAAATATATAACAGAAAAACAACAAAAAATCAACAAAACTGAAAGTAGCTTTTTTTAAAAGATCAACAAAATATACGAATCTTTAGCTGGACTAATGAAAAAGAAAAAAAGAAGACTGAAATTACTAAAATTAGGAATGAAATGGGGGATATTATAGAATAGAAAAAAATTGTATGGGAAAACTATGAACTATTGTACACCAACAAATTAGATAACCTAGATGAAATGAACAAATTCCTCGAAAGACATGAACTACCAAAACCAACTTGAAAAGAAATACAAAATCTAAATAGAACTGTAAAGAGATTGAATTAGTAATCAAAAACTTCCCACAAAGAAAAGACCAAGGCCAGATGACTTCAATGGTGAATTCTACCAATTGCTTGTGAAGAATTAAGACCTACACAAACTCTTCCATAAAATAGAAAAAGAGGAATCATTTCCCAACTCATTCTAAGAAATCAGTATAACCCTGATACCAAAACCAGACAAGAATATCACAAAAAACTACAGACCTATATTCCTTAATAATATAGCTGCAAAAAACCCTCAACATAATAATAGCAAACCAAATCCAGCAACATGTTAAGGATAATACAGGATGATCAAGTGGAGTTTATCCCGGGGTTACAAGTTCATTTTAACATAGAAAAATCAATGCAATACACTATATTGAATACAATGGAGGAAAAAAGTACATATCATCTCAATAGACAAAGAAATAAAATTTGACAAAATCCACCACCCTATTATGATAAAAACACTCATCAAACTAGGAATAGAAGGGAACTTCCTCAATCTGATGAAGGGCATCTGCAAAAAGCCCACTGCCAACGTCACTCTTAATGGTGAAAGATTGAAAGCTCTCCCCGCTAAGATCAGGAAAAAGACAAAGCTATTTGCTCTCACTATTTCTTTTCAGAATTGTACAGGATATTCTACCCAACAAAATTAGGTAAGATAAAGAAATAAAAGTCATTCATACTGGAAAGGAGGAAGTAAAACAATCTCTATTTACAAATGACAAAATCTTACATATAGAAAATTGTAAGGAATCCAGATAACCTATTATAGCTAATAAGTGAATTCACCAGTGTTGCAGAATGAACAATCAATAAACAAGAATCTAAAAATGAAATTAAGAAATCAGTTTCATTTACACTAGCAATAAAAAGAATAAAATACTTAGAAATAAATTTAACCAAAGAAATGCATTACTTAAACACTGAAACTAGAAAACATCATTGAAAGAAATTAATAGAGACTAAAATAAATGGAAAGACACCCTGTATTCCTTTATTAGAAGAATTAATATCGTTAGGATGGCAGTACTCCCCAAATTGATGCACAAATTCAACGCAATTCCTATCAAAATTCCAGCTGCCATTTATGCAGAAATTGACAAGATGATCCTAAAATTCATATGGAAATGCAAGGGATCCAGAATAGCCAAAACAATCTTGAAAGAGAAGAAAAAAGTTGGAGGATTCACACTTCTAAATTTTAAAACTTACTACAAAGCTACAGTAATCAAGACCACGTGGAACTGGCATAAGAATAAACATACAGATGAATGGAATAAAATAGAGTCCAGAAATAAACTCATATATCAATGGTCAGTTGCTTTTAGACAAGGACGCCAACAGTTCAATGAAAGAAAGAATAGTCTTTACAACAAGTAGTGCTGGGACAACTGAATATTCCCATGCAAAGAAATGAATTTAGATCCCTATCTCCTTCAATATACAAAAATTAACTCAAAATGGATTAAAGACCTAAATATGAGAGCTAAAACAATTCAACACTTAAAAGAAAATGTGTCAATCTTTGTTATCTTGGATTAGGCAATGTTTTCTTAGATATGACACTAAAAGCACAAGCAAACAAACAAACAAAAAGATAAATCTGACTTCATCAGATAAATCTGACTTTACTGTGCTCCAATGAACACTATAAAGAAAGTAAAAAGATGACCTACAGAAGGGTAGAAAATATTCGCAATCATATATCTGGTAAGGGTCTAATATCCAGAATATATTTTTTAAAACTCTTACAACTCAACAATAAAAAGACAATAACCCAATTTTTAAATGGGCAAAGGATTTGAATAGACATTTATCCAAAGAAGATACACAAATAGCGATAACCACATGAAAAGATGCTCGACATCAGTAGTCATTAGGGAATATAAATCAAAACTACAATATACCACTTCACACTCAGTAGGATGGCTATAATTGAAAAGATGGACAATAATAAAATGTGGAAAAAAATGAACCCTCATACTTCACTGGTAGGGATGTAAAATGGTGTACCTGCTTTGGAAAACACTTTGGCAGTTCCTCAAAATGTTAAACATAGAGTTGCCATATTACCTAGAATTTCCATGCCGAGTATATACTGAAGAAAAATAAAAACACATGTCCACACAAAACTTGTATGCAAGCGTTCGTAACAGCACTATTCGTAATAGGCAAAAAAAAATGGAAATAACCTCAACAGCCATCAAAGTCCATTAACTGATAAACAGATAAACAAAATGTGGCACATCCATACAATGGAATATTATTCATCCATAAAGACACGGAGTACTAATACACGCTATCACATGGATAAACCTTGAAAATAATACGCTGAGTGAAAGAATCCAAACACAAAGGCCATATATTGCATCGTTTTGTTTATGTGAAATGTCCAGAACTGGCAAATCCGTAGAGTCTGACAGTAGATTGGTGGTTGCCAGGAGCTGGAGGTGGGGTGGAGTGGTGAGTGACTGCTAATGGATACAGGGTTTCTTAAAGGAGCGGTGGAAATGTTCTAGAATTAGGTAGTGGTGATGATTACACAACCTTATGAATATAGTAAAAACCTCTAAATTATGTACCTCAAAAAGGTGAATTTTATGGTACATGAATCCTATCTCAATTAAAAAAAAACCCGTCATACCCACATATTATATGATTGTATTTACATTAATTGTCCTTAATGGGGACAGGAAGTAGATTAGAGGTTGCCGAGAGCTGGGAGTTGGGGGTGAGATGAGGAGTGACAACTAATGGATGCTGGGCTTCTTTTGGGGATGATGAAAATGTCCTAAAATTGTGATGATGATTGTACTACTCTGTGAATATAGTATGAACCAATTACACTTTAAATGGTGAATTATACGGTATGTGAATTATATATCAATAAAGCTGTTATTTTTAAAAAGAACACTAATATAAATATGTATTTGTCATTAATCTGTTAAATAGATTCCTAATAGAAATGATTAGGGCCAAAAAAACCCAACATGGTTAAAATGTCCGTCCTTGTTTAGATGTTTCATAAATTCCTTTTCTGGCAAATGCTTGGTTATTGCTGATATAACGGCAATAGCAAACACTTAAATAGCTCTTACTATGTGCCTAGTGCTGTTCTCAGTGCTCTACATGCATTAACTCATTCAATCTTCACAGCAGCCCTGTCAGGCAGGCACTCCTTTTCTTCCCATTTTACAGATGAGAAAACTGAGACACGAAGAGGTTATCCAAGGCTTCTCCAGTAGCAAATAGTGCAGCCAGAATCTGAACCCAGGCGGTCTGGTTTTAGAATCCGTGATCTTCGTTTTTCATTTAGGATAATTACACGGCTTTCATGGGACAACAAAGCCCTCAATAAGCTTCATAAAAATTATCCCATTTCACTTTAACTTACTCCAGGTATTAGAGCTCAGTGGTTACAAAAATGAGCTTTGGACTCTGGCAGAGATGGAGTAAATCCCAGCTCTATACCTCCTACCTGTAAGGTATAGGGAAATTATGAAATCTCTACAGACTATGTTTATCAACCATAAAATTAGGATAATTCTACTTTACAAGGTGTTGTAAGGATTAAATTAAAAGAATTCATAAAAATATCAAACACATCACCTATGATGTAATGTGTAAGTAAGCTCCTAACAAATTATTATTATACATACTTTTCACTATTCAATCCCAGATTCAAAATGATGTTCCTGTTCCTTCTAATTATTCTTTCGTATTGAAAATCAAGGGCCGATTAAATGAGCAAAATTGCATCAAGCTGGAAGATTCACAGAACTAGATTCCTGTTGCTGATGATCCCAGGAGAGCTGACATTTCAGTCTGAAACTGATCAGGTTCATGGAGCTCACTGGAACTTTTCTTCATTTGAGGAGGGCAATTTTAAAAGCCTGAGCTCACATGCAACCTGACTCCACCAAAGACTCACTGGCAATATTCTGTCTGTTGTACTCAATGGTAATTTCAAGTCAGTTCTTATATACTTTAAGGAATTAGAAGACTGATGGAATTAAAGTTGACCTGGAGTAAGAATTCCAGTTGCTCAAAGGCCAAGAATGTCAATAACAACAACACCTGTAGGTTATAATCTTGTAGCTATAAGGGGACCAAGGTCCCTCTACTGATTATATATATATTTTTAATTAAGCATATATATTTTTAATTGAATGCTTATGTAATGCCTGACATAATATAATATTGGTCATCTCGATACATTCTTTCTAATCCTTACAACAAATTTGCAAAATAAATATTTCACAGATGAGGAAAAGTTTCAGAGTTTAATGTTTGTACAGGACCAAACAACTAGAAGAAAAAAACAGCATTTAAACTCACCTCACTAATATTCACTAATAATAAGTAAAAATGTTTAGAAATCTTTAAACCAATGAATTCTAAATATTATTATAATTCCTCCTCTATTGTATTGTTTTATTTGTATAACTTAAAGTCCATATTTGTTCTCTTTATTATAAAAATCATTCCATGAGTGCTAGGAAAAGACGTGTGGAATAATAAAAATGTTAAGTAATGATTTTATTAAGTAATGACATCATTAAGAAGATTGTCCTGGAAGGAGATCTGGATAAGGACTTGAATTCTAATTGCAGCTCTGCCACTGGGCTTCAAATCCTTATCTGCAGAACAAGGGAGAGGGACTAGATGATCTGAGACTTCTCCCAGCTCAAATGTCCAGTGATCTGTACCTGACTTTGTCTTCATCAGTGTTAACTGGACCAGCCATTCCATTTAGTGAGGGCAGACTGTCAATGTGACCAGGGTCTCGGTTCAGTTTAGAAGTTTCTTTCTGTTCCATGGTCATGAATATTACCTCTGACTCATGTCATGGCTCACAATAGAAGTCAAACAAGGAACATAGATTTATGATTGCAAATTAGCTCCATTGGAAGTACACATTAATAGTATCCTTATATAGCAAGGGAAATAAGCTATTATTATTAATGTGTAGCAAAGTGGCCTGAGGCAGTGCAACTCCTAAAGTGTCTAAAAACCAGAAAGCAGTTTAGCATCAGGAAGAAGGGGGATCATGTACTATGAGTTGAATTTAAGCCTCAGTCTAGAAGAGGCTACAGAGACTACTGTCTCTAAAAGTACCCAAAGAGATGAACACCCACTCGCCCTCAGTAAACTTCACAGACAGAGAAACAATCTGACTTAAGTGCCTTGTTACAGAGAAAGTGTGTTCCCTCTTGCTTCCGCCTCTGTCATCTCTGCAAAATGGCCAAACCTTCACATGTTCAAAGAGACTGTTAGTCCTCTGTCACCTCCTTGGTCCACATCATGCCTATTCCTTTAATCTTCATGTTCTCTTCCAACTTACTCTTTCCACTCAATCTCTCTCTGCTACTCACTCTTATTCTCAGCCTACAAGCATGCTCAAGTTCTCTATCCCTTCCTAAAAAATATCTCTGTCCCTAACACCTGTACCTTTTCAAGCTACCTTGACATTTCTTTTTGCATATTTCTTTAGCACACCAAACTTCTTAGAGTTAGACCAACCCCATTCTCTCAGTATCCCCAACATACCACTAAATAAATCCTCTTAAAAGCAGCAGTCAACTTCCTAAGAGCCAAAGCTGGCAGCTATCCTTATCAAGTTATGGAGTTCATTCTCTTATGTAGGTGCAATCAGGTTAAAATTAACACTAGAGGCAAGTTAAAGGAGGCTGAGCATAGTGGTGCTTACATTTGGATCAAGACTTTGAGCTGTTGAAGGAACACCCACTACCTACTCAAGACTTCCTAACTCCCCCTCTGCAATCAAAGCACAAGCCATAGGACAATTGCCCAAATTTGTTATACCCTAAGGGTGATTTGGTCACTTTTTCACACTGCTATAGATTTCATCTATGATTAATGACAGCCTTGTGATCTCAGGATTCAAAGAAGATCTTGTGAAGCTAAAAAAAAAAAAAACACCCAGAGGTATTTTAATCTGGTAATAAGTTGCTAAGAATAGATTTGACTAGCTTGTTTTTGTGCAATGCTCTGGAACTTGTTCCAGATTCTTGAGTCTGCAGCTGTTAGTCAACAGGTGAAAGTGGATTCTCTAAGAGGAGTTCCTATTTAAAGATTTTGAAGTATTGTGACTCACAGATTTTTTTCAAATTGGTAGTACAGACTTTAATTCCATCTTTTAGCAATGAATTCACAATAAAAAACAAAAGTTAAAGACTTTTTTCAGGGCCGAGTCCGTGGCGCACTCGGGAGGGTGCGGCGCTGGGAGCGCGGCGACGCTCCCGCCGCAGTTCGGATGGCTGGTACACTCACTGGCTGAGTGCCGGTCACGAAAAAGACAAAAAAAAAAAAGACTTTTTTCAGTGTAATTGGTGGAATGATTAACATACATGACCAGAGAAAACATATCCCCAAGTACAATATGCTCTACTGTCTGCCTGATGTGAGGCCAAATGAAAAAGGAAGTCCTACCACGTGGAGAAGATAATGCATGTAGTGCACGGTGTGATACCATGTCAGGAAATAGGAACTTTTAGCTCAAGCATTAAATATATTTACACATCTTCTATATTTTTGTAAAATTTAGATGACATACTGACCTACCCCATGGAATTGTAATTTGTTACAGGGGAAAAAAAAAAAACCTTTAAGATAAACTGATTTGGGAAAAACCAAAGTTTCAGAATCAGGAAGTCTAGAACTGACCAGTTTTAAGAGTTTTTGAAAAGTTCCTTAACCTTCCCATGTTTCAATTTTCCCATGTAAATCTGGAAAACAACTTTTTTCATAAAATTTTGCAATTCTCAACACCATCAAGTATAAACAAGAATATTTCACCAGAAACTTAATTATTGGAGGAATAATTACACTAGGGCAGGAGGAAATTTAGCATACCCCAGAGTATCCAATCATCCACGTGTGGGAGAACACTGGCATGGGTATTCAGAGCCTGAGTGAAGGGAGCAGGTGGCCCTGCATGGGACTGATCGGTGTATGGTGTCAGTCCAGAGAGGATGGGGAAGTGTTCTACACAGAGAGGAGGCCAGCCCAGGGTGTTAGAGCCCGGGGGGTGGTGAGGACAATGTCTAAGTGGAGCACAGGCCCAATGCTGTATAGGGCTCAGAGTCCAAGTAAAGTAGGAGGGAGGGGGCAGTACAGGGTATTGGAACCCGAGTGGGATGACAAGGGCATCCAGATGGAAAGTAGGGTGAGAGACTGGCATTGAGAGAGTAGATATTTACATGGAATTTGCTCAAATCAGTAAATCTACAAAGGATAACGGGAGTCACATTTCTCACTGTTGGTAAATGAAATCATAAATATGGAAAGAGAGGAAACTAGAAAGAGTACTGTGATATTGGCTTGGAGCTAGAAGTCTCCTGAATTTCTGGTTCTCAATATATAGAGATTGATATAGAAATAAGTATGGGTGTAAATGTGCATGTGTGTTTGTGTGCACATGTGTGTATACATGTATGTACACACATACACATATGTTCCCCAGAAGATAATCCATTGTAACCCATTGAATAACATAGGAAACTCCGAGTCCATACAGATAGATAGAAATAAATAAACAAATTGAAAGTTTGAAGAGGAATGAGATATTTACATAATTCAAAGTATCTCCCCTACAAAATACTTATTAATTACCAAGAAGAAAGAAAGTAACTTTACAGTGGAAAAGCCTGGCAGACACCACCTTATTAAAGTCATCAAATGAACATCATCACTAATGGGACAAGTCAAAAACATGTCCCATAGGACACAGTGGCAAGGACCCAGCATCACTTCTGATAGGTCTGACAAAGAGTTATGATCTGAATCCAATCACTAGAAAACGTCAGAAAAATCCACAAGAAGGAAGATTTTACAAAATAACTGGCCTAGAATCTTCAAAGTGTCAAAGTCATGGAAGCAAAGAAAGACTGCGATCCAGTGCTGACTGAAAGAGACTGAAGAAACATACCATCACAACTAAATGCAATACAAGAGCTTGGGCTGGATTCTTTTGCTATAAAGGACATCATTGGTAGCATGGGTGAAGCTTGAATGAGGTCTGAGCATTGATGGCAGTAATGTATCAGTGCGTATTTTTAGATTTTGATAGTTGTATTGTGCTTATGTTAGGGTGTGTTCTTGTAAAATACACACCAAAGTATTCAGGAGTGATGAGATGTCACATCAGCAACTCACTCCTAGTGGTTCAGGAGAAAAAGAAACGTGTATCATACTATACTTCCAACTTTACTGTATAAGTTGGTGATCATTTCAAAATTTAAAAAATAATGGAGACCAAAAAGGTGAATACAACAGAAGAACTGAGATATCTCAAGCCCAATTTTACAACTGAATTAAAGATCTATTTTTAAAATATAGATAGACCTAAAAAATAATGCTGAGTAAAAAGAGTGAGCTGTAAAAGAAAACATAAATTATGATACTATTTATGAAAAATTTTAAACAGACAAGAACAATCATCCATATTATTCATGAATATCCGTATAATAACTGGAATGTAAGAATGGACTGGAAAGTTGCACTCTAAATTTGTGATAGTGATTTCTTGTGGGAAAAATATAAGGAAGGAGGAACAGGATAAGAGATGGTGGGGAGTTGATAGAGTTTGGATGTGTTGTCCCCTCTAAAACTCATGTGGAAATTTGATCCCCAATATGGCAGTGTTGGAAACCGATTGAGTCATGGAGGCGGATCCCTCATGAATGGATTAATGCTCTCCCTGAGGGAGGGGGGATTAATGAGTAAGTTCTCTCTCTATTAGCTCCCACGAGAGCTGGTTGTTTAAAAGGCCCTGGAACTTCCTCTCTCTCTCTCTCTCTCTCTCTCTCTCTCTCTCTCTCTCTCTCTCTCTCTCGTTTCCTCTTGCCATGTGATCTGCTTGTACACACCAGCTGCCTGCCACTTTCCGCCATGAGTAGAAGCAGCCTGAGGCCCATGCCAGATGCAGCTGTCCCAGAATCGTAAGCCAAATAAACCTCTCTTCTTTATAAATTACCCAGTCTCAGGTATTTCTGTTATAGCAACACAAAACGAACTAAAACAAGAGTTCAACTCTATGTAATGTTTTATTTTTTCTAAATAAATAAAAATCAAATACATCAACAGAATAATCGTGAATTCTGGAAATGAAAGGAAGTGGGTAGTTATATTATTCTTTATACTTTTTATTATTTTTAAATTTCTCAAAAAATAACTTAGTAAATAAAGCATAGTGAGGACTTTGCATTGTGCAGTCCATCTAAACATGCATTTACTGAGAAGCTTGTAAAATTTTCATATTTTTTGAAGTTTAGCAAATACATCAACAAAGTTGATACACAGTACAAATTAGGCAACATATTCTCCTGTTATCTCTTTAAAATATACCTTCTTTTTGATATTTGAGCTAAAATAGTTGGATCTTTTTCCATTAAAGTGTCAGATCTTTTTAAGTAAGGAAGAACCACAGTAAAAAGTTACAACAGTGTATATGGAACCTCACCCTAGACTCTGGGACCAGAGCTACCATTTGCCATCAGCCTTCTGTAACTACTGTACCTACTGGAGTAGGACACTTTACATGGGATTTCACTGATCCTCATGATTGGTTCCCTGTTGTACGGATAAGTAAACTCATGTTCAGAGAGGCCCAGTCATTAGGTCACCATTAACCACAAAGTTCAGAATGGAGGTAGTTTCAAGTGTAGGCTGTAATAGGTGACAACAGTTTTAAGTGGTCTTCAGTAATCAGATAAGGCTTCTCCCTCAATATTCATTTCATAAGTGTAGTGAATGCCCTCCAAGATCTGGGTCCACCATCCACCCCCATTTTTTTTAGAGACATGTTGATTATCTCATTACCACTTCCAGGTTCTCTCTTGCCATACAACAGTGTTACCACACGAAGCCATTCACATGAGGCCCTTCACAAGAGGCCTCTTCTGAGGGTGTACCATTCATATTGTAGACATCTTTATTATTTAAAACATTTTTCTTAATTTATTATAACTTTTTTTGCTTCAAAGATGACCTTTTCATATAGTAATTACAATAATTTTCTGACAAATAAATTGGTTTTTCTTCTAATTGAAGCTATATGTATGAGTTAGTTTACAAAAGAGAAATGAGTTTGATAATCAAAAGGCCTTGCTGGCCTAACACCTGAAACAACCCATTCTTTTAACTGAAGAGCTGCTTTTCTGATTGATGATGAATTGATTGGGAAGCATCTTAAAATTAAAGTAAATCTCTGTTGAGACTAGTGTGCTGGCTAAATTTGAATTTCATATCACAGCACCTGTCTTCTGCTTTTTATATTCTGTACTAAACGGTGTGATTTAGTCCTTCCATTTAAGTCCACAAGTAATTTCTATGTAATAAACAATATTCATTTGCCATCATAATCCATAAATATTACAAACTAGTTACTACAGAATATTACATTAGATTAATTATCATATTACTAGATATTAATACCTAATATTATTACATAAAATATAGTAATTATTTGTTATGGGAATTTCATTAGAATAAAAATTAACTTGTTAAAATGTAGTGGCTTTTTATCTACATTCTCCCTTCAAAGTGATGCAATTTATTTAGAATAGTAGTTTAACAGACACATCGCAGACACGTTACAGAAAACTTGTAGCTCTCTGGAAAAAGTTAACTTTATCAATATCAATCACCAATGGAGAACAAAATTCTCAAAATTATAATTTATTAAAATTGTCTGCAAGGCCACAATAAAAACTGTCAAATCTTCTAGCGGACCTTTCTAAAGGAAACAAGAAAGTAGAGCAAGTAAACATCGAAATTATCGTAAAGAGTTCTATTTCCATGAAAGCAAACCACGTATTTTCTACTACATAACAAATTATTCTATCATAGTGACTTTAAATTCCTTGTTGTAATTTAAAATTTGAATTTCCTATTATTTTATATTCTATGTGTAACGGTTGTCACTGCAAAATAAATAATATATACTCACTCAAAATTTTTACTTAAAGAGCATTATCTTCTGATGGGCCCAGGATTGACTGCGGCCTGTGCCAGCCAGTCCTTAAACGAGCCCAGGTTTCCAGTGTAACATCCACCTTCCGCAGTGGTTTACCCGAGTGCACAGGATATCAGCATGCTTTGACAAATGACCTTCGCCTCTGCGACAGCTTCATGGTGTATATTTTAATAAACTGTGATTTTAAGTGTATTATTGGACAATAGGCGTCTTCTTTTAACCATAGTAAATAAAAGCCCTTTCACAATAATGGTCTTGGGCCGTTCACATTCCCAAATGTCGAAACTTCTCTGATGGATGGGTTGAAACAAGAGGAATAAAACAATGAAATGGTGATAAGGCAAAGCCAAAAGGGGGGAAAGTTCGAGGCGTTTGCCTGTCTCTAAACGTCCCTCTTCCCGTACATAGCTTTGGTCCAACAAGAGCTATCAAGTAGGAGTACGATCGAGACCAAGATCTGACCAGCAGGAAGGACGCCCAGTGGGACTGTCCCTGGGTTTGGGAGGGCACAGCAGAGGGCGGCACCCTCTGGGAGAGCCAGCTGTCCCCGGAGCTGAAGCCGGAGGCAAGGCTGGGACTCGGACCCGGCGCGACCCCGCCCCCGACCCCACCCCTGCCCCCAGACTGGCGCCCGCCCCTCCCCCCACCCCAGACTGGCGGCCGCCCCCACCTCACCCCCACCCCCACCCGGCGACCGCCCCCGCTCCGCCCCCGCACCCCCCGCACCCCCCCGGCGACCGCCCCCGTCCGCTCGCGGCGAAGGGGTGGGGGTGGGGCTTGGCGTCCCCCGCCCCGTTACCAGGCAACGGGATGCCCGGCGTGAAGCTCTGAGCGGAATGCAGTTGGGACAGACATCTTGAGCAGTAGAAATGAGCCCCGGTAAGAGCTGGGCCGGGGCGCTGTCCCTCCAGGGGGAGCCGTGGAAGTGGAGGATAGCGGGGCGCGGCCCGGGTCCCTTCACCCCCGAGCCTGCGGGATTCCCCGGGTCGTCCTGACCAACCACACGTCTGCTCCGCCCGAGGAGAGAAGCGCCCGCGTCCAGCCCCGCGCCCAGCCGCTGCCCGCAGCCCCGGGTGCCCGGCCCGCCGCCGCCGCCGCTGCGTGGCCCCAGCGCGCCCTCCCGTGGCCGCCGAGGGCATCCGCGTCCCCGGTCTCCCCGCCCCCAACCCGATCCCGCCCGCTGCTCCCCGCAGAACCAAAAGGCTTGTGCGGTTGTTACAGAAAAGCATGGCGAGGAAGAGGAGGAAGTTGACTCCGTTCTCCTTTCAGCGTCCAAGATCCTAAATTCCTCTGACGGGGTAAAGGAAAGTGGTGGCAGTGAAACAGGTAAACTCTCCGAGGCCGAGGCTCCTTTTACCACATACAGGCCACCAGGGCTTGGCGTGCTTCGCTTCCAGTAACATGGGCACTTCCACTGTTATTATAATACTAAGAATAGCCAGCATGGCACTACCCTAAGCACGTAAACGTGTTAACTCATTTAATCTTCATAAAATTTCTATGTAGTAGGTACCATCGCTATCCCCAAACAGGCACAGAGAGGTTAACTAACTTCGCAAGGTGACACAGGTAGTAAGGGATGGAACAGTCAGCAGAGTGGCTCCGGAGTACAGCTCTTAACCACAGCTCTGCTATACCGCAACCCTGAATACCAGATAAGATTGTTGGCTTTTTTGGACAGACACTAAAAAGATATATACTTTTTACAAAGAAAATTGCTTGTTACATAAGCATTTGCGGCCTACAGGATATTGTATGGGGAGGATGTTTGAAATAACCACATAGCTACAGTTTTCAAGGCCCACATAACTAGGAATAAGATGTAAGTACCCAGCTAGGGGACCCTGAGAACACTGAAGGTGGAATCTCACCTCCTTGAGAGAAGCCGGAGAATACCTTGCAGAGGGGCCTGGCTTTGCGTGTGACATGCCAGGGAAAAAGCAGAGCACCGTGGGCAGAGGTGATATACAGACTGGTGGGCCAAGGTGGGACCCACAGGTGCCATAAGCCACCTGCAGTATATGGGTAATCCAGACACACTGAGAGAAGTAGTGAACCAGAAGAGGCCTGAGATGGGGACAGGATTGGGACAAATGCCTTGTTGAGGGCCTAAAAGAAGAGGCTAAAGCAGCCACTCCTCAGTAGATGAAAGACAGCTGGATGCCCAGTGACTCCCAGGATGAGCAACATCTCAGTGGAGCCATCAGGACAGTGGCCTGACCAGCCAGTCCCCTCTCCGCCCTTCTGCCCCCACCCCCATGAAGACATGCAGGTGTCCCTGTGCAAGGGTAAGGGGGAGCCCTGAACAGCAGGGAAAGAGTCCTCACAGAGAGTTTAGACATTGAGTCAGCCCAATATTTACCTCGAAGAGAGCATTTAAGGTCAGAAGAGATGAAGGTAACTTAATTCAGCAAGATCATATGTTTTCTAACATGTGTTGTTACCAAACCTAGAAGGATCTGCTCATCTGGCACACAACTGTGCCAATAAAGTCACACACCAAGATTCGCAGTAGTAAAAATTAGGCTTTAATTGAAAGGTGCCAATTATGGAAAACAGTATAGAGGCTCCTCAAATGACTAAAAATAGAACTACCATGTGATCCAGCAATCCATACTATTTGGTATATGCCCAAAGGAATGGAAATCATCATGTCGAAGGGATACCTGCACTCCCATGTTCATCACAGTTCAATTTACAATAGCCAAGTTAGGGAACCAACCTAAATGTCCATCAGTGGATGACCAGATAAGGAAAATGTATATACGCATAATGGAATACTATTCAGCCATAAAAAAAATGAAATGCTGCCATTCACATGGATGAGGTTGGGGAATATGTTAAATGAAACAAGCTGGGCACAGAAAAAGAAATATTGTATCTCCTTACTCATAAGTGGGAGAAAGAAAGAAAGAAAGGGGGGAGGGGGAGGAAGGAGAGGAGGAAAGAAAGAAAGAATCAATAATACGTTGAGCTTTGAGAAGGAGAGAACAGAACTGTGGTACTAGAGGTGGGAAAAGGGGAAGCAGAAGGAAGTCAGCAAGAAATTGGTCAATGGACACAAAGAACGATTACATATTGTAATGATGAATATGCTAATTATCCAGATTTGATCATCACATATTACACACAAGTATGGATAGTCAATTCTGTACCCCACTAAAAATGTATTATCAATTATGTTTCAATAAAAAAAAAAGCTCTCGTACACAGAACAACAACAATAAAAATAAATTGAAAGTCACCAGTTAAGAATGGGAAGCTAGTGCTTTCAAAACCCAAACTCTCTGATGGCTTAAAATCACAAGCATTTACAGAGCAAAAATCATGAGTGGGGTCTCAGGAGTCATGTGGGGTTGGGGATCTGATTGGCTCGAGCTGAAGTCAGCACAAATATTTTTGGCATCTTGAGTAACGTCTTTCTTGGTTTCATCAGATCTGGGGAGTACGTGTGTTTCAGCAGGTCTGTGTTTCAGCAGGTCTGTGGTCTCTGGTGGTCTTGTTTCATCTGCAAAACAAACCAAACCTAAGAGTGGCGTCAGAGATGTTATTACAGACCATTTTTCAAGGAACAAACATCTTGTAACCCTAAGTCCCTACTGATTATTATTTTATTTTTAACTTGCTATGTTTTTCTTTAAGATAGCAGGACATTCTTTGAGCACCTTCTCAGACACTTTTCCCTGTTGTATCCTCCTGCACTTACTTATTGAGACCTATGTGCTTTACTGCCTTAGTGGCTATGGGCTAAGTCTTAAACTAAGCGAAACACCTACTTCTAATCTTAAAATATGAAATCAAATTAAATCCATGGCTGTCAGTTTCAGTGTGAGATTTGGGGCTTTGGAGGAAGAGGCCAGCATTTATAGAAAATAACGTTACATGCAAAATAGCATGTATACTTGTTGAACAGTTACAGTTTTTCTTGCTAGAGCATGGTAGTTACAAGTGCAGGGTTAGCATTGGACAGGTACTCAGTCAGTGCTGGATATCCTAAGTCAGGTGCTGACAAGGATGGCAGGGGGTTCCTGCCTACATCTAAAAGCAAAATTAGGAGGTATGACTTTGTGGCCTCCCCTATTTCTGTTCTCCTGTCTACACCTCATTGTCACTAAGTGATCCCTTTCCTGAAAACTGACAGAATAATGACCTGATTTGCATAAATACTGCCAAGTTACAAAGGGTTGTATAATATTTCTGAGGGCTCTTTGATTTCAGAAAAGCAAGTAGTTAACCTGATTAAACTTTGACTTATTGGAATGGGTATGTGAGAGATACTTTTGAACTCAGGATGTCCAGTGTATTGTTCCTGGCACCCCTGTTCTATCCAAGCCTTCACTCACTCGTTTATTGAACAAATATTTTTGAGCACCTGCTATGTACCAAGCGCTGTTCTAGGTGCTGAGATCCAAGAGTGAACAAAATATACAAGATCCCTGCCCACATGAAGTTTACCTTCTAGTGGGTGCAACAGCCAAGCAAAGGATATTGTGTTTAAGATGGGAGTAAATGCTATGGAGAAAAGTAAGGCAGATAAAAGGGTGGGGAGTATATGAAGTGTCAGAGGTGGGTGAGGAGTGTGCAGTTTTAACTAAGATGGTAGGAGAAGACCTCAGTCATCAGGTCACATCTGACAAAGGAGGTAAGGGAGTAATCAATGCAGGTTTCTAGGGAAAGAGCATTCCAGGCAGAGAGAACAGCAACTGCAAAGACCCTGAGGTGGAAGCATGGCTGGTGTGTTGGAGGAACAGCTCTTGTAAATGGAGCAGAGTGGGTGGGGGTGAGGAAGTAGGAGAAGGGTTCAGAAAGGAAATGGGGGGGAGCTTTGTAGCTCTGTGTAAAGATTTTGGGTTTTATTGTAAGCAAAGTGGGAAACACTGGAGAGTTTTGAGCAGGCTTCTTTCTCCTTCATCTTGACTTAAAATTTTAAATTTACCAAATTATCATCATATAGTCTCTGCAGTAATGATTTGAGTTAATATCTCTGGAGCATTTACTGTGTATCATGTGCTATGCTAAGAGCTGTACCTACAAATTAGACACTTGCCTAGAGTGATCCTTCATAGCAAGTATGTGGCAAAGCCAGGATTCATATCAGAGCAGCCTGACCCCATAGCTCATATGCATAGTTACCATGACAATGCCTCATACAGACTGTGCCAATCTCAGAAGGTTTTGTAAAACATCTGGGAATGAACTTGAATTGACATAGCAAAACTCTCTATTTGAACCTGAGAATTACAAATCTTTGACTGCAGAATATCCAACATCCTATATAGAATCATTCCCATGTTCCATTTTCAAAACTCATTTGCTCTCCTTGGTCTGTTAGCTACAGGTGTGCACTTGAAACTTTCTGTATAAGTTGAATACAATATAATTTCCTGCAGGCTTCATAATAAACTCCCCGTATTTTTACCTTAATATTCAAAAGTCGTCCCACTGATAACTATCTTGCTTTTCACTTTTGACACTTAAATAGGAACAGCTAGAACACTTAACTTGAATATGAGTAATATTTCTTTCATTCCCAATAGACTATAACTTCTTGAGGGGTGGAGCCATATCTTCCACTTTGTCTATATATATATATGTCTTCCAATCTCATACGTTTAGGGGGGACTTAATAAATGGTGAGGGGTGATTGGGTCCTGTCTCCTGTGGTTCTTTAACAATTTCCCTTCCAATTCTAGAATCATATCACTGTATGTGACTTCTTAAGTATGGCTGAATTTTAAAGTTTCCTTTGGGAATAAGTAGCAGCCAATGTCTCTGAAACTCATAAGAAGAACAAAAAGTTATTTTAATAGCTTTTAAAAATAGATGAATCCAACTCCCTGCCTACTCTCTCTCTGCACTGAACCAGCTGAACATTGCTGGAGAAAAACACTTACTTTTGAGTCATACCATGAATCTAAAATGAGCACACAACGCTATTGGGAAATTTTACTTTATTTCCCCAGCAAATGCAATTTTAAACCCTCTCTAAGATAACTGTTTCACTCCTCTTATTCTCCTGAAATTTCCACCACCTCTCAACTCATGGTATGACCTCACTAAAAAAAGTAGAAGCAATCAGACCAGAACCACCTCATCTTCAGCCTTCACATTTGCTAAACTGCTTGCCCGGATACCCATATTCTCTGCCTTCCCCCTGTTTCAATGGAAGAATTGTCCTTGCTCAATCAAAGATCAATTCCTCCAGACAACCATCTCTTCTGGAATTCTCAAGCACTTAGCTTCTGTAATTAGCCTCCCTCATTCTCCAGGATTATTCTTTTCTCCCTTTCTACTATGTGACTCTAGCAGCAAACAAGCATGTTAGAATCTCCCATGGTTAAACAAAGTTTTTCTTGACCGTCACATCAGTCAGATCAAATTATTCCCATGGTTGAAGCCCTCTGGAGCTTCCCATTTCACTAAAAGCCATACTCCTAGGCTTGGCCTGCGAGGCCCTACACAGTCTCGCCCGTCTCCCTCTCCAACGTCCTATCATCTTGTCTCTCATGCACTCATTAAGATGCAGCCTGCTGGCTTTCCTTCCATTCTGCAAACACAGAGAACTTGTTCTGCTCCAGGACCTTGTGTTTTCCTCTGCTCAGATTCTCTTCCTACAGATATTCATAGGGCTGGCCCCTTCTCACTTAGCATCTCAGCTGAAGCCCCATCTGACCAATAGGACTGACTTAACCACTCTCTCCAATGCCATCCCCACTCACCAGTGTGGCCTGTTTTCTTTGTGTTATTTATCACTATTTGAAAGTATCTTATTTATTTCTAGGTTTGCTCTTTTTTCTGTCTACTCCTCTAAAATATAGACACCATGAGAGCAGGAGCCTTGACTGTTTTATTCATTGCTATATCTATAAAACCTACAATAGGGCCCAGCATACAGCGGACACTCAATATTTGAATGAATGTTGTGTTGAAGGAATTAACCACTAAACTATGCAACAACAAAAAAATCTGATTCATTAAGTTATAAACACTATTCTAGACTTTTAGGGAGAGATTTTTAAAGTGAAGAAAGATCCCAGAACTTTCTCCTTCAGTACCAAATGAAATGAACAAAAAGTGCTAAAACACAGCAAAAACTTCACCAGCAGCACCTGAAGAAGGAAGAGGGACCCTCCCCTAACCCCCAGAATATAATATGGGAAAGTGGAGGCCAAAGATAAAAACAGAAGATTCTGTCCAGGTAAACCATAGCCTGGCTCCTAACTCTGCCCCTGACTTTCAGAAGTAATAAGGCAAGTCAAAACCCTAAAAGTATTTATTAATGCCCCCTGCCCCACCCCATATGTGAATACAAAAATACAGAGGAAATACCTGTGTCTTTCCATTGATTGGCATTTGAGTGAGTAGAGAGGAGCAGCTGTTGGAAATAGATGGGTAAACCTGGAGGTATATTAACAGGAACTTACTTTGAGAAAAGCAGTTCTGGTTGGGGCTGTCCCCAGCCCATGGAGTGCGTTGGTGTGAATTAGGAAAAGGACCACTGTTGGGAAAATAGAATAGATTGGTCATGGCCCTCACCTCAGGTCCCACTGGGTGTGGTTTCAGCACATCCATTGTAAGCGTGTGTGTGTGTGTGTGTGTGTGTGTGTGTGTGTGTGTGTGTGTGTGTGTGTGTGTGTGTGTGTAGTTAGTGCGCATACACGCCAATATATCGTTTTAGTTTTGTTGCTATCTGTGTGTTCTTGAGAGAGAGAGAAAGTCTTTGGTGAGGCAGGCTGGCGGGTGTTTGCCTCAGGTGTCCACCCGGTGCAGCCATGCTTTTCCAGACCCACGGCTTCCAAGGATCTTTTGGCTGGTTACCTAGCTCAAAGACCTGCATGAAGGGTTCTGGTGACCCAGCCTGGCGTGTAAGGGGTCTGGTGATCCGGCCTGGTGTGTGAGGGGTCTGGGTACCCAGCCTGGCATGTGAAAGGTTTGTGGCCCAGTCTGTGAATGGGCTTGAGGGGTCTGTGAGCTCCAGACCCAGCCCTAGCTCGACAGTTGGCCCAGTTGGTGCAGGATTAGCAGCAGGTAAAAGAGCCCGACAACTGGTGTGGTCGTGGTCGAGTAGCTTTACAATTGGTGTCACAAACAGGATTAAGAGCTAGACATTTGGTGCTGTGAGGATTCCAGGCCAGACACCCACCCTCTTCTAGGTGGGTGCAAACCCACACAGAGTGCTGGTTAGCTGAGTGGAGTGAAGCGTGGTATGGATTTCAGCTCCCACATATTCTTTTGGCCAGGAACCCTTGTGCAGTGAACAACCTGCTCATCATATGTGGTAATCCACGTTCCAGGACTTCATCCTGAATTTAGAGAACGGTCCAAGACAAGAAAGTATTTTCTTATGGTAATACTCATAGAATACACCTCCCACCAGATTTCTAACAAAAGTCTCAGAGAACAGCAACAACAACAGTAGAGATCACATCCTCCAACAAAAGCTTTCAACTCAGCTCCCCCAAACCCTGGCACCCAATTTTTAGGCTACAGAAAAATGGTTAGTAAAATACCCTGGCCCTGAAACTGTAGCTCAGAGAGATACACAGTGGACTCGGGTAAGGATGTCAAGAGAAATCATCTACACTAGGCCAAAGACAATAGAAATTCTAAACAGAGTTATTTGGCTTAAACAAGAGCTACACTGTAACTATGCAATCATACTATGGCTAAAAAAGAAGGAAGAGATGGAGGATGAAAAATATATGCAGAAACAGTGTATAAATCCCATTGTTCTTTCTTTAAAATCTTTTATTTACTATATCCTTTTACTAAGTCTGTAGATTTCCTTTGGTCCAATATTTCTTATTTGGTGTTAGCAAAAAGAATCCTATATTTAGCTTTGAACTTTCAAGTCCTTCTAATAAGACAGAGGAAATCTGTACAGAAAAAGAAGACTGTTGCTGCAGGTGCAGGAAGGAGGTGAAATTTTGCACAGTAACACCATTAAAAAGAAAGTTGAAGCCTGAAAATATTTACAAGAATAATGTTCCATCTTCATGTTTAAATAAAGAGCTTTGTGGAAATTGTTACAGAACAGAACGTAAACATCTTACAACTTGACAATGTGAAAATAATGTAACTAGCAAATACCATGAAAAGCAGGGAGTATGTGTGGAAGGAAATATAACACTAATTTTCTTATCTTTCTCAGCGGGAAATAAATCAACACTGAATGTAATAGAAATGTAGGTTAATAAAAAACATAAAGATCCCAGCCTCTTAATCCTTTTCATGACATATTTTCATTACTTTAGGAGATCCCTTAGGAAATAGTCTCATATGGTGAAAAAAAACCCTGAATACTAGTTATAACTTCCACTAATTTCGTTAAATTCGAGTATAAACTTAATATTATTTATTTAAAAGTAGCGTGTATAAAGTGATCCCACTGTCCTAAAATCAGCTCTCTTTTTTCCACATATGTGCATAGAGAGCTAACTGAAGGATGAGTACTTATCTCAGGGTGGTGGCATTATAGGTGATATGTTCTTTTTGATTTGCGCTTTGATCTGAGTTTATTTGAAGAGGCTACTCTAGGTTCTGAAAGTCTTTGGGACGCCTTCCCGTACAGGTACAAGCCTTACTTGGATTCCTTTTTATCTCTACGAGATGAGCACTTCAAACTACTCGAACTTTAACTGCCATTTTATTCCCAATAAAAGGCAAAGCTAAGTAAGATCCGGGTCAACTCACTATCCCTCCACGCCCTCTGACTGAAGGTGGCATTCTTTCCTGAACCACTGTTCCTCTTTTGGTGGCAAGAGCTAGATGATAGGAAGGAGTGCCTATGCTTTGTAACCGGTTTCTGTGATACTTGGCAGACTACCAATTCCAAGGAGAACATTTGCTGATCTCTTTTAAAACCTTCTCTTAGGGCAAAAATTGTCAGCCTAGGGGAACATTCAGCCACAACTCTTGTTTCACTTCATACACAGAAAGTTTTTACATTCTTTAATAAAAAAAAATTACAAAGAAAGCAAGCAGACTAACACTTAGATAAAGACAGGAAATTTGCAAATATTGTATACAGGAGACCCTGTTGTAGCTCTCTATCTTCTAGGAAGGTATTGAGCAATTGACATCTGTGGCCTATTAACAAGAGAAGTCTAAGCACTTCTGTCCTGTCTTGGTTATCAGGGTCGCCAAGGAAACTGTTGTCAAGGACCAGATGGAACACAGAGAAGAGACTGTGCAAGATCGGCTTCAGGGATGGGCATCGGACCACATAGCAGCCGATCGGGGCCATTGGCCTGCACATACCCCTTTTGTGCTGCAGCAGGACCTCATCCCCTCCCCACAGGGGACAGATATAGTAGTGGGATTGGCCAGGTGTCACCCGACACACACACTTAAGCAGAACAAAGGGGTACATACACACTGAAGTCTGAAACAGGGAAAGATATTTCTGCACAAGGTAACAAGCACAACACAGGCTGTGATGACTCTTTAATGTATTGGTAAGGAACTGTTCCAGGCCCATTATGTAGCCAGGAGGGGATTGAAAGACTGCACATGAGACTGCCTTTCCCAACAGAAGAGATACATGCATCTCAATAGTACTTTGCTTAAAGCAGGACAAAAATCATGCTCTGTCAATCCAACTTGTTTTTATTAATAAGGGGGAAAAATATCACATGGAAATTTCATAGAAACTGAGGCCCATGCAATACTTTACCAAGGGTCTCCTATAACATGAAGATTAGTAGTTAAAAAAAAAAAAAGTGTAGTTTACACACCAGAAACAAAGATATTTGAGTTTTTTGAGATTTCCAAATTTTGTGTTGCAAGTTAATGGTTTATTATAAAAATTTTAAAAAACACTATTACAACCTCAAGTGGGTATTTTAAGTGAGAATTATTTCTTAACTTTATTATGTGACTGGCACAGAGTGAATATCGAATGTTCTCATGTCTGTCTCGCTAAGAAAGTAAGGAGACTACTTTCTATTACAGCTGTTTAAAAATAAAATTAAGAATTAAATCACATGGTTTTTCTATTTTACTTTGTAGAATATGGTTGCATATCAGAATCAGAAAATCAAATCCAACCACAATCAGCATTGAAAGTAAGTATATTTCATTTTATCTCCAAGATCCTGTGTAAAGGCTGATCTTTACACAGAATAAATACTTACTAAATGCATATGGGTTCTTCCACTTTATTCTCGCAAAAATCTTCATGAAAGTGCAATGGAGAGTTACCAAAAATGACTAAGAATGTGAGTCACCTGATCATTGTGTGATCCTTTCTGGTAATAGGCAATTTCTGAGAATATTTTTTAAAGTACTTTAATTTTATTACAGGTCCTTCAGCATCAGTTGGAATCATTTCAAGCACTACGAATGCAGACTTTGCAGAATGTTAGCATGGTATGTTCCTTTTAATGTATATATAGGAAGTACATAAATTTAAGTTATTATCCCATCTTCTAGGCTGATGATCGCTAGCCAATCGATTTGCTGATATAGAATTTAATATAATAGAAGCCACAACATATTCAAAATGGGGGGTCATGATTTGTTTAAAGGAAACTATGTTCTTCATTCTGTTATACTTGTATCTGGATAGAAGCCAAAAAGAAATAACACAGTAATTTTTTAAATACACATTTAAAGTGCTACCTATGTATAGTCTACAAATAGTGACTCCTATTATAAGTGATATAAAATCTAACTCAAACTGGCTTAGGGGAAAAATTCACTTTAAAAGTTCAAGTGACTAAAAGTCCTAGAGATAGCTCTCTTCAAGATGGCTTAATCCTTACCAACAGGACTCATGTCATCAGGAACTAGTCGCACTCCATATCTTGGTTCTGCTTTCCACAGTGGTGAAGTCTCAGACTCTATCTCATAGCAAAAGGTCTCTAGAAGCTCCAGTCTTTTATCCTTTCATATTCAAGTCAGACAGAAGAGAGCATAGCATTCTTTGCTCTCTTACTAGTTTCTACTAAGGTTCTTGGTCTAATCCTGATTGCCCCAGATCGGGTCACATGCAGTGCTTGAACCAATCACTGTCCAGAGGGTTGCAGTTCTCTGATAAGTTGGCTCTGAGTCACATGCCCACCCTTAGAGCTAGATGTGGGGCCAGTATCACCAGAGGCACATAGACTTCATCCAAAAGAAATGAGTATATAGAAGGATCAGGCATGAATACTGGGGCTGCAAACACAACACGCATTCACTAAAGACCCGATATAAACTTTATCCCAATATTCTTGTACTAAAAGAAGCTGCAGGGAAATGGAAAAAGAAGATAAACTCCTGCAGAGGGTGACAGAATAGATTCCATTCTGATGACAGAGATCAAAGGTCTCCTCCACTTATTCAACTATGTAAAAATCAAGCATCTAAAATTATTTGAATATAGTTTATAAAATTTTGTTTTACTAAGTCTTTCCAGTTTTATAATCATATAATAAAGACATAATTTTCTTAAAGATTTAATGATAGAGATTACCATAAATTAAATAAATTTAATTTATATTCTATATGATGGGAAAGAATGTTTATATGTAGGAAATTTAAAGGTATCTTTCAATTATCTATTATTTCTGTACATTCGTAAGTTTATCAATCTGAAATCAAATTCTAACACACTCTCGATTCATCTTTTAAAGGTACAGTCTGAAATCAGTGAAATATTGAACAAAAGTATTATTGAAGTAGAAAACCCACAATTTAGCTCAGAAAAAAATCTAGAATTCGGCACATGCATTGGAAAGGATTTGGTATGTTATTCTGTACAAATTACTTCTGTATTTAGGTACTTCAAAAATGTCACTACGACCAGTTTATCCTCATCCTTACATTCTTCCCTTCTTCACAGGAAGAATGGACTGTCAGAGATGAAAATAAGGAAATTCCTGTCCCGAAAACCTTAAAAGATGTGCGTTTACCTCTGTACTTCTGCAGTTTTCCCATCTCTTAGGAGTCTGTGAGGGACATGTGACTTAGTCCAGATGCCAAAAGATTCCCACATAAAGGCAGTGTTTATAACCTATCTCTACACTTTGGATTGACCTAGACCTGGCGAGAAGTCCCTAGAACAGCTCCAAACCAGAGTTACCATCACTGTGTCCACACTGATTTGCATCCACATTTCCAGGATAGTCACAGCCCTAAAATTACCCAAAACTGGGACTGCAAGCGAAGGTTGACAGATAGCCCAGAAATGAAATATTTATTTTCCTTAAATTCCCATTTGACTTATTGCTTCCATCTTCCTTACCTATCTGTAATGGTATCTTGAAGACTATTAAGGGGTTGCCCTGTGTATCTTACCCCATAAGGAATTAAGCACAAGTTCTAGGCAAATTGTGACAATCATAGTTACAAATCTAAAAAGAGCTGTTGCTAAATTTTCTGGAGAAAATGAATCATACTTTTCAGGCTTCTTTGCCGTAGAAATGGATAAAATGATTGTTTTGGTTGTATAAATAAATCCTTCACAAAATATTATCTTAATTTCCTGGTCATGTAGCAAATGACAGTACATTCATAGTGTGCTTTTTATTGTTACTAGCCTATCAAGAATCAAGAAGAAATCCTTTCTGTGGAGAAAATTCATCATTTTGAGGATTCCAGGACTCTTCATTCAGTAGAAGAAAGATTCAGTAGCAATAGTGTTAATAGTCTCTCTCAAAGTATAAATATCCCATCCCAGAAAGATTTCAAGGACAAATTCACTCTGAGAACTTCAACAGATAATTCAGCTTCAAACATAATTATGAACCCTTCAGAAGATTCTGACATGTTGAGTAATTATAATAACCTTTATGGTTTTCTACCTACTCCATCTCAAAATGTGATGTCTCAAACTGATACAGTAATTCTGGATAAATCCAAAATTACTGTGCCTTTTCTCAAGCATGGATTTTGTGAAAATTTAGATGACATTTGCCACTCTATCAGACAAATGAAGGAGGAGCTTCAAAAGTCACATGATAGAGAACTCACACTTGCAAATGAACTTCAAACTTTAAAGACGGACACAAATATTCAAAGTAATGGTAAATATGACCTGTCCCCCATTCACAAGGAACAAATTAACTTTATTAAGAAAGAAAACATAGACAGTAACTTAAACGAAGATATAAAATCAAAGAGAATTTTAGAATTAGAGGAATTAGTAAATAAATTACTCCCACTCAGGGAAACAGTGTCAAAATTGCATGTGAATTTTTGTAGGAAATGTAAAAAATTATCTAAGAGTGAAATACAAAGGGGAAAGAAGCATGAGAAAAACAATAAAGAAATTCCTATCACTGGCAAAAATATTACAGATGTAAAATTTCATTCCAGAGTTCCAAGACATACACTGTCATTTCTTGACCAAATAAAACATGAAGTAAAAGACAAGGAAAGACAGTCATGTGTAGTAAAACACGGATCAATAATATTTGAAAATGAGAAAACACCCAAAGTCAATTCTGTTACCGAGCAGTGTGTTGCAAAAATTCAGTACTTACAGAATTACCTAAAGGAATCTATGCAAATACAGAAAAAAGTAACAGAACTAGAGAATGAAAATCTAACCCTTAAGGCCAAAATAAAACCTCTTGTCTTTACCACACAATCACTTATACAGAAAATTGAAACATATGAAAAGCAACTTAAGAACTTGGTTGAAGAAAAGAGCACTATTCAGACCAAGTTAATTAAAACAGAAGAAGATGGCAAAGAATGCCTTAAAGAATTAAAAAAAATAATTAGTAAATATAATGTACTCCAAGGCCAAAATAAAACTCTAGAGGAAAAAAATAGTCAACTTTCTCTGGAGAAGCAACAAATGATAGAAGCATTAGATCAACTAAAAAGTAAGGAACACAAAACTCACAATGATATGGCCATTGTCAATAATGAAAATAATCGAATGAGTATAGAAATGGAAGCAATGAAAACAAATGTTCTATTGGTACAGGATGAGAAAGAAATGTTAGAGAAAAAAACATACCAGCTTCTAAAGGAGAAAAGCTCACTTGAAAATGAACTAAAAGAAAACCAGCTAGAGATCATGCAGCTAAAAGAGAAAGAAAGATTGGCAAAAACTGAACAAGAGACACTTCTTCAAATAATAGAAACATTTAAAGATGAAAAACATAATCTTGAAACAACATTACAAGAATCTACTGCTGCTAGACAAATGATGGAAAGAGAAATTGAGAACATTCAAACCTATCAATCTACTGCAGAAGAGAATTTTCTGAAAGAAATAAAAAATGCTAAATCAGAAGCAAGTATTTATAAGAATAGTTTGTCAGAAATCAGCAAGGAATGTGAAATGTTATCAAATATGGTAATGGAGATTAAGAATGATAATCAGATTCTAAAAGAAGAACTGAAGAAACATAGTCAAGAAAATATAAAATTTGAAAACAGCATCAGTAGGCTTACTGAAGACAAAGTACTTCTAGAAAACTATGTAAGAAGTATAGAAAATGAAAGAGATACCTTGGAATTTGAGATGCGGAATCTTCAACGAGAATATTTAAGTTTAAGTGATAAAATCTGTGGTCAGCATAATGATCTGTCAAAAACGGCTTACATTTCAAGAAGAGAGAAATTCCATTTTGACAACTATGATACTTATAAAGACACTTCCGGTCCTAGGAATAGGCCTTTTGCTCCTGATTTGAAAGGTGTGTCTATTGCGTTGGATTGATAGAGGTGTGTTTAAGATTCTTTTAGTCCTTTGGGCACTGCCCAGAGTACAGATATAAGAAGGAAACTTTAAGATGAATACAATTTAGTTTTGTAAGATTTGCATACAATTTATTATATAGTGGAATTACTTAGGAATTTTGTTCTTTAGATAAAATTCATATTATTTTATATATATTACTGATATACTTGTGTACAAAGCAACTTTGGCAGGGAGTGGAGGTTTTTAACTTATTATTCTGAAGTATACTTAGTGCTCCCACCTTAAATTTTTTATTTCTTTTTTTCCAGGAATTCCAAGTAAACTGTGTCAATTGCTTCCATCCAAGATATGTAAATAAATTTCTAAAATCAATGTTTCAAAAGCCTTATCCAAATATTTTTTCCCTGCAAAATAATTTTAAATTCGCTTTTACATATAATTACAATTACTTTGTAATTGATTAGATTAGTTTTTTAAATTATAAATTGAAATTATATTATCAAAAACGGTGAAGAATCTGAGATTTTTACCCAACTAGTAAGCCAATATGTTAATCTATCATTTCATGGATTCTAGTAAAAGATGCAATACTCCTGGGTGAGAGATAAAAGAGTTTGTTACTTGCAACAGCAGTAGCCAGAGTATTGGCATTTTGCATCAGTTCTCCAAATCCCAGTTCCTATAGAAAATAGCCACACAGTGGGTTACATTATAGAAGAGAAATCCTGAACTTAGAGAGCCCAAATCTTTTATAAAGTGCAGGAAACATGCTTGCCCTTTGCTCTAGATGAAAACATTATCTTTATCATACTGGACAGTAAGCATGCCTGCCCTGGCGCCAGAGGAGACACTATTTCTAGCTTCCAAGGCTATAAGCAAACCTATCCTTTGCTCCAGAGGGAGACCGTACCTCTATTTTCCAACACTGCTTGCTATACAATTCTTCATTGAATTTCATCAGGTGCTTTTTCTGCATATATTGAGATAACCATGAGTTTTTTATCCTTTAATCTGTTAATATGTTAAATTACAATAACTTTGAAACATCATACAATCCTGTCATTCCTGGGATAACTGCACCAGATTGTGTTGTATTATTCTTTTAATGTATACTCCTGGATTCAATTTGATAATGTTTTGTTAAGAATTTCTGCTTCTATTTTCAGAAGGATATTTGTCTGTATATTGTTTTCTTTTGATGTCTTTGTCCAGCTTTCATATCAGAACAATCCTGGCTTCATAAAATGTATTGGAAAGTATTCTCTCCTCCTCTATTTTCTTAAAGAATTAGTGTAGGATTGTATTATTAGTATTATTTCCTCCTTAAATACCTAATAGAATTCAGCAGAGGGCCTGGAATTTTCTAAATTGGGAAGTTTTACATTGCATTTGAATTTAGTAAATAGATATAGAACTATTCAGATTTTCTATTTCTTCTTGAGTCAGTTTTGACAATTTGTATGTTCTGAGGAATTTGTACATTTTATATTCGTTCTCGAATGTATTGGCATAAAGTTGTTCATACTAGTGCCTATTATCTTTTTAATATCCAGAGGACCTGTGGTAATGTATCCTCTTTAATTTCTGACATTGGTAATTGGAGATTCTCCTTTTCTTCTTTATTACTCTTTACTAGAGTTTTATCAATTTCATTGCTTTTTTAAAAATGAGCTTCTTGTTTCATTGATATTGCTCTGTTGATTTTTTTTATCCCATTAATTTGTTTCTATTTTATTTTTTATTTTTTAATTATTATTTTTTTAAATTTATCAATATACAGCGTAATTGATTTTCATTAATTTCCTTTCTTCTGCTTATTTTGGGCTTAATTTGCTCTTTACCTAGTTTCTTAAGGAAGAAGATCAGGTATTCGTTTGGAACCTTTGTTTTTCACCACATACTTGCTGGCATTTGTTATTCTGTCTTTTTGATAATAGTCAGTCTAACTGAGGTGAGGTGATATCTCAGAGGGGTTTTGATTTTCATTTCCCTGACAATTAGTGATGTTCAGCATTTTTTCATGTATCTGTTGGCTATATTTGTATGTCTTCCTTTGAGAAATGTCTATTCAGCTCCTTTGTCCATTTTTTAATTGGATTTTTTTTTTTTTTTACTGTTGTTTGAGTTCTTTGTATCTTCTGGATATTAACTCCTTGTCAGATGTATAGTTTGCAAATATTTTCTCCCATTCTGTAGGTTGTTTTTTCATTCTGTCAATTATTTCCTTTGATGTGCAGAAGCTTCTTAATTTGATATAATCCTATTTGTTTTTTCTGTTGTTGCTTGTGCTCTTAAGGTCTTATTCATAAAGTCTTTGTCCAGTCCTACATCCTGAAGTGTTCCCCTATGTTTTTGTCTAAGATTTTTATAGTTTCAGGCCTTATATTTAGGTCTTTAATCCATTTTGAGTTGCTTTCGGCCTATGACAAGAAGTACGGGTTTAGTTTCATTTTTCTATATGTGGATATACAGTTTTCCCAGCACCATTTATTGAACAGTCTGTCCTTTCCCCAATGTATGTTCCTGGTGCCTTTATTAAAGATCAGCTGGCTGTAAGTATGTGGATTAATTTCTGTGTTCTCTGTTCTGTTCCATTGGTCTGTGTGTCTGTTTTTATGCCAGTACCATGCTGTTTTGATTACTATAGCTTTGCAGTATAATATGAAGTCGGGTAGCATAATGCCTCCAGCTTTACTTATTTATTTTGCTAAAAAAATGTGATTTATTCTTTGATCCAGTGGAATATTTAGAAGTGAGTTTCTTAATTTCCAAATATTTGGAGATTTTCATATATTGCTTTGGTATTGATTTCTAATTTAATTCTGTTGTGATCAGAGAACATATTCTGTACAATTTGTCTTTTTAAATTTATTCAGACTTTTTTTAGTGCCCAGAACATGGTCTATCTTGGTTAATGTTTCATGTGAACTTGAAAAGTATGTATATTCTGTTGTTGTTGAGTAGAGTCTTCTATAAATGTCAACTAAGTAAAAGTGTTTAGCAGTGTTAAACAAATCTGTATCCTTACTGATCTTCTGTCTACTTATTCTAATAGTTATTGATAGAGGAACAGAGAAGTACTTTTGCTCATTCTATCAGTTTTGTCTCACATGTTTTTAAGCTCTTTTATGTGTACATACACATTTAGCATTATTATGTCTTACCAGTGAACTGGTTCCTTTATTATTATAAAATGACCCCCTTTATCCCTGGTGATTTTCCTTGTTCTAAAGTCTTTGACTGATATTAATACAGGTCCTCTTGTTGTCTTTAGATTAGTGGTTGAATAACCTATCTTCTTTGTGTCCTCTTACTTTTATCTTGTAATGCTGAATCAGTAGAAAAAACTTTTAATAGTTAAGTAATAAATATATACTATGAAAACTTGGTGACTAAATCCTGAAAATCAAACAAATCAAAGAATTCAAGTATTGAGAAAAGAACTAGTGGTAAGCACTGTATACATTTAAATACAGAACTAAGAGTAAAGAACTATGAGAATTATGGTTACAAAATAGAATATTAGTGTTAAAAATATTGGCAATATAAAACAAACAATATAACTTAAAAAGTCAGGTGCATTCTTTTACTTTTTTTTTTTTTTTTTAAGGATGACCAGTAAGGACATCTCAATCCTTGGCTTGATGTTGTGAGCACCACACTCAGCCATTGAGCCAACTGGCCATCCCTATGTAGCATCTGAACCTGTGGCCCTGGTGTTATCAGCACTGCACTCTCCCGAGTGAGCCACGGGCTGGCCCCGCATTCTTTTACTTTTAACCTACCTTGTCTATTTTGCTTACTGCTGCATCCCTGTTCCCAGAAGCATGCCTGGAACATAGTAGGCACACAATATTTGTTAAATGAATGATGAATGAACAGGCTGCCATTACACTAGACAGTAACAGACATAGGCTGGACATTCACTTGATAGGAATGTTGTAAAGTTTTAAGCATCAAGTTTAGACAAGATGACATTTTAGGTACCTTCCTAACCTAAGTATAATGATTCCAAATTGCTTCATGAAGATTTTTGGAATTATGTAAATACTTGGGAATAATATATTTGGTTCTCTACTATCTCCCATAGGCTTCTAATCAATATCTTTGATGAGGTGTGGGAAGAAATAAACTAGAAACTGGCATTACCAGTCTTTTTGTCAAATATCTTGTGTTCTATACTTGATTTCCTACAAGTAAGTAACCATCCCCTTACTCTACTCTCCAATTTTGATAAAGGATGTACAGTGAGTAATGTAACTTGAAGCCATTTAAGAAGAATCATTATTTCTATGGGAAACTGGGGAAGTGGCCTGGGAACAAAATATAATAATAAATAGGTAGTTAAAAGTAGCCAGACTGCCTGGCTTTGCCCCTGTTGATTATGCTACCCTGGACAAGTTACTCAATTTTTCTCTGCCTCCATTTTTTCATTTGTTAGATGAAGATTAAATGATTAATAAATATAAACGTATTAATATGTAATGCCCCTGGAATGATACCTTCCACATAGTGAGCATTATATAAGTACTAGCTACTAATTCATTTTTGACATTTTAAACAAAATACTATAATGGAAAATTCAGTGACAATCAATGAAAATTCAAATGACCAAATTACCTTAAAATTTATTTGCAACAACTTATTTGATGGATAATGATCTAGTATTTGTTAAAGCGTTTTAAAAAATAGCTTATATTTTTAATTTGGTCTTCATGGTAATTATTCCAGGTAGATAAAGCAGATGAGGAATGAGTCTCAAGAGGTTAAGTAATTTTCTCCAACATACATGGGTAGTAATAGATTGAACGTGGCTTATTATTCTCAATAAGGATAATAAGCACATTCCACAACATTTATATACAAAAGAAGCAGGCAGTCTCTGAAGCAGCAGGATAAGATTTCAAAAAATATGCTACTACTGCTTAACTTTCTCTCTAGTTCCTGTTGGAGTGTCTCAATCTAAATCTTTCTTAAAGTTAAGCCTTACACCCATGATCAGGTTAACAGCCACAATCTCTGTTTCAGTTTTGAGCTTTAAACAGATGTGGTTGGATGGTTTGTAGCAGAGATTAATGGCTGGCTAAGCAAGCTTATTTCTTCCATTATTCATTAATAGTGGATGCAGAAAACTATTCAAGTCACACCAGCATCGTAATGGAAAAGCAGACAACCTAGATGTCTGAGTTGTCAAGAGATAGGATGCCAGTGTCCATTAACTCTTAACTCTTCATGTCCGAGTCTGAGATATACAGTTATTTCACAGGAAACTACCTAATGTTGCATTGTTGCATTTTCAAAATTAAAAGAAGAGACAATAATTGTAAAACAATCAATTGGCATCATAGTTTGCACCCCTCAAATTGAATTTGTGTGTGTGCCCCTCAACTGACACTTTGAAATATCATAATTTTTCTATATGCTTCACTATTCCCATTACTAGTATCTGCAATTGCTTTTCTGTAAATTGACACATTTATGTAAACTCTAGATAAAGTCTTCCAATTTGTCATACTACTACTTACACCCTTCAATAAGGCATTCAATGAGTGTTCCCAACTATGAATATCATATGATGTGTGCATTGCTCCAAAATGGCACATTAATAAAAAGCAATTGCAGCTAACAAAAAACAGAGGTAAAAATGAACAATTATGTAGACTTTAATAAAATCTGGAAATATAAACCTCTTATCTCAAAAGAATGCATATAAGGTTTGTTTGGTAACATTTATCACTATATAACCATAAATTTTATTCAGTTTTCTGTACCTGGTAAAGCCATTTCCTATTCTAAAGACAAATGTTTTACCCTTTGAATCAATTACACCCTTGGTAATGTTTTTGAGATGTTTAATGCATACTGTCGAGTTATGAGGCATGACAATTTTTTAAAAAAACAAACTTGTTACTAAAAATTCTCTGTACCATCTGTACCCCTTCAAAATTCAGATACATATCTGGCTTGACATAATTCTCCCCACTGGGGAAAAAAAAATGGGCCCAAAAGAGAAAGAGTCCTGCAGCCTCCTTACAGTCTGATTTCAAGCTCTGAGAAGCCTAGAGAGGCAGAGGGACAAGTATTAAGAAAGCATCATTGATAAAATGTAACTTCCCCGATACGTTATTTTAATAAGAGTGCACTTCAAAAAGTTCATGGCAAGATTTGTATTATCTTTTAATTCTATTTTTCCACAAATTTTTTGAAGTACCCTCATTGATATTTTAAATTTCCTTTTTGAAAGACAAACACCACCACCCTGTGCCCCTATTGAATGAGGACTATTTATAGAGACCTCGCTATGAATTACAGTAATCTACTTAAATCGTATCTTTTAAGAACAGATATTTTTAAAAGAGATAAGACAAGTGGAGAAGAGATAACTTAGAAACTAGAGGATAAAACTCTGTAGGAGGCTCCAGAAGAGGCAGCTTTGGACAGCTAGAGAGGAATATGAGCGGACACCAAAGACAAACCTTGTCCATCAGGCAACTTTGTAATTTTTATTAGATATTTAACTAACAAGGGTATTTCCCCCCCAATTCATCTGTGGCTGCCATTGGCTAAACAATCTGATTCTTTAGATAAGCCATAAATAGAAGGCATGAAACCACATAAGCTGAAACACTTGTCTCACTATATAGTGTGTGTATATATGAATCTATGCAATGTAAATGAATCTAATATTTATCTTTAATGTTAAGGATGCTTTAATAGGCTACGCCACTTAGATAGCTATCAACCCAATTTTCAAATACCTGTAAGAAGAAACAGTAAGTTAAGAACTTACTGTGCACTTTCTACTTCTCCAGCCCCCACCTCTACTTCTACCCTCCAACCCTGCAATTTTAAACACTAGGAGTAAAAGTTTTCAAATGATAGAATATACTTCCAGATTTTATAAAACTTCTAAATATTATATTCTGCTCAGAAATATAGAGGTGAAAACATAGATCACCAATCACATGTTAAATTATTAGCAAATACTATTTATTAATTAAGTAGTAGTAGTGAAATGAGGAAAAGTATTAGAGTTGCAGGTTTAAATTTCTTCTAAATGCCTGGGCTATATGTTCCACACATCTTATATTTTTTTCAAATAATTACTTGCAGTCAGGATCTAAAAAACTACTTGGTTTCCAGTTGCTAATAGGATTGGACTGAAGCAGTCTTGTAGTTCTTCATATTTAGTGCCCTAAAATTGGAAAAGAAATGCACATTTAATTTTATAGGTGCAGGTAATATGTCTGTACATTCTTATAAAATTTTTTGCACTAAAATTTTAAAACTAATATATTTTAAACATATTAACAATCCATATACAAAATTCTCTCACCAATTTTAAAAACTTCACTTTATTAAAATCAGATATACTTAGAAAATGTAATTTAAGAAGAAAAACAATTACAGAATCAATTTTAAATACTACTGTCCAAAGTTTTATTAGTTTTAAAATTAGAGTAAAAACTGCTAAAACTTGATTTAGGATAATATTTGTGATAATGTAAAAAGAAAGTTAGTTTGATAAACTGAAAATTACTAAATAGAATGTGGAAGATGTGTTAGTAAGATATTACTAAACAGGAAGATTTGTTTTCCCAGTTCCAAACATGTATGCTAAGCATCATAGAACTTTCTCAGATTTGTTCTATGAATAGAAAAGAACACACAGAAAACCTGAAACTGCCTCACACAAACACAAAAAAATTCCATCTACTGTATTTGAGAGTGGGTGTGGTAAGGAAAATTTCAATTTTACTGCATGTTCTATTAGATACAGTTGGGCAGAGTACTGATAGGTGGCTTGCCAAAGGATATATGTCAAAGGACATAGTAAAAAAGCTCCATTATCTTCCTGTTTCCAAGTTCAATACTATACCAACTAACCCGCACAGAATATCATTCCAATAGAAAACAGTTTAAGTTACATACATTTACCCTGGTATTTAGGGGAATCACTTGGCTATGTAAAGAAAGCTCGCTTAGTGATGCAGATCAGGTTTTACTTATTCTTTTAGAATATTTGAATTTCACTAGGTTAAAATCAATTTTCCTTACTTATGCCACAAAATTGTTACTAAAGTGCTATGAGGACAAAATATGCATAAATCAGTTGTATCATCACGGTTATCATTTATATTAACTTATTAAAACCCATGTGGGTTAAGACATCATTCAAAATGTATTTCCAAAACCTGTTCATTTGAACCCATATAAAGTATTGGCAACAAATGTTAGTCCTGGAAAGCTTTAATTAGCTAATTATTACATCTAATAAAGACTATTCATCTCACCTACACTACCTCACCTATAATAGCACCTCATAAATCAGTGATTTTGTATTTATTGCATGGCTTAACTTCTATATACAATTTTATGGTGCCATAGCTATAAGAGCTTTTGTCAAAGTATTTTGTATTATAGTTTGGGAGAATTGTTATTTTATTTTACATAAAATTTGAATGTACTATGTATCCAGTTAATTGCAGTGATACTACAATATTGAAATTGAATTTGGAAGAAAGACATTCGTTCCAATATTCACCACGAGACGCACACACGATTTAAAACAGATGGACATGTAATAGTCAGAGGGCTAGAAGTAACAGATATACACACAGCATGCTGTAGTTAATGCTACTGACATAAACAAATGCCAAAAAAATAACTTTAACACTTTTTATGCACTTGCTATTTGGGAAATATTTCAGTAAGTGTTTTAAAGAATATAAAAATCAAACACAGCTACATGTACAAAATAACTATAGTACACAGTATAAATGTACAAGATGACTATGATACATAAAAGTCAGGGGTTATGAGAGAAGTTCAGTAGAGACTCCATCCGAGGATACTAGTAAAGGTTTATAAGAGAGATGACAGAAAGCAGGTAGAAGGCAGAATGAATAAATTTATTAGCAACGTAACAGGGAAGCTAAAAAAATAGTGTATGTATTTCATGTGGCTGAAACAAAGGATGCATGAAAATAAAAAGGGGAAAGACAACATGAAAGTAGGCCACGACCACATTACAAAGGGCCTTTCAATTCTGTGTATTGGCCTTTCAAATGTTTGAAACTAGATGGTGTATATTTCAAGCTAATGCCCCCATGAGACCAGAAGAGGATAATATCATTTTTTTAAGAGAAAAATAGATCTTAAAGTATATAAAATAATCATATACATCAGAAAAAAATGTGGGATTACATGCATCCATTTTGTAGATATTCACGTCCAAAGTAACAAACTACGAAAGTACTTCAAAAAGTTTGTGGAAAAATGGAATTAAAAGATAATATGAATCTTTCCATGAACTTTTTGAAGACCTCTTGTATATGCAATTTTTATTTTTCCTTATTTAAAATCATTTTTTTTATCTTGAAAACTCTCAACACAAAATTTAGTGCTAGATAAGTCCCGGAATTATTTAAAGTTTAAGATGCCCAAAGACTTTATTTTTCAAATTAAACAACTCACCAAATGGATTAAAATAATTCAGTCAGAAAAGCTGATGCATACTAAAGCCCCGGATGCAAGCTGAGTTGAGTGGACAAGGTGAAAAAATATTGTTAGGTATCAAGGGACCACTGACTCTTCTCAACAGTCTCATGAGTAATAAGAGAAATAAGAATATGAACATCATCTCAGTTAGAATGCTCCAAATTGCCAAAGTTTTAAGATAATATCAACTTACGTAATGTCTTCCTTCCCAAACTAATTCACACATTCAAGGTTATATTTCTGGTTAGGTAAAAGGTAACATATAGCACTAGTGTTTTTAAATTTATTTATTAAAATTTTAAATTGTCTTTAGCTGGTTAATTCCATTGGTAAATATATGATTCTAATGAAGTTAAGGGATAGTGAATCAGAAATACACCTTTGGCAGTGCGCACCACCCATAGAGAGGCCCAAGAGCTGCCAGGCCCATGTACCCCAAGGCACCTGTGCCAGAGCAGGTAGGCACTGCTGTGGGACTCCCAGCCCAGGCCAGTGCGCACCGCCCAGAGAGGCCCTAAAGCCACTGGACCCACAGGGCCCCAAGCCATCCACATCAGAACAGGTACCACTGCGAGATTCCCAGCCCAGGCCAGTCCCCTCAGCCCAAAGGGGCCTAAGCCTCCTGCCCACAGGCAGCAAGGCAACCATGCCAAATTGGCAAACCCTGCAGGATCCTAGCCAAACATTAGGGTCAAACAAGTGGATAGTGAAATCCCCTTCCACAATGACTAAACACCAAAGGAAAGATACCAGAAATATGAAAAATCAGGAAAGCACAACACCACCAAAAGGTAATAATAACTCTCAAGCTCTAGATCCTATAGAACAGGAAGTCCTTGAAATGACTGACAAAGAATTTTGAGCAACAATTTTAAGGAAACTAAATGAGATACAAGAAAACTCAGACAACACAATGAAATGAGAAAAAGTATACAGGACCTGAAAGAAAAAATGTACAAAGAAATCAATGCCCTGAAAAAGAATGTAGCAGAGCTTACAGAGCTGAAGAATTCATTCAATGAAATAAAAAACACAATGGACAGTTTAACCAGCAGGCTAGAACAAGCAAATAGAGAATTTCTGACCTTGAAGATGCTGAAATAACACAGGTGGACAAAAAAAAAAAAGAAAAAAGAATTTAAAACATTGAAGAAAATCTAAGAGAGATAACAGATAACCTTTAGCACGCAAATATCCAAATCATGGGTATTCCAGAAGGGGAGGAAAAAGGAAATGGCATTGAAAACATATTCAACAAAATAATGGCAGAAAACTTCCCAGGTATAGGGAAAGACACAGATCTTCAGATTCAGGAGGCTCAAAGATCCCCAAACATACCCAACCCAAAAAAGTCCTCTCCAAGTCATGTTATAGGCAAAACAGCAAAACTCAAAGACAGAGAATCCTAAAAGCTGCAAGAGAGAAGCCTCAAGTCACCTATAAGGGAGCCCCAATGAGGCTAACATCAGACTTTTCATCAGAAACCCTAAAAGCCAGAAAAGAAAGGGATGATATATTCAAAATACTAAAAGACAAAGATTGCCAGCCAAGAATACTTTACCCAGCAACGCTATCCTTCCAAAATGAAGGACACATAGTATATTTCTCAGACAAACAAAAATTGCAGGACTTCACTACCACACGACCAGCCTTACAAGAAATTCTCAAGGGAATACTGGGTTTGGTACTTAAAAGACAACCACCACTGCCATAAATACTTGAGAAAAAACAAAACCCACCACTAAAATAAAAATGCTAACAATAAAGAGAAAAGAAGTTTATCTACCACCCCAAGAAACCAAGAAATACAGAAGACAAACAGTAAATCAGAAAGGAACAGAAGATACTTGACATCCAAACAAAAATCAGTAAAATGCTAAAGGTAAATCAACACTTTTCAATAACAATTCATAATGTAAAAAGGATTAAATTCCCCACTCAAAAGACACAGACTGACTGACTAGATTAAAAAGGTGGACCCAACTATATGCTGCCTTCAAGAGACTCACCTCACCTGTAAAGACACATGTAGACTAAGAGTGAAAGGATGGAAAAAGATATACCATGCAAACAGAAAAGAAAAACAAGCTAGAGTAGCTATTCTTATATCTGATAAAATAGACTTTAAACCAAAACTATAAAAAGAGATAAAGAAGGCCACTATATAAAGATAAAAAGATTTATCCATCAAGAAAACATAACAATCATAAATATATATGCACCCAATGTCGGAACAGACAGATTTATAAAGCAAGCACTATTAGACCTAAAGAATGAGATACACACTAATACCATAATAGCAGGGGAACCTGAACACCCCACTCTCAATATTGGACAGATCACCTAGGCAAAGAATCAGCACAGAAACACAATATCTAAACAACAATTTAGACCAATTAGACTTGGCAGATATCTACAGAACATTCCATCCAACAACCTCAGAATATTCATTCTTCTCATCAGCACATGGATCATTCTCCAGGATGATCACGTTAGGTCACAAATCAAGTCTCAACAAATTCAAAAATATTGGGATTATTCCATCTATTTTTTCAAATCACAATGGATTAAAATTAGAAATCAATAACAAACGAAACTCTGGAAATTATACAAACACATGGAAATTAAACAGCATTCTACTTAATGACATATGGGTCCAAGAAGAAATTAAACAGGAAATCAAAAAATTTATTGAAACTAATGAAAATAACAACACATCATACCATAACCTGTGGGAAACTGCAAAAGCAGTATTAAGGGGGAAATTTATCACATTAAATACTTACTTCAGAAGAATGGAAAGATGGCAGTAAGCAACCTAACGCTTCACCTTAAAGAACTAGAAAAACAAGAACAATCCAAACCCAAAGTTAGCAGACGGAAAGAAATCATTAAGATCAGAGCAGAACTTAATGAAATAGAAACTCAAAAAATGATACAAAAGATCAATGAATCAAAAAGTTGGTTTTTTGATATGATAAATAAAATTGACAGACCATTAGCAAGGCTAACTAAAAAAAGAGAAGACCCAAATAACAAAACTTAGAAATGAAAAAGGTGATATTACAACTGATACCTCAGAAATACAAGAAATCATTAGAGACCAATATAAACAACTACATGCCAACAAATTTGAAAATCTGGAGGAAATGGATAAATTTCTGGACACACACAAACTACCAAAACTGAGCCAAGAAGATGCAGAAAATCTGAACAGATCAATAACAATAAAAGAGATTGAAGCTGCTATCAGAAGGCTCCTAACAAAGAAAAGCACAGGACCAGATGGGCTCACTACAGAATTCTACCAAACCTTCAAAGAGGAATTGATACCAATTCTCTGCAAACTATTCCAAAAGATTGAAACAGAGGCCATCCTCCCAAACTCATTCTATGAAGCAAACATCACCCTGATACCAAAACCAGACAAAGATACAACAAAAAAAGAAAACTACAGGCCAATATCTTTGATGAATATAGATGCAAAAATCCTCAATAAAATACTAGCTAACAAAATACAGCAACACATACACAAAATTATACACCATGATCAAGTAGGATTCATCCCAGGGATGAAAGGTTAGTTCAAGAACCAAACCAATGTGCAAATCAATATGCATATCAATAAATGTGATACACCACATCAATAAAATCAGAGACAAAGACTATATGATCATTTCTATAGATGCTGAAAAACCATTTGACAAAATTCAACATCCATTCATGATAAAGACTCTCTACAAGTTAGGTATAGATGGAAAGTATCTCAACATAATTAAAGAAATATATGATAAGCCCACTGCCAATATCATCCTGAATGGGGAAAAGCTTTCAGCTTTTTTTCACAGGAACTAGACAAGGATGCCCACTCTCACCACTCCTATTCAACATAGTGTTGGAAGTACTAGGCAGAGCAATCAGAGACGAGAAGGAAATAAAGGGCATCCAGATTGGAAAAGATGAAGTCAAGCTGTCCCCATTTGCAGATGACATGATCCTAAATATCAAACAGCCTAAAGCCTTTACAAAAAGCGTCTCATTTATCTTAGAGTTGGTAAATGATTTCAGCAAAGTTTCAGGATACAAAATCAACACACAATAATCAGTAGCATTTCTATACTCCAACAGTGAACATGCAGAAAAAGAAATCAAGAAAGCTAGCCCATTTACAATAGGCACCAAAAAACTAAAATACTTAGGAATAAAATTAACTAAGGATGTAAAAATTCTCTACTATGAGAACTACAAACCACTGCTGAGAAAAATTAAAGAGGATGCAAGAAGATGGAAAGATATCCCATGCTCTTGGACTGGAAGAATTAACATTGTGAAAATGTCCATACTACCCAAAGTGATCCTCAAATTCAATGCGATCCCCATCAAAATTCCAATGACATTTTTCTCTGAAATGGAAAAAACTATCCTAACATTTATGTGGAATAACAAAAGACCACGAAAACCCAAAGCAATTCTGAGCAAAAAAAATAAAGCTGGAGGCATATCACTACCTGACTTTAAACTATGCCACAAAGCTATAATAACCAAAACAACATGGCACTGGCATAAAAACAGACACACTGATCAATGGAATAGAATAGAGAATCCAGAAATCAACCCATACACCTACAGCCATCTGATCTTTGACAAAGGCACTAAGTCTACACACTGAGGAAGAGACTGCCTCTTCAGCAAATGGTGCTGGGAAAACTGGATATCCATATGCAGGAGAATGAAACTAGACCCATACCTCTCACCATATACCAAAATCAACTCTAAATGAATTAAAGAATTAAATACACACCCTATAACAATAAAACTCCATAAAGAAAACATAGGGGAAACACTCCAGGAAGAAGGATTGGGTAGAGACTTCATGAATACGACCCCAAAAGTACAGGCAACCAAAGGAAAAATAAATAAATGGGATTATATCAAACTAAAAAGCTCTGCACAGCAAAAGAAACAATTAACAGAGTTAAAAGACAGCCAACAGAGTGGGAGAAAATACTTGCAAAATATACATCTGACCAAGGATTAATATCCAGAACATACAAGGAACTCAAACAACTTTACAGCAAAAAAACAAGTAACCCAATTAAAATATGGGCAAAGGAACTGAATAGGCATTTCTCAAAGGAAGATATACAAATGGCCAACAGACATATGAAAAAATGCTCAACATCACTCAGCATTCAGGAAATGCAAATCAAAACCACACCAAGATACCATCTCACTCCAGTTAGGGTGGCTAATATCCAAAAGACTGAGAATGATAAATGCTGACAAGGTTGTGGAGAAAAAGGAACCCTCCTATACTGCTGGTGGTCCTGCAAAATGGTGCACCCTTTATGGAAAATGGTTTGGAGGCTCCTCAAACAATTACAGATAGATCTACCATAAGACCCAGCAATTCCACTGCTGGGAATATACCCAGAGGAATGGAAATCATCATGTTGAATGGATACCTGTACTCCATTTATTGCAGCACTCTTTACAATAGCTAAGAGTTGGAACCTGCCCAAACATCCATCATCAGATGAGTGGATACAAAAAATGTAGTATATCTACACAATAGAATTCTACTCTGCTATAAAAAAGAATGAAATACTACCATTTGTAGCAACATGGATAGACTTAGAAAAAATTATATTAAATGAAATAAGTCAGGCACAGAAAGAGAAATACCACTTGTTCTCACTTATTTGTGGGAGCTAAAAATAAATAAATACACAAACAAACAGGGGTGTGAGGAAGAAGACACAACAATCACAATTCCTTGAACCTGTTAAGACAAGTGAACAGATATGACATTGATGGGTGGGAGAGGGGAGCGGGAGGGGGCAGGAGGTATTGGTAAAGGGACATGAAAATCAACTACATTGTATATTGATAAAATTTTAAAAAGAAATACACCTTTGTAATCAAAGGCAGTCTTATTTTTGTGATATAACAATAATGTTGGAATTATAACCACTATTCCCAAATGATAAAGGTAGACTACTGTTTTTATAAAAGAAAAGAATGCAAATTTGTTATCATTTACCTAATTCATAGTATGATTACAACAAAGCTAAAAATGTGTAAATTAGCTTAAATGGCTTTACTACTTTTTCAATGAATAGATAGAAAGGTAATTAAATGAATTCTTCCACTTTATGGTTTTGCACACAGGCATATGTGCGCGCGGGCGCGCGCGCACACACACACACACACACACACAAAATGACATTTTTTTTTTCTAATTTATATTCGAAATGCCAAAGAACTTTTTTTCAGTTTTGAAGGTGTTCAGAACTGGTGTAAAATTAAAGTTTTAAGAGACTTTTATAATATACATATACTTTTCCTCAAAGCATTGTAAATGATGTCAGTGTTTTTAATTAACCAGAATATTTCCTCTTTTTACAGAAAGTTATTTCAAAGTTAACCAACAGAACTCTCAAGCATCTTCAAGGTTCCTCACAATTGCTGAGAAATTCTCTTTGAGAAACAGCCAATGTTAACATGTACTACTAATTGAACTACAAGTATCTAAATAGTCTTAAATGACTCACAATAAGGTGCTACAGACTAGCTTTAAAAATTATGGACTAACCAAACTGTCCCTGTTTGCAGATGACATGATCCTATATATCGAACAGCCTAAAACCTCTACAAAAAAACTGTTGGAATTGATAAATGATTTCAGCACAGTAGCAGGATACAAAATCAACACACAAAAATCAGTAGCATTTCTTTTCTCCAATAGTGAACAGGCAGAACGAGAAATCAAGAAAGCCTGCCCATTTACAATAGCCACCAAAAAAATAAAATACTTAGGAATTGAGTTAACCAAGGAGGTGAAAAATCTCTATAATGAGAACTACAAACCACTGCTGAGAGAAATTAGAGAGGATACAAGAAGATGGAAAGATATTCCATGCTCTTGGATTGGAAGAATCAACATAGTGAAAATGTCCATACTACCCAAAGTGATATACAAATTCAATGCAATCCCCATCAAAATTCCAAAGACATTTTTCTCAGAAATGGAAAAAACTATTCAGACATTTATATGGAACAATAAAAGACCACGAATAGCCAAAGCAATGCTCAGCAAAAAAAATAAAGCTGGAGGCATAACACTACCTGACTTTAAGCTATACTACAAAGCTATAATAACCAAAACAGTATGGTACTGGCATAAAAACAGACACACTGACCAATGGAATAGAATAGAGAATCCAGAAATCAACCCACACACTTACTGCCATCTGATCTTTGACAAAGGCACCAAGCCTATTCACTGGGGAAGGGACTGCCTCTTCAGCAAGTGGTGTTGGGATAACTGGATATCGATATGCAGGAGAATGAAACTAGATCCATACCTCTCACCGTATACTAAAATCAACTCAAAATGGATTAAGGATTTAAATATACACCCTGAGACAATAAAACTTCTTAAAGAAAACATAGGGGAAACACTTCAGGAAATAGGACTGGGCACAGACTTCATGAATACGACCCCAAAAGCACGGGCAACCAAAGGAAAAATAAACAAATGGGATTATATCAAACTAAAAAGCTTCTGCACAGCAAAAGAAACAATTAAAAGAGTTAAAAGACAACCAACAGAGTGGGAGAAAATATTTGCAAAATATACATCTGACAAAGGATTAATATCCAGAATATATAAGGAACTCAAACAACTTTACAAGAAGAAAACAAGCAACCCAATTAAAAAATGGGCAAAAGAGCTAAGTAGGCATTTCTCTAAGGAAGATATCCAAATGGCCAACAGACATATGAAAAAATGCTCAACATCACTCAGCATCCGGGAAATGCAAATCAAAACCACATTGAGATACCATCTAACCCCAGTTAGGATGGCTAAAATCCAAAAGACTATGAACGATAAATGCTGGCGAGGCTGCGGAGAAAAAGGAACTCTCATACATTGTTGGTGGGACTGCAAAATGGTGCAGCCTCTATGGAAAATGGTATGGAGGTTCCTCAAACAATTGCAGATAGATCTACCATACGACCCAGCCATCCCACTGTTGGGAATATACCCAGAGGAATGGAAATCATCAAGTCGAAGGTATACCTGTTCCCCAATGTTCATCGCAGCACTCTTTACAATAGCCAAGAGTTGGAACCAGCCCAAATGCCCATCATCAGATGAGTGGATACGGAAAATGTGGTACATCTACACAATGGAATACTACTCAGCTATAAAAACGAATGAAATACTGCCTTTTGCAACAACATGGATGGACCTTGAGAGAATTATATTAAGTGAAACAAGTCAGGCACAGAAAGAGAAATACCACATGTTCTCACTTATTGGAGGGAGCTAAACATTAATATATAAATTCACACACACACATACACACACACACACACAAATCGGGGGGGGGAGGGAAGAAGATATAACAACCACAATTATTTGAAGTTGATACAACAAGCAAACAGAAAGGACATTGTTGGGGGGGAGGGGGGGAGGGAGAAGGGAGGGAGGTTTTGGTGATGGGGAGCATTAATCAGCTACAATGTATATCGACAAAATAAAATTAAAAAAAAAAAAATATTTTCTCTGCTATTGCTAAAAAAAAAAAAAAAAAAAAAAATTATGGACTAAATAGTTTGGCACAGATAAATTAAGCTTTTCAACTGGGAATTTCAGAAAATGTGAAAGAACTTCTACAAAGGAGGGCCAGTATATGAAAGGAGCTAAGATTTCCAAATTCACCCAAATATGGCATTCTTAAAAGTGTGTGTAAATAGCGATATTATTTTGAAGAGGTCTAAGAGCTGAAAACAATTTTTTCTTGGTTTATGGACTAAACATAAGATATTCCTACCTTCTGACATTCAAAGTCATTATACTTTCAACTGGTCTGCTTTTTGGTCCACTTGGAGGATGGAAAATTTTTTCATCTTTTCTGGAAATGTGCTTTGCCAATTTAACCACATAAGGGTCAGCAGAATGTGATGGGTAAGGGTCAAATGTTCCTGCCTTCATTCCACCATCCTACAAATAAAAATGAGACAAAATTAGGTTGTGAAGAAGTTTATATATATTTTTGTATTCTATGGAGCTGGTTTTTGCAATTAAAGAAAGTCATATATACTGTTTAATTCAAATATCAGCAAAGGATCTCCCTAACACTAATTCTAGAGGGTTAAACACTATAATCCCAAAAGTTCTCTATAAAAATGGAGATGTTTATAGTAAGGCAATATTCTGAACTATTGCCAAGTATTAATATTTTAGTGAGAATTTATCAGATCAGGCCATCACCTAGTTAGGGAGTGAGCCTACTACTGAGGGAATGAGACCTATGTCAGATATATTTTGACAGGGAATAGGTAACAGGGAGCCTGTCATAACATGAGTTTACTAAATGCCAGTTAATGATGGAAGAGATACCCCCCACCCTTGCGAAAAAAGACAATGGCACATAGAAATAACAGATGGAAGGAAAATGTGATCTACTTTCTTTTTTTTTTTTTTTTTTTTTGTCGTTTTTTCGTGACCGGCACTCAGCCAGTGAGTGCACCGGTCAGTCCTATATAGGATCCGAACCCGCGGCGGGAGCGTCACCGCGCTCCTAGCGCAGCACTCTACCAAGTGCGCCACGGACTCAGCCCTGATCTACTTTCCTTGTAGCTAATTAAGAAAACTCAATCAAAACATATTTTGACTTAAACACAAGACAGACAAATATTTGCTTTGACTTTTTTAACTGAATGGACAAGATTTTTACCTTAGTATTATATATAGTCACCAAGAAAATTCTATAGAATCATAATAACCCATTTAATTAAGCATTCTTATATGAAGATTTAATTCATTTGAAAGATACAGTTATAATTTGAAAGTTTGCAGATTGAGGACACATGGGTTATTTTGAAGAGCAAAATAATAAGGAAACTTAAGAAAAACAAATTAACTTTTAAATGTACAAGCAAAACAGAAAAATACATGGTAAATAAACCCACCAGATTCTGCTTTAAAAATAAATAAATCTATATTAGAAGTAAGAATGAAAAAGGAGTAGGATAAATCCATACCCTATATGGAATATCCAAAAACATAAAATAATGTTTTTGTTAATTTCTGGTAATAAACTCAAAAACGTGAATGAAATGGCTGATTTTCTAAGAAAATATGAATGATCAAAATAGACCAAAAAGAGGTAGAAAACAGATGAACACCATGCATGCAAGAATTGAGAAAGTTGGTAAAAAGCTACCCCATGATAGGGCTAAGCCTAGAATACTTCCCATGTAAATTCTTTCAAGCCTTCAAGAAAAAGATATTTCTGCTGCTATTTAAACCATTACAAAACACAAAAGAAGAAGGCAGATCACTTGATTATTTTAAGTTGCCAGCATCCACTTGTACAAAAATAGAACAAGACATTAAAAAAAAAAAAAAAAAGTTACGGTCCAATCACTTTATTGATGCAAAAGAATTTAAAGAAATGTTAGCAAATAAAGCACAGCATTATATTTAAAGATTAATACAACACAGCCAAGTGAGATTCATACCAGGAAGTATGTTACTATCATTCACCTTGTAACAAATACAGAGAAAAAAATTTGGTTTAAATAGATTATACCATCAATAAAATTCAACATACATACCTGATTTATTACTATTTTGGGCAACTATAAAAATGAAAGAGTAAAGGTATCCCTATTAAAGTCAAGATTAAGGTAAGGATGGCTACAGTTTTTGGCCTAGGCAATTGGACATGAGCATGACATAAGTAATACAAATATTGGAAAGGGGGAGCAAAGTTATTTGCAGATAATATAATCATATACCTGAAAATCCAAAGAGAATCAACAGAATACCCATTAGAACATAAGAAAATTTAATGAAGTGACCAATTATTTTACAAATGTTTTTATAAAGACAAATAATATGAAGGAAAATATAATGAGGAAAAACACCTGTTGACCAGAGTCTTAAAATTACTAGGAACAGTGCCGGCCCGTGGCTCACTCGGGAGAGTGCGGCGCTGGGAGCGCAGCAGTGCTGGGAGCGCCGAGGCCGCGGGTTTGGATCCTATATGGGGATGGGGATAGCCAGTGCGCTCACTGGCTGAGCGCGGTGTGGAAGACACTAAGCCGAGGGTTACGTTCCCCTTACCGGTCACACACACACACAAAAAAAAATTACTAAGAATAAAAGATATATTAACCTATGTAATGTAATATAAAACTATGAGAGACATGAAAGAATGTTTTTATAAATGGCTTATTTCTAGATCAGAAGATTCAAATTATAAATATGTTGGCATCTGATAATCTAAGGATTTAATTTTACAGCAAAGTATCAAAGGTCTTTTTTTCTGGGACTTTACAAAATAATTCTGAAGTTCTAGAGAATAAATATAGAATAGCCATTAAAACTTTTTTAAAGAGCAAAAAGACAAGACTAGACCATCCAATATTAAATGTTATAGTATTTAAAAGCAGTTTTGCAGAAATGAACAAATCAGTCAAATAGATTGGAAACAGAAATATACCCTCAAAAATGAGAATTTTGATTTGATCTGGCACTTCAAAGCAGTGGTGTTAAAAGTGAATTATTCCATGAGTGAGATTAGGAACAACAGGCTTTTGAAAAAATCAGTTTTATTGAAGTCTAATTCACATTCAATAAACTGCACCATTTAAAGTTTTCAATTCAGGGCTGGCCAGTTAGCTCAGTTGGTTAGAGTGTGGTATTATAACACCAAGGTCAAGGATTTGGACCTTATATCAACCAGCCACCAAAAAATAAGAATAAAATGAGGTATACAATTCTATGAGTTTTGACAGACGTATACACCCTTGAAACCACTACCACAATCGAGATACAGAACATTTCCATCCTCCTCCAAAGTTTCCTCATGTCTCAAAAACTAGATTTTGAAAAACATAAAAGCTAAATTCTAAATAACCTCACTCTTTATGTCAAAGTACATTTCAGATAAAGACTGAAATGCAAAAAAGACTAATAGAACTGGCCGATTAGCTCAGTTGATTAGAGTGTGCTGCTAATAACACCAAGGTCCAGGGTTTGATCCCATACTGGCCAGCTACCCCCCAAAAAAAGACTAACAGAAGAAATTAAAAAGGCATAGTGTTCTAATAATATTGATGGTAATTCTGAAAATGGCATAAATCTCACCACAAGGGATTGATAAATTATACTACATCAAATTATTTAATTTCTGAACAGCACAAAATATCATAACCAAAGTCAAAGTTCTAACAGACTAGAAAAATTATTTTCAACACAAATGACAAAAAAACAGTATCCTTAATATATAAGATCTTACAAGTCAATATGAAAAACATAAATATCCTAATAGAAAGTCAACAAGGAAAGTAAGCAATTCACAGAAAAATATATATATACTAAAAGTAAGGTTTATACATTGTCAGAGCATTTTCATTTTTATTCTCACTTGTAAACTTCTGCAGTAGGGAGACAGTTATAACACCACTTCAAAAACTAAAAAATGGTTTGGCTTTTCATTGCTTTTAAGAAAAACTAGGCCTAGGATCTACAGAGGCACTTCAAAAATTCATTGTAAATTCAAATACATTTGAAGTGATTAATAATTACTTCATTACAAAAGCTTCATTATCCCCTACACTATAGTCATGTTTTGTGACTTTACTTAATTTTGTAAAAATGGATTTCACGGTTTCTTGGCATCCATACAAATAAAAGTTTATTATTTATGTGGGAAATAAGATGATTTGACAGCAAGAGGCAGTATTTCTTTATAAGGCTTAATTTTTTTTTTTTCATTCTAGAATTTTTAACGTACCTTTTTACCAGGAGAAGAGGGTTTAAAGGGGACTGAAAGTAATACTTTCTTTTCTTCTTTTTTAATTGGTGGTAAAGGTTTCTCCGAAAAATAAGGATTACTGTCAAAATATTCCCTTGGGTAAAGATTTAACTTGAAAGGTGACCCTTTAAGTAGGCGAAGGTGTTCTTCATTATCTCGCTGTAAAAAAGAGAGTTTGATGTTACATAGCATAAATTACATAATTTGAAAATAACTGAGTCAAATCTTTCTAAAAATTTTAATATAAACACGTAGATTCTTTGATACATACTTCTGGGTGCGCTATTTTTAAACATTCCTTTGTTGAGTTCTGTTATTATGATATAAAAGATATGCCAACTTATGAACAAGCAAGAACTATGATTATACATTATTCACTCAAATTTCTTTGAGGTATAGAAATCTATTCATCACCAGAACAAATCTATATTAACTATCTGAGTGGAATGATGTTAAAAAAAATAAAAAATAAAAATAAAAAGGACTGGTCTCTAGTTCAAACCCTAGCTCCTTCCTGCTTTTTAGCATTTTTCAGCATTTCTGGGAAAGTTATTCTTTCAGTGTCACATCTTCAACTGTAAATGAGGGTGATATTATCTCCCCCTCCCACTAAATGCTGTTGTAAAGATTAAATGAGATTATGAATATAAAGCACCTAGTAGGCTTTCAATAAATGTCAGTTTTTACTTCTAAGAATAAGAAATACTTAATTTTTACATTATGACATTTTTATAGCTACCTAGTATTCAAGCAAAACAGATGTTTTTTTCCCTTCTATGTTGCAATCTTTTCTATGGGACAATACTAAGTATTAAAATTGATAGCTGTTAAGAAAGTAGCAAAAAAAATTCATGTTATGAAATATAGATTCAAAAAGACAAAGTAAATATTAATACTTCTTTCTCACTTTTTTGCAAATATCAAATCTAATATTTCCTCATTCAACAAACTGAACTGAAAACATTTGATAAATGAACTTTAAAATAGGAAGTTATTCAAGAGAAGACTAATTTTCACTACTAGGAACACTGCTCTAGCACTTTCAGAATTTTTTACTACTTTAGATTTTTCTCCTGCTTTTGTTTAACTTCTTTCTTTCTCCAGCCTATAGAACTGTCACCCATTCTTGGTGATCTGCTCTCCCCTCTTCCACATCACAAAAATGGTAGTAATTATTCTATGTATCCTTTTGGGCAGTGTTCCTCAAAATGTAGTTTTCATGGGAATCACTTGATAATTTGTTTAAATTACAAACTATCAGCTCTTCCCTCAAAGATTTCTGACTGCATTGGTATGCTGTATGGTCCATTAATCTGCAGTTTTAACAGGCACACCAGGTGATTCTCATGCATGTTATCATAAAGTAATGTCTTAAGGATCACCTTTTACTAGAGTGTGCTCACCTTTGATCAGAACAACACTGTATTTGTTTTACCAACTCCTCCCTAGAGTATTCAGTTGAGTAGTAATCAGCATGTGTGTGAGAAAACTGCTCAAAGCCAAGAAAAGAACCACCTGAGAAAATTAGAGTTAACAGTGTCTGGCTGTCCCATGAAGCTGAGAATAGTGCTGGTTCCCATCAGCTATGCTAGAAAACTTCATTATTCACAGGGCATTGGGTAGAGTAGCCAGAAAAGTCTTGCCTCAGTAGTGGGGAATAATTAGCCCTAGACCTAGAACTGTTCCTGTCCCACCTAACAAATTAAGATTTAACAAATCTTAAAAAAGAAGATCTGAAAAGCAAGCCACTTCTAAGTGATTTAACTGCATTCCAGAATAAAGCCCAAGAATATTTATAAGAATACAAAAATATACAGCACTCAACAAGGTAAAATTCCCAGTTCTTGACATCCAATCAAAAATTACCAGTAAAGCAAAGTAGGAAAACATGGCCCACCCTGAGAAGTAAAATCAACTATTCAATATCAAACAAGACTGTCATAGATGTTAGCATTAGCAGAAAAGTGCATTAAAACAGTAAATATAACTGTATTCCAAAAATTAAGGAATTTAAAATTTTTAAGGAATTAAAAATTTGGAATTAATAACATTCCAAATGTTCAAAAATTAAGTAGAGACATGTAAGATATTAAAAATATTCAAACTTCTAGAGAGGAAAATCACAATGTGTGAGATTAAAAATACACTAGATGGCATTAATAGCAGATTGGACATTGCAGAAGAATGAATTAGTGACCTTGAAGACATAGCAATAGAAACGATCCAAAGTGAATACTGAGAAGGAAAAAAAAGAGAATTTTTAAAAAGTGAATAGGGCATAGGTAAACTGTGGGACAATTTCAAGAGACCCAACACACATGTAATTGTAATTTCTGAAGGAAAGGAGAATGAGGGAGGGATAAAAAAAATTGAAGAAATAGTGGCTGAAAATCTTACATATTTGATGAAAACTATAAACCCACAGATCTAAGAAGCTCAATAGACTCCTAGTAGCACAAGAAGTATGAGAGAAAACGACACCAAGGCACATCATGATCAAATTGCTCAAATGAGTGACAAAAAGAAAACCTTAAGCGTAGCTGGAGAAAGAGACACATTACATGCAAAGAACAAAAATGAGCATGACAGCAGATTTCTCATCAGAAACAATTCGAGCAATTCGAGTGGAGTGACCTTTTTAAAATACTAAAAGAAAAAGCAAGATGCATTTTTCCAAATTACTTTCAGAGTTAATTTTTGGAAATCAAGGAACATAAAATTTCTGACTTATGTATAATAAATTCTGAAAATGAGAATAAGGGAGCTTTTATATAAGGAGAGAAAAGTATCTTAAATTTATAAAGTTTAGGAGAAAGACTGTGCCACTGATAAAATTATATTGTATGTATTTATTCAGTATGTACACATTATTATTCCTACAGATGAAAAGTAGTTTATATACAATTTTATGTAAACTGCATAATCCATACATAGAAATAGAGTTGCTTATTTTCACATGACCAAAGTTTCTGCCCAATTTAATAGAAAACTTTTCCTGGGTTTGGACATGATCATTTGCAGAATTGGCCACTATCCTATCTCACATTACCATTGCCATTTAAAATCACCACAGCAAAACTGCTGAAGCCTACATACCTAGAAACACAAAAACAAAAAAAAGTAACAACGTGATTGCCACTTAATTTCTGTTGCTTAAAGCCCAAACTAACTTAACTTTTTATTACTATCAGCTTTCTTTGAGTCATATTGATATTGTTAAATTACATCATTCTTATAAAATTTATAAGGGTTCCTCTGTTTATTCACACATAGACATTCCCCATATACATAAACAGGTTTTACTGTAAGTCAAATACTGTATAAAGTGAGTGTAAGAGGCATATGCCAGTACATTTTAGTTTTTATTTTTGCCATTTTAAAAAGGGCACGGTTTTCTCCCATCCTTTCACTTTCTCTCCTACGGGGTACTCATCCATTCCCTACCCTCCACTTTCTCCCTGCACCCCACCACTCCTTCATCCCATTCACACACCGTAATAGCTTCTTTTTTAAATGATTAATTTTCGATTCTTATAATTGGAAGAGGGAGACAGAAAAGAGAATGAGAGGGGAAAAAATAATAAAGTAAAAAATAAAATTATTAGTTTTTTCCTAAAAACTGTCAAAGTTTTATTAGTGTACCGACATATTTATATGGCTTATCCCCAAATATCACTATGTGGTGGTGGTAAATTTTTCTTTAATTGACACACAATAATTGCACACATTCATGAGGCACAGTGCAATATCTCAATACATGTACACAATGTGCAATGATCAAATCAGGGTAATTAGCATATCCATCATTTCTTTATGTTGGCAACATTCAAATCCCCTCTTCTAGCTACTTGAAAACATACCATAAATTATTGTTTACTGTAGTCACCTTACAGTGCTATAGAACACTAGAGGTTATTCCTCCTATCTAGCTGTAATTTTGTATCCGTTAACCAACCTCTCCTTGTGCCCCTCTCCAACCCCCTTACCCTTCCCAGCCTCTAGTAATCACTACATTGTGGTTCTTGGTCAGCCCAAAAGTATTACCATTACTTTCTTAGGCACAAGACATTAGGGTGTGGTGGGAATAAGATTAAGGGTTAGGATATGACTCTGTACTTAAAATAGAACATAGTTAATCAGGTCAAGTTAATAGAGGTCGCAGAGCTAGTTTAAGGAGATATAGGACAGATGTGATCATCTACAGCAGGAGATAAAATTCATTCTGGAAAAAGCTGAGAAGATCTACAGCAAGATGTGGAAATCTAATATCAAAAAGGTAAAATTATCACAATTCATAAACATCAATCTGCCATTTCCCCTGTGATACAAACAAAATTAGATCACAAGTGAATTCTCAAAGTTACCCAAATAAGAGAAAGTTTGAAAAAATTCAAAATAGATTATTTTACCTTATAATTTAGTTTTGGTGCATCATAGAAATCAGCAGAGTGTGAAAACTGTTTACCTATGGTAACATTGGCATAGCTAAGGAAGGAAAATAAGTGACGGTGATTTCAGGGTTCAGAAATTTTTAATTTTTAAAAAAATCCAAAACAAATGATATGAAAGTATTAAAAATTCCTTACCCATATCCAGTTCCTTTCTTTCCTGGGTTTGTGTATAAATTCTTTCCAGGTGCCTGATATTTTTCTCTGGGTTTTGACAGTGCACTGAAGAATGGAACTGGACCACCAATTGTTCCGTAGTAGCTTCCTAATCCACATCTTAAATACAATTTTTTTGTTGTTTCTTTTAAAAGGAGGAGGTTTAAATGGCAAATTTCATGTTATATATATTGTACTATAATTTTTTTAAAAGTTTGAAAAAGGAGAAAAACATGCAATGGAATTGGCTTAGCCTGAATTTGTAAGAAAAAAATTTTTTTTAGTTTTTAATATTTTATTTTTATCAGTTTTCAAAGCCACAAATTTTGAGATATGTTTTTAATATTTTTATGCTTATTTTAAATGTTCCACATAAATAGAATTTCATAATCTTCAGTAAGGCAGAATAGTTCCCATTAACTCAGTTAACTATAACCATAAACAGGCCCTATACATACATATACATGCATATACTGCAAAATGATTCACTTAGGGTAGACACCATAGTTTTGTACCCTTTAGTCCACCACTTCTCCTCCTCCCCTCTGCCTCCCTTTCTGGCCTCTAGTAATCATTATTCTATTCTCTACTACTATGATAACTTTTTTTTTTTAGATTGCACACATGAGTGATTTCATGTATCATGCAGTATTTGTCTTTCTGTGCCTGACATACTTCACTTAACAGGATGGTTTCCAGTTCCATCCATATTGCTGTAAATAATAGTATATATTTGGGGGCTCGCTGGTTAGCTCAGTTGGCTAATGTGCAGTGTTATAACACCACAGTCAAGGGTTCAATCTCTGTACCAGGAAGCCACCAAAACAAATAATAGTATATATTTATTTTTATAGCTGAGTAGTATTCCATTGTGTATATATACCACAGGATTTTTTATTCATTCATCTGTTAATGGATATTTAGGTTGATTCCATTTCTTGGCTATTGTGAATAGTGTTGCAATGAACAAGGGAATGCAGGTGTCGTTTTGATACACTGAGTTCATTTACTTTGGTATATACCCAGTAGTGGAATAGCTGGGTCATAAGGTAGATCTATTTTTAGCTTTCCGAGAAACCTCCATACTGTTTTCCACAATGGCTATTCCAATTTATACTCCCACCAACAATACAGGAGGGTTCTCTTTTCTCCACATCCTCACCAGCATCTGTTATTTTCTGTCTTGTTGACAATAACCATTCCAACTGGAATGAGATATGTCATTGTGGCTTTAATTTGCATTTCCCTGATGATTAGTGATTTACAGCATTTTTTCATGTACCAATTGGACCTTTGTATGTCTTCCTTTGAAAACTTCTGTTCATATCCTTTGCTCATTTTTTGAGTTATCTGCATTTTGCTGTTGAGTTCCGTATATATTCTGGATATTAGCTCATTGATGTGTAGTTTGCAAATACTTTCTCCCATTCTGTAGGCTGTCACTTCACTTTGTTGATAGTGTCCCTTGTTGTACAGAAGCTTTTAAGTTTGATGTAGTCCCATTTGTGTGTTTTTGCTTTAGTTGTCTGTGCCTTTAAGTCTCGCTCAAAAAAGCACTGACTACTTCCATTTTGTGTAGCACTTCCCCTATGTTTTCTTCTACTAGTTTTGTGGTTTCGGATCTTAAATTTAGGTCTTTTATCCATTTTGAGTTGATTTTTGTGTATGGTGAGAGATAGGACTCTAGTTTCAATCTTTTGCATGTGAATATCCAGCACCATTTATTGACGAGGTTGTCCTTTCCCCATTGTACAGTCTTGGCACCTTTATTGAAAATCAGTTGGCTATAAGTGCATGGAGATGTTTGTTTTTGGGCTCTCTATTCTGTTCCATTGGTCTGTCTTAATGCCAGTACCATGCTGTTTTGTTAACTATAGCTTTATAGCATATTTTGAAGTCAGGAAGTGTGATACCTCCAACTCTGTTCTTTTTGTTAAAGATTGCTTTATCTATAGGGGTCTTTTGTGTTTCCATATAAATTTTACGATAATTTTTTCTCTTTCTGTGAAGAACATCATTGGTATTTTGATAGGGATTGCATTGAATGTGTAGATTGCTTTGGGTAATATGGACAATTTGATGGTATTAATTCTTCCAACCCATGAACACTGGATATTATTTCCATTTATTTGGGTCTTATTCATTTTTTATTAAACCAATGTCTTATAATTTTCATTGTAGAGGTTTTTCACCTCCTTGGTTAAATTCCCTACTAGGTATTTCATTTTTTGGTAGCTATTGTGAATGGGATTACTTTCTTGATTTCTTCTTCAGCTGTTTCATTATTGGCATATAGGAAGGCTCTTGATTTTTGTGTGTTGATCTTGTATCCTGCCACTATACTGAATTCATTTATTACTTCTAGTAATTTTTTGGTGAAGTCTTTAGGGTTTTCTGTGTATAGGATCATGTCATCTGCAAATAGGGATGATTGGACTTCCTCCTTTCTAATCTGTATGCCCTTTCTTGCCTTCTCTTGCCTTACTGTGCTGGCTATAACTTTCAGTACTGTGTTGCATTAGAGTGGAGAAAGTGGGCATCCTTCTCTTGTACCAGATCTTAGAAGAAAAGCCTCCAATTTTTGTCCATTCAGTATGATATTAGCTATAGGTTTGTTGTATATGGCATTTGTTTTGTTGAGGTACATTCCTTCTATACCTAATTTGTTAGTGTTTTTATCATGAAGGGTGTTGGATTTTACCAAATGCTTCCTCTGCATCTATTGAAACTATAATGTAAGTTTTTTCCCCCTCGTTCTGTAGAAGTGAAGTATCACATTTATTGATTTGCATATGTTGAACCATCTTTGCATCCCTGGCATGAATCCCACTTGATCATTGTGAATGACCTTTTTAATGTGTGTGGGATTCTGTTTGCTAGTATGTTGTTCAGGATCTTTGTATCTGGGTTCATTAGGGACATTGGTCTGAAGTTTTCTTTTTGTTGTGTCTTTTTCCAGTTTTGGCATGAGTGTAATACAGGCCTCTTGGAAGTACTCCCTCATCTTTCATTTTTTGGAAAAGTTTGAGAAGAATTGGTATTAGTTCTGTTTGGTAGAATTTGGCAGTAAAGCCATCTGGTCCTGGGATTTTCTTTGCTGGGAGACTTTATTATTGCTTCAGTCTCAATACTCATTATTGTTCTGTTTAGGTTTTCTAGTTCTTCATGATTCAACTTTAGTAAATTGTATGTGTCCAGGAATTTATCCATTTCTTCTAGTTTTTCCAATTTGTTCACCTGTAGTTGCTCATAAAAGTCTCCTATGATCCTTTGTATTTCTGTGGTAGCAGTTGTGATGGCTCCTTTTTCATTTTTTATTTTATTTATTTGAGTCTTTTTTCTTCATTAGTCTAGCTAAAGGATTATAAATTTTATCTTTTTGAAAAACCAACTCTTTGTTTCATTGATCTTTTGTACTGTTTTTTAAATCTCTAATTTATTTCTTCTCTGATCTTTGTTATTTCTCTCCTCCTATTGATTTTAGGTTTAGTTTGTTCTTTTTCTCGTTCCTTGAAGTGTTACATTAGGTTGTTTATTTAAAGTCTTTTTTTTTAATGTCACATCATATTTTTTACGGTGATATAAACAAATAACATAAAATGTACCTTCTTAACAAATTTTAAGTGTACAGTAAAATATTGTGAACTACACGCACATTGTTGTATAGCAGATCTCTAGGACTTTTTGGTCTTGCATGACTGACGCTCTATACCCATTGAATTACAACTCTTCACTCCCCTTGCCCCAGACCCAGCAACTAATATTCTACTTTCTGCTACTAAGAGTTTGATTGCTATAGATACTTCATATAAATGGAAGTATTTGTCCTTCTGAGGCTTGCTTATTTCACTTAGCATAACGCCCTCAAGGTACAAATGGATTGTTCTATATGCGACATTTTCTTTTTTTTACGCTGAATCGTATTCCATTGTATGTATATACCACATTTACTTTATCCATTCATCAGTAGATGAAGATTGGGTTGTATTTACCTCTTGGCCAGTGTGAATAATTCTGAAAGTAACATGGGAGTAAAAATATCTCTTTGAGATACTGATTTTAATACTTTTGGATAAATACCTAAAAGGATTGCTGTGTCATATGGAAATTCTACTTTGAATTCTTTGAGGAAACTTTGTATTGTTTTTCATAGTAACTGCACCATTTTACAATCTCACCAGCAGTGCACAATGGCTCCAACTTGTCCCCAACCTCACTAGCGTATTTTTGTTTTTTGTTTTGTTTTTTCTTCTGCTTTTTGGTTTTATTTGTTTGTTTCTTTTTCTTTGCATAATGGTTATCCTAAGAGGTGTGTGGTGGTATATTATTGTGGTTTTAATTTGCGTTTTTGCGATATGTAGTTATGTTGAGCACCTTTTCATATATCTGTTGTCCATTTGTACATCTTCCTCAGAGAAATGTCTATTCAAGTCCTTTCAAGGCCTATTTTTTTGTTGAAGTTATTTCTTTGTTGTTGTTGCTATTGAGTTGTAGGAGTACTTTATATATTTTGGTTATTAACCCCTCAACAGATATATGGTTTGTAAATATTTTCTCCCATTTTGTATCTTGTTTTTTCAGTCTGTTAATTGTTTCCTTTCCCATGCAGAAGATTTTTTAGTTTGAGGCAGTCTCACCCACCTATTTTTGCTTTTGTTGTTGTATTTTTGGTGTCATATTCAAGAAATCATCATAGAGACAAATTTCAAGGTTTTATGTTTAAGACTTTAAAATATTTTGAGTTGATTTTTATATATGGTGTGATATAAAGATCCAATTTTGGCTTTGACTCTTCAGTGTCCTTTGTGGTTCCATATTAATTTTAATTTTTTTATTTCTGAAAAAAATGCCACTGGGAATTTAATATAGATTGCACTGGATCTGTAAATAGCTTTGGGATGTTTGGAAATTTTTAACAATATTAAACCTTTCCACTCATGAACATAGGATGCCTTTTCATTTATTTGTCTTCTTTAATTTCTTTTATCAATGTTTTTAGATTTTATTTAATTTTTTTATTGAAACATAATTTACTATACATATTTTAGGGGTATAGCATTGACTGCCATCACCTGTGTCCAACATGTGTTGACCAAATCAATATCATTAGCATATTCATTACTACAAATTGTAATTATTCTTTATGCCCCTTACCCAATCTCTACCCAACCCCCCTCTCTCTCTCCACCTCCCACCTCTAGTAACCAAAAGATTTGTTCCCTCCTTCTGAAAGATCAATGTATTATTGTAGGCTTTTCTTTCTGTCTGTCTTTATTTGTTTCCTTCCTTCTTTCTTTCTTAGCACCTATTTATGAGTGAGGACATGTGGTATTTCTCTTTCTGTGTCTGGCTTATTTTGCTTAACATAATTTTCTAAAAGCTCATCCATGTTGCTGCAAATGGTAGAATTTCAGGTTTTTTATTTGTTTTTTATGGCTCAGTAGTATTCCATTGTGTATATATACCTCATTTTCCTTATCCAGTCATCTGTCAGTGGACACTTAGGTTGGTTCCATATTTTGGCTATTGTAAATAGAGCTGTGATGAACATGGGAGTGCAGAAATCCCCTTGACATGATGATTTCCATTACTTTGGGTATATAGCTAGAAATGGGATTGCTGGTTGGTGAGACTGTGAAGTAGTATGGCCATGATGGAAAACAGTATGGAGGTTTCTCAAATAGAGATAGAACTACCATACCATCCAGCAATCCCACTTCTGGATATACACTCAAAGGAATTCATCATTTCTTCTTTTTTGATGTAGACATTTATTGCTATAAACTTCCCTCTTAGAACTGCTTTTGCTATATCCTATAGATTCCGGTATGTTGTTTTTTCATTTTCATTTGTCTCCAGAAATTTTTTAATTTCCTTTTTGATTCCTTCTTTGACCCGTTCGTTGTTTAGGAGCATGTTGTTTAATTTCCATATATTTGTATGGTTTCTAGTGTCCCTTTTGTTGTTGATTTCTACTTTTACTCCATTGTAGTCAGGCAAGATAGCTGATGATTTCAATTTTTATAAATTTGTGGACACTTGTATTGTGACCTACCATATGGTCTGTTCTAGAGAATGTTCCATGAGCTGTTGAGAAGAATGTGTATTCTGCAGCTGTTGGATGAACTGTTCTATAAATGTCTGTTAAATCCAGTCAGCCTATAGTAGGGATTAATTTTGATGTTTCCTGGTTAATTTTCTATCCTTTGCTGAAAGTAGGGTATTAAGTCTCCAAATATTGTGTTGAAATCTCTCTCTCTCCCATTAGGTCGAATAGTAATTGCTTTGTGTAACTGGGTGTTCCTTAGGTGGGTATGTATATATTTAGAATTGTTATATCCTCTTTTTGAATCGATCCCTTTATCATTATTTAATGACTTTATTTTTTTATTTTCCTTGACTTGAAGTCTATTTTATCTGATATAAGTATAGCTATTCCTGTATTTTTGGTTTCCATTTGCATGAAATATATTTTTCCATCCCTTCACTTTCAGTCAATGTGTGTCTTTATAGATGAAGTGAGTTTCTTGTAAGCAGCATATTGCTGTTTCTTGTTTTATAATCCATTCAGCTACTCTGTGTCTTTTAATTGGGTTATTTAATCCATTTACATTTAGAGTTATTATTGATATATAAGAACTTGTTACTGCCATTTTGTTACTTTTTTTCTGGTTGCTTTGTAGATCCTTTTTTCCTTTTTTTCCGAAGAAACAAAAGGAAGTAAGACTCTATGGCTGAGTGGTTTTCTCTAGCGGTTTTGACTTTTTGATGTTTTGTTCTTTCAAGTTACATCCTTTAAGATTGCCTATCTCTTACATGGCTGTCGTATATGTGACTGTCTTGTTAGGTTTGTCCCTTAGTCTCCATACTAAGAATACAAATGGTTTATTCACCACCCTCACAACACTGTAGTATTCTGAGGTTGCCTGTGTACTTACTTTAGTGATGAGTTATGTATTTTCAAATCTTCTCTTGCTATTCCTTAGCATCCTTTTCTTCCAGATTGAAGAACTCCCTTTAGCATTTCCTGTAAGGCAGGTCTAGTGTTGATGAATTCCCTTAGTTTTTGTTTGTCTGGGAAAGACTTTATTTCTCCTTCATATTTGAAGGTTACTATTGCTGGATACAGAATTCTTGGCTGACAGTCTTTTTCTTTCTTTTTTTTTTTTTTTTTTTGGTGTGTGTTGGCCAGTATGGGGATCCAAACCTGTGACCTTGGTGTTACCAGCAGGCTGACAGTCTTTTTCCTTCAGCACTTTGAATATATCATCCCATTCTCTTCTAGTCTGTAGGGTTTCTACTGAGACATCTGCTGAGAGACATACTGGGACTTCACTGAATGTTATGTGATTCTTTTCTCTTGCTGCTTTCAGTATTTTCTTTCTTCATATTTGGTTTTTTAATAATTTGATTATTATGTGCCTTGGGGTGTTCCCCTTTGGACTTGATTGGCAACCTCTGATCTTCCTGTACCAGGATGCTGCCATCTTTCTCCATACTTGGGAAATTTTCAGTCATTATTTCCTTGAATATGCTTCCTAGGTCTCTTTTTCTTCTCCTTTGGGTATGCCAATTATTCAGAGGTTATTTGCAGTGTTTGTTTCATTTTTTCTTATTTTTTCTTTTCAGTCCTCTGATTGGATAATTTCATATGTTCTGTCATCAAGCTCACTGATTCCTTCCCCTTTTGAATGTCTGCTGTTGCAGCTTTTTGTTTTATTTCTAGAATTTCTTTTTGTTTTTTTTAATCAATTCTATTCCTTTGTCAAATTTCACATTCTCCTCCTGAATTGCTTTCCTGATATCACTTAATTTTCTATCTGTATTTTCGTGTGACTCCTTGAACATCCTTAAGATGGTTATTCTGAATTCTCTGCCAGACATCTCATAAATCTTCTTTTCCTCTGGGTGCATTGCTGGTGCTTTGTTGGTTTCCTTTGGTGATGTCATATTTCTCTGTTCTTCCTCAATCTTTGTGTCTTCATGTTGATACCGGGGCATTTGAGACTGCTACCTCTTCCAGGTTTTATAGGTATTCTTTAGTGGTGTTAGACATTTACTAGTTAATATCAGAGCTTTGTCTCTAATATATGGTTTTTCTTCCACTTTGTGCTGTATTATTACCTACCACCACCACTTAAACTCTGCAGTGGAACTAATATGCTGCCCTCTGATTAATTCAGAGGGGAATTAATCAGAAGGGGAACTTCCTGTAGGGATCAGAACTTGAACTCTGTGCTTAATCTAAATTGCTGTTTTGCTGCTGATTCTCTGGAGGTTTTTTGTGCAGATTAGATTTTAATTGTTGGCCTTTTAATCACATCTGGATCTTGTGAGGTCTCCACAGATACAACTGGGCTTTGTGGAAATTCCAGCCTGGGACTGAGTCTTTCCTGCAAACTGTGCCCCTGCAGTTCTTTCACCCTGACTGTTCCCCACTGAGTAGCACCTGTGCCAACTGGAAGGCAGATAAGCTGACCACACTGTACCCCAAAGTTCCCCCAGTGGGCCAGCCTCCTCCTTGCACTCCAAACACTTCCTGTGGGTCAGTCCATGCAACAAGTACCTCACAATGTCTCACTGACTTCTGGGTGGCTCCTTTCTCCAGTCGGCTGCAGCCCCTCACTCTTATGCGAGACCAGGAGAATCCTGCCAGTTGCCTTGTTGGCCTAGGAGCTGGTACGGTATGCTCCAAAGCCCTCTTCCCCCCGCAGACTCCAAGCAACTTTACACAAAGGGTGCAGCTGTGGCTTTGCCACCTCCTGGAAGCCACTCCATTTGCTGCTGCTTCTCTCTGCTATGCACCATGCCAGAAGCAGCTGAGGTTCAGAATGGTCCCTACTCTCTCTCGCCACAGCCTCTTATACCTTCACAACTCCACGGGTCTCACCTCCTCTTTCCCTGAGCTCCAGCAAACAGCAGTCCTAGGATGGCAGTCTTTGCTTTTTAATAGTTGTAAATTGATCAGTTGTGGGGGGTAGCAATGCTGGGAATCATCTATTCCATCATCTTGATGATGTCACTCCAGCCCTTTTGTGTTTTAGATGGTTGCTAACTTTTTGGCAAGTTAGCTAATAAATACTAATTTCTTCTGACTATCTGCTCACTAGAAACTACACTTTCAAAACATATTTGAAACTGTTGTTTCCACTGTAGACGGGAAAGTGAATCTCATGGAACTTAGGTGCTAATTTTCTTCCTTTTGGTTTACACTTATTACTTCACTGTAGAGAAAAATAACCAAATATTTTCTTTTCTTCAATTTTAATGATAAATTTTCTGGGCATGCAGTATCTATTTAATCATTAAATTATTATCCTGCATGTCACTTTAACAAATGCTATAACTAACGTTAGAAACAGTCAGTCTCTAATTTCCAAGTTATCATTGAAATAAACAAGTTTTAATTATTAAAAATGGTCTATAAGACAAATCAAACATTATTATCAAAATTTGACATTATTTATATATTTGAGTTACAAATTTCAAAAACTAAAAATACATCAACATTGATTATTTATTATCTCCATCCTACAAATGGTACGAGAGGATATTATTAATTACTATTTATGAACATACATCATAATGTTATAAAATATAATAAAGAAATAAAGCAATGATATTGCAGATAAAAAGACAATTATGCACAACATAATTTAACTATAATGTAATTCAATGCAAGCATTAAAAGTCACTACATTTAAAATTAAATACCTATAGTTCCATAATGTGGTGTTGAATAAACGCCTGTATGAGGGTGTGTTTGTCTGTTTCTGTTGATTATAACATAATACCTGGAACTGGGAAATTTGTAAAGAAAACTAAATTTATTGCTTACAGTTTTGGAGGCTGGGAAGCCCAAAGTTCAGGGAACACTTACGGTGAGGGTTTTCTTTGGTGGTGACTTTGGTGATGCAGGGTCTCACGTGGTGAGAATGGCAGAGCAGAGAGAGAGAGAGAGAGAGCTCCTCCTGTGCTCTCCTTTTAAAGCCGTCTAAACCATGCCCACAACCACCATTAAACCTTCAACTTAATCACCTCTTCAAGGCCCCACCTTTCAATTACCATAATAGGATTTCCTACCCTTAACAGTTACAATGGGAATCAAGCTTCTAATATATGGACTTTGGGGGACATAATCAATCCACAGCAGAGAGCTTCTTACTTATACTACCATTCTCTCTTTTTGGAAACACTTTCTGTATCTCACTAAATTAGAGGTGTTTTGCACATATTTGTGAGTTTTAAAAAGAAAGGAAAGCCAGCCTGATTATAAAACTGTTATTATTTCTTGGCTGATAAATGTAAGCATATTATAAACTAATATATCAAGGCAGCAATTTCCAGTTATTATCACATAATCAAAGTTCATCACAGGTGGGGAGAAAACACTAAAAAATAAGAAAAAGTTATTTAAAGGGTAAAATACATATATTACATGAAAAAGAAATGAAATAATTACAAAAAGAAAAAACACATTTTTGCATTTATGTCTAACGAAAGAATGAAGAGGTTCAAAAAACAGTAATAATAATAAATAATTCAAATCTATCCAATGTATGAAAAGATAGAAAAAGTTGAAACTAATGAAAGAAGAAAGGAAGAAATTCCCCACTCTTGGCCGAGAAGAGATTGACTGCTAAAATCAGAAGGAAGACTAAATTAAAGAAATATAGTTTTACTAATCTCAAGAAAATTACAGCAAATAAGCACAAAATTAGGCTTCAATTAATCTTCACCTATCCTAAATTCTAAATCGAGAGAGTCAATATGAGTGTGAATATGTCGAACAGTCATGCATCACTTATCGACAGGAATACATTTTGAGAAATGCATCTTAGGAGATTTCCTTGTTGTGAGAACATAGAATGTACTTACATTAACAGAGACGGTATAGCCTACTACCTGCCTAAGCTATCTGGTACAGTTGTTAAATCTTATAGGACCACTATCAGATAGATATGTAGTCCATCATTGTCCAAAACATAGCACTATGTGGCATATGACTGTATTTTAAATCTCAGCTATGTAACATAACATAGACTATATGGTCTTATTTGTTAAACTAATGATTTAAAGGTAAGAAAAAAAGAACCTTCACATTGACAACTGTCACAACTAAAATATTATCAAACTCCATAAACATATCTTCACAATGATTTTAAAATCATGCACCTTTGATTGATTATTTTCTTTATCAAAAAAAAAAGAGCTTCTCCTAATTTACATTTTTTATTTACACTTTTTAAAAGCTTTTAAAAAGCAGAAAAATCATCAAGAGCAGAGACATCATGGCCCAAGGCAATTTTTTCCCCAACCTGACCCTTGCAAGGTTTTTGAAAAAATTTATTTTTATTTAGTTGGTTTTAATTATATAAATTAATACAGAACAATGACATAGATAATCCAACATTTAATATGATAATGAGAATATGTTTAATCAAAATTATATGTCAATCTAAGTCATCTAATATAACTTTTCCACCTAAGACAAACTAACCGAAGAATCATATTTAAAAATCAATCTTCAGTCCTACAGAAAAGCAAACATTTAATTTAGGCTAGATAGAGAAAGGTGCAAGAGATCTACTTAAGACTTTTCCCCAAAAAACTTACGGCTTTTTATCTCCACTACTAGGGAGGAAGGCTTTGCCTAGATTTTTTTTGGCTTCTTCCATCATATACCGTCTCCTCATTTGATTCAGATTTACGTAGCCTTCACCTTCAAAAATCCTTTCAAAATGGGGATCAAAATAACCTGCCTGGAGATCTGACAATATTTTGGATCCCCCAGATAGCATCTGTCTATTTTTGCTTGCAGCCTCATTAAAGGGTCCTTTAAAAACAAATTAGAAATATTATAATTTTGAGCTTACTACTCCTTAATTAAAGGACATGAAAAATAATTTAGAAAAGTTTTCAGATGTGATTTGGGCCAATATGAGTTTTGAGCTCCAGAACACTGTTTCAAAATATTCACTGAAAGCTCTGTGTTAAAGGGTATAGTTACAATAAAACCTAAGAAGTTCTCATTAAAACATTTTAACATTTAGGTTAAGGTCCTGGTTATACACTGAATTTTAGACCTGGAAGAGATCTTAAAGGTTATGTAATACAATGTTTCTCTACCAACATACTAGGAAACACTTTTTGTGTGCATTATCAGTGAGAGTGTGTGCATAGGTTGAAGAAAAGGGTGTTTCATACTGTCGTGCTACAGCTAATATTGGAATTCTGCTCACAGAGCCAATTGTCGGAGCTCGCAGACCCACCAAACCCATTCACAGACTGGGTCACAAACCCTTCACATGCCAGGCTGGGTCACCTACTACACGCAGGGCTATGAGCTAGATAACCGACAAACAGGTCCTTGGAAGCCATAGATTGGAAAGCATGGCCACACGCGCCAGGCTGCCCAAGGAAGTAAACTCCAGCCAAGGTGGCAAGTGCATGTGCACCAACTCCACCCACACACACACAATTTGCTTACCAAGAATGCACCACACCACCCCCATCCTGTCCCAAGGTGAGGGAGCCTGACCAAACTATTCTATTTTCCTAACACATACTCAAAATTGAAGCAGTTCCCCCCCTAGGTATATACTCAACACATCAGTGCCTATGTCCACTAAAAGACATGAACAAGAATATTCATAGAAGTTTCATTCATAAAATCAGAAACAAGAAACAGCCCAAATGTGCGTCAACAGGAGAACAGGTTAAAATTTTTTGGCATTTATACAATGAAATACCAGTAGTTCAGTAATCTTTTAAAAGACTGTTTTCATAAATATTGTGAAATTCTTTTATAATCTGGAACTAGGAGAATTCAATTTGGGAAGTCTTTCAGAGATGCAAAGAATTTTTTGAAGTGCATACAAACTGTATTTCAACTGGTTATTGAAATGTGAATTTGTATTAAAATTGTCTTTTTAATTTAAATTTTTGAAAAGGTAATACATTCAAGTAGTTCTAAATTTTATAGCATGAACATTTTCACAGTAAGTCTTCCACACTCAGCTACCCAGTTCCTCTTCCACAGGCAACAATATTTTGTTTTCCAGAGAATGTTTATGCATATTCAAGTGAATATCTTCATATATGTTCTTTTTCATTTTTAATGTTCAGCAGACTATATACACTATTCTGCATCTTGATTTTTTTATCTAACAATGTATCTTAGAGAAGTTCCCATATCAGTATATTCTTTTTTATTGTTACATAGAAGTCATTGGATACCCTAAAACTTAACTGAGACACTTAAAATGTTTATTTATTTTAGTTCTTTTTATTATTTATGGGTTTTCTAAAAGTCCCTCAGCAATTCATTTAGCATTTTATCTTTCAGGAAAGTGATAATAAATGGCCTACTTGGACACAAATGTAAATGCTGTTTGCATAGTGGAGGGCTCCATGTAAGGAAAAAAAGCTAAAAGCAAAATATTCTGGGAGAAAACTGCCATACACCTTTGGAAAGAAGTAAAATTACCTATAAGGAAAATAAATGTGGATAGAGTAGGCCAATATAATGAAATTCCTACTTTTATAAAATTAAGTTCTCTCAACTCTATTGAAATTTCACAAGTTAATCAACTATGGAACTCAATGCTTTAAAATATAGGCCATTAAAAATATCATTTATCTTGAATATTAAATTCAAAAGTTCATATAGAAAATATCCACTATTCAGCTACAAAGAAAACGAAATATACTTACGATTAAATTGTGACACATATTTATCACCAACAGAGATATATCCCATCTCACTGAAGAGGCCAGTCCTCTCCATATCCGTTTTTCCTCCTTCTGTTGGCATGGTTGCTTCTTGTGGTGGTCTTCTCTATATTGATAACCTCAACAGATGCCTTAGGGCTACTGCTTTTATTGCAAAATCCTACCTTATATTCAAAAACACAGGGGGAAAGTTTAGGGGAAAAGTGATTACTAAATTTCAGTCTAAATAACTTTCAGTCTCAGAGTTTTAACATTCACATTTTTTTTTTTTTTAGAGTTTTAACAAATACTAGTCCCGAACTGTGTGGGGAAAGAATCTATGTGAGGGACTGAGGGAGAAAACCGGGATTCAAAATTATCACTCCTTGACTCCATGTGAAATGCCCACAAATTCCAAAAGAATGTGTATGATATCATTTGTCCCATTGTCATTCATCTATTGGAAATGATAAAATTATTCCTGAATGGTGTAGTATAAATATTGAATAAACAACATCCTTCTCTTGAGAAGTTCAAGGTAGATTTAAAAATCATAATTATGTAAGGCATTTACAGTTTAGATAAAATGATTTAAACATCATGCATCGTCCTTCATGCTGAAAATTATAACAGCTTTTCAGAATGCCCGACACATCTAGGTATCACCCTACAGTTCTTGCGGTTTTTTTCAAGTTTACATGAATATAAGAAATGTGCGACTGGCAGAATTAGTTCATAAAGGGGATTGGGGTAGGGGGAGGTGTGAGGACAATTATTCAAGCAAAATAAAAACAACAAAATAAAAAAATCCACAATGAATTCTGAGTATTTTTTAAAGGGCAGACTGGAACTGTGAAATGATCACTTCAAACTAAGGTGAAATATCACATTAAATATGAAATTATATTTTAGAAATTAATTTTTAAAATTAGATGTGTTCTAAAAGACGGACTAAAGAGCTAAGAATACTTGCCTCCATATCGTCCTAATGTTTTTAAAGCACCATCTATCAGCTGGGCACTGGGCATGCATTAGGGAAAAAAATAAACAGTGGTTTATACTTCCCAGTTTATAATCCACAGTAAGAACCTTTCACGGTGAATTTAGAGCATGTATCTTCAATGAATCTCAGCACGCTTGCCTGTTTGGAACTGTGGCTTATCTGAGCGTGAATTACGGCTAATGTGTACCAAAGGGGAAGGGAAGACTCATTTTAAACTAAAGCATAAGAAAATACAACACTCTTCCTCCCATCTTACCTCTTCCTCTGATCAGGTGTGCTTTAAAACTAAACGCCCGTCATCTGCAATGTAGTACATCGATCTACGTCGTATTTCAAAGCTCCGCCCCACTGCCCACCCACAAAGGCTTCCTGTGCTGCTACGGGGGCTTGAATCCTTTACGTGGTCCCCAAGGTCCACTATCAGCCAGCCTCATCCATCGCTACGGGAAGCCCTCTCCCCGGCCCCCTTAGCTACACTTGTCTTCTTCACCTCTCCAGCCACGGGACCCTTGAATGTGCTGTGCCACCTTGGGCAGTGACTTCAGTGTGCCGACCCTTTCCCTTCCCTCCTTTAGCAATGCTCCTTTGTATTGCTCCCAGGGTTCAGCTTCTTCAAATCCCGCTACCACAGGGCCATGTACTTCTCCTTCCAGGCCCTCATCATGGTTATCTAATGGGTCGTTTTACCTTCGTCGTGTAGGGATCCTCTAATTAACAGCTGTTTTCCTCCATTAAACGGTTTATTCCACAAAGTCAAGAACCATAGTATGAGTTTTGATTTTTGTTTGGTTTGTTTGGTTGGTTGGTTTTTTAACCACAGTATTCCCAGTGTCTGACCAGCCTCTGGAACACAAATTGAGCCATGGAGGGAGAGAGGAAAGGAAAGAAGTTCTTGCCTTGAACTTTTCGACTAAATTCGTCTTGAGCGACATTTACAAACCCCTCCTTCAAGGCAAGTTCAAGGCAAGATAAAATGTTCATTTAACAGATACTTTGCGAGGGGAGATCCAATCAACATGGCAGAACAGACGGTCTGCAGCGTCACTCTCTCCCACAAATCAACCAATTTACAGCTATAACAATGTAACATCAGCCAAGCCAGGGCCGCTGGAGCTCAGGGGAAGAGGAGGAGAGACCTACGGAGTTCATGAAGGGGGAGAAACTACAATGAGAGAAAGCAAAAGCTGCTTTGAGCATTTCGGGCAGCGGCTGCTTTAAGGCTGGAGCTGATGAGCGCAGGGAGCAGGAGCCAGCAGAAGCTGCAGCTGTGCCCTTCGGATGAAGTTACTTAGAGGTGGCAGGGGAGAAGAGGGCCTTGGTGGCCCCCAGGACAGCAAGACCACTAATAGGGTTCACGTGGACCCACGCAGGAGCAAGGAGCCAGAACAACTGAAAAAAAGGGAGCCACTCAGAAGCCTGTGAGTCATTGCAAGGGACCGCCATGGGGCCGGTCCCATGGGAAGTGTTTGGAGCACGGGCGGTGGGGGAGACGGGCCCACCAGGGGAACACTGGGACACAGCAAGGACAGCTGATCTGCCCCCCCCCAATCAGCACAGGACCACTCAGAGGAGATTGGTCAGGAATGCAGAATTGCATGGGGTGCAGTTTGATGAAAAAATTCAGGCCTAGATCAGAGATTCTACAGAACACAGATCCACTGGGTCTCTGGAGAGCCGGAAGTACCTATAAGGTCAACCATTAAACCCTGAGCTGCACAAAAAGCCTTCCCTAGGGAAACAGCAGCAAAGTAGCAATTTAAACAACCACACAGCTCAAGTACTGGTTCCCACAGGAAGTTTCCTCATGTTAGAAGCAAAGGACAAAAAATTAGTTCCCGCCCAGGCACACCACCAGCAGTTGGGGCCTGTCTGGGAACTGGAGGCTTGGATCTGGGGACTGGACCCCACTCCCACTTCCAGGCAAACTGTACCAGTGTGTGGGGGCCAGCCTGGGGACCTGAAGCATGGAGAAGAGGACTAGACCCCCCTCCCACAACCAAGCACACCACGCCAGCACCTCGGAGCCCACCGGGGGACCCAGGGCATGGAGAATGGGATGGGACCTCTCTCCCACAACCAGGCACAAAAAGGCAGTGCCTTGGGGCCCACCCACGTTCCTGGGGTATGGAGAAGGGGACCAGACCACCCTCCCACAACCAGGCACACCACGCCAGCACGTTGGGGCCCGCCCAGGGACCTGAGGCAAGGAGAAGGGGAATGGACCGCTCTCCCACAACCAGGCACGTGACGCCAGTGCCTTGGTCTCTGCCCAGGGACCAGAGGCATAGAGAAGGAGACCAAAACAACCAGACATACTGCCAGTGCCAAGGAGCATGCCAAAAACAGCAACTCCACGTGGGTGGCCCACCACAGCCACCACAATAACCACGGCTGCTGCAAAAGCGGCTAGATGTCACAGCCACCACGCAGATAGTCCACCAACCACTGGAGTGCATTCACACAAGAAGGGTCACCAGCAGAGACAAAGAAAAGAAGAGGATGTCTCTCTCCACAAAACCCATTTCAGAGTGACAGAAGAAGCATCTGCTCTACGATAATATTGGGGGACCTGATCACATCTGTCAGCATTGGACAGATCATCTAGGCAACAAGTTAACAGAGTAACTATTATTCTTTCAGAAGGAGAGAAGAAATCTAGGGCAATTAGAGGGGGGAGGAGGAGGAGGGAATGGGGGAAGGGGAGAGGTTGGACAAGGGGGATAAAGAATAATTACGATTTGTAACAATATATATGCTAGTAGTACTGAGTTAATCAACATATCTCAATGTTCAACCCCAAAAATATGTATAATTGATTTTGATTCAATAAATAAAATACATTATTAAAAATAAATAAATAAATAACAGATACTTTGCAAATCCCTCCTTCAGATAAGGACCTCTAGTAGAAGCTAGGAAAACAGATTTAACAATGGCATAGATCCTGCCCACCCCCTAGAGTTTACAATCCAATAGACAAGAAAACAAAGTATAACACAAGTAGAATATGGTAGGTCACCCCCTAGAGTTTACAATCCAATAGACAAGAAAAGAAAGTATAACACAAGTAGAATATGGTAGGTTCCCTTCGAAAAGCTTTTATCCGAAGTATCGTGGGGGGTGAAGGAGGAGCAGAAAACTTCTGGCTAAAGTGATGAGAAAAATTATTTCCCATTATGGAAATGGAGGCTCGTAGTAGGCAGGTATATAAGGGGCAATACTCCCCCCCTTATAAGGGATCAAGTCACCTCTCCGAAGGGCACCAGATCCGACAACCGAGATCAGATCGTCCCAGCTCCAGTCCGGGTTAACTCGGCTGCAGGAGCGACAAAGGCTGCAAGTCACCCTCGAGCTTGAGCGAGTACTTCACGCAGGAGGCCTCCTCTACAAAGGGCCTCTGCACCTCCCGCTCACAGCTGGCGTTTATTGGGATGCGTTGCCCGGGCTACGGGAGAATCCATTCCAAGTCCCCTACCAGAGGACACGAGGACAGTTCGAGTCCGCCTCGAAGAGCACACAGAAGGACTTAACGAGCGTCTACAGGATACAAAAGGCAACCAACAGAATTTATCGAACATAAATCGGCTCCCCGCCCCTCTAGCCGTCGACGAGGACAGTGTGGTACGCCCCCTGACGTCAGGCTGCTGGGCATGCTGGGAGTTGTAGTCGGCCCTCCAGGCCCCGCCCCTCGGCCGGCGATGACGCCATTCCGGAACCGACCCCCTGAGCCCGTGAGCATCGTCAGCGTCGCTGTCGCTTCCGCGTCCCGGACATGGTAAGTACCTCTGCTTGTTACCGACCCCTTCGTTTCCCACGGCCCCTGAAAGGATCCGGTCCTGCCGGGCCCACCGCGGCAGCCGCGAACTCCGTGGCCTGAGCAGCCCTCTCCTCGAACTCCTTCCCAGCCGGGCCGAAGGGAGCCTGCCCCTCTTAACCACGCTCCCCCCGCCTCAGCTGCGTCTGGTCACACGCTCCCTGCCCTCCTCCTTGTGAATGCATTTTGAGAATGAGGGATTGGGTCATTCGGCATTTTGAAGGCTTTGAAAAAGGATTTGACCTGGGAAAGATAGGCGTAACTTCCTTCAAATATTCTATTCCCTTAGCTTACGTGATGTCACACTTTCCTGGCGTCCCTCCTGTGTCATTGCGCAACTGGGTCCTCCAGTCCCTATCCTAGATATTGGTGTTCTTCAGGAATACTGTACAGTCTGTGCTTTCTCCTACATTTGTATCTACAGCTTAGACTTTTCTTCTGAGCTCCAGATCCATAAATCTACTAACTGTGCCTCCACTTGGAGAGCCCGTATGTATTAAAAACCCAGCAAGTTCAAAACTGACTCATCATTTCCACCTCCTTCCCACACCTGCTCTTTCTCCAGGAATACCCATCTCTGTAAATGGCACCACCACCCACCCTGTTGTGCCTGCCAAAAACTGGAAATCATCCTTGACATCTCCCTCTTCTCAATTCCTGAGCATCCAATCAACAATCAAGTCCTATGGATTCTACTTCTAAATGTCTCTCTGTTATCACTCTCTCCACTCTTACTATCCTTGTCCTTGCCACCCTCAGATCCAACCATCTGGGATAGTCTCCTAAGTGGTCTTTTAAGCAGCCCTTCACCAATCCATGCCCCTACCTAGAATGGACTCTTCCACCTCGAACCTCCATCTTTGCTTTGGAATTGTTAATACTTGCACCTACTTACCCTTAAGATCTCTTAAATATTATTTCTTCAGAGAAGATCTGAATTCAGGAGTCTAAGGAGACTAGTGCTTTCACATACGATCTCTTATGGAATCTTCACAACAACCCTGTGAAGTTATACATTTTTCCAGTTTTACAGAAGAGAAAGACTTGAGTGATTAGTCAAATGGTACAAAATCATATAGTAATTAGCAGAGTTAAAATTTGCTCTTGCCTGTCTTTTTAACTTTTATCTTTTCTGTCATTCAATATTTTTTATTCAAATGGGTGCATACTATTTGGTTTTTGTTTTGGTGGCTGGCTGGTTTGGGGATCCAGACCCATGGCCTTGGTGTCATAAGGTTGTCCTCTAACCAACTGAGCTAACAAGCCAGCCCCATTACGTGCATACTATTTGGTAATATTGTTCTTTTTTTTTTTTTTTTTTTTTTAAAAAGATGACCGGTAAGGGGATCTTAACCCTTGACTTGGTGTTGTCAGCACCACGCTCACCCAGTGAGCAAACCGGCCATCCCTATATGGGATCCGAACCCGCGGCCTCGGTGCTCCCAGCGCCACACTCTCCCGAGTGAGCCACGGGCTCAGCCCGGTAATATTGTTCTTTAACTGACTTTTTATTGCTAGTTATTTAAGTGGTTGCCTTTGTTTTTTTTTTTTTTTTTTTTTTTTTTTGCTATGACGAACAACAGTATAATAAATGGACAACACTGAAGTTATATTTGTCCTGAACTTCTTGATTATTTCCTTAAAATTCCCAGAACTGGGGCAAAGAGAATGACCTTTCAACGGGTTTCAATTTATGGAATAAATAAAAGCAATCACCCTCAAAGAAATGTGACAGGGAATTTGTAAGGTGAGAAAAATCAGAGCAATACCTACTTCATAATGTTCTGAGTATCAGAGTTAATGTCCATTCGTTTAGCACAGAGCCTTTTACATTTTAAGAGCTCAGTAAATGTTAGTACTTATTTATTTATTTCAAAATAGGGTTCTTACTGTGTAGTGTGATTCTTCAGCCTATTAGGAACATCTTTTGAGAATCTGATGAAATCTTAGAAACCACTCCCAGAAGAAATCTTCCTATCTCCTTTCTTCCGCCTCTCACACACATATCCACACAACACAAAATGATACGTGTCATTTGTCATATATCATCAACTGCTTGAAACTCAGCATATGGACCTAAGTTAAGAAATGGTGAACAATTCCATTTTGCAAATGCTTTTTTCCCTTTATAAGTTGCAAGAATTTTCCTGTGCCATTTAATTTTTTTCTAAAACATGATTTTTTTATGGCTATATGATATTCGTAATTATTTAACCAATCTCCTGTTGTTGGTAGTTGTGTTAACATCCTCACACCTGAATCTTTGAGTGTTTTACAGATTTTCTTAAGCTAAATTTCTAAATGCAAAATCATTAGGCCAAAGAATGTAAATATAAGGCTTTGATTCTTATTGCCACTTTGCCCTGTGAAGAGTGCGACCAGTTTAAACTCCCACCATCAGTTATGTTTCCTCTCATTGCCTTACCACCAAATGTTGTATTCAGTTCAGTGCTATTGTCATAATCTTAAACCAGTTCTTTACTATTGATGTTTTCATGTCATTGTTAAACCTACCAAGACTGTACGTTGAAAATATTGTCTTAAAGCAGTGGTTCTCAACCTTTTCTCATTAGAATAACTGGTGTGTGGGAGGGAAGTGCTTCTTTCAAATATCCCTGTGCCTAAACCTACCTTAAACCAATTAATCAGAATCTTTGGGGGTGCAGCCCAGGTATCAGTATTTTAAGTTCCGCAGGTGATTTCAGTGTGGAACAAAGGTTGAGAACCTGTGATTTAAAATTTAAGTTTTTTTGGTTTTTCTCTATAAAACAAGGAATTAACTCATGACATAATTTGAAGAGTCAAGCTGAATTAATTCCTTACTCTAAACTCAATTAGATTTCTAATTTATATGAGGATGGGTTTGTTTTGTTTTACAATGCAGTTTTGGTTTTATTTGTCCTAGGTGATTTCAGAAACTATGGATATACTCTTCAGAATAAGAGGAGGCCTTGATCTAGCTTTTCAGCTAGCTAATGGTAAGCCTGCCAAAAACTCTCCTTTTTGATTATAAAATTGATGATGAAATCTACTGAGATTCTTTCCACTTTGCAAATGAAACAGTGTGAAATGTAGTAAACTGTTTAAGATTATAATTAGTTAGTAAGTGGATTAAACGGAATTTAAACTTAGACAACCCTACCAGCCCATTGGGCACCTCTGCGCAAATCAGAAAAAGATGTTCCCTTCTTTAAGAAACTTTACTGCCCTGAAAATTGTCACAATACATGTAAATATCCACAGTGAGTACAATGTAAATGATGCACCCAGAATTGCATATTGCAGATTTGCAAGCGTACATAACCCTGAGTCTCTAGAGCCCATTCTTGTAAATTGTGTATTTAATTGGAATGATAGGAGAACTCAATGGGAGAAAAATCAGCAGGGTTTGTGTAAAGCAAATTCTAGGGTGTCTTCCTATTTCTGACTTGGGCTACTGCCACAAACTGAGGTAAGGATATGAGAGAAGGAATGTGATGAATTGTGTTTGAAATCTGTTTTATTTGGGATGTCAGTTCCCAGCAGGTGTTTGGTTGAGTCTGAAACTTAGGGGACAGTAGTCAGGGTTGCAGCTAGAGAATGTAAAGTTGCTGAAAGATGATAGTTAACACTTTGATAATGAAAGAAATCACTCATGAAAAGTATGAGTGGTGTCAGAAGCCACAGAGAAGTTCAGAAAGATATGGAATGAAAAGTACTGAAGATCCTTGAAGGAATTGCCAACTGGCCATCCTTTACTGGCCTCATGGAAATAGGAAGGGAGAGGATGTAGAATATTCTTTCCCATGCATCTCTTCAGACTAAAATATGAGAGAGGGTGCTTCAAAAAGTACATGGAAATTTTTGTATTGTTCTTTAATTCTGTTTTTCCATGAACTTTTTGAAGTACCTTCACATTATTCTCAGTCTTGGTCCACATTTGAATACCCACCCCAAGACCAATTAAAGTCAGTCTTTGAGACAGAGACTTAGGCATAGGTAAGCTTTCTAGGTGATTCTAACATCGCCATCAGGATGATAATTATTTTACAAGAACTGAATCAAACTCATTTTCAGGTCTATCTCATCAGTAATTAATTCATTAGTATTATGTAACATGTACACAAATGTTCATAGCAGCATTATTCATGACAGCCAAAAAGTAGAAACAACACAAATGTGCATCAATTTATGAATGGATAACAAAACGTAGTATATCCATACAGTGGAATATTATTCAGCCGTAAAAGAAATGAAGTACTGATTCATGCTACAGCTGAACCTTGAAAACATAATGCTGAGTGAAAGAAGACAGACACAAAAGGCCACATAATGTGTGATTCCACTTCAATGAAATTTCCTGAATAGGCAAATCTGTAGACACAAAAAGTAGATTAGTAATTGCCGTGGGTAATATACTGAAACTCTCCACTTTGCAAATGAAACTTAGTGAGGGATAGGACAAACTGTGTAAGATTATATAGTTAATAAATGTTTTAAATGAGATTTAATGTGTTCCGGCACCTCCATCAGCCCCTGAGGCACTCTGTGCAAATTAGAAAAATATGTAGAAAGAAAATTAGAAAATTTTCAATTAGACAAGTGTAGGGAAAATGAGAAGTAACTGCTAATAGGAACAGGGTTTCTTTTGGGGGATGATAAAAATGTTCTGGAATTAGATAGTGATGAATATAAAACCTTATAAATACACTAAAACTCACTGAAATATATACTTTCAAAAAATGAATTTTATAGCCTGTGAATTTTATCTTAATTTTTTAAAAAGATAGAAAGGCAAAAATACTTTTTTGTGTGATTATTAAGTAACAGGAATTGGTATTTGAAAGTCAGTTTTGTTATGCTCTACTTTAGGGTATATTTGGAAGCATTCATGTTGAAAAGTTTAAGACTTTTCTTACTAACTTCTATTTATATTCTTTTAATTTAGAAGTTTTCATCAAGAAGGCACTAAAATATATGCTGAGAGACCTGTCAACCAAGCTTTCTTCAAATGCACTTGTGTTCAGAATTTGCCACAGTTCAGTGTATGTGTGGCCTAACAGTGACATAAACACCATTCCAGGAGAACTGACTGATAGTTCTCCTTGTAAGAACATAATGCGCTTTATTCAGTAAGTATATTTTAAGATTGCTAGAAATGTTTTCAAAACATTACTTCATATTACAAATGTCTTTGTGTATTAAAAATTTAGATTTGAACAAGAAGAAGATACAAAACAAAAATTCATGAGAAAGAAAGACAAAAAGTTATCAGACCTGGTAAGAAAATCACCTATCTTTTCTATTGATAAAAATCTTAAATCCTTGAATTTGGAACTCAGTGAGATCTTAGAGATAATTTATTTTTACAGGTCAGAATATTGAGGTCTCAAAAGATTAAATCACTTGCCAAAGGTTATATGTCTGTTTTTACATAAGCTTTTGTCCCATTATAATACATATCTTGGAAGGTTTTTTAAAATGCTTTCTGTGCTCCCACAACAATTAGACAGATTTTTACAAATTATTTAAAAATAATTATTTTACAGATATTTTAAAATAAATAAAAAGCCATTCTGAACCATAACAAAGTGACACATTGGGCTGTGTAAGGTAATGAATAATAAATGATTTCTTTTTCTTTTTTCTGTTCGTTGTTCTATTGTTTTTTGAACCAGTGTTATTGAGTACCTGCCATGTGCTACAGACTTTGTCAGATGGTGGAGATAAAAAATGGAGATACTTTTTAAAGGCAGGAAGCTGTACAAAGTTAATATGACTACAGTGTTTTTCCAGGCTGGTAGGGGCAGAATGGCTAGACATGAGGTGGAATCTGTTATGGAAATAGAAGGGAGCGGATACAAGAGATATTTAGGGAATAAAGTGGATTATACTTTAACTAATTGGATATAGCATGGCCAGTTTCTTGCATGGGTAATGATGAAGGGTGGCAAAGGCATGAGGTCAATTTTGGTTATGTTTGAGACACCAGTGAGATGTACAGATGAGCTGTTAAATTTACAAATGTGGAGTACACAAAAAATTGTGGGCTGGAGATAATGATATGAAAATTACCAGTAGTTAGCTTGACATTTTGAGAAGTACACATTAGTTATTTTATAGAATGATCCTCAATTTGGGTTTGTTTTATGCTTCCTCATGATTATATTCAGGTCATGCAATATTGGCAGGAACACCACAGAAGTGATGTTCTGTCCTTTTCAGCACATCATATTTAAGAGGCATATGCTATTAGTTTGTTCTACTGGTGATATTAACTTTAATAACTGAAGGTGGTATCCTCCAGTTTTCTCCACTATTAAGGTATTATTTTTCTCCCTTATGATTAGTATCTCGTGGGAAGATACTTTGAGACTACATATTTACCTTATTCCTCATCAAATTTTTACCTACCACATTTAGCATCTATTGATAATTTTTGCCAGAATCCAGTACTAATCCGATTGTTGCAAAATGGTGATCAATCCTTCCTTCTTTCCTTCCTTTTTTAAATATACATGTATTGATTATACATATTTATGGGGTACAAAGTTATATTTCAATACAGGGTGATCAAATCAGGGTAATTAGCATATTCATCATCACAAAAATTTATCATTTCTTTGTGATGAGAGCATTTTAGCTCCTCTCTTCTAGCCATTTGAGAACATACAATAAATTATTGTTAATATAATTATATTGTGTTAATTAAAGGTAACTTGAAATACTGTAGACCACTAGAACTTATTTTTCCTATTTAGTTGTGATTTTGTATTTATTAACCAACCTCTCCCTAACCCTCCTCCCTTTACCCCTTCCCAGTCTCTAGTAACACAATTCTGCTAATTTCATGAGTTCAACTTTTTTTTTTTTAACCTCCCACATGTGAGTGAGAACATGCAGTATTTATCTTTCTGTGCCTGATTTATTTCACTTAACATGTCTTCCAGCCTCATCCCTGTTGCTGCAAATGCCAGGATTTCATTTTTTGTAGCTGGGTAGTATTTCATTGTATAAACCCCATTTTCTTTATCCATTCATCTGTTGAAGGACACTTAGGTTGATTCCATATCTTGGCTATTGTGAATAGTACAATAAACATGGGGGTGCATTTACCTCTTCAGTATGCTAATTTCCTTTCCTTTGTATAAATACCCAGCAGTGGGATTGCTAAATCATATGATGGTCCTATTTTTAGTTCTTTTGAGGAAACTCCATGTTTTCCATAATGGTTGTATTAATTTACATTCCCACAAACAGTGTATAAGAATTCCCTTTTTTCTGCACCCTCACCAACATTCGTTATTTTTTGTCTTTTTGCTAATACCCATTCTAACTGGGGTGAGATGATATCTCACTGTGATTTTGATTTGCATTTCCCTGGTGATTAGTGATGTGTCGAGCATTTTTTCATGTATTTGTTGGTCATTTATATGTCTTCTTTTGAGAAATGTCTATTCAAGTCATTTGTCCATTTTTTAATTGGATTATTTGGTTTTTTGCTGTTGCATTGTTTACATTCCTTATATATACCGATATTAATTCCTTGTTGGATTAATAGTTTGCAAATTATTTTTTCCCATTCTGCTGGTTGGTTGCCTCTCCATTTTGTTGTTTCCTTTGCTGAGCAGAAGCTTTTTAATTTGATGTAATCCCATTTTGTTGCCTGCACTTTAGAAATCTTCTCCATAAAATTTTTCCCCAAATCAGCATCTTGGAGTGTTTCCCCTATGTTTTCTTCTGGTGATTTTATAGTTTCAGATCTTATATTTAAGTTTTTAATCCACTCAAATGGTGGTTTTTCTAAATCTATCATTTCCTTCTACATTTATTAGATGACTTTATAGTGTGAAGAAGAGCTTTTCCTTTTTTTGTTTTTTATCATCTGCATGGAAGTATAGATTCTTATTTTGTGCATATAACAGAGTTATCACATTTATCTATTTAAATCACATTGGTGCCTCTGATTCCATTTCAACCCCACAGGATGCCTAATATTTTCCCAGTGAGAAGCCTGGCTCCCACTATCCTCTCAGTATTTTGCTAAATTGGTTCAATACACAGAAAGTAATTTCAGATTTGTTGTTCCATACCGCTGTAAAAATCAAACCTATGAAGTAGAGTTCAATATTTGTTTATAGTCCTTTATGAATTTAGACCAGGGGAATGTAGTTACAATATATATTTAAAGGTTTCTTTGGTATATAGTTATTTTATGTTGTTCAGTTGATTTTTTTTTTTTTTTAAATTTTAAATCTATCCAAGAGTGGCGAGAATAGTATGGTGAACTCCAGTAAACCTATACCTAGGTTTAACATTCATCAGCAATCTGATTTCATCTTTACTTCTTACTCACTTTGTCCCTCTACCCAGATTATTTAAGATAAGATTTGTGCTTTTAAACAATTCAGTATGGCTTTATATATTGTTTTTTAAAAGTCCTTTTACTTACCCTTTATTTTTGGTGTTTAATGTACTATAAGATGACTATTACTTTTTATCTATATAGCCTCAAATAGTAAATATAGATCTTATGCTGGAAATGTCCACCTCTCTGGCAGCTGTAACCCCCATCATTGAAAGGGAAAGTAGAGGACACCACTATATTAATATGACTTTACCGGTTGATGCAGTTATATCTGTTGCTCCAGAAGAGACATGGGGAAAGTAAGTATTTTTGTAGTACTACAAAATTTAAATGAGGACCCTTTCCCAAAGTAATCAGAGCCCATTTTTAAATACCATATAGACATGTCCAGGGTGGTGGTTGCTTTTACTATGATTTACTCCTTGTTTATTATCAACCTAAGTAAGAATCATCCAGTAATTAAATATTTATGTGAAGTAAGTAGGATAGCATGCTGAAACCTAGAGGGTTTCCCTTTATCCAAACAGAGCAATTATATAGAGTTTCTTCTACTACATTACGGATATATTAGCTCTACTCTCTAACTTTTGTTAATGCAGTTGTATATATCTCCCCCCACAGCATTCGTAAACTTCTGGTTGATGCAGTTCATAATCAACTAACTGATATGGAAAAATGTATTTTGAAATATGTGAAAGGGACATCTGTTGTGGTCCCTGAACCACTGCACTTTTTATTACCAGGGGAAAAAAATCTTGTAACAATTTCATATCCATCAGGAATTCCAGATGATCACTTGCAGGCCTACAGAAAGGTAAAACCTTTTATTTTTATTTATTTATTTTTTTTATTTTTATTTTTTTTAAAAAAGATGACCGGTAAGGGGATCTTAACCCTTGACTTTGGTGTTGTGAGCACCACGCTCAGCCAGTGAGCGAACCGGCCAGCCGTATATGGGATCCGAACCCGGGGCCTTGGTGTTCTCAGCACCACACTCTCCCGAGTGAGCCACGGGCCGGCCCTAAAACCTTTTACTTTTAGAAAAAAAAATAACGACTATCATTTATTTTGTATTTAATTATATATTTCCAATAAATGGAAATTATTTTGTGATTTAATTTAGGTGTGGAAGTAGACTATTAGTTTTACATATTATTTAATTTCTGTTGTCAGAATTTTTTAAAGTATTATTAATGAAAAAATATGCTAAATCCATATGTAACATTTTAATTTCAAATGCTCAATGTCGCTCTTACATTGTATGAAATTTTTTTCCATACTTTAATATAGAAATGGAAAGATGTTTATATGCCTAGAGTAGCTGATGAGGATTAACAAATTCCTTTTCTCTTCTGTTACTTCCAGATTTGTGAAAGAGACAAGATTATAGATAGGGAAGGAAAATTAGAACTTATGCTAATTCTAATATTAGGATTTATGGTAGTATTCCACCATAAGTAGGGTTATTTGAATTTTAGTAGAGGAATTTTGGAGAAAACATGACCAGCTTTCAAAGAAATAAGATTTATTGGCAAAATGACTAGTTTTGGAATACGTCTTTTTGATATGCTTCCTTGCCTGGCACCTGCCAAATTATACCACAGAGCATCTTCCTATTCTCTGTCCTGAGAAGAGGTATGAGGTATAGTACTCTAACCCTCTGTACCTATCTGTAAGTACGAGGTGAATTGATTTGCAGAGGTGACAGCCACATGAGCTGATCTGTTCAAACTGCTAGAGCACATAGGAGATATGACCAAAAGAAGTCTCGCTTTTCAAAGTTTACCCATTACATGTTTTTACACAATTGTGAAAATACGGCATTTTAAACATGTATGTGTATTTTTATTTTCATGCCATATTTGTTGGTTTTTACCACCAGCTTCTACTCTGTAATTTAATCACTCCCCTTATATTTGTAAAGCACTCTAAACATGATTTTTCAAAATACTTTGATATAATTATCATTGTTAGTTATAATTTACAAGGCTGTTTCAAAGCCAGTCTTTAGCCTGGATATATTTTAACAGACTATGTTGTAATAAATAATTAATTTTAAACTATCTCAGTTCTCTCATGCTAACAAATTATTTTCATTTTTCTATATTCTCTTCCAGTGTCTATCTATATACAAGGATACTTCAAAAAGTTCGTGGAAAAACAGAATTAAAAGATAATGTGAATCTTTCCATGAACTTTTTGAAGACCACTCATCCATATATAAACAAAAATAAATTTTATTTGGCTTATATTTAATTCTTACCCTCTTTGGCCTTAACAAATTCAATCATAATAGTGTTTGAAACTTTTATAACCAATATATAGTTAATTTTCTATGTTTTGTAACTTCTTTAGTTTATCTGTTTGACTAGGAATCTAAATCATTAACTTTTTTTCTACTGATTCTGATTTCATTTAGGAGTTACATGATCTCTTCAATCTGCCTCATGACAGACCTTATTTCAAAAGGTCTAATGCTTATCACTTTCCAGATGAACCATACAAAGATGGTTACATTAGAAATCCACATATTTATCTTAATCCACCTAACATAGAGACTGGTATGGTGAGTTTAACTAATTGTTTATGGGAATCAATTGATCATTAATGTCATTAGTTGTTTTTTGTCAGTACCCAATAGAAGTTATAAGAATTGTTTCATAATGTTTATCATCTCAAACACATAATTCTTCACCCATTCTTAACAATCATTGCTTAATATAGCAGTAATTAACAATGGTCTAAAAAGGTTAGGAATAGATACTAGACATTTCCCTTACTAAAATTCCATTCCCTGGTTTCTTTAAAGGCTTAATCCCATTTTTTTCATTCTGAACCTAAGAAATCATTCTAATTAAGGGTATTATCTACCCAAACCACATTGTCAGATAAGTCTAATAAGGTGCCAGACTTAATTTCTGTGCAGTATTTACCTGGTTGCAAGGGACATCCTCACTAAAGTAGGTAGCTCAAATAAGAATAGAGTGGCAGAGAGTAGAGAAAGAGTTACTTTAAGGATACACATACACTAGTAAGAAACAGGAATCCAAGAACAGGAATACTAGTACAGTTGGGCCTTTTAAAAACAAAGCAGCCCTGTGGCTAGCAGCTGTCTCAGTCCCTCTCAAGGCTTCCGTTAACTCCTTGACAGCATTAGTGTTGTTTTCTGTGTATATGCTTTTGATCCTAATTGGCCTGTTCCTTACCTTTATCTTTTCTTAGCCTCAGACCTTCTGTATCCTCATTGTCTCAGCTTGTGTATAATTTTTTCCAATTCTTCCTCATAGCTGCTCAGCATATGCTTCTTTTCAACTTCGTTCCCTGCTCCTTACTTCGTGGCTCACTCTGCACTTCGCAATTCAGAGTCCCAAGAGAAAGAAAATTTGATTGGCCATCTTTTCATGGGACTTATTCAGTACCTTCTCAGTATCCAAATTTATAAGGAAATCTTAAGAATTAAAAATGCATGTATGATATGATATCTACCCTAGAGGAGTGAGGGGCCCCCTTTTGGTCCTGCTATCAGGGTGCAACTTGGGGCAGCAGCCCTGTCTGTAAGAGCTATGGGCAGACCAGCTTCCCATAGAAATAACTCTGGCTGGGCACTCATCGTTCCATGTATGTATACAGATGAGTCTTTAGTCAGCATTTCGGTGATATTAAATTATTTCACTTATTTTGAGCAGACGAGAAGAAATATTAAGAGACTTATTTCTGGTTTAAAAAAAAATCTTGTTCTGTCACAGTCACAGAAGCACAAATTAAGAAATAGAAAACTTAGAGTCTCTCACAAACAACATAACTCTTGATGATCTTCTAGCAGATTAAGACATAAATGTTTGCTCTCTGACAATATTCAGAACTCCTTTAGGGTGGGTATTGTATCATATGTTCATTTTTGATTCTTAATAGTTTCTTACCAAGAACCTGGACACTCATGAGGTATTGAATGAATGCTGATTGACTTGACAATGAAATAGGTTCATTACCTGTATTACAAAGACACAAGCATTTACATATTTTTTAGTATTTATTATGTAATATTTCATATGTACATATAAAATATGTTAATTATAAAGCATAGTAAGGAAATGGAGTCCCTACCTAATTTAAGAACCAGAACATTACCAGTCTGTGTTCTGCTTCCTTATCCACTCCTGCCTCCCCGACATAGTTCCAAGAGGAACTATTACACTGAGTTTTGTGTTCATCATTCCCTTCCTTTTTTAAAAAATAGTTTCACCATGTACAAGTATGTATATATTACTTCAGCAGTGTAACTTTTATTTTTGCTTGTTTTTGAGTTTTATAAAGATGGTATCACTATTCTTCTACAACTTGCTTTTTCACTCAGTGTTATATATCTAAGATTTATCTGTGGTATTTTGTTTACCTGTAGTTCCGTTATCTCTATTGGTGTATAATATACCTTTATAATAATACCTGTATAATATACCTTTATAATTATACCTGTATAAATATACCTTTGTGTGATTTTTTTCCAAGTTTTTTGCTATTTAGACAATCCTGCTATGAACATCCTATAATGTCTCCTGATAACATTTGTGCAACAGTTGTCAACATTTTGTTTTATTTGCTTCATTTCTCTCTCTCTCTTTTCCTCCCCCAAACCATTTGAAAATTATAGACATCATGCTATTTACCCTTAAATACTTCAGCACAAATCTCCCAACAATAATAGATTTGCATTCATGAGACAAACCCAGTTTGGTTATGATTCATTATTATTTTTTATTCACTGCTGGATTCAGTTTGCTAATATTTTGTTAAGATTTTTGCATATATGTTCATGAATGATATTGGCTTATAATTTTTTTTCTCATACTGTTCTTAGTTTTTTTATCAGTGATATACTGGCTTATTGAATGAGTTGGAAAATGTTCCTTTTTTAGTTTTCTGGAATAGTTTATATAAGATTGGCATAATGTTCCCTAGATCATTTGGTAAAACCTATAAAATAATCTGGGCTTAGTGTTTTCTTTGCGGGAAGATTTTTAATAACAGATTTAGTTTTGTTAGTCATTATAGGACTTTTTCATTTTTATAAATTTACCTAGGTTTTAATACCTCTTGTAGTTGTAATGATCTCTTTCTCACTCGTCATATCATTTCTTTGCCTTCTCTTTTTTTTACAAAAACTTTTGGCTTTGTTCACCCCTCCATTCTCACTCTTATACTCTATTTCATTCATTTTTGCTCTTTACTATCTTCACTCCTTTATTGTTTTTCTTCTAACTTCTTTAGTTGGATATTTAGCTTATTGTTAATCTTTCTCACTATTATTACATCTCTATTATGGTTTTCCTTTAACCCATGCATTATTTAGAAGTATTTTAATGTCCAAATATATCAGAATTTATTTATTTATTACTGGTTTCTGACTTTTTTGCATACTGGTCAGAAACAATTTCTAAGTGATACTGACTCTGAAATTTATTGAGACTTGTATTTATTCCCTATGGATATTGTAACAAATAACCACGCACTTAGTAGCTTAAAACTACAGAAGTGGATTCTGTCACAGTTGTGGAGGCTATAAGTCCAAAATCACTATCAATGAGCTAAAATCAAGTGTCAGCAGGGCCACACTGCCTCCGTAGACTTGAGGAGACTCTATTCCCTACGTCTTTCAGCTTCTGCTGCTGCTGGCAGTCCTTGGCTTATGGCTGCATCACTCTGATCTCTGCCTCCTTGGTCACATTTCCTTCTCCTCTGTGTCAAATTTCCCTCTGTCTCTCTCTTATAAGAATGCATGTGACTGTATTTAGGGTCCACCTGGATAATCTCCCCATCTTAAGATCCTTAATAGCATCTACAGAGAATTTTTTTTTTTTTTTCCCATTGAAGGTTGCATTCACAGGTTCCAGGAATTAGGGCATAGGTATCTTTAGGGGGGCATTTTTCAGCCTACAGCAGTGGTCTAGTTATAAATTTCCTGTCTGTATTTAAGCAGAATATATGAGGGTACTTCAAAAATTACGTGGAAGAAAAGAATTATAAAATGAATATTTCCATGAACTTTTTGAAGTACCCTCGTATCTTCTCTAATTGTTGGGCGAGGGTTCTATCTTTGCCCATGATTCTTCTCACCTAATTTTTTAAAGGTAATACTAGTTTGTAAAATAAATAAATAAACAAACAAACAAACAAACAAATGCATGCATGCATGCATGCATTCCTAGCATTATACTATAAGAATTTATATAATATTGATTCTTATTTTAAAGTCATTAAATAACATACCTGGGCTGTATCTGACGGCAGTTTTACAAAATTGCAGAAACATTCCTCCCATGACCCATTATATCGACCCTAAATTTGTTTGTTTATTCATTCCTTTATTCTTTCCTCCCTTCCTTCATTCATTCATCATCATTTATACAACAACAATTATATCAACTGTGTGCCAGGCCTGTTGTAGAAACTTGGGCCCAGAAATGGATAAGACACAGTGCAGGCCCTCACTGAGCTCACATATTAGTGTAGGAAGGCAGATATTTTAAAAATGATAGTAAGTAATATTTCAAATAGTGATAAGTGCTTTGAAAAATAAAGCAGGACAATGATGACAGCCAAGACAGGGGACGGGTATTGAGAGAGTGAGTGTGCCATTGTTAGGCTGGATGGCCAGGGATATCCTCTGACATTTGCTCAGAGACCTGACTGAAGTAAGGGTGGAAGCTGTAAAATTATTTGGGAAAAGAGTTTTCCAGGTCAAGAGATCCATAAGGCTCTGAGGTCAGATTGTCCCTGGTATTATTTGAATCTAAAGCAGAATGAGCAACAGGGAAAAGTGTTGGAGAGGAGGTCAGAAGACAGGTCTTATTGAACCCCTCTGTAAGGACTTTGGACCTTTAATAAAAAGCCAAGAGGGTATAATGTAAACCATAGTTTTGTGAAGGCATTTTTATAAAGAACTAAAGTAACAGTCTAGCTCGGAACAATAAACATGACTCAGGTGTATATATAGTATGTGTATTTCTATCTTAATTTAATATTTTCCTGTATTCTTTTTATATAGATTTATGTGGTCCAGGGCACGTATGGTTATCATCATTATATGCAGGATCGGATAGATGACAACGGCTGGGGCTGTGCTTATCGATCGCTACAGACAATCTGCTCTTGGTTCAAACATCAGGGATACACAGAGAGGCCCATTCCAACACACAGAGAAATTCAGCAGGTACAGAACATGCTATTCTAAATTATAATCAATTGTATACTTCATTAGCCTTTAATATGCCGTTAATAATAACTATTACCTCATGGTGCAGACTTATTTCTGTTTTTGAAGGAAAAAAATGTACTGGTAATCAGGGAAAATGTCCTAAATGTAATTTTTAATAGCTGTCTTTTGTATGGATTTTTTTATATTTTAAATACATAAAGGCTCTAGTTGATGCCAGTGACAAACCACCAACATTTGTCGGATCACGGCAATGGATTGGATCTATTGAGGTACAGCTGGTACTAAACCAATTGATTGGTATAACTTCAAAAATACTGTTTGTCAGGTAAGGACTCTTTATGAAATTAGATAAACCATTTCAAAGAGATAGTTTGTCATTTTTATTAAAGTAATAGAAAAATGGTCTTTTTCTGTCATTTATTTTCACTCCTTTCTCTTCCTCCTCATTACCTCATTGCTTCATAAATCTCATTTTTTTAATCCTAAATTTTTCTGAAGACTTTTGAGTTTTGAGTTTATGAATAAACTTAGTGATATGTACTTGCATTGTCTAGGCCTAATTTTAGCCTAGAGAGGAAAACTTAAATACATTAACTTTGACTGAAGTTATAGAAAGTCTAGTTTTTTTATGTTCAAGTTTTTAAAAAGTCTTAAAAGGAAAAAAATCAAATGTTGATCTGTGATTGACTCTTTTGTTTGCTTCCTGCTCTTTTTCTTCCTAAGATGTTAATAAACGAATAATGTATCCAAATAATGTATTCATTTTATCTTTTCCAATATATTTTAAACATAATTCTCATATTAAAATATGAGAATATATAAAGCAAATAATATTTTCTATGACCATAACTCACTTATGTTTTAAAATATACTTTCTATTGACAACTATAGTAACATTATCCTAATCTTCCAAGTACTTTAATAGGTCCTATTTCACAATTGGAATTTGGAGTGGCTGTGGAAATCAGTGTTAATAAATGACAGATTAAGTAGTGAAGAACTTTTAGAAAGTAAAGTTTTGGTGCCTTAAGACATTATTTATACATTCCTTATTAAGCGAGAGCTAAGGTTGAGCACATCTGGCAGTTCCGCTCCCAAAACATACCTCCCTTTATCAGTCCTCTTCTCTCTTCTCAAATGTAGAAATTGCATAGTAAATTCAGATATCCCCTAAATAATAATATGTTGCACTTGAAAACATTTTGCAGTTTTCACACTGGCTTTATAGAAATGTATTTCAGTCCTAGAATTTCCTCTGGTCCCAATTTAAAGATAAGGAAATACAGACTCAGAAGTCCAACAGCAAGAAGACAAAAACCCAGGACTCAAAACTCATTCTTCTGATAATTAAACCCACCCAGATGAACCCCTTGGGCATCAACATTGGCTCCCAAGTTCATTATTTGACCATAGTGTTAGAAGTAGTTCAACTGATGGAAAATGGTTTCTTTCTAGCCAAGGTTCAGAAATGGCCTCTCAAGGACGAGAACTGGTTAATCATTTCCAGAGTGAAGGAACTCCAATAATGATTGGTAAGGTGTTTTGGACATTTGCAGCTCTTTTGATAGAGTGGAGAGGATGTAAAATTTATCACTGATATAAATAGTTAATGTTGCATAAAATCAGACATTTTAAACATTGTAAAATTAACTTTTACACTGTACATATTGATCTCTGGATATTTTTTATTTCCAAGGTGGCAGGAAGGTTATGAAAAAGATTATTATTAATAACCATTAGAAATAAAGGCTAAGAAGAGAAATGATAACTGTATTCAAGTATTTAAAGAGCTGAGAATGTATTAAAAAGAGGAGGTGGTCACTCAACCAAGCATCATAAATTATGGCTCCTTCACTAACTTGGCTGGCTGTATGACACTGTGCAAATTATTTAACCTCTCTGGGATTAATTCATAAAATAAGAAGATTGGAGTAGGTGACCTAAAGATCCATGATTTATGAAGAACAAGACTTTGTCCTGTGATGACAGAAGGCAAGCTAAGACTAGTGTAAGAAATGGAGGTAGGCTGATGTCAGCAGACTATCAGAAAGAACTTAATGAGTAGTAGATAGATAGGCTGTATCACTGGAGGTACTCAGAGCAGAGGCAGCAGGCACTGTCTGCTGAGAGGTGCCACAGCATGGTTGCTACTCTGTTGGGAGGATTATGGATGCCTATGGCCTTTTATAAATCCAGTTTAGGTAATTCTGTGGATATGACAGTGGAAAATAAACTTTACATGTTTATAGACATAATTGTATGTGTTAAAGATGTAATTTTATTTTTTCAGAGTTTATTTAACATTGTGGTCTTTTATAATATAAGGTAGTCAATTTTAATGCTGTTTTAGATTAATAGGCAAAATAATCCTTTTAAAATTTAAATTGAATAGGCAGTTAAGATTAGTTTATGCCCTCATCTGTATTTCATTTCTTCTATAGGGGGAGGAGTTTTGGCCCACACAATACTAGGAGTTGCATGGAATGAGATTACAGGGCAGATAAAATTTCTTATTCTAGATCCACATTATACAGGCGCTGAAGATTTGCAAGTGATTTTAGAGAAGGTAAGTATCCATTTAATACAAATTTAGACACAAGGCAAAGAACCCAGAAATGAAGGATAGCAAATTGGCTGTTAAAGTCTGTAAGCAGAGGGCGGTGATCCTCAGATATCTCTATATGTAGGAAGGACAAGAAGGAACAAAGTAAATTGCAAAAGACAAAAGTTAGCTTAGATCCATAAAAACTTTCTCAGTTATTACTCTTAATAATGGAACGCAAAGCTCACAAATATATTCCTTTGAAGATTTTACAGCTTTGCATAAATAAATGTATGGTACTTTATCAATGTTTTAAAATAGGAGAATGGAATATACTGTAAAAACTTTTATAATTTTAGAATTAACCAAAAAAATAGCTAAATGCTATGCTGCACATTAAGGAGGCTTGACTACGTTTAATTTATTGACGTATAACCTGATCTCATTTTGTAAAGGATTTGAAGTTCATATATATTTAAGAGTGTTCGTTGATGCTTACAAAATCAGCTAAAGGAGATATAAATTTATAGGCAACTAATTCTCACATATGAAAACTCAGTACTGAATCTTTAGGAGACAAGAATTTCAAGGCATAATTAAATGTTAAATAATGTCACATTCTTTGACAGATATACTAAAAATACAGTAATGCATATGACCTTTTAAACCATAAACTAGTGGGCCAACCCCGTGGCTCACTCGGGAGAGTGCGGCGCTGGGAGCGCAGTTCGGATCCTATATAGGGATGGCCGGTGCGCTCACTGGCTGAGCGAGGTGCAGGCGACACCAAGCCAAGGGTTCCAATCCCCTTACCAGTCACAAAAAAAAAAAAAAAAAACCATAAACTAGTGAATATATTCTATTACCCACTACTCTTCATTTTTGTGATGCTGCCACTTAAGTCGATATCATTAGTACCAAAGAAAGGTTTCTCTGAACTTTTAAGTTGTGGTTTAATTAGGTCACTTTCTTTTTTTTTAAAGCAGAATGCTTGGGGAATTAGATGGTTTATCATTGAAATTCATTGGTAAGGTGTTTTCAGAAGTTGTAGAGAATCAAACTACATTAGGTTGCTAAAGCCCTGAGGATAAAATATTTTAAAATGTATGTGAAAGAGCTTTTAGTGTATTTGTAGCTGAACTCTTTTATATCCTCTGTTTACTAAAGTCTTTTTCTAATGACAAGAGTAATACTAATGGGATAGAAATGTGTTCTTTGACATTTTAAGCAATTTCTTTTTCCTTGCTTTTCTCTTTCAAGACATTTAGAATTTTAAGTCTATGAAAGGTCTGACTGGTACACATACCTTACTGAAAACAGTAGCAATATTTACTCTCTGTAATAAAGTGTTCATCCAACATTTATTAAGTACCTAATATTTGTATGTGCCAGCCACTATCCTAAGCACTAGGGGTATTTATAAAAGGTCTTTAAGGAGCTCTCAGTCTAGTGTGGAATGACAGAGAAGGAGAATCCAAAAAGGATTCTCAAGGGGAAAAAAAAGTATCTAAGGTGAGTTATTTGGCTGCAGTGAAAGGAAAGCCTGGCATGTTCCCAGAACTACAGGCAATTGAATATGCTTGGAGCTCAGTGAAGAGGGGTGGCTGGAGGGGCAGGCAGAAGCTAAATCAAGAAGGGTCATCATTGTGAGCCAGCCAGAGAAGCAAGGCATGTAGATTTTTATCTCAAAGGCAAGGAGAAGCCTTAATTATTTTCAGCATCAAGGAAGTGATACAGATTTAAAAAAAAAAAAAATGTGCTTCTTGCTGGCTTGAGGGGCTTTGCAGTAGACAGAATTATCTAGATAGGGTTTCCTGAAGCAATTAGATAGTTAAGGCATTGTCCCTGATTACTTTCTCTGAGAACTGCAATCTCCTTCTTTGCTAGTTATGTTTGTAGAACTTTGCAAGGGCAGAAACCCCCTTTCTCTATTAGTGCATACAAGAAACTATGAAGGCAAGCCTGACCGTCAGTAGACCTATGGGAATCTAAGGCACAGGAGAGTTCTGCCTCTGCCTGACCTCTTTTTGCCCTCTTGTGGAGCTTTCCTGTTTGAAGGTCCAGGCCAGTCTTCTCAAAGGAAATTAGCACGGGCCCTCTACATACTCCCATTTTGGCACCTTCTCTACCCATTTCTCTTTAAAAAAAAAAATTTGGATCTGGTTACCTGGAGAAGGGCTACATGTGCGAAAGCATCACAAAAATGTTAAAATAGAGATAGCATAAGTCCTTTTTATATTTGTCTATTAAGAAAACAGATTTTAAGACATTAAATTTATTACAGAAAGTTTTGCTGAAAAAAAATGAGATAATAGAAGGTTATGTATGGAAACAGGTCTAAAAGACAATAAACTTCATGATGTTTATCTGGGGAGAGGTACAAATAGGAGTAACAGGATTTCTTTATTTTTTAACTTCCATCTCATTTGAATTTTTACAATGTGCCCTATTTTTGCAATCAGAAAAAGAAAAAGAAAAAAGTAAAAAGAATATCTCTACTCAACAACCCTCCCTCTTCCACACACAAAAATAGAGCTAACACAATGTCTTTAATAGAAACTATGAACTTTGACTTTGGGGGTGCCTGCCAGAATATCCAGCAGCTCCAGAGTTAGAGTAAGGAATAAAACCGCTACTTGTCACTCACTCAGCGGTATTTTAAGAGTCCTCAGCTAGCTTCTTCACAAGTATTTCTCAAACAAAGCATTTTATTTGGAAATGATATAACAGACCAGTCAGTTTTTTCTTCAAGTTTTCTTCTTTAAGAAAATAAATCAGTGGCCCTAGAAGAAATGTGATAAACTTTCATATTCATAATGAGATTCTGTTTGAAAGTAATTTTCTCTGCTGGGGAAAAGGATTAACAATGACATGAAGAATGGAAAGCAGAATTGGTTACAGCCTGAGGAAAAGGAAGGGACATAGAATGCAAATGATGGGACAGGCTCAGATTTCTCACTACCATATTTGATCATACCTAAGGTGCCACTGAATGGTAGTCTTTTATGGACCACTAAGAAAAACAGTGCCAATTAAACTATCACATGCTATCAACTGCCAGATTTGTAAAACTATACATATTAGAATCAACAAAGTGTGGTATCTGGCGTAAGTTACTATAATGAAGGTTTTCTTTTTTGATGATTTCTATGATTAAATACTACACAATCAAAAGTTTTAAAATCTGCCATAAACGGACCCAAATACGTTACTTTTCTATGCTTAATAGGAATTAAAATCCTTGAATTAGACTGGTATTAAGAGTGTTATTCCAAGGTACTGCTGACAGAGCCTCACATTAACACTGTCGTCATGTAGTCTTATAAGGTTATAAAAAGTTTTTCTTTCCCTTCTCCCAAATCCAGGGCTGGTGTGGATGGAAGGGCCCAGACTTTTGGAACAAGGATGCTTACTATAACTTATGTCTTCCTCAGCGACCAAATATTATTTAAAATGTCTTGGACTCAAAGACTGAAGTAAAGTGGTATTATAAATTTGTTAATAAAGAATAAGTTTAACTCCAAATTAAATCCTGGGTATAGTTTGATGGTTTAAACTATTGATTTTTTTCAAAGGATGTAAATACTGCACAGAGGATTTACTCTTTAAACAGTCCTTTAATAACTTAAAAGAGAAAGCATGCATGCACAACCAAAATATTATAGGCATGTAAATACATGTATTCTTAAGTGTTATCTTCATGTGGAAGAAAGTTTTCCTCCTTCTTAGAAGGAGTTTAGACACATACGGTAAGCCAAAAGCCAGAGCTTGTAGATCTGCATGAAATGAAGGCCTTCTTCACACCTCTTCATAACCAACGTGACATCTGTTTTTAAAAAACATGATAACATTAAAAACTTTTTTTAAAAAGTTTCTCCCCAAACTTCTACCCTGCATGAAAATTTTTGGTCTCTAGAATCTAGTAGTACTAACTATAGGCAGTATAAAATGTTAATGAGGATGAAATGATAATACTAGAAATAAAGAGTATCAATATTTAAATAGAACAATAAGTTCTACGCTAAACAAAAGATCCATGAGGAAAGAAGAAAAAGCTATGAGTTACTTACCAACGCTTCCTTTTCCCATTTGTGTTTTCTACACTTCCAAAACTTCGTTTCTGTCTGAGCACTGGAACACAATGATCCCTATCAGACAGTTGACTTGATTTTACTGTCTGCATCCATTTAATTGTTGTAAGAAACTTGGCACATTCCGGAAATCCACATGACCAAGCAAGATCTTCAGCTGTTTGCCCATTCTTATTACATAAGCTGAAATTACGACAAAAATTGAGTTAGTTAAATAAAAATTGATAATTGTTTAGTTTTTTCAGTATATTTCTAACAAAGAAATTTGGGGTTCATATAAATGCTGGTTGCAGAATAGAAGAGGCAAAGGATGCACAGGAAAATTTCGTTTTGCTCACTGTCATATCTTCAGTGGCTAGTGGAGTCCAGCATAGAGTAGGCATTCCGTTTTGGAATGAATGCAACAGTATCTGGTGTTCAGTACACTGAATGAATACCCAAAGGTAGTCAACGAGAACTTCTATAGAATGGGTTTTCTTAAACCAAAACTGAAGTGGAATAGTTTCATACTGAACAGAATAGCACCTCTGATTGCTCAGGATCCATTTTTTACTTACTCAAATTTGACTATTATTAGATATTACTAATAACCTAAGTTAACATTTAAATGATAACACTAAATTATCAAGCATTATTTTTAAAAGCACATGTAAATAAGCTTCAGGAGTCTGATTAGTTTAATCCAAGATAATACAAATTTGGAGCTGCTGATTTTATACTCACTCAATTTGGGCATCACTGGCTACAAGCAGGCTAAGGCATTCCAGGCTTCCAACTTTTGCTGCCTTGTGTAGTGGAGCTTCTCCCAAAACATCCTTAAGGATAAGACGGCATATTTTAGTGCCTCTTTCGAAAACACTTCCTTGTGGAAGTTGGTGAGTGAAGTCTCATATTAGCTATTTGAGAAAACTAGTTAGAAGTGCATTGTACTATACCAAATTTTTTAATTCGGGCTTTAAATTTTTTATAAAGGTCCTGTAGTGTACTATTTCATACAAAGTTTTCATTAATAAAAACTTGCAGCCACATCCACACACATAAAACAAGTAAAAGCAAAATAGAGTTCTACAGAAGTAAAAAAAGTTTACAATCTGAAATCCACCATACTTTAACATTCAATGAAAGGTGCAAACTGTAATGGTTGTGAGCATATCTCACAAGTATTCCAATTGCTATACTAAGACTTTTGGTAATGCAGCAATTACTTCTGAAACAAACTAGTCCTACACTGTCCAATGTGATAGCTAATAGCCACTTATAGCTAAATAGCAGTTGAAGTGTGGCTATTCGGAATTGAGATAGGCTGGAAAGAAAAAATATACACCGGACTGTGAAGACGTAGTACGGAACGAAAATGTAAAACATCTCATCAATAATTGTTTCATATTGATTACATATTGAAAGGTTAACATTTTGGATAAAGTGGATTAATTTACTAAAATTAATTTCATTTTTTACTTCATTAATGTCTACTAAAAAATTTAAAATTACATGTCTTGTGTATTTCTATTGGGCATCGCTGCTATAGAAATGTTTATACCAACTGGATATTCTGGCGTCTAAGAAATGTTTGTGTGGAGGGGAGAACTGTACACAGCAACAATCAGTTGCCTAGTTACCTGTTGGTTGAGGTCAGCGCCCGTTTGTAGCTGCCAGAGAAGAAAGCAAGCAAGGCCGCCACCTGCAGCTAAGTGGACAGGAGACTGCTCGCAGGGATCCGGGGGTGCGTTGACGGAGGCCCCCGTCTCCAGCAAATGCTTCAGACTATCCACCTGCGGGAAGAGAAGAGATCCAGCATCTCTCTTGCCTTTGTCCAGTCCCGCGCCCTCTCCGGGTTGAAAATCTCCCATTCCAAAACCTTCCAATTTTGACAAGGCTTGACTCGGCAGCACCCTGTGGTTAGTCCACTGTTAACCCCGCTAGCGCTCCCGGGAAGAAACATTCGGAAGCCTTAGCCTACAGGACTAAAAGGGACTGGGTCTCACCTCCTGGTTGCAATCAAGCAACAGCATTTCCTGCCTAAAACAGATGAAAAAAAGTCGCTGGAAGTGCAGAGTGGTGGGACACTCGCTGCAGTCTGGCAGGTAAGCGTGCACAAGCCCGCCTGAGGAAGGGGGAATTTAAAGACCGCCGGGGTAGCGGGCCGGCCCCTCGCCGCCGCGCCCCAGCCCTGACCGCACCCCAGCAGCCTAATCCTTAGCAGCAGGGACTTTCCCCGCCCTGCGACAGCCGCACGTACACAAACACTGGCACGTGCAACCGGGAACCCAGCGGGAAGAGGGAGGGACAGGCGGCGCGGGCCCGCCAGCCGATTGGCCGGCTGCGGAGGCGCCTGGCCCGCCCACTGCGGGGCGGGGCCCTCGGCCGCCCCACGGAGCCCCAGCACGCGTGCGCCAAGGAGGCCGGTGGGCGGGGAGGGTGGGAGTCCGGATGGGTGGGGTTCCGCGGCCGCCATGAGGCGCACTGGGTTTGGCACGTCTCACGCTGACGTTGCCAGCCCTTTAATCCCTCTGGAGAAGCGGGAGTCGCGGGGGACGCTTTTGGTTTCTGCTTGCGAGCACGTAACCAGGAAACGCGGGAGCGCTCAGTCGCGCTTCGCCGACGCGGCCTTTGGAATCCGCTGTGCGTGGGACTGCCACCACGTCCCCCTCCTCACGCCGCGTCCTTCTGCCTCACGTTCCAAATCGGCCCAGGCGAGGTTCGGGAGATGTTGGAAGAAGAAGCGAGAGCTGGGGCTCCGGAGAGGCAGCTCAAGTGAATCTCAGGGCAGGGCTTTTACCACAGGAACAAGCCCCGTCCCCCTCCCGAAGTCGAGGGTGTGGTTAGAGCGGGCGGGTCCGGGGATTCCTGTCAGACACCCCGCCGCTGGGCCTGTCCCCTCGCGGGGCGGGCCCCAGACACCCACCGCACTCGCGGCCTGGGGGAGCGTCCGGAGTCCAAGGAGAGTTTGCGGAGACCGGGGCGTCCCGCCTCGTTCGTAAGAGAGAGGCGGAGGACGGAGAAGGCCGGGCCTGCCTGTTCCGGCCTCGGGGCTCTTTCCGCCGCCAAGGCTGACCGCCACGCCGCGCTCGCGGGACGCGGGGCTGGGAAACGGCGCTCTCGGAGCTCTTCATGCTGTCTAGCCTGAGTCATTCCTTTCTGTAAAACATTGGAAACCGACTACCTGCCTTCCAGTGGTAGCCACCGACGACAGTCCCTTGATTCTCTTCCTAAGCATTCTTTTCAGGTTAGTCTAGCTGAAAACTAAAGCTCCAGCCATATCTTGCTTTTCTCCAAAATGGTCATTGGTTCTCTTCTATCTATTGAATGAGTATATAGTATACCTGCAGAAAAAGCATATATATTCGAAATGTAATTTATCTATATAATTAATTTGTCTTTGAAACATTTTCTTATAATAACTCAAACTGTTAATGTCCCACTCAAATTAATCTTTGTTCCTAAATGGAGAAAAACAGTAGATAAAATGTGGATTTTATTAATAATTAAAACAAGATAATAACAATGTAATGATGTTGAGGTAAGTTCTATTCAGAGTACGTATCTAGTATTCTATATTTTTTAGGCACTTTAGGTAATCTGCATTTTTTAATAAAACAACTGAATTTCAAACTTTTGACACAGTTTCCCAAATAATTTAATAAATCATCTTTAATTATCCAATGATCCTACACAGGTGTAATAGATAACAAATTTCTAAGAAGGTAGTCTTTTTGAAAAATTAAGTTACTAAAATACTTTAGAGTTCCTTGTGCAAATAATATTAAGCAAAGAAATTACCTAGATCTTTAGTGACATTTCAGATTTCATGGAATCTGATCTCTTACCCAGTAGAATTGGGAAATACAAGACTACTTCAAAAAGTTCATGGAAAAAGTTGAACTAAAAAACAATATGAGGGACTGACTAGTTATGATAAGGGGGTCAAGGATTCAGATCCCCATACTGGTCAACTGCCAAAACAAAAACAAAGATAATACAAATTTTTCCATGAACTTTTTGAAGACTTCTTTTAGAGCATGCTTTTTAAAATTTATCTTCAAATTATTTAAATTATTTTAAAAATTATTTTGAAGTTATTGTAGAAGTAATTATATCATGGTATGAGGAGCAGCATTGCATGATGACAATCATGTGTTTTAGAGGTGCAGAATTAGATTCAAATCTTAGCTCCATTACTGACTAGCAGTGGAATTATAGATAGGCAACTTTTCTTTTAAAGAAGGGATTTAAGGGCCGGACCGTGGCTCACTTGGGAGAGTGCAGCGCTGGGAGTGCATCGGCGCTGGGATCCTATATAGGGATGGCCGGTGCGCTCACTGGCTGAGCGCGGTGCAGGCAACACCACACCAAGGGTTGCGATCCCCTTACCGGTCACACACACACACACACACACACACAAAAAGGATTTTAAAAGATACTCTGCAAGTCATGAGTATAAATAAGAATACGGTTCTTGAAAGATAGTAGGCAGTAAACAAATTATTGTTTTTGTAATGAGAAATATTTTGAAAAATATTTATGTACTTTTCTCTTTTACATTTGTTTATACAATCCCTGATCTATCCTAGGCATCTATTTCCCTTGTTTTTCTTGAGGGTAGTGGGAGCTTTCAAATTTTTATAGCAAAAATGGAAAGAGAAAAAGAGTTCCTGTTTAACTTCTGATATTGAAATAAAGTATTACAGCAAGACAATAGATTTGACGGCCAGGTGTATGTTGCTTTGCCTCCCACAGATTTGTCACCCCTGACGGAACTGCCAAAGATTACTCAAAGCCCATCTCTTAGCAGTGAGAAGCCCTGAAAGGGGGTTAATCTCTCGGAACCCTCAAGAGAGAGGCATTCCTTCCATTTGGGAAATTAACCCCAAATTGGAGTTCTCTTCCCACATTTATTCTCCACACCAGGAAGTTACAGGAAGAGAACATAGGTGGGATTTTTACTAAGTATAGTTTAACAAGTTTAACAATAGAAGCTGGTAACATTCAGTAAGAAAAGCAAGGTGACATTCCATAATACATTTTTCAAGAAGTTAAGTTGATCCACCAACTAAAGCTTGATCTTGGCAAACATTCTCTTCTTACAGCAATTTCCCAGTATCTTTACATATCAAGCAGTAACCTGTCTGTCCTTTGAGCCAGCAATCTTGCTATGCTACAATTCTTTATCTTAAAACAGAGACTAGCCTGGGGAAAGCTTCCTGTCCCCTGCAAGGTCAACATTTTATATGTACTTTTAAGAAGCTAGGCCAAACTGGAAACTGCAAGGCTTTGGAAAACCAGGCCCTGTGAAAGACATTTGCTTTATGTATACTCCATAGGTGTATTAAGAAATATTTTCTAAATTCTTTATCTCATCAAGAAGTGATTCATATCACAGAGATCCTTCCAGTTAATCTGTGATCTGTTCCAGTTGTGGTAACTAGGCCACAGATTTGCTGTGAGACCACTGTGATGTGGAGGAAGAAAAAACTGGAGGTCCATCCTGATTGAGCCTGTGTTTACTAGAAGTTATAGGTAGGAAGGTAAGTTAGGTAAGGCAGGTTAGATAGATAGGTAGGTAGATCTAGTAAAAGAATATACTGTATAGGAGCCTAAGATCTCCTTGAGTTAGTAGGTAGGCAGAAATAAGACCCCTAGACATGTCCTTATGGTGATATCAAAGGTTTAATTAATATTGCAAATATTGTAATTAATATTGTAATATTGTAAAAATTTATTAATATTGTAAAATGAGATCTTGTTAGCAAAGCAGACATGACTGCCTTGTCTCTCATGAAACCATACTACCCTGCTCTCACCAGATCAGAGGGGCACTGAGCTTCTTTTATCTCAAATTTTATCTCCTACCAATCTGGGACTTTAGAAGCCACTTTACTCGTTTCTGAATCCTAATCCCTGCCTGACATGTCATGTAACTACTCTACCATCTGGGCACAGGGCCCAGGGATATTAGCTTTAAATTAAATCAACTTAAGGGGCTGTCTACATACCAGGAGGGTTTTCCAAGTGTCCAGCTTATAATGGCCTACCACATCACTTTTCCTGCTCACGGCCTATCACACCACACTTTCCAGTTCCACGGGATGGTGGGGGAAAGGGGTGACAGTGGAAGAGTGAGGAAGTCATATTCCAGAGGTTCTTATTCCACTCCTACTTCAGAACCCAAATTGGGAGAGAACCTTGGAGACATCCAGGTAAGTAGGGAAGCCCAGGGCTAGTGGCTTGCTTCTCTAGCCCTAGTATGAAAGAGGCTGCAAGCCTCTGGAAGAACCAGCAGCTTCCATTGGCACCACATTCCCCACAACACAAAGTTATGGTGTGGAACTAGCAAGTCGGAAGCAGACAGAAACATAGGCCCGAGGCAGTGCTCCTGGACCTCCATCCATTGTGTGTGGCACACAAGAGTCCCACTGAGAGGCTAGCAAAGTTTTGGCATCAAGATGAAAAGGTGATGATCTAAGACTGGGGACGATGGGCCTGAGCAGTGGGTGTCAACACATCACTGTCAAAAGGACATCTGAGGCCAGTTTCCCCCTAAGTGGTTGCTGTGGAAGCAACCAGCCCAGGGTGTGGATCTACCAGGCATTCCCATAGCAAACAAGCAAGGACCCCAAGGCCCATGAGGATTGACTCCTGCAGCCAGTAGGAGACCGCAGGCTCTCCTCACAATCCTACACACCAGAGAAGACTAAATGTGAAAGAGATTTTGAAATTCATGGGAAAAAAAGGAAATATTCTTAATTATCAAGTCTGTCACTTCAATTATCCAGTGGGGTGGGGAAGTTATGGGAAGACTGGAGCAGTTGTACACATAGACTGCCTCTTCTCTGTCCATCTGTGGGTAATGAGTAAGTTTGTAACCTCATCACGTTATTACAGAAAATTTGAGAAATAGTGAAGAGAAATTTACAGGTCCACAATCTCTTATCTGCAATTCCAAAATGCATGGAGGTCTGAAACTGCAAATATTTTTGTAATTCTTATGGCAGCAAGATCATTTGACCTGCACTTATGTGAGACTATAATGTTTATTCTGTGTGAACAATATTACATTTTACTGTAGAAATATGAATGATTATGGTGAAAGGGTACTACCCTAGACCATACCAAGGTGTTCTGCAATATGGTGTACATATGTTAGTATTAGTTCGTTTCTTTGCTTGTAACAAAATACGTGGAACTGGGTAATTACAAGGAAAACAAAATTTACTGCTTACAGTTTCAGAGGCTAGGAAGTCCAAAGTCCAAGGAACACATCTGGTAAGTCTTCATTGGAGGTGGCTTTACAGCAATGAAGGGGTCTCACATGGCAGAAAATGGCAGAACAGAGACACTAACCTCTTATGTGCTCTTCTTTTAAGGCCTTCAGAACCACGCCCGTGACCACAGTTATTAATCCATTCACTACTGCACAATCATACAATCTAATCACCGCTTCAAGACCCCACCTTTCAATTACCATGATAGTGCATCCCACCCTCTTAACACAGTCACAGTGGGGGTCAAGCTTTGGGGGGACATTCAACCCAAGGAAATATGTAATATATTAAATTATACATAGATTCTATGACATTTCCAGAATCCAAACCTTTCTGAATTCTAAAATATATCTGTCCCCATGGTTTCAGATAAGAATTATTACCTATACATAATTCCACAACAACACAATTGTTTTGATGTTTTTATACCTTTGGTCTTTTCTTCCACTGCTTCTTTATTTTTATATACCAATAAACATAATGTATGTACGTGTTTCTAGGGTTCCAACTCTGTCCTCGGTTCAGCATCCTTAGTGCTAGTACCTGAGCTTTTCACCACTAGCCAGTTATATCAGAAAGTCCAAAGCAACTATGTTTCTACTGACTCATACCTACATTTATAATAGTCCCAAGCATTGCTGGAGAGTGCAGCCTCCCAAGGTCCGAGGATCATGCTGGGGTACGCTGATGTTCTATATCCAAAGGTGTTAGCTGGAACTAGTGAGGATCCAGCTCATGTAAAAATTAAAGCACCATCTGACAGCTTTTCCAAAGTACAGAAATGGCTAGGATCCAACTGCCAAGTGACAGCCTAGACAGGTTGCCTCCAAGAGCACAGGGCTAGGGTGAGGCCCAGCCTTTTTCTTATCCTCTCATCCCACCACCTTCCGGCCCTGTGACTGATGCCTGGATCATTTATTCATTAATTTTTAAATGTTTATATTTGTCTTCATATATGTCACAGACCGTTCTCTGGGATTATTTCTATATATTTTATATTTTCATGTTATCATTATGAGTAAGTATTCCTTGTCCAATATATTTTCTCCATGGCTATTAAAGATATGCTTTTCATTTTGTTCGTCTTTTATCTTGCCACTTTTCTGAACTAATCAATTCAGGAAGTCTTTTTTTTTTTTTTTTTTTTTTTTAAGATGACCGGTAAGGGGATCTTAACCCTTGGCTTGGTGTTGTCAGCACCACGCTCACCCGGTGAACTAACCGGCCATCCCTATATGGGATCTGAACCCATGGCCTTGGTATTATCAGCACCATGCTCTCCCGAGTGAGCCATGGGCCAGCCTGATTCAGGAAGTCTTTAAGCTGATTCCTTTGGCTTCTCAAAGTTACAATCATCTACAAGAAAAATAATTTTGTTTCTTCTTATATTCATATTCATTTTGGTTTTTGTTTTATCGTTTTGACCAGAACATCTAAAATATTACTGCATAATAATGGTGATTCCAGGAATCTTTGTTTTGTTCCTGATTTCAGTTAGAATAGCATACCACTTTTTCCTCTCTGAACATGGCTTCTCTGTATCTTGCTCTGAATTGAAATCTGTGCCTTCTCTGAGAAGGTATCTTCCCCTGAAGATAAGACTGAAGACAACTCGAGTTTGGCAGTATGAGATGATGTTATCATCTGTTATCTATAAGTTGTCTGAGGACATGGAGTGGAGACAAACAACTTTGTGGGTCTGCTCATGATTGTTTTATAAAAGATTAATTCAGTTTTCCTGTTTGGTTTGGCTCTCATAGTCATTAGGACAGCATGTCAATTCAAATTTCTGTTGTTACAACAATCATAATAATTTATTGAACTTTCAAAAGGAGAGAACGGAACTGAAGCCACCAGAGGTGGGAAAGAGGGAGGGGGAGGAGGAGAGTTAGCTAGAAATTTGTAAAGGACCACAAAAAGCGATTACATTGTATAATGAATGATAAATATAGTAATTATCCTGATTTGAGCATCACATATTGCACACAGGCATTGATATTCAATGCTGTACCCTACAGATATGTACATCAATTATGTTTCAATAAAAAAATAAAAACCAAACAAAAATAAATAAATTTCTGTTGTTACAGTTATCACTTCCCTTTATGATTCTGTTTTCTTTCTCAACTGTTGCCACATGTTGAGAGTGATGAGCAATTATTAAATATATTAAAGAATTTTACTTATGTATCTTACTACCTGACCTATGGAGGCAAATCATCCCAGAGTGTATTTGTAACTACAATAGTATCAGCTCTTCTGTACAAATAAGCTCTTATAAATCCAGAAAATAGATATACAATCACTAAGTAATATTCATATCCATTTACCTTTGGATGTTGAGTGAAATTCCCTCAGGAAAGGACCTGGTAGCCATAACTGTCCAACAAAGGTTTCCACACATTGGGAACAGGACAGATGAGGCATGTGAATCCCATGCAAATTGGCATTAAGATTTTGAATATGTCAGTGTTTCTTAGCCCCTTTTATTTGCTTACAGAATACATATAAATTGTAGAAAAATAAAAACTACTAGGCTCTTTCATTCAGTGCTTACCACAGCTTATCTGTTTGTAAAAGACAGCCTGTCTTTCCTCATACTTCTCCCCCGCCCCCCTTTATTTCAGAGCATGATGTTATAAATTTGTCACACCCAAAAGGAAGGCACAGGAAAAAATGCTTTTGTCTTAAATAAACAAACAGGCTTAGCTGGAAGGGGGAGGGACAAAATAAGGAATAGAAAGCCAGTGGCTGATTCAATATGGTCTACTTTACATTTACATAGGAGCTAACAAGAGGGTGTCATTTTGCATGTCCAATTAGCACGTCTCCAGGCAAGGAGGATGCCTTTACCAGAAGGTTCTGTGTGCTTCCAGTCTTTGGCCTTTACTCTCAATTTCACCAAGGACTGCAGAGCTTACCTGCTTCCCATAGTGGAAATTTTTCATTTGAACCTTCATCCTCCTCCCCATCTTGAGCCCAGCACCTATTTCACCAGACCGGTTCTGACTTTGTTCTTCTTTCTGTAATTGTATCTTTCAGCTCATTTAGGTCCAGGCTGTTCATAATCAAAGGTGAGGGACCCCTTTAGTATGGCTGAGGTTCAGCTGTGTTCTCTGTCACTCTTGTTGCCTGGTTCCTCTCCTAGGCTCCCCACACCACAACTCCTGATGTCTTATCAACTATCTTAGATAGCAGATTTCCTCTCATTGGTCAGTATTATCCATTTAACATTCTCTTTGCTCTTTACCATAGAAAGATGAGAAAAGTCTAGTCCCCTGTGTTCTTCATGAGTTCTGAAGCTGAGTTCCCAAATAAAATTAACCCACTTTTTGCATGACAAGGTATGTGCATAATGCCAGATCCTCTTTATTTCAGCATATAAAGGCCACCTTTATCTAAACAAAATTATGTCTAAAAAATGATTTTTAACATTTTAGTTGCATCATTAAAATACCTGCAAATTTAATCTAAATATTTACCTACTTTACCTGTTAAAGACAATACACAAGAGACGTTTTAGATAGAAATTACTTTTTACTTACCAATAGAATTTTCCTTTCTTAATTTAATACATTTAATTTACTACTTAAAGTAGAAATTCACTTCTAACTCAATTTCTATTTCTATAACAGTTTTTTCCTTTGAATACAATTAGATTGTTTAGAACACCTAGTTTAAAGGCCAAAGTACCCTATAAAAGATTTAGTATACATACTTCAAAATAGAACTACTCAGTTAAAAGTATAACAAATGATGGGAGAAGAATGGTTTTTTCAATAAAAGGTGTTGGGACAACTGGATATCCATATGCAAAAGAATTAATTTGAACCTCTCCCTCATATCATATGCAAAAATTAAATCAAAATAGATCAAAGACCTAAATGTAAGAGCAAAACTATAAAACTCTTAGAAGAAAACATAGGTATAAATCTTTGTGACCTTAGATTAGGCAACGGTTTTCTTATCTTAGACATGACATCTAGCATACAAGCAAGAAAAGAAAAAAATAGAAAAATCGGATTTCATCAAAAATAAAATGTTTGGGGCATCAAAAGAAATTATAAAAAAAAAACAAAAAAAAAAAAAGAAAATCACACAACAGGAGAAAAATTGCAAATCATATATCTGATAAGAGACAAGTATACAGAATAAAGAACTATTATAACTTAACAAAAAGACAACCCAACTAAATAATAGGTAAAGGATTTGAGTATACATTTTCAAATTCAAATCCAAATGGCTAATAATCAACCACATTGTATATCGACAAAATAAAATTAAGAAAAATAAAATAAAATGAAATAAAATAAAACAAATCCAAATGGCTAATAAGAACAGAAAATATGCTCAACATCATATTTCATGAAATGCAAATCAGAATGACATCAAGATACTACTTTACATCCACTAGGATGGTTATAATCAAAAAGATGGGCAATGAAAAGTATTGGTGAGGATTTAGGACCTTCATACATTGCTGGTAGGGATGTAAAATGGTGCAGTCACTTCAAAAAACAGTTTGGCAATTTCTCAAAATTGAACATAGAATTACCATATGACACAGCAATTCCACTCCTAGATATATACCCAAGAGAATTGAAAACATGTCCACACACAAACTGGTACACAAATGTTCATAGCAGCATTAGTCTTCATAGTCCAAAGCTGGAAACACCCAAATGTGCATTGACAAATAAACAGATTTTTTTTAATGTGGTATATCCATATAATGAAATACTATTCAGCCATAAAAAGGAATGAAACATGGACACATGCAATAAAATGCATGAACTTTGTCAACATTATGCTAAGTGAAAGAAGTCAGACACAAAAGGCCACATATTGTATGACTCCAATTTTATATCGAATATTCAGAATAGGCAAATCCATAAAAACAGAAAGTAGATTGGTGATTGCCAGGGGCTGAAGAGAAGAGAGAATGGTGACTGCTAATGCTATAGGGTTTCTTTTGGAGTGCTGAAAATGTTTTGGAATTAGATAAGGGCGATAGTTGTAAAACTCTGTAAATATATTAAAAAGTCTGAATTGTATACTTTAAAAGGGTGAGTTTTATGGTGTGTGAATTATATCTCAGTTTTTTCAAAGTATAACAAATGAACTAACATAATTAGGAAATCAGAAGTATAGAGGTGTAGGATAAGCCATGCAACAATTTCCTCACATTCTTCTGAGGAACAGACTGCAACCCCAAAAAGCAGCTGTAGTTTCCTGTCATTCTTTGGAGATAACCAGGACTCCTCAGCCTGAATTGGAGGCTGTCTCGTATCTGTCACAGTCAAGACCACTAAAAACATTTTACCAGGACTCCTGATAAGTCAGCCTAATGAATGGTGATTTCTATTCAAAACTCAAATGAAACAAGAAATCTTACCATAAATTACCCAAACTACCAGAAATCCAAGCAAGCATTTAACTTTAAAAAGGATTTTATGCACGACCACTCTGAAACTATTTGACAATATCTACTAAAACTGAACATGCACTGACCCATGTTTATACCCAACAAAAATATGTATGACTTCTCAGGAAATAAACACAAGATAATAAGGCACAAGAATGTTCTTAATAGTCCAAAACAGAAACTACCCAAAAGTCCATCAAGTAGAAAAGATAAGTTGTGGTATATTCATACAATGTAAACAAGAAGAAAAAAACTACAACTAACACAACAAAATGAATGAATCTCCAAACAATGTCAGATGATAAAAGCCAGACACAAAGTTATACGCACTGTTTGATTGCATGAGTATAGTGTGAAAAAACATGCAAAAGTAATTAATGCCATTACAAGTGTGTATGGTATTTCCACTTGGACTTATGCAGTGACTAGAAGGGAATACAAGGGGTTTCTGGATTGCTGGCAATAGTCTCTTTCTTTATCTGAGAGCTAGTTACACAGATGTGTTCAGTTTATGAAAATTCATCAGCTGTAAACTTAAATATCTGTATTTTTACTATATTTCAATAAAAACCTTTTTAATAGATTGCTTTAGCAGCAGACTAGGCACAGCTGAAGAGAGAATTAATGGAATGGGACAGGGTACTGAAGAGATTACCTAGAATGTGGCAAAGAGAGAAAAAGATGGAAAATATGAAAACCAATTAAAGAGAAGGGGTGGAATCAGAATGCCAGAAAGAAGAGAAAGAATGACAGAGGCCATATTTAAAGAGCCTGGTGAGTTAAATTATGTTTCCCAAAAAGGATCTGTTCAAGTCCTAACTCCTGGTACCTGTGAATGTGACCTTATTTGAAATAGGATCTTTACATGTAATCAAGTTAAGATGAGTCCATATTGGATTAGGGTGGGTGCCAATGAGTGGTGTCCTTATAAGAAGAAGGAAGAGATGACACACAAAGAGGAAACAGAGAGGCCCATGTGAAGACAGAGGCAGAGACTAGAGTGATGCAGCTACAAAGATTGCCAGCATCCACCAGAAGCTGGGAGAGACGCTCAGGATGGTTTCTTAGAGCCTGAGGAGGCATGGCCCTGCTGACACTGTGACTTTGGACTTGTAAGGCTCCAGAACTGTGAAAGAATAAATTTGTTATTTTAAACCACAAAGATTTTTGGTAATTTATTATAGCAGCCCTAGGAAACTAACAAAAATAAGTTATGCCTGAGAATTTTTGAAAATAAAATAATAAAAGATACCAACCCAAGACTCATGAAGTTCAACATTCTCAAAGCATAATAAATACCCAGTAAATCCAGCAGAAGGCATGAAAAAAAGCATGAATAAGATAGATCGAAAGTACAAAATAAGAAATAATTTCGATTTAATGGTAATTAAAATAAATGTAAAAGAACTTAACGTTCCAATAATAATCAAAGATTATCAACCTAGGTATAAAAAACACATCAACAAATCTAAATATGTTATTTATGAGACACACCTGAAATATGAAGAGCTACAAATCAACAGGACTAACGACCCAAAGTCAAAAAGTCTTGAGCAGACACTTAGAAAACATGAATGGCCAAGAAACATATGAAAAAGAAAACTGTGGGGAGTGTAGGGGGTCATTGGGTAAGGGGGGCGGCAGATGGAAGGAATGAGGGAAAATGGAGGAAAGGATGAAATCAAATAGGGGTATTGCTGTGGACTGGTTGAATTGTGTCCCCCAGAGTTCAGACATTAGAAGGGCCGGCCCGTGGCTCACTCGGGAGAGTGTGGTGCTGATAACACCAAAGCCACAGGTTCGGATCCCATATAGGGATGGCCGGTTGCTCACTGGGTGAGCGTGGTGCTGACAACACCAAGTCAAGGGTTAAGATCCCCTTACCGGTCATATTTAAAAAAAAAAAAAAAAAAAAAGAGTTCAGACATTAGAAGCCTAATTCCCACTGTAACTGTTGAGGGTGGGAAATCCTATCATGGTAATTGAAAGGTGGGTCTTGACCAGGTGATCAGATTGTAGGACAGGGCCTCAGTGAGTGGAATAATGGTGACCAGGGGCGTGGTTCTGAGGGCTTAAAAAGGAGAGTGTGAAAGGAACTCTCTCTCTGTTCTGACATTTTCTGTCATATGAGACCCCTACATTGCTGTAAAGCCACCGTCAAATAAAACCCTCACCACATATGTTCCCTGGACTATGTACTTCCCAGCCTCTGAAACTGTAAGCAATAAATTTCATTTTCTTACAAAGTACCCAGTTTCAGGTGTTTTGTTATAAGCAACAGAAACAGACTAATACCAATATACAGGAGACTTAAAGATAATGTGCTTTTTAAAAATTAGGTAACAGGTACTTGGATCTTAATTGTACTGTTGTTATTCATTCTTTACATATATATCCAAAAATTATTTTGTATGTACTCAATATTTAATATTTTTAACCTTATAAAAATAAGTAGAAGTGTTTCAACATAGTCTTGCTTAATCATTCCTCACTTGTATGTACCTCTTTTTAGTTACCAGGATCTAGTCTATTCCAAAGACTTCTCTCTTTTCCCTGGACTTTCAGGAACTTTGTAATTTTATTTTACTTCCATTCTGATTCTACTCCCTGCTAAGGCATAACCATAGAGGAGTCATAACTTGCCTCAATCTTTGAAGAAATAGAGATTAGTTTTCATCTAGCCCTCGGGAGGCAGCTCTAGTCTGTAGTTCTTTTTGGCATGACTCTGCTAACTGTTAGAGAAGTAGACCTAATTTACATCTCTAGTCGCTATAGAATCCCCCTACTCTCAAATCATTTTTCTCTTCCTGTTATTTAGCATTTTAAATAAGATTGTTCATCATTAGTCTCATTTTAGTACTCATCAATAAAATATTTTTTATCAAAAAATTTGCATACTATACCATACATCCTATTCACAGTATTCTGTAACATTTTATTAGAAGGAAAGTTATCCTTTATTACACTAACTTTAGAAAGAAAATAAAAAATACCTCTTTCTCCATATGTCCACACTGTATTAGGTTGGGTCCCCCGGGAGCAGAGACCAAGACAGATTTTTGTTCAAGTGATATGTTCGGGGGAGGGGTGCTCTCAGGAGAAAGGAAGTGAAAGAAGTAGGATAAGGTAGGGGGAATACTAAGCAAGAATGTGGGGTCAGGTGGAAACCAGCTTCATTCTGATCTCACAGAGCACAAATTATATCACCAAAGAGCATCCTGCTCTTTGTCCATGGAGAGATATTACCTTATCCCTCCAGCTTTACTGGCTGTAAACACAACCCTGAGAATGGCTCGTTTAAAGAGCAGTCAGGGTCTTGACACATCCAGCAAGAATGTGCAGGGGTGATTGGGATGTATGGCAGATTGCCTCTCCTAACACAGATATCATATCTAAGGGGTCTGTTTCCAAGAAGTGGGGAGCAAAGTGTCCTCGAGTGAGGGGACTCATGTTTGGCTAGGGTCAAAGCTACAGATAAGGAACAGTTGTGAGTTGTTTTATATTAACATTCACAGGAGCTGGGGCTAGGGGCACTAATTCATAAGAAGGATCTGAGAAGGGCACTATTAGCATCCACTACACCTGCCCTTCCCTTTAAAATCATAGATTCTTTCAGATTCTATATTATAAGTGTATTAGTTCGTTTTGTGTTGCTATAACAAAATATGTGGAACTGGGTAATTTATAAAGAAAATGAAGTCTATTTGCTTACAGTTTCTGAGGCTGAGAAACCCAAAGTCCATCTGCTGGTGGCGATAGTGACCCAGGCGTCTCACATTGCAAGATGGTGGAAGCAGAGAACAGAGAGAGAGGACAGACAGACTCTCTCTTCTTTTAAAGCCCTCAGAACCATGCCCCTGACCACCATTTTTAATCCATTTACTACTGCACGGTCCTACAATCCTATCACCTCTTCAAGGCCCCACCTTATAATTACCCTAATAGGATTTCCCACCCTCTTAACAGTCACAGTGGGGGCTAAGTTTCTAATACATAAAATTTGGTGGATACAATTCAAGCTTCATTGAGTTTTGGGGTGACATAATTCAATCCACTACATTCTGCCCCTGGCCCCAAAACTCATGTCCTTTTCACATGCAAATACATTCATTTCATCCCTAAAGTCTTAATTTGTTTCAACTCAAAAGTCCAAAGTTCAAAGTCCTGTCTGTGAAATCAATATAAGTTGTCTATTTCCAACATACAATGGTGGGACAAACGTAGGATATATATTCCAGTTCCAAAAGGGAGAACTAGGCCAAAAGAAAGGTGTAACAGGTCCTAAACAAGTCTGTAACCCAGCGGGGCAGGCATTAAATCTCAAAACTGGAAAACCAGGGGCCTCAACTCCATGTTCAGTGTCCTCTGCATGCTAGTGTGGGGATTGTGCCCCCAAGTCCTTGGGCAGCTCCGCTTCTATGGCTTTCCTGGTCTCAGGCTACACTTCAGCTCTCCCAGGCTGTTGTTCCACTCTGGTAGCTCCACAAGTCTGGGGTCTCCATGGTGGTCCCACTCTCATGGCTCCACTAGACATGGCACTGATGGGGTTTCTCTGCTGCAACTCCAACCCTGCATTTCCATTTGGCGTTGCTCTAGTGAAGGTTGTCTGCGGTGACCCCACCCCGTGACAGATCTCTTCCTGGGTCCCCAGACTTTTCCACACATCCTCTGAAATCGGGGTGGACGCCCCCAAGCCTCTACAGCTCTCTAGCATTCTGCAAGCCTGCCGACCTAACACCACATGGATGCCTCCAAGGCTTCCAGCTTGTATATTCCAAAGCTGCAGTCCAGCCATGCCTGGGGCCAATTTACCCACAGCTGGAGTAGCCAAAGCAGCCAGGGTGCTAGTGCTGGAAGCAGCTTCCTGAGGTGGTCCTGGGCAGTGAGCCTGTGGAGGGCTCTTCAAGCCTGTTCCCCAAGACCATTCAGTCTCCCTAGGTCTTTGGGCCTAAAATGGAAGAGTTGGCTCCAGAGGCTTCTGCAATGCTTGCAGGGCCTTTTTCTCCTTCTCTTGATAATCCCTTTCATTTGTAATAATCTTCTTAACTAATGGTCACTGGGCTGCACCATTGCATGCTCTCTGCTTCTCTACCACATGGTCAAGCTGCAAATTTTCCAAGTCTTTACACTCTGCTTCCCTTTTAAACTCTGGTTTTACCTCATGGCTTTTCTGCCATAACTCAGTGTAGGCTGTTGCAAGAAGCCATGTAGCTTCCTTAATGCTTTGCTGTTTGGAAATTTCTTCTGCCAAACATTCTGGTTCACAACTCTTAAGTCCCACCTTCCACAAAGTCCAAGGGCATGGATACAATGCAACCAAGTTCCTTGCTATGGTGTAGCAAGGGTAATCTTTTGTCCAATTCCCAATAAGTTCCTTATTTCTATCTGAGACCTCATCATTCACATCACCTTTACTGTCCCCATTTCTATCAACATTCTGGTCACAACGATTTAACCATTTAACTCTAAAATGTTCCAAACATTCTCTCATTTTTTTGTCTTCTTCTAAATCCTCCAAACTCCTCCAATGTTTGCCTTTTACCCAGTTCCAAAGCTGCTTCCGCATTTTCAGGTATCTGTATAGCAACACCCCACTCCTCAGTACCAATTTTGTCTTAGTTTGTTACATGTTGCTATAAGAGATCACCTGAAAGTGGGTAACTTATAAAGAACAGAGGTTTATTTGGCTTATGATTCTGAGACAGCTGCATCTGACATGGGCCTCAGGCTGCTTCTGCTCATGGCGGAAAGTGGCCGGCAGCCAGCAGGTACAAGCAGATCACATGGTGAGAGGAAGCAAGAGAGAGGGGAGGTGCCAGGGTCTTTTAAACAACCAGCTCTCATGGGAACTAATAGAGCAAGATCTTACTCAGGACCCCCGCCCCCTAGACAGAGCATTAATCCATTCATGAGGGATCTGCCCCCATGACTCAAACAGCTTTCAGCACTGCCACATTGGGGATCAGATTTCCACATGAGTTTTGGTGGGGACAATACATCTAAACTCTATCAATAAATTAACGTCTACAATTTTCTCTTACAGAATTTTCTAAATTTACAATGTATTATGTAAATAGTTGTCAAATTTCAAATGATGATTTTATATCTAATCTTAAGATTTGGCAGAAATAAATACATACTCTTGCTTTTTTCAATCTTCTTAGTTCTCATTTTCTCAAATTAAAAAGTACTAAATTTTGGATTATCTTCTTACAGGAGTCCTGTCATGTTAAAAAATCACATTTGTTTTGCTTTTTGGAGAGACAGAATAGGATAATGAAAAAGTGCATAGGTGCTAGGGCCTCCCAGCTTTCCCATTTACTAGCCCTGTGACCTTAGGCAAGTTACTTAACTTTTTCACTGTGCCTCAGTTTCCTCATTAAATGGGCCTCATAATAGTCCCTATTTTATAAAGTTTTGTAGGCATTAGTGTCTGTAAAGCACTTAGAACAAAGAACAGTATCTGGCATTTAGTAAGAGCTCAATAAATCTTTTTTTTTTGTTTTACAGACCCTCTCCAGCTCTCCTTTTGAGCTATGGCAACAAAAGCCATGTGCAGTCTTACAACCACAGAGGTCAACAAGAGTTTAAGTAAGGTAAGGTATTGTTTTCTGGTTTGTTTCATTTCTGATGACATTCCTGAATATGCCATGTTTTTTCTTAGCCTTTTTGATATAGTAGCACACTGGGCTAATGTTTTCAGTGAAAATAAAAACTTCCATATCCAGTTTCTGAGTAATAACTGACAGTGTTATTTTTTATCATCCTATTTGGATTCTTTTTCTTCTAAATGCCTAACCTAATATTGCTTCACCCTAAAGCTCACTGAGAATTTTTATATTCACTAATACAAACTAAAGATTGCAGGCATCATATAATCAAAGAATTTTATACATCTAGGAAGAGACATTTTAAAATTCTTTATTCAAACTACTAACAGTCCAAACTACAGATGAGGAAATTGACTTAAAAAGAGTGAATGACTTTTCCAAAATAGCAAAGATAGCTCATTGATTTTTTTCCCTAATATACTGAATTATCTCCCTTTTCTACATTCCACTCTTATTTAATGAAGAAATTTATTCTCTAAAATCATATCATGTAATTATATAAATGCAGCTTTCCAATCACACTAAGGGATTCTTGAGTTCTTCTCTTGACTACCAATCAGGAAGCTCTACTGGGAGTTTGTTTCTGATTGGTGAAAGTAAGCTGTAAGAGTAGAATGCCAAGGAGTAAACAACAAAAGCTTAGTAACAACAACTGAGTTTGCTGTCTCACTACCTCAGCCTAGGCCAACCTGGACTTCTTCATCCCAAATGAGGTGGCTTCTACATTTTATATGAAGGCTCCAATTTCCCACTTAACTGTGATCCATCTTATAACATGGCAATCCAATACAGATAGGAAGATAAAGCTGAGCAACACAGCGAAAATAAAGTATATTCCCAAGTAAAATAGAGAAATGCTTTAATTTGAAATAGATTAGCCTGATTTAGAAGACCACGGGAAGATACCAGTGCTCAAGAGCCATAACTATGGACCCATGTCACCAGTTCCCACTAAGTGGCAGCAGTTGTTGTGCGTAACGTAACTCATTGCAGCGTGTGAACTCATAGCCAGACCGGACTTGCGAACAGTCTGCTGTGGAAACAGACATGGAGGATGGCCATGTCTCACAGCTAGGAGGGTCCTGGTTTCCCAGGAATGAACATTCACATCCCAGAGCTGGTACTTTGGTGTCCTATCCCTAGGCCATGAGGGGAGGATGCTTTTTATAATGAGTGACAATTAGGAATGGAGTCTCTCTTTGCACTTTTCTGGAGGAAGAAATTTCTACCATGTTATTTTTTATTCTTGTTTACAGAACACACATTGCAGAAACAGGATGAAGTTGTCCAGTGAAAAGTTGCCCAGGAACCCCTTTTATACCTCTGTATCCAAGTATGTTGCTAAGAACCAAAAAGTCTTCGAATGGAGAAAAGAAAAGACTGGTACAAATCCTGATATTTAATCTTCCTTTAGAAAGTATTTTCACTAAAATTCATTACGTATGCTAGAGCAAACAAGACAAGAAATATGTGTTACTGATTTCAAGGAAGTGGTTAATTTTACAGTTCTCTTCTAGCTTTCTTGCAAGAATCTGTGAAATTGCTACTTAATTTATCTGGTAGCAAATCATCAGTGGAAAGTCTCTCAATTAGATCCCAATCCTGATTTTACTCTCAGGACTTAAGGACACATTTCTAGAAAAGAGAAACTAGATGTCACTTCTTTAAAGAGAAAATGCCAAGCTTTACTTGAAATTGGCATTTAAAGCTATCATTTTTTTGTATAGACTTAAAAAAAATTAAATTGGGAATGGTTAGCTCATTTGGCTAGAGTGGTTCTAATTAAAGATCAAATTAAGAATTTAACTCACCCACAAACAAGATAACTTTGCCCAAGGAGAAACCAATGCATGGACCATATTGCTAGAGCTCCTACCTGGCAGTAAACAGGGTTAGTTTGAAAACCAATCAATACTTCTTGATGATATAAGGCATACTGTTAGGTACTGTGATAATGCTTTTTTTTAGGTAATGCTTTTCCCATGAGCTAAAGGAGGCCAATTTTAGGAATGAGTACTAGGAAGGAAACTGGTATTAATAATGTTAGATGAATCCTATATAACATTATTTCAAGAGATAAAATTCATATTGTATGGTTAATGTAATGCTTTGCCTTTTTAATCATTATAGATCATTATAGCCACGCTAATTTGTTGGATAAGGCATTGCAGCTCTTGAAGGAAAGAATAGTAAGAGGGGACATGCTGGCATATTTCCTACGAGGTCAACTATATTTTGAAGAGGTATCATTTTTTGTTTTCATTTCCTATAATTCTGTTGTTAGATCCTCATAGCAAAATTTTGCGTGAAGTTTTTTACATTGTTATACCCGGGAGATTCTGTCAAATTACACAGATTACAATCATGGCTTTAAGTATGATACACTGCTACCAGCTTAAGGAGGTATCTGACCTTCCTTCATGAAAGTCATTCTAATGAATGTCACTTTGGGGGGTCATTTTGGTATAAAATCTATTTTTACACTATAAATATAAAATCTAATCTTTATATTTTTGTTCACAATATTTAATATAATTTGTAAAATATTTTCATATTAATAACAACTGAAGACCCTGATTCTTATCTAGTACTTAAAGGTAGCTTTGTGTGTTTCTATACAGAGTGAGGACGGAATTGCCCTGTTTATCCACATTTTGCTGGGATATCCTGCAAGGTAGACCTAGGAGGAATGACGCAAACTATCATCCCAACTTCAGTAATATAGCTTCTTTTTTTTTCTTTTTTGGTGGCTAACCAGTATGGGGATCCAAACCCTTGACCTTGGTGTCAGTAATATAGCTTCAATTCTTCATCGAACCCCAAGGGAAGATCTGAAAAGAGACTGTACCCAATTCCTCACGATCCACTGAATATTAGGGAAGTTATTCACATTTATCCTTCTTACTCTCTAACCTTTTGATGGCACCTTTCATTTATCCTGGCAACAAATATTTGTTGAGGATTCATCACGCACTTGTCGCTCTGAGGATAGCACGGTGGCTGAGAGCATGATCTCAGTTTTGGCCATAGGTTCAAAATGGCTGTATTGCTTGTTGTGTACCTCTGGGCAAATAACCTCCTGGTGCCTCAGTTTGGGATTACTTTAAGACCGTAATAAATATAATTAAATATTTTCTGGGGGCTTACAGGGATGGTATGAAGAAGCCTTAGAACAGTTTGAAGAAATCAAGGAAAAAGATCATCAAGCAATTTACCAGCTAGGAGTCATGTATTATGATGGGCTGGGCACCACTGCAGATGCTGTAAGTTATTGTTCACAATGTTTAAGATTTTATTGTTAATGGATTATTTGATAAAACTAAAATCATTTATATATTAATAATATATCTCTATTCTTACATTTTAATAATATCTAACTTTTTAGCATTTTAGAGGATATCAGTATCATTTTTATGTTTATGTAAAAAACAAAATCGATTTCTTTTTGCCCCTCTCTCCTTCTCCAGCCCCAGGCTAGCAGCTTCTCTACAAAATTCTTTGAGATTCTTGTATAACTGGGTTCAGCTATAAAAAAGAATGGGACTCTCTTACTTGATCTTTTGATAAGTTTACTTCGAATGACCCTCCCCAAACGCTAGAACAATGCTTAACCTTTCCAATTATTTCCTCCTGTGTGCTAACAGTGAACTAGGATTATTCTACTAAAATTGCTTCTGAATTGAATTGGTCACTATATTTTTGTTGAAGCTGTGAGTACATATGGGGAAATCAACATTAGTATCAACTTCTCATTGGTTAAATATCTTTTAGTACCTAGTTTGTCTTTTATAGAACATGAAGTTCTACCAGCGAGAGTTCACTTTATTGAGGGGCAGGGAAGGGGTAAGGTTCAGACTCCTTTTCTGAGCATGGTCCTCATATTAACAATAAAATCTTTGATGTGTTAAAATATTCCCTGGAAACATTATAGAAATTTCCTTCAAATCTAGGGGCCTTATAAAAATTGGAATTTTTATACACTATATAAATAGTAAAGACATCTATAGCTCTAAATTTTGAGATACCAGGTCATAAATAGATACTGTGGGAAATTCAGATAATCTTGGCTGAGAAATTGCATTGTCAGTTTGCCATGAATTTTTTTAATTGCACAATTTGAGTCTCTTGGGGGCCATTACATTTTGAATTCTCTGATTTACTGCAGAAAATGTTTCTTGCTGCCATTAGCTGTCAATAACATTTCTGTTTAAAATGCCTTCATTTTTAAAAGTTATTTCAAAGCTACATGAACATGGATAAAAATTAGAAATTAAGCAAAAATAGAATCACTCTAAATTCTACTATCAGATATAAACACATTATTATATATAAATTTATATATATTTGTATATATAGTTATACACACATACATATATATACGTTTTCAATATAGGACCGATATTATACATACCGTTTTGTAATATCTTTTTTTACCTAACAAGGTATTTTGAATGTCCTTTCTTGTCAATAAATGTAATCTACATCATCATTTTAATATCTGCATAATCTATTGAAAATCAATAATCTATCTAAGCCTTATTTATTTTGGCATGTTAAAAGATAAAAGAGAATAAACCAAGCTATGAGATTTGGAGATCAGTATTATAATTTTCTCTATTATTTATTATTTTAATTAATTAATTAATTAATTTTTTGCCTCATCTTACAAAGAAATTTCATACATTGTCAAATAAAAATTGGGAATTTATTTTTTTAACTTTCAAAGACATTTACAAGTTTATTTCTCTGTGTTCACTAGCAAAGCTTTCTCATCCATAATTGTATATTAAAATTCCAAAATCTGAACAGCACACAGGCTTTTAAATTTTGGCTTCACCACTTGTTAGCAGTACGATCTTGGGAAAATTACCTAATATTTCTGAGCTTTAGTTTTCTTGTTTGTAAAACAAGGATAAATAAACCTATGTTAGAGATAAACTTGCCATTCCCCCCTCCTTTGGTCATGGACTTCTTTCCAACTGAGTCAGAACCTTTATCAATACAAAGCTTTAAGGAAACATGACCAATTCAATCATTGTGAATGAAATAAAACCCATTAGCCTAATCCACACAGTTGTTCATGACATTAAATGACGACATATAAAAACACCTAACACACTGCACATATAATCAACATCCAATGACCATTTTCCTTCCTGCCTCTATCTTGTATAAGGCAAATGATCGTGACTACATTTAAATTCCTGAAATTCTTTATTTTTACTCTTTTTATAATCATAGTATTCTATGATGAAATGATGAATGAATGATGGAAAAAAGGAATATTTGCATTAAATACAAGATATTTTATTTTAACCTGTTTAAAATTTAACCTGTTAAAAGCTTAGTAGCATAAGAATACATGACTACATTGCCCTTACTTACTCCAAATTGAACACAGTTGACCACACCCTCCTTGAAACACCGTGCTCTCTTAGAAGCTCAGATATCTTTACTTCATCTGATTTTCCTATGTTGATATACACACCTCCTTCTACCATCTCCCATGTGTTTGTAATACAATTTTCAGTTTTTCTATTTTGCCTCCTACTTCACAGCTACCTCTTCTCAGGTACTTTTGCCAGCTGCTTCTCTTCTGTGTCAGTGTTGAATTGTGTCCGAATCTAGGCCTTGGTCCTCTCTTGCCCTCTTCTGCCCTCTCTCCCTGAATAAGCACAGCCAGTCCCATGGTTAACACCCTCTCTCCCTTACGTCTTCATACCAGAACCTCATTCGAGATCCATATAGCCAATTGCCTATCTCTCTCTAGATGTTTAATATACATCTTCCTGTCTCTGATTCCACATCTAATTCATTTACAAATCTACTCTTTTAAATGCACACAAATATTAACACTTAAGGCAGTGGAGTTTCTTAGTGCACTGGTATCATTCATAAAGGTTGCAGTCATCCTTGGAATTGCCCTTAAAGAACACAAAAGTGGCTAGAAAAATCCATTTCTATTTTTGGTACTGTGAGCACCTGCTATGCAACTCATGAAGTATGTGCTTACTCTTCTGACCTTTCCAGTCCTGGTTTAGTTAGATTAATGCATCGGATTAATGTATTACTTACTCACTCTTTCATTCCACAAACATTTGGGATGATGTTAGAAACAGTCCTTGAGACTTATATTAAGTGAAACAAGTCAGGCACAGAAAGAGAAATACACATGTTCTCACTTATTGGTGGGAGCTAAAAATAAATAAATAAATTCACACACACACACACACACACACACAAAAAAAAAAAAAAAAAAACCGGGGGTGGTGGAGAAGACATAACAACTACAATTCCTTGAAGTTGATACGACAAGCAAACAGAAAGGACATTGTTGGGTGGGAGGGGGCGAGGGAGGAGGGAGGGAGATTTCGGTAATGGGCCACAATAATCAACCACATTGTATATCGACAAAGTAAAATTAAGAAGAAAAAAAAAAAGAAAGAAAGAAACAGTCCTAGGTGCTAGATAATCAAAGATGAGAATGAAAAGGCATTTATAGTCTAAGAAATACTATCTGTGCAGTTAAGTGTCCTGGATTGAAATAGATACATGTGTTAGGCATGAAGTTGGGGTCAAGGGAGTTTTCATCGAACAGCTCACACAAGCTATATCTTAATGATAAGAAAAGCATATAAAGGAAGGAATGGCATTTAGACAGAGGAAGCAACATGAGCAAAGTTGGGGAAGCTCTTTCAGTAGCCCAGATCCAACTCACCCAGCTCTCTTCTTGCACACTGCAGTACAGTTGACCTTTGTACAACATAGGTTTGAACTGCACAAGCCAACTTATATGAGAATTTTTTTCAATGTATTTAAATGCTTTTTAAATGTATCTTCTCTTCCTTATGATTTTCTTAATAACATTTTCTTTTCTCTAGCTTACTTTATTGTAAGAATACAGTATATAAAACATATAACATACATACTTTCGGGGATTTATTATTTCTTTGGTAAATTTAAATTATTGATTCTTTTTGTTTTTGTAAATTCTTTTTGGCTAGATTTTTTGCAGATATTTTAAAGATTTTAAAATGACATAGTTGTGTATTTTATCTTACCATTATTACCATTTTCAAAGAACTTTCCTAGTAAGATCACATCTCTCTGAGAAAAATCATGTTGGCAGTTGTTAAGATAGTAAAATACTTGTCCTTATTACAAACACAATTTTTAATACATTAAAAGGATAATATGTAATAACCAAGTATTTTGTTACCCAGAAATTTAATAATTCAATATAACAAAACCTGTAAATATAATATACCACTTTAATAGCTTAAATAAAAGAAACCATATGATGGTTTCGGTATGTATTAAAAAGGCATTTCAAAGAAATCAATATTTATTCATAATAAAAACTTTTTAACAAACAGTACTAAGGAGTATGTTTCCTTAACACTTGAGAGTAGCTGTTTAATGTTAAGAGCCCAAACTAGATAAAGTCCTTGCATAAGCAGAAAAAATATTTTCCATAACCAACTCCTCACACTGTCCTGCTCATACTGTCTCCTGAATATCTTTATCCTCATTCCCTTTGTTTCAGTTCAGGCCCACTGTACCCCTTACCTGGATTATAACAAAAGCAGATCCTCAACTTCAGCCCATGTCCCAAATTCATCAGTCATACTGCCACCAAAGCCATATTTCCAAAACAGAAATCTGATCATGTCCTATCCATCTTTAAGAATTTCCCAAGACTTTCATGTCAAAATGTCAGAATTAAAAATCATTGTTCCTATGGAAAGCCAGGTAGTTGCCAAGAGGCTGCATAAAGTAATATTTAATTGGCAAATTCTCCTTGACTCAGAATTTGGCTTTAGTCTTGCAAGTCCAGAAACTCCATCTTGTCCATTACCCCAGCCGATCAATCTTTGGAAATCTGAGTAATGTTAGCTAAACCAAGTTATTAAATTCGTGGTTTCTGGTAGCTTATTTCCTGATTAAGGCACCATAATGCCAAGGCAACTCCGAGTCTCCAAAGCAAAAACAAATTCATCTCCTTTTCTCAAACAAAGCAGTTTAGTCATCTCTTTTGTGACCTTCCCATCATTCAGGTCTCTGCTCAAATTTATTCCTCTGAGAGGCTTTTTATCATCATATTATCAAACTAGCATCCTTCTTTAGTTTTCAAATCAGTAACCGCCATTCCATACCTCACCTAAGCCCTGAGTTTGCTGTCTCTGCCTGGTTGCTGCCACTGGCGGGGGCTTCAGCAGACATCCTAAGGCCAAGCCCACTGTGACTGTATCTGAATTTGAGACCAGAATTCCATTTGGAAATGAGTTGAGTTGGTCCCACCAAGCCTCACAGCTGGATCGCCTTTGGCCACCACACTAAATGTGTGCCTCTCTACTGATGTGTCCTCTCTCATATTCTTGACTCCATAATGCTTTTTATTGTCTCTCCCTCCCCCACTGCTGCCTTCCCTCCTAAACCTTCAGTTGCCAAATATAGTCCCTTACACCCTTAGCCTTTTCTCAGACTAATTCCTTTACTTCCTTGCTTTATCATAAACTTTGTTGTCCCACAAGCAGCCATCTTTACTGGATCCCCCAATGTACCACAGTGGAGCTGGCATTATTTTCATTCCCCAATTCATGTTCCAACCGTTTTCTCTTTCCACCCCATGCACAAAGTACCTATTGTGAAGTTCATACCAAGCCACTGCTTTCCTAGTTCTATCAATTTCCTGGACATCAGTCATTCCCTAACATTAATCTGAAGGCTTTGACTCTGGGATTAGTTTTCCTCCCCATGTCATTCCTTCATTTTATCTAACTTTACTGTCCATGAGGATGAACAATCCAACACTTTAGCCTTAGAGTTCCTTGACATGCCCAGAGCATCTCCAGTGCCCTTTGTCTCCACTCTATTTCAGCCAGCCAACCCATGGCCAGGCCCTGAACACTGCTATTATCTGAAACTACTTGACATACAAAATCTTAAACTTCAGTCTATCCTATGACTATATCCTGAGCCTTACAGGTCTCTTATTCTCTCCCTGCCACTAAACAAGGTCTTTGACCTCTTAGTCCGGTCCTTTAGTCTCTATTTTCTCCTAGTCTTTTGTCCTCTTTTGCCATATTTACTTCCATATTCAACTCTAACCTCATGATCGATCATGTGAACAAATATTTCCCCAATATGCTAGTGGTCTCCCCCTCCCCAATTGTGCTACCACCCCCATCCTGCAGCTGCACACTTACAGTCCCAGAATCTGCCATTTATTTTTCTAACAAATATTTTTGAACCCCTGCTATGGGCCTGGCACTTTTCTAGGCACTGGAGAAACAGCATGGCACAAGACAAAGTTCTATCTGGGAGAAAGAGACGAGCTACATAGTACCGGATAACGATATGAACTATGAAGAATATAAGGTGAAATATGAAAGTGGCTAGAAAGGCCACTTTAGACTAGGAAGGCCTTTAGCCTCAGATTGAGAGGGCCACTTTGAGGATATGACATTTGAACCACGAACTAGTAACAAGAAGGAGCATTCCTGTACTGATCTAGAAGAATCATATTCCAGCCAAAAGATATAGTTAATGCTAAGGCCTGAGGAACAGAAAGAACGGTATGGCCGGAGTGTAGTTAAACCAGTGAGGCAATGGCCAGGCCACATGGGACTTGGTAAACTGTGGCCAAGTGTTTTGATTTTACTCTCAATGCTATGTGAAGTCTCTAAGGCAGAATGAAAATAATATGATTTACCTTTTAAAAAAATCATTTTGTCTGTTATATGAAGAATGGATTGAATGGAGACAGGAATAGAAGCAGGAAGTCCAGTTAGGAAGCCGTGGCAGCAGTTCAGATAAGATGGCAGCTTTTTAAAAGTTATAATAGTGGAAATAGAGAAAAGTGGACAGATTTAGGATGTGCTGTTTAGAGGAGACAGGACTTTCTGATGGATTGTGAGAGGCATGGGGATAATGGGAGGGAATCAGGTATGATTCCCACTTTTTGGCTTGAGTGGATGATGTTGCCATTTAATAAAAATGGGATGACTGAGGGAGGAGCAGGTTTGGGGAACAGGAGAAATACCCAAGTGCTTAAGTTGGAAGTGCTTGTTAAGATACCTACTTAGAGATGTCAAGAAGAGTCAGGAGCTCATTGCTGCAGTCAGGGGGTTATTTGTGGAGCAATGGTAGTTACACACCAGATTGGACAAGATTGCTGAATAAGTGAACACAGAAGAGAAAAAGACCAAGGACAGACTGGGAGCCCTCCAATATCTAATGGTCAGAAGAAAAGGGAGCAGCCAGCAAAGGAGGTTGAGAAGCAGCCAGGGAGAATGGAGGAAAATCAGGAATGCTGGGTGATCAGGAAGTCAAATGATGAAAATGTTTCAAGATGGAGGCAGTGCCCATCTGTCTCCAATTCTGCTGACAGGTAGTGTAGAATGAAGACTGAGCAACAGTTATGACCAAAACATTTTCAGTGGAGTCATATTGGACCATGACTGGAGTGGGCTGAGGAGATATATGGAGGTGAGGAAGTGGAGAGAAGTAGGGAGTTCTGCTATGAAGTGGAACAAATGTATGCTCAGTAATTGCAGAGGTTCATGGACTCAAGGGAAAGTCTCTCCCCGCCCCATCAAAGACACCACAATATATCTGCCAGTTGATAAACAAAATCTAGCAGAGAAGAAAACATTGATGAATAAGGTAAATTGATAGATTTAGTGTTTCTTTTGATTCCTTCTATCTTCTCAGTGAAATAAAAGTGAAGCTATATGCTCACCTCAGCAGCAGGTATAGCAAAATTGGGACGATACAGAGAATATGAGCTTAGCCCACAAATTTGTAAAGTGCTCCATATTTTTTATTTAAAAAAAAAAAAGTAAAAAAAGAAAAAAGTGAAGCCATGAGCTGAGGAAGAGGACGGGGACGGGAGCATGGAAGTTTGAGGAGAGACAGCAAGGTCTGAAGCAGTATCTTATTCTCCAGTAGGAGGAAGAGATAATTGAGGAGACAAACTCATAGGACTGATTGCCCGTGCTGAGGGCTCGCTCTGAAATTTGTGGTCATAAATTTAAAGAAAGACCTGTCACCGTGCTTGTGTTTTTCTCCAGCTACGTTTAGCTGCTTGAGTGCAGCAGAGTAGGCAGAAGAATGCGTATTTGCCAGATGAGCCAGTGTCATGAAAGGAGAGAGGAAAAGAGGAATGAATATGGTAATAGATATAGAATCTGCTAGATAATGTGGGAAGTAAGAACATGGAGAGAAAGTAAATATTTATAGATTCAATAAGCTGACATATGTTAACTCCAAAATAGAATGACTTGAACATAATTACATGAGTATATGGAGACCACAGTATTAAAAAGAAGACAGCACCTGTAGGTCCCTTCTTCTAACAGTGTAATCCTTAGTTTGATTGTACAATTACCCAAGGTGAAGGGGCAAAGATCAAACGCTTTAAATTTTTTTCACTAATTTATGAAGTTGTTCTTGATACTACTTTGGTCCAGAGTCTGGTTGAACCATATATGCTTTATATGGTAGAACTGAAATGTCTGTTTTCTTCTGGGAGTATTAAAAGGTCACTATTATTCTATAGAAATAATCACACAAATCACACATGGACCCCAGCATTTGGGAAAGCTACAAATGGAATTTGGGACGAGCATTGGGAAAAAAATGATAAAGCAAAAATTTTTCAGCTCAGATAAAATTGTAGTGAGAAGTGTTAAAGCTCTATTAGAATTTGTTTAGCAGGTTTTGTGGTTTATACTGGAAAACCTCCCATGAAAAAAATTGTGGTGAGGACAGTTTTACCTGTTTTAGATTTTTTTGCCCTATCTCAGTCAGAATTCTGAAAAGGTTTTTAAAACTTTCTCTACCATAAGGCAGTAATCATTTGAATGAATTTAGTGACAGATTGCAGGAGACATTGTTTTATTAAGTCATAGTCTGCAGGTCCATCAGGCGGTAGTGCTGCCCCGCATTTGTCAGTGCTTCTATTTTCCAGAGACACTGTTTTTACATCTTACTTCTAAACACTCCACAGATTCAACTTTATATATTAAATGTAATCAACAGCAAATTTCCTACAAGATTTTTTATGTCACTTGGCAAGCTGATTCTAAAATTCTTGTGAAAAATCAAATATGCAATAGTCAGGCTAATTTTAAAGGAAGAACAGAGGGAGGGCACTTACACTACTGGATAGCCAAATGTAAATGTGTAGAACTTAAAGCAATATAGTGTTCGTTCAGGAGACAAATAGAAAAGAAATGGAGAGTTCAGAAACACCCATACAGATTTAAGGATATTTAGTATATGATAAAATTTCTATTTCAAATCTATGAAAAAGGGCAATGGGCCAATGTGATTGCCCTTTGGTATTCCATTTTAATTCATTAATTTTCTAGCTATGTATTTTTGTTTGTTTTAGTAGGTGCTCTAGAGATTATAATATGCACCTTTAACTTACCACAATTTACACAGAGTGAATATTGAATGACTTCATGCAAAATAAGAACCTTACAGAAATATGTTTTTATTTACCCACACAACCCCGATCCTTGGTTCTATTTGCTGTGGTATGTATGTTACATTTATAGATGTTATTAACCCCCAAATACAAAATACCAGTCCCAATTTTTGCTTTAGTCACAAATCTTATGAAAAAATAAAAATGTATAAACATACACATGTTGGCTTTCAAAAAGTTCATGGAAAGATTTGTTATCTTTTAATTCCATTTTTCTATAAACATTTTGAAGTACCATCATATGTGTTTATACATGTGCAAGTCCTTTTATATCTGCTACATATTTGCCATTTCTGGTGATCATTTCTTCCTACTAACCTGAGCTGCCATCAACACCATTTCCCACTTTCTTCTCACCTGAAGAACTTCCTTTTAAGGGCATTTCTCGTAGTGCAGGTCCACAGGTGATAAATCACCTCCAATTTTTGATTTTCTAAAACTACCTTTAATTTGCCTTCATTGTTGATGAATTGTTTTTCTAGTTGAAAGTTTTTTCCTCCTGCACTTTAAACACCTCATTCTAAAATCTTCTGGCCTTTATTATTTCTCATGAGAAGTCAGTCACTAATTGTATTGTTTTTCCCTTGTATATAATGTGTCATTTTTCTCTGGCTGCTTTCAAGATTTTCTTTATCTTTGGCTTTCATAAGTTTGACTTTGATGCGTGCCTAGAAGGTTTTTGTATTTATCCTGTCTGGAATTCACTGAACATTGTGGATCCCTTCCAGCTGCAATTTTAAAGCGTAATCTCTTCTCCAGCTTGTTTCCTTTGGTACATTTTCCAGGGCCTTTAAAAATTGTTTTTTATATTTTGTCCAGATTTAATCATTGCTATCTATGGGAGAATTTACACAACCACTTCACTCAACAACTGTTCCCTTAATTTCACTCTTATTATCCAGTTGGGGGAATAAATGATTCCTACCTCCTACATTCACAAAAATAAATCCCTGTAATCTCAGAATCACTAAAACACCTTAATTTTCTCATCTATTACCATGGTGTTTAGCCAGCAATAGCACTTTGAGAGAATAGTGAAAGGGTAAAAGCTAGAACTCAGTATATAAAAATGCATTTGACTATCCAATATTATTTTCTTTTTTTGAGAGATTTCTGAAGGTTTGTGTTGATGGATTTTGTGGGGAGGGGCAGTTCTTTTGTTGCTAGTGATTAGAATGTCTTATGCTTTCTTTGTGACTATGTGGATGTCATATGAAGATTGTTATATTGCATGTTAATTATCACTGAGCACACTTAGTGGAAGTATGCTTGAAGAGAAGGCAGTTTTTATTAAGGACTCACGAGTGTACTGTAAATGTTCTAAATGTGAAAGAAGTTACTGGCTATTCTTGCACTTTGATAAGTTCTAACAACTGTGCTAATTTGGGATGAGGGTTATAAACTGGGAGGCTGTAGAGCAAAAGGAAACTCATATTCAAACTTAATGCAACTCTGGAAGCTATAAAATGAAGGAATTTTCTTATATCCCAGAACTCTGGGGAGTACCTGATCAAGAGATATTATTTTACAAATTCTTTCCCTTCTTATCTCTAGCCTTCAGAATCCAGGACAGTCATATCCCTTGGGAATAGACTCATGACATTATACATCATGTCAGAGGGTGAACACTTTACATTTGGGGAGAAAGAAATTTAGTTTGGGTGCAACTAAAAAAACTAGGGTTTTTTTTTTTAATAAACTAAATTTTAACATGTACTCATACCCATTTGTGGGGTACAGTGCACAATGATTCACTTAGGGTAGATAGCATAGTTTTGTGCCCATTAGTCCACCATTTCTTCTCCTCCCACCCCCGTACCCGTAACATTATTCACTCTCTGCTTCTATGAGAGCCACTTATTTTTTTTTTATATTACACATATGAGTGAGACCACATGGTATTTGTCTTTCTGTACCTGACTTCACTTAACATGATGGTTTTCAGTTCCATCCATGTTGCTGTAAATGATATCATTTTTTATAGCTGTATAGTATTCCATTGTGTATTTATACCATAGGGTTTTTTTTAATCCATTCATCCATTGATGGGGTTTTTTTGCTTGTTCTTTTCCTTTGTGGAAGGAAAAAGGAGTGGACTATATGAAGAAAATTCTTGATTCTCCATGTCCCAAAGCAAGACACTTACAATTTGCAGCTGCTTACAACCTCGGAAGAGCTTATTATGAAGGAAAAGGTGTTAAACAATCAAATGAGGAAGCTGAAAGGTAATCTTGCCTAAGAACAAGATTTTATTTGGATGAAATGCTGAAACAAAGAATAACTTGCCTTATGTTCTCTTTTAGACTGTGGCTTTTTGGGGCAGACAATGGAAATCCAAAAGCTAGTGTGAAGGCTCAAAGTATCCTAGGATTGTACTATTCAACAAAAGAGCCTAAAGAATTAGAAAAGGTAACATTTCCTTTGCTTTTCTTTTTTAATGTTAGCATTATATTTAGATTAGTATTTGTTTCACCATTTCCTTTTTAAGGATGTTGGAGAATAAGTGTGTAACTTTGAATATCTCCTATATTTTAAGCAAGTTTACATTTTAGGATCTCAAAGCTCACTTCACACTTTTTACTTCTTTATAAATGCTAGTACCTTCCTTACCTCTACCAAAGGAGACCATAGGTGTGAGAGTATTTTGTATATTATGAAAAGCTACCCATACAAAATATTATACTATAAAAGCTAAAAGAAGAGGGAGAGTCTTGAAATTAAGGCCGAAATCCTTTTAAGTATGAATAAATTACCTTTGATTTGGAGAAGTAATAAATGATACTAATTTAATTAAGAATTAAAAATTAAATCCATTTAAGATTTTCACAGAAACATAATCTCTTCAATCCTCAATAATTGAAACACTTTCCACGAAATTCTATAAGAAGGAAATGTAGGGCCAAGTCCTACTTCTAAGAGAGACATTAATGACAAATTTGTAAGAGGCAAGTAGACCATTCTCAGAATACTTGAGCAACCACTTGGAAATAATTTTTTAAACTAATTCAAAGTCACTGTAGCTGAGTATTAAGCAACTGTGCTTGAGACTACATCCAGCTTTTATCCATGGTAGCCTTTGGTCTTGGCAGATGCCATCTCTGGGAGCCAGTTGGAGTTCTAACTCCCTTAGCATCTGCAGCTCTTCCCTCCCTTGCTGTGACACATAACAGGTGTGCCTCTAAGCCTTTCAGACACTTAGTTCCTAGTTTGCACACCTTGATCCTTACTGTGGAAAATGTGAAAATCCTGAAACCTAGGACAGCTGATCCTCCTTTGCTGTGACCTCTGGACTGTGACCTCACCTGTATTATGGGTAGACAGCAGAGGGGCTAACCTTTGCACTCTCTTTTAAGCATGTGAATTTGGTGCTGGGATGAAACACATTGAAGGGGCTAAGACTATTTCCTAGAGATGAATGATAGTACTATCTTATAATTAGAAATTTTTTTCTTTTCAGTATTCCCTTATTTCACCTTGTGAAAAAATAAAATAATGAAATTGTGCCTTTCCCTAGGCATTTTACTGGCATTCAGAAGCATGTGGCAACGGAAATCTGGAATCCCAGGGTGCACTTGGTCTTATGTACTTCTATGGACAAGGCATCCGCCAGGACACAGAAGCTGCCCTGCATTGCTTAAGAGAAGCAGCAGAACGTGGAAATGTCTATGCTCAAGGGAATCTTGTGGCGTATTACTATAAGATGAAATTTTTTACAAAGTGTGTTGCATTTTCCAAAAGGTGAATGTCTTAGTCTGTTTTGTGCTGCTATAACAGAATACCACAGACTAACTTAAACAGAAATCTATTTCTCACAGTTCTGGATTCTAGGAAGTCCACGATTAAGGTGCTGGAAGGTTCAGTCATCTGATGAGGGCTGTATGCTCTGGAAGGAAGGAAGGCTGTGTCCTCACATCACAGAAGGTGAAGGGCAACCTAGCAGAAAGCTGCTATAAAGCCTTTTATAAGGGCCTTAATCTCATTCACAAGGGAGAGCCCTCATGACCTTATCACTTCTTAAAGGCTCCACCTCTTAATACTATCACATTGGCAACACCTGAATTGGAGGGGACACAATCAAACCATAACAATAAGGTTTGAGTAAATAAGCTGGATGAAAGTATAAGAACTCCTACTAGATGTTCTATGCCTGATCTGTTCAATAGAACTTTTTGCAATGCTGGAAATGCTGGCTGTTGAGCATTTGAAATGTGTCTAGTGCAACTTAGAACTGAATTTTAAAATTGAATTTTAATTTAGATAGCTACATGTGGCTAGTGTTTACCATATTGGACAGAGCACTTCTATGACATTAGCTTTTAGGATTTCAGTGCTATTAGCTTAAGCAAATTTCTTAACCTCTTAAAGCATTAATTGCTTTATTTATAAGAAGAAAATACTTTCACAGCAGGTTATAAAAATAGTGTATATAAGGTACCTAACACAGCTTGGCACATCAGAAATGTTTATTAAGTCTTCATTTTTTCCTGCAGTCCTGAGTTATGCAGTTATATAACTGCACAATCGAATAATGGTTAAAAGACTCTGGCACTACTGTCTTATACGAAAACTTCTTTTCCCTGAATTGATAAGGCTCTATGCACTTTCCTACATTTTCCCCACGTGTACGAAAGCAATATATCAAGAAAAGCGGACTTGGCTCTTCTCTTGAGTGGCCTGCAGACTGTACATATGCTGATGTACTTCCGTCTGCCCTTCAGACAGAGCCCACCGTCTCTCATCTCCCCCAGCCCTGTGTGGGGCAGTGATCTGTAAGGGGATGAAGGGAAGCTGCTTCTATCCACTCCCACTTAAAGGAGCGATCTCCAGCGTCCCAAAGCAAGTGCCCATCCTGATTAAAATGAACACTTTAAATAGTTCTTTAAAATCTTTGGAACTTTCCATTATTTTCCTCATTCCTATTCCCCTCACATTGTAGTTAATATGGGGTTGGCTAGATCCCATTTTCACTCTATTCTCCATATTTGTGTCTGGGTTATGAAGGATGACTTCTTCTTATTGCCCATTTTTAAAAATGGATGTGCTAGTTTCTTAATGTGTTTTCTGGTCTTATGTTACTAATGTCCAAATTCAGGTTGATGTTTCAATACATGATCCAAAGAAATAGAAAGGCTTTTCCCCTCCATTTAGTTTAAATCCACAAAGTGATATTAAGCTTAAAATATTAAAATTACAAGAAAAAAGAAACATACCTTTTTTTCTAGTGGCTATCAAGCCTGATGAGTATACTCATAGGGAAACTGTAAAAGAACTATAAACTATAGTTTAAGAATAAACTATAGTTCGTTCATCTTCCCCTGATATTAACTGACTATGTTATATTAACACTTCAACACACAGCAAACAAGTTAGTTCTCAAAGGGGTAAAAAGAAATTACTTTGGGCACAAGGACACATCGTTTTATAAAAATGTGAGCCATAACTGATGTCCTTTTTAATTTTCACCATTTAACTTTTGATCAGGATTGCCGACTATGATGAGGTTCACGACATCCCCATGATAGCCCAGGTCACGGACTGTCTCCCAGAGTTCATCAGCAGAGGGATGACCATGGCATCTTTCTACCATGCACGATGTCTTCAGCTTGGCTTGGGTATCACAAAGGATGAAGCAACAGCTAAACACTATTATTCTAAAGTAAGCTTTAGAACAAAATATAAATTGACCCAAGTAGAAACTGCTGGGCTTTAGCAACTTCGTGCATTAGAGTTTTTTTCTACGTAATTACTGTGCAGATAACCTCTGTCTATAGAGAGGTTGTCAGACTGCAGATTGTTTGCAGACAATTCTGTCAGCTTCTTATTAGCATAATTAAGCTCAGACGATGAAAAGTCCTATTTTGATGCCAATTATTCTCTTTCATTCTTCTATAATCTGTAGCCTAAAACCCAGCACCAAGACCTTAAAGCCAAAAAGTTCACGTCTTTCACCCAGAAAAAGTGTGAACCTATATCTTCATTCTGGTATCTTTGAAATGTAGTTTTTAAAAAGTTTTTATGCATAAACATCTACCACACTTAGAAGGAATATTAATGAGCTTGAGGTAGTCTTTTCATATTTTAATCTATGTGATAAATTTACTTAGACTCCAAAAGGATTTCACAACTGTTTCAGCAACTATTATAACTATTAAAAAACGGGGGATCATTATGAATAGTAACTATAAGTGGACTTTTAAGGTAGAAAAACAAAAAGAAAAAACTATGCATGCCTGAGGTCCATGATTTACATGAATCCAAATTAGAATCACAGCATAATTAACTTTGTAAAGCAATTCATGTAGTGCACAAATTGTTCAGCTTGAGCAGAGGGAACAAGGCAAGGAAGAATTTTCTGAGTCCCTTGACTGAATCTGATATTACAGCAGTGGTTCTCAAACTTGTCTGCATATTAAAATCACCTGGGAATCTTTAAAAAATTCCCAAACTCAGGCCTTATATCAGAACAATTAAATCATGATCTCCAGGAGTGGCGCACAAGCATATTTGTTGAAACTCCCCAGGGGATTCCAATGTGCAGGCAAGTTTGGGAACACTAAATTATTTTGTTTGAAATTAAAATTTCCAGAGCATCAAACCCATATTAACATATGAATATAGGAACACAGTACACAACCAAATACAACTGACCTTTATTTACCACCACACCATTCTATTAGTATGAATAATAGCTGTCTTCGTTAACTTTTTAAAATCTAAAGGCTCTCTGTATTATACCAATTTCCAATCCAAGTCAAGTTCAGGTTCTATATTATTCTTAGTATCCTTTCTAAACAAATACAAGCAGAGAAAACTGAGTAAAAAATATCCTGAAACCTGGTATACATTAATCCTGAATAAAACAGCAAAATAAACAAATTTCAATCTTAGAACTATTTAAGACCACACGTAGAATATTGTACTCAATTTGGGCCATTGTATATTATGGTAGATACTGATAAAATGGAGAATATTTAGAGGCAATAAACAAGCAAGGGGTATGAAATGTCATAAGAAGCATAAGAGAAACAGAATGTTTCATTCAGAGCGGGACATGAGGGGGTCCTAAGAGTGGTCTTCACCAGACTGTTCTACAGAAAAGGAACAATGGGGAAGGGAGCAGAATTAGAGGCAACAACCATATCTTATAGAAAAAGGGAAGGCAGTAAGGAGGAGAAGAGAAGACAAAGTCAAGAGACTCATGCCTGTCTCAGCTCTGCAGGCTGGGTGACTTTGCCAACTACTTTGCCTCTTAAGAGTTTCTATGAAACCAGCATAATATGTTCTCCTAGGACCCTTCAATGATTCTAAAGTACATGGAGGGAAATTTCAGCTAAATATAAGAATCTTCTAATAAAACTGTTCAGGAAATAAAAACAAGACTTTTCTCTATAAAGTGGTGACTTCTTGTCACTAGAAGCAGCAACCAAGCAAATACCTAGTGACCAATTATCATGGGTACTGAAGGAACAATTTCTGCATAGAGCAGAGTTTGGAAGAGATAACCTCTGATATCTCTCCTAAATTCTTGACATTCTAGAAATTATGCACCTTACCACTATTTACTTTAGGCATAATAAAATGAATTTTATGTATTTTAAAATAAGATTATTATAAATGCTGTTCACATAATGAGATCATCATCAGTTTGAGGCCAAATGTTAGGCTTTCCATTTTACTTATTTTAATAATTCATAACATAAAATGCTATCATGAGTGCTTAAATTTCCTTTATTCTTGGCACTGATAACATTTTTCTCTTTCAAATAATATTACTATTTCAAGTATGATCTATTTTGCATAGTTAAGTTTGAAATTCCCTTATTTTTATTAGGAAATCAGAATAGAAAGTATCATTTTGAAATTCTTTAAAATAAAGTAGTAGTACTTTACTACTAAAAATAAATCAAGAAAAAGAAAAAGACCCACATAATTAAAATACACCTAAATAACTGACTCTTTGATTTTTAAGGCTTGTCGTCTGAATCCTGCATTGGCAGATGAACTTTACTCCTTACTTATTCGTCAAAGAATTTAGACTACAAAGCATTTCAACAAAGATCATCAATCCTAACACCATACAATGTGTGTATTTTTATAGTAGCTATGTTTGGTTATTTTCTGCATCACAAGTTACATTATCCTGGGTATTTTACAGGTGACATGTTACCTGCATTCTTAAATTCATATGCTAAAATTTTTGCAACTTGAAGCCTAGATCCAGGATCAAATTTCTGGAAGAGTCCTCAAAGATCCACCTTTTAGCCTACAGACTAGCCTAGACTACAGTAAATATTGAAACCATTCCACAAAGCAAGTATTATTTTCCTTTTTTAAATACAAAGTGTCCAAAAAGTCTTAGTGCAGTTTTAGTGTAAGTTCAGAAGTAGAAATGCTACAAACTTTAATTTTAATTTTTTCAGTCATATAAAATTTTTAAACTTAAAATTCACAAAACTAAATAAGGGGCAAAGTAATTTAAAGAATTAACTTTCAAACATTTTTGATAATTGTGTGTAGCATTCCTACTTATGAAGTTATTAAAGTTAAAACTGCACTCTTGTATTCTTAAAGAAGATTCTTATTTTTTTACTAAGTTATTACAAACTTTAAAAAAAGTGGGTTTAATCTATCTGGAGACAAAAGAAAACGAAAAAACAACATACCAGAACCTATGAGTTATAGCAAAAGCAGTTCTAAGAGGGAAGTTTATAGCAATAAATGCCTACATCAAAAAAGAAGACTTCAAATAACTTAACATTACAACTCAAGGAACTAAAAAAACAAGAACAAAACAAACCCAAAATCAGCAGGAGGAGAGAAATAGCAAAGATCAGAGCAGAAATAAATGAATTGGAGTTTATAAAACAATACAAAAGATCAATGAAACAAAGAGTTGGCTTTTTGAAAAGATAAACAAAATTGATAAGCCTTTAGCTAGATTAATGAAGAAAAAAAGAGAGAAGATTCAAATAAAACAAAGAATGAAAAAGGAGAAATTACGAAGGGTACCGCAGAAATACAAAGGATCCTAAGAGACTACTATGAGCAACTATATGTGAACAAACTAGAAAACCATGTCCTCAACACATACAAACTAGAAAATGATGTCCTGAACACATACAACTGATCAAGGTTGAATCATGAAGAACTAGGAAACCTAAACAGACCAATATAATGAGTAATGAGATTGAAGGAGTAATAAGGAGTCTGCCAACAAAGAAAACCCCAGGACCGGATGGCTTTACTGTCAAATTCTACCGAACACTTAAAGAAGAACTAATAGCAGTTCTTCTCAATCTCTTCCAAAAAATTAAAGAGGAGGGAATACTGCCAAACTCATTCGATGAGGCCAACATTCTTTACACCCAAACTGAAAAAAGATACAACAAAAAAAGAAAACTACAGACCAATAACCCTAATGAACACAGATGCAAAAATCCTCAATAAAATACTAGCAAACGGAATCCAACAACACATTAAAAAGATCATTTACCATGATCAAGTGGGTTTCATCCCAGGGATCCAAGGATGGTTCAACGCACACAAATCAATAAACATGATACTTCACATCAACAGAATGAAAGAAAAAAAACCATATGATCATTTCAATAGATGCAGAAAAAGCATTTGACAAAATCCAACACCCCTTCATGATAAAAAATACTCGACAAACTAGATATAGAAGGAATGTACCACAATAAAGGCCATATATGACAAACCCACAGCTAATACCATACTGAAAGTATAAAAATTGGGAGCTTTTCCTCTAAGGTCTAAAACAAAACAAAGATGCCCACTTTCCCCATTCTTATTCAACATAGTACTGGAATTTCTAGCCAGCACCATAAAGCAAGAGAAAGCAATAAAGGACATTCAAATTGGAAAGGAGGAAGTCAAGCCATCCCTATTTGTAGGGATGGTCCTATACACAGAAAACCCTAAAGACTCCACCAAAAAATTATTAGAACTAATAAATAAATTCAGCATAGTGGCAGGATACAAGATCAACACACAAAAATCAATAGCCTTCCTATACACTAATAATGAAATAATTGAAGAAGAAATCAAGAAAGTACTCATATTCACAATAGCTACCAAAAAATGAAATACCTAGGAATGAAATTAAGCAAGGAAGTGAAAGACCTCTGCAAAAACCATAAAACATTGTTGAAAAAAACTGAAGAGGACACAAACAAATGGAAATGATATGCCATGTTCATGGGTTAGAAGAATTAACATCATCAAAATGTCCATATTACTCAAAGCAATCTACACATTTAATACAATCCTATCAAAATACCAATGACATTCTTCACAGAAATAAAAAAAAAAAAAAGATCTTAAAATCTATATAGAACCACAAAAGACCCCATATGGCTAAAACAATCTTGAACAAAGTGGGAAGTGTCATACTTCCTGACTTCAAAATATACTATAAAGCTATAGGAACCCAAAAAGCATGGTACTGGCATAAAAATAGAAAAATAAACCAATGGAACATAATAAAGAGCCCAGAAATAAAACCCATGCACTTACAGCCAACTGATTTTTGACAAAGGTGCCAAGAATATATAGTGGGGAAAGGACAGTCTCTTCAATAAATAGTGCTAGGAAAATTGGATATCAACATGCAGAAGATTAAAATTAGAGCCCTATCTCTCACAATACACAAAAAATCAACTCAAAATGGATTAAAGACCTACATTTAAGACCTGAAAGCATGAAATTACTAGAAAAAACAGGGGAAATGCTACATGAAGTGGAAGTGGGCAGCACTTTTTTGAATTAGACTACAAAGGCACAGGCAACTAAAGCAAAATACACAAATTGGACTACATCAAACTAAAAAGCTTTTGCATGGAAAGGGACACTGTCAACAAAGTGAAAAGACAACCTACAGAATGGGAGAAAATATTTGCAATGTACACATCAGACAAGGGGCTAATATCCGGAATATTTAAGGAACTCAAAACAACTCAACAGCAAAAAAACAAATAACCCAATTAAAAAATGGGCAAAGGATTCGAACAGACATTTCTCAAAAGAAGACATACAAATGGCCAACAAACACATGAAAAAATGCTCAAAATCACTAATCATTAGGGAAATGCAAATTATAAGCACAATGAGACATCATCTTATCCCAGTTAGAATGGCTATTAATATTATCGACAAAAAATAACAAATGCTGGCAAGAATGCAGAGAAAAGGGAACCCTCCTGCATTGTTGGTGGAAATGTAAATTGGTACAGCCATGGTGGAAAACAGTATAGAGGTTCCTCAGAGAACCAAAAATAGACCTACCTTATAACCCAGCTATCCCTCTATTGGATATATACCCAAAGGAAATAAAATCAATACATCAAAAAGACACCTGCACTCCCATGTTCATCACAGCACTATTCATAATAGCCAAGAGACGGAATCAACCTAAATGCTCACCAATGGATAAATGGATAAAAAACTGTGGTATATATACACAATGGAATACTATTCAACTATAAAAAAATGATATCCAATTGTTTGCAGCAACATAGATGGAACTGGAAACCATCATGTTAAGTGAAGAAAGTCAGGTACAGAAAGACAAATTCTGCATGATCTCACTCATATGTGGAATCTTTTTTAAAAAAAGTGGCTAGTTCTCATATTAGTAGAGAGCAAAATAATGCTTACCAGAGGCAGAGATGAGGAGGGGGCTGGAGGAGGGGGAAGAAGTGTTGAACTAGTTAGCAAAACTATGCTATCTACTCTAAGAGCAAAACTATGCTATCTAAGTGAATCACTGTGCAATATATGCATGTATTCAAAAAATATGCTGTATCCCACAAAAAATAAAATTGAAAAAAACAGGTTTAAGAAATTGCTTAGAATCTTGCACCTCCAAATCTTTCCTCAAAGATCTTAATAAGTAAAACAATTGCTGTATTCATAAGATAAAGCAAGATGTTTCTTTGTGTTTCAACTCATTTTCTGTATTTTTAAAACCCTAGATATATTTCAATGTAAGGTAAAATGTGAAAAAAAATTCAATTAAATCATCTAACAATACAAGAACTACAAGCAAATATTGTTAAAAAATTAAATTAGCCAAAGACTTTTCTTACATCAATTACTTCTATGAAAGCAAAAGGTGACCAAGTAGTTAAGATCCATATGCATAAGATTATATAGTGACATTTGTGAAACAAATATATTAAAAATGAAGTGTTTTTAAGATACCTTATTTGTAAACATACTATATACAGCTTTATTTTATAAATCACAACCATCTTTTCTGACTGGATTTAAACAAGATCTCTTCTTAGTAGTGGGAAAATGCAATTAATATGCAGGTAACAGTCACTAAACAACTGTTGTATGGCAGAAAATTACTAGCTCTTGTTTTATGTTCTGGGTTATCTATATTACTTGAATTTCATTTTGTCTTTACATAAAGAGAAGAAATTTCAGTAGACTGTGAGGTCTGTGAGATATCCTCAAATCGTCATGTACTTCTGTCTTAAATCTCTTAAAAAATATCAACTTAAGGCATCCCTGAAACAGTCCTTTTCTTCTAAAATTGCTACTGCAGAGGCTATATTCCACCCCCACCCCTGCCGCCAATAACACTATTCAATGTCTCGAGCCCATATCTGACTTAAATCTCTTTCTACAATACAGGCCCACTCGATCTGCTTTAGTTCTAATACCATCCAAATAACGTTCCTTCAAACATTTGAAGATCCAAATTCCCAACCAGTATTCTCTTCTTCACACTTAATCCAGCTCCTAAAGCCTTTAAGAATCTTGAAATAGGAACATAATAAAGGAGTGAATGTTGACATTAATAGCACATTTAATCTGCTATCTTTATTCATCCCAAAGTAAAGACTATTTTTAAAATTACCATTAAAACAAAGGTCTCAGAAATCCTAAACATAGGAATTTGACATGGGCCATATGTGATAATATGCTAAATAATATCCTAAATGTCTTCAGTGAATCCAACAGAGAATTTAAAATTTCAGTTTACTTTAGTTACCATAAAGTGGATGCTCTGGCACAGGTGAGCCACTCCAAACTACCACTGCTGCAGACAGTGGTATATACCTTGACCTGTAAGTAGAGTTAGTCTTTAACTCAAGTGAGTTGAGTCTTCCAGATCATTACTCTTTAAAAAAAAAAAAAAAAAATCAAACTTCTGTAAGATTCCTTATAGCTGATATGTCATGAAAAACAAGAATTTATCATAAAGAAATATTGAGTCAAAATAATAGTTATTTTTCTCATTTGCAGTATAAACTACAATTTATATATATATTAAATTGTATAATCTACAATTTAAATAATAGCATAGAATTAATGCATGACATAGACCTTTCCAGTAACTGTGTTAGGATGAGTTCTTTGGGCTTGGCAACACCACATCATTTCTCTTCCCTGTTTGTATTTTATATAGCCTTTTCTATATCCCTTTCAAGGATAATTTTTATCCAAATAAATAGCCAACTCTGGGCTTTTCTGAAGTATCAAATATCATCCTGGTTTGAAAAAAGGATCAAAGAGTTATAACTAGAAGAATTACAGACATAAAATTTAGTTTACTAATGTTTAAACATTTATCTTTCAGAATTTGTTTCTTATCAAGAACTTGGCAGGTACGAACTATCAGTAATATAATCTATACCACTTTTAATATATGTTGTATTTTTCTTTCATGGATTCAAACTGAATTTTTATCCTTTATCTTGTATCATTTTCAATATTCCTGGGGATGAGAGAGGGGAAGGTATTTTATTATCACTGTATAATAGATGGTGAAACCCAGGAAAATTATTTACATGACTTGTCCATGGCCCCACTATCAATAACAAAACAAAATCTGTTCTCTGGATCTTACTTAATGCCCCTTGTAGTCTACAGGATTTGATATAATCAAGTCCCTGTAGAGTTGCTAAAATCCACGAAGTAACTTCCCTCTACTTTCTGTTTCCTTATCTCATTCCTGCCCACACTTCAAGGTTCAGCTCACTTCTTACCTCCCTAATGCCTCATTTCAAGCACTAATTTGGCTCTTTCCATTCACTACAAATCATATTTTCATGTATTTATTTTGTGCCTGGAGAAAGGCAGAAAACTTTATATACTTCCTTATAGAAGTACTTAAGTGCAGTGTGTCTACAAAAAAGGCACTCAAATATTTGAACTGCCCAAAGTGTTTCAACTTTTTTTTTTTTTTGAGATATAAGCATCTTAAAACGTCACAGAGTGCTGTGATTCATTTTCACATTTTATTGCATCAAATGCTTCAAACTATGGGAAATCTTTGGTAAAAATAAAGACAATAAAATTTTCACAATAACTTTACACAAAGCATTGCACATCAATGTTCTTTAATACACATGAAATAATATAGGAATGTTCAGAATCCTCAGTGAGGAAATAAACTGTACAATATTCATATTTCTTTATTTTAAAACAAAACCATTTTCATAAATATTTAAAATATTTCCTAGATTCTTACCACATATTAACATTTGTATTTCAATCAGTATGTTGAAGTTTAAAGTATTTATATTATTTAAATAAAAATCAATAAACAAGTTTTTTTTTCCTGTTGCCTACTATAGCATCAAGTCCCTGTCCCCCTCAATTCTGCTTATTTCACATAAAATTAGAGGGAGGTAACTAAAATAAAAATCAATATGGTTCTCAGGCCCTCTGTGGAAAAGAGGAAAATGTTTCATGTCTATTACACAGACATTTCTCTGGTGGTTTATTTGTGCAGTCTCAAACTTGATCAGCTTTAAATTGATCTAAATGAGTTCTCAGCTCAGGACACAGTTCAATTAGCAGAAGTTCCATCAGCACCTGAACCAAAAAAGAAGGAAAAAAAAATAGAAAAATGTGATTTTTCTCCAAGGGTTTACTCAAAATAAATATCCATGTCTAATTTTAGGTCTGAAATTATTCTCAGTAAATAAGTAAACTCCATTTATCCTCTGGTTTTATCTCATCAACAGTTAACTATAATAATAGTTATTATAATTAGACTAATAATTCAGAGAGATGACCGAAAAACTTCATGCAGAAATGTTGCATCAAAAGTCAAGAGAGACAACTAGTATGTAAAAATGGAATACTGCATCCACTGGGGGTATTTCTTTTTTTTAACAAAATGAACAGACAGATAAAAATGAAGCAGAGAAAAATGGGTTCAGAGTTATAAGTAATGATTGATTAAGATCTACCCTAATAATAAAATCAAAGAAACAGTGAATCTTCTGGGAGGCTTTCATTTACTCACATATAACAAATGTTTATTAGCTCTTGTTTCTTGCAGTGCATTGAATATTTTTATTATACCATGGCGAGCATTTTGCTGTCCGACAAGGCTCTGAAGCATATCTGAAAAATTAAATTTATATTCTATGCTTCTATTGATAAAGTGCATTAGTTATTCAGTGAAAGAGACATTACACAATATATACACAATAAATGCATTTACACAAACTACATTTTAATATATTGCTACCAATTTTAATTAAAATATTATCGTATTTTAATATATTGCTAAACATTTTTACTTTAGCAAGCTTTATAAAGCACAAAATTTATTATCTGTTCTAACGTATTTTTCTAGTTAAAAGAAACTATTATAATTGGTACTGTTCTTAAGATTCTCAGTATAACTTCTTAGCAAGTGACAAGAAATGGCTTAAAAGAAAAAAAGTGTCATCATTTTTTTCTTCATAAATAATATTTCCTGAGAGATATAAATGAAAAATGCATTAATGGAGTTAATATTCCCTTTCTATCTTTACACTTTTCAGGATGATAACCCAGCCTCACCTGGAATGTTTTCAAGTAGCTTTTGCTGGGCTCTCTGTTTTGTTTCCTGACTTTGCTCTTTGCTTCTGATTTTGGTCGGTGGCGCCAATTTCCCATTTGGCCAAAAAGCATCCCGGAAAACACTGATGTAGTAAACCAACATTTGCTCACTGAAAATCCAGTTCACTGTGTCCCGGATTTGTCTTTTAAGAAAAAGTATTTCTTGGATGAGGGTTTAAAATTTTTTATACTCTTATTTTATACTTTATTCTCAAAATGCATTTATCAAAGGGTAGGTTAAAATACAGCCTGATCTAAATGTTTGATGAATAAACTAGGAATTGAATTTTTAAACTCTGACTCAAAGTTATTTTTTATTTTGGTAATACTGGATGGCCATTCATTCCTGAAGCTCACACTTTCATTAGCACTAACTTCTCCAAATGTTTGCCATGTAATACCTTTCAGTCTGCAAAGGTAAGAACTGAGAGACTGACTGATTTGTTGAAGCTTGCAACTACCCTGTGTACAGTACTTAATACACTCGTTTCTCTGTAAAGTGTTATAAACTGAAAACATAAATCCATTTAAAGACTCTTAAAAGTGATCTGGAAAACCTCCCTGAGCTCCTGAAGTCCTTGGTTTTCCATCAAGCTTTTTTACTAGCTGTGCCTTAGTGTTGGGATGGCAGATATCTCTTACCCAGAAAAAGCATCTCCCATGCTCATGAGGCAAGGAAAAAGATACTTCCTGCAAAGTGAAGGATTTTGAAAAGACACACTGCTTTTCAAATTTCCATGGGAATGAAAACAGGGCAGACATTAGACTCGCACAATTATGCATAAATGGCTTCTATCTGATTATAGGTCTTCCACACAATCCATTAGTCATTAGTCAAATTCTAACTAGTTGCAGGTCTTTGCTGCCAAGAGACAAGTAAACACAGTTCAAAGAGCCCAATAATAGTTGTGAGGTTGGAAGAAAGAAGTCTGTTAAAAAGGAGAAAAGAATCATCTTAGTGCCAGAAACACCTACAATTTCAAACTCGATTCATGAATAATAACAAATCAAAACACCCTTTAAGAATCTGACTTAACCAGACAATGTAAAGGACAGTGGATGGTTTTCAGAAATAGTATCTGAAATAGGTGTTTGAAGCCTAGTCCTGTCCATACAGTAATCAGTCACCACTGATTGAATGTCTAAACTCTACTATGAGGCAAATTATAATGTTAATTCTGTTTGTAACTTTATCTTCTAACATACTTCCTTATATTGCTTAGAACTGTGCAATTCAAATCTAGATCAAATAAAACAATTTTATTAATTTAATAGAACTTCTGCTTTAAGAGAGAACCTGCCCACCTGCCTGCCTATCTACCTTCCTAAGAAAAATCTACATAGTGCCAACATCTTGTTTTCTTTCTGTAGTCTTGTTTTTTCTTCCTTACTGGCACTACATGAAGAAATGAAGTAAGTAAATTTCAATTTATAACTTAAAATTAGGTAAGTGACTCTTACCAAAGGTCATCACCTAAGCATTTTCTATCAATTTTAGGTCTGACTTTCTATTAGCCCAAACTTGCAGGAGGTTTTTGAAGCAATTCTAGGATCTGAAATTGTTGTTCCTGTAAGGCAAGAGGCACACATTGTACTGCTTCTAAATTTTGTGATGTGTCATCATCTGCTAAAGGCAAAAACAGCAAAGGTCCAGGTGCTCCATAACTCGCTACCTGACAAAAAGTCCACTGAAATGAACAGCCTGAAAATTCTCTACAAGATGCATCTCCTTCATCCCCATGAAAATACCTGCCAAATTTATTCACCACTCTCAAGCCACAGCTGCTCATTTTATAATTAAGAGCCAATATCATAAACAGGAGAAGGGAAAGTATGCATGATTTGCTGAAACTGAAAAGGAAAATGAATTAGCAAGTCTCAAGTACTGAGAAAAATAAGGCCCTTTTGGAAATTTCTTTATCTAAGGCCTGTCAGTACTAAAGTTAAGAGGTTTGCCTTAGACTGAAACAACAACTTAAACAGGCCATTTTTCTGACTACAATACTAAATCAACTAACCAAGCATCTGATGGGCAATTAAAAATATATTTTTTTAAATCTTAGAAATAAAAGGGAAGTAAAGTTGTTTATGACTACAAAGAAAATATTGTCTATTTGCAAGTCAATAAAAAAATTCTTTATAATGTTTCCTATAAAAATTTATAAGCTTTACATGATAAAGCTATCATATTAACCTTGTAAAAATGTTTGACAACTAAATCTTTCACTTTGAAAAAAATTTGATAATTTCATCTTAAAATTTATTTTGCTATATAAAAAAAGTGATTTTCTTTTTCTTATTTCTAGAAGTTGACTCCAGTTTCTAGGCTGATGTTTATTTCCTGAAGAATTTTGGGTATAGAGTTACTATTTAAAAGACCTCGATAACAGCAGTTCCATATCTCAGGCACAGAGACAACATAAGACATGGCTGAGTGAAGCAGGCACCAGATCAGGAGGCTGGGTCTGCTGACCAGTCCCGTGACCTTAGATAAGTCACTTGATCTCTTTGGTTCTGTTTCCTCCCCAACAAAATGAGGAGTTAAATTTATCTCTAAGACCCCCTTTGGGCCTGAACCTATCTATGACCTATATAAATAATTCTATTTGATTTCTGTTGACTACATGATTTTGCAATTATGAAAAATTCCAATAATTTCTTAGAAATGAATATTAATCATGAGTTCTCAATAGCAGACCCAAAGCTTTCATAAATGAATGAGTAAAATGTGGAACACTTTTAATGAACAACACTAGAACACTGTGAAAAATGTATATACATATATAATACTTTTATGTATTATATAATAGTGCTAGATGTAAAGCCATATGTAAACTATATTACATTATCCACAGACACACACACACACCCGGATGGAAGCTCAGATACTAACTAGAAGAATTAACATTTTATTGCTACTCCAACTCTAAAAAAGTTAATGTGTGGTTTGTATTTCCCTCCAAGTATATATTTGCCATGTAATGCTCATCCTACTTTCATTCCAGCTTAGAGTCTACACCTTAAACTGATTTCCATTATGTGAGATAAGAACATTAGACCCAAGATATTCAAACAAGTCATCAATATCAAAAGGAAACTTTACAGAACACAGTCTTCTGGCCCTCATCAGGCAACATGCTGGCTTTTATCATTTAATTCACCATTCTGTGGGAGAAATTCTTTTGGAAATCTGCCTTCTTATGCAATCTTAGAATCACATCAGAAACAAAAAGAAAGAGAAAATAAAATGCTTTCAGTTAAACCACTGGCTGCTACACCATAGGGTAATCTGACTATTGAGGCAAAGAGTAGGACATGGATTAAAATATTAATTTCATACAACTCACTTGTTGATGGTTCTTCCAAAAGTGACCTGAACGAGAGCAATTAATGTTCTTCTCACCCATTTAAACACTAAAATATAAATCAGAAAAATTTTATCACAAGATGATACCATAATTATAACATTTTTCATAGCTGTACAAAGCATAAATCTGATCACAACTCAATCTGAGTCCTGACAGCTTTCATTTTCTTTTTTTCTTTTTTAATTTAATGTTTAGATAGAAAATTATTTTCTTAACAAAGGAAAACATAACAAATTGAATTTAAAGTCAAATTTAACATGCAAAGATTAACATCCTTAATACATTTAAAATATCTTAAAAATGAATTAGGAAAATCTTAACAGAAATTTGGTAAAGGACATGAGCAGGTAAGTCACACACCCAAAAGAGAGTAAATACGTTCTAAATTTTAGAAAACAGAAAAATGACATTTTTCATTTCTCGGACTGGAAAAATATACTGTATAATTCTGGTGCTATGAGAGAAATAATGTCAAAATCTTCTAGTATAAGTATAAACTGGTAAAACCTTTTTGAATAACAGATTGGATTCATAAATAGAAGTCTTTAAAATGTTCATACACTTTCAAACAATTATCCTACTTCTTGAAACTATAAGCAAATAATCAGAGAAAATATATATTTTTTAATGTAGAAGGCAGTTACATAAAAGTAAAAACTTGGGAGTAAACTAAATGTCCAATAATATGAGAATGGCTAAATAAATTATGTACATCCATAAAATGTAATATAATACAGTTATTAAAATCATAATTTTGAAGAGAATTTAAGACAAATTTTCAAGATGCAATATAAGTGGAAAAGCAGGATTAAAAACTGCACTAAAAGTAACTAGGTGTATGTTTAAACTCCGGATATACATCCAAAAAATGACTGAAAAAAATATTTTTTATAAATATTTATTTATATTTTTTTGCTAAGTGAGAAATTTATTTAATGTAAATGCATACATTAATAAAAAAGAAAGATTTCAGATCAACAATCATCTTTGCACCTTAGGAAACAAGAAAATGAAGAGCAAACTAAGCCCAGACCTAGCAAAGGGAGTAAATAATAAAAGTTAAAGCATAGATAAAAGAAATAGAAAATAGAAAGAAAAAAAAAAATAGAGAAAAACCAATGAAACCAAATTTGATGAGATCAACAAAACTGACAAACCTTTATCTAGATGGACTAAGAAAGAAGAGAGAAGACTCAAATAACTAAAATAAGAAATGAAAGAGGGGTCATTACAACCAAATCTACAGAAATCGAAATGGTTATAAGAGAATACTATGAATAATTGTTGGTCAACAAATTAGGTCATCTAGATAAAGTGAATAAATTCCTAGAAACATGCCACCTATCAAGACTGAATTATGAAAAACAAAGTTTGGACAGAACTATATCTGGTAAGATAAGTGATTATTGTTTTTCAGTTTCCTGATGCTGGACTCCCTTGAGGATTTCTTGCAGGGCTGGTCGTGTGGTGGTGAACTCCTGCAGTTTTTGTTTATCTGGAAAATACACTATTTTTCTCTCATTTCTGAAGGATAGCCTTGCTGGGTATAGTGTTCTTGACTGGCAGTTTTTTTCTTTTGGTATTCTGAATATATCATCCCATTTTCTATTGGCCAGTTGAGAAGTCTGCTGTTAGTCTGATTGGGGAAACCTTACAGGTGACTTGATGCTTTTCTCTTGCTTCTTTTAAGATTCTCTCTTTGTCTTTGGGCTTTGCCAGTTTGACTATAACGTGTCTTGGAGAGGATCTTTTTGGGTTGAATCTGTTTGAGGATCTTTGTGTCTCCTGGAATTAAATATCCATGTCTCTCCCTATACCTGGGAAGTTTCTGGCTATTATTTTGTTGAACGGGTTTTCCATGCCTTTTCCTTTCTCCTTCCATTCTCAAACACCCATGATTCAAATGTTTGTGCACTTAAGGTTTTCTGCTAGCTCTCTTAGATTTTCTTCATTTTTAAAAATTCTTTTTTCCTTTTTGTCTGCCTGTGTTATTTCAAGAAGACGATCTTCAAGATCAGAAATTCTTACTTCTGCTTTTGTTCTAGCCCACTGTTTAAACTCTCAGTTGTGTTTTTTATTTCATTCAGTTCCATCAGTTCTGCTACATTCTTTTTAAGGTATTAATTTCTTTGTAAATTTCCTCCTTCATATCCTGGATTTTTTTTTCCTCATTTCATTACGTTGTCTAACCGAGCCTTCTCGTATTGCCATTAGTTTCCTTAAGATTGTTTCTTGGAATTCCTTTTCAGTAATTTCAAGGGTTTCCTGCTCTGTAGGGTCTAGTATTTGAGAATTATGGTATTCTTTTGGTGGTATCATATTTTCTTGGATTATCATATTTCTTATACTTCTATGTTTATGTCTGGTCATCTAGTAGAGCAGCTGCTTCTGATATTACTCTGGAGAGGGGTCTGAGGAGAAAGACGTCCTCCTCTTTTTCTGGTCTCTGCTGGTGACTCTCCTGTGTCAACACAGTCAAATGTCTGGTGGGCTGCCTGCACAGTGGCTGTGGTTACTGCTATGGCATCAAGCCATTTTTGTGGCAGCTATGGCTGTGGCGGTAGCTGTGGTGGGCCATCCACATGGAAGTGGTATTTTCAGTGTGCTTCTTTGCCTGCTTCCAGGTGAGGGATGCTGCCCTTAGCTCCTGCCTAGGCTCCTGGGCATGCTCTGCTGCTTGTCTGCTTCTGGGTAGAGGGGGCTGTTGCCCTCGGCTCCTGTCTAGGCCCCCTAGGCATGCTCTGCTGCTTGCCTACTTTCAGGCAGAGGGGGCTACTGCCCTTGGCTCCTGCCTAGGACCCCCAAGCATGCTCTGCTGCTTGCCTGCTTCTGGGTAGAAGGGGCTGCTGCCCTTGGCTCCTGCCTAGGACCCCCAGGCATGCTCTGCTGCTTGCCTGCTTCTGGGTAGAGGGGGCTGCTGCCCTCGGCTCCTGCCTAGGACCCCCAGGCATGCTCTGCTGCTTGACTGCTTCCAGGCAGAGCTAAGCTTTCATTTTCTACTAGGCAAGTGATGAGATAAAACCTAAGAGTTTTCACAGCTTTTCAATGTCTAAACAACAGCTGAGCTAGCAAATGGAAAATAATGCTTTACTTAATATGTCTCTAAGCTACTGACAACATGTCTGTTTTCCACTACCAGACAGTGGAAATAATTCCTATTTTAGATTTGTTTGGCTTGCTGAACCAAATTTTCTAACATACTACTCTGAATAAGAAACATCTGTAGTCAAATGTTGACAAATATTCTGAAATATTAATGAACTGAGGGTCTAAACATTTGAATAGCAGTTTGTAGATCACTGTGTACTTTTATATATTTTATGCATTTGGGGGAAGAAATGTAAATCGCAAAAAGCCAGGATCCTAAATGAGATGTGAATTCATCAATCTGCTGTACACTGTCCAATAGCAGCTGGGCATAAACCACCGTCTCTGAATCTTGGTTTCCTCATCTGGAAAAGGACAGTATTGACATGTGTTTTTTTTTTGGCTGGTAGTCTTTCTGTATGTGAAAAAGCATTGTGAAGGGTTCTACAGATATAAACTTTTATTATTAACATGAAGACACATTTTATAGACTATAGACACATTTTACATTATAGAATATGAACATAAACCCAAAGAAGGCAAAGAAATACTGTGAGGATATTTTACATCTACAAATTGGAATCTAAATAAAATTTTTCATTTATGTATTTACCTCCATCCATTGAAATGTTTCACTACTGACACATGAGGAAATGAGAAATTCATTATTGGCTACAATGGATCCAGGAGTTCAGGTAAGAAAACATAAAAGGTGAAAAATTCACAAACATCTGTGTACAAGGGCAGCTACACAAATAAAAATCAATAATCAACATAGACTTGGTACTAGACTTTAAACCCTCAAGTATTTTCTAACTTTTTAATGGATCTAATTCTCCAGTTAAAGTAGCATTAATCCTTCAAGTAAAATTTAAGCCTTGGAATCAGAACCACACCTCAAAAAAACCTTAAACATTTGATGACATTTGCTAGAATGCTACCAAGCCTGTAGACTTGTTCATTTTAGGCTGGCATTTAGGCTAAAATGAGCATGTCTGTCAGTGATGATAACTTCACTCTGCCTTTTTAGAGCTGGGAAGAGGTAGCTCATACTCCCAGGGTCTGAGGACAAGTTCAACTCTAGGAAGGAATGCCTGACAGCTGCGTGGTTATATTTTTAAAAAAAAAAAAAAAAAAGAAGAAGCTGTATTACTTGTCCCTTTTTGTATACTGCACTAGAACAGGAAACAAAACTGATTTTGCTACAGATTCTCTCCCATCACTTCTATCCCCTTACTCTCTACCAGTCCCCAACCCACCCCCCAACACACAAAATAGCCCCATTACTCCTTCCAAAGACTCATTTGTTCAAAGCTACAGAGGCAGCTGCAGCAGCACTAGGATTTTGCTGATGGCATCTCATTATGAATGATGTTCTATTTATTCCCCTCTGAAATGTCACTAGCAAAATCAAATATGCTTTTGAGCAGGCATATGATGGAGGAAGTACACACTAAAAAGACAGGATTTTGAGCCTTACTCTGGCCATGACTGGCTCTGATGCATCCACCACATTGGGGATCGGAACGCCTGACTTTAGTGTTATGGATGTCTAAAAGTTTTAATTGCAAAGAACACACTGACAAAGGCTTAGATAAAGCTTCCTGATTCTTATCAACTATATGGGAAATTAGGAGGATTCATGATTTAATGGGCTAGATTTTATTGAGGGAGAGTCAGACTTTGAGTGGACTGTTATTTTCTTCTGTCTATACTGAATCAAATTAAACATCAGTATATATCTTAAAGTGTCCAAAATATGTAAAAATTCACTAAGGACAAATTTATATATATTTTTGTTTCCCTACAGTGCCATATCTAAAACCTACGATCCCAAAGTGTTTGATGATTGACAGTATATATTCTCTTAAGTTTGGCTTAGGAGAAGAAAAAGTTCAATGACCAAGGTAATTAATTCTGGCCCTTAAAATTTTCTTGCCTGTTCACTCATCAGTGTAACCATCACCTACTATGGATCAGGCATTTTAATATATACTGAGGATCAAATGACACATAAGACATGCTCAAGTTTATGATAGCACTTGAAATTTTTTCATCTACTAATAAGTCTTTAAGCAAAATGTTAAGGGATACATAAATCAAAAGGGATGCACTGCCCCATTTCCTATGTAGGACCAACTCTTAGCCCACCTCCTTTGCCCCAAGGGAAAAGATGCTAATATGAGTGAACAGAGCCCAGGACATTCATAGGGCAACATTTTACTGATTGGTAGCATTACTGTATATTACAATCCCTTGCTCTTCTCATTTGCTTCCTCTTCTAGGTGGTTAGGTGTGCCCGTAGGCACTTGCCATATCTCTAGCTAGTATTGAGGCTCCAGATATGACCAGGTATACTCGTCTCATGATTTAGAGTGTTGAGAGGTGGAAAGGTGTGGGCAGAGAGCTGTAAGTCCTATTCAGGACTCAAGACTAAACCAGGTAGTCCAGTTTATCTTCCACCAAATTTCTACTCTGGGGAACAGGCATTTGTGCACCTTTTAACAAAATTTAGCTACTGTTTCTTCCAAGTACATCTCCTTCAGGAATCACTAGAGTAGGATTTTTCGACCTCGGCATTATTGTCATTTTGGGCAGGATAACTCTGTTGTGGGAGCTGTCCTGTGCACTGTGGGATGTTTAGCAGCATCTCTAGCCTCTACCCATTCCATGCCAGTAGTACTCCCCCACCCCATCTAAAAATGTCTGCAGACATCACCAAACATCCACCTCTTCCTTCCACTGAGAACCACTGCTCTTGAGGAAAAAAAGAGGTTGAAAAACAGGGTCGAGGTACTCCTGCATCTCTGTCCATAATACTATCCTAGCACCAAAACCTCACCTTTACCAACAGGTTTCTTCCTCTACTATGCAAAATAATTTTTGTATAACTTTTGGTGATAAGGCAATGAAGCTATGATGAGTCATATAAAAACAAATTCAAAGCATTCTTTCTGTATTCAGAGGGACACGGTACAGGGTAAATCAGCACCCTAAGCTCCACGAGTATAGAGACAACATCTGTGTTAAAGTTGTATCGTCAGTACCTAGAACAGTATTTGTTGAATGAATGAATGCATGAATATAAATACATATCTGATGCAGTTCAGGAATAAAGGAACAATAATTGTGTGTGTGTGTGTGTGTACCATTTAACCAGCAAATACCGATAATAACAAAGAGGCTTACTTCCTCGAAGTTCAAAAATCTCCCCAATCAACATGAAACATGGTTCAGCCAATGCATCTTTCTTTCCATCCACGTCATCACCATAATCTGACAGGTCACTATCCTCTTCTGCCTCCTCCTGGGGGTACAGCAAAGATGACATATCTAAAAAAATTGGTAGATCTCTTCTCCTTCTTCAAGTATAAATTTCAAACTATTTGCTCATGTTTTAGCGTTACATAAGCCTTCAACCTTTATGCAGAAATCTATAAATTTTCAATACGGAGTACAAAATACATCTGACCTTATGTAAAAGCTTGATTCCGAAGTCTTATTCAAGGTTTAAAATAAGCTAATTTTTTTAAAAAACCTCTGTTACTGTATTAATCAGTGAACTGGTATAGACAATAAAATAGTTTTCCAACCATTCTGCATTTTAAAAGTAAGACTTTTAATTTAAATGATTTTAAATTCACTGTTTTTTTTTTAAAGTGCACTTTATTTTATTTTTAAAGCTCTCATTCAAACTTTTACTCTGTATTTCAGATAGTCTTATTTCCTGATTTGCATTTCAGCAAGCTTCAGTTCAAAACCCATTATATGCCAGGTGCCAGGCTAGTGTGAATGAGTGCGATGTGGATCCAGACTTTCAGCAGCCCACAGCTATCTGGGGAGACATGATACACAAGTAGCTGTTTCTACAAGGCAGGATGCAGTGCTGTCACAGAGGTACGTTAGGCAGTGGAAGGACAGCTGAGGAAGTTCATTCTAATGCTCGCACAGAGGTAAAAGATAAAGTTGTGGGACCAAGCAGAGGGCTAATGACAGGACTTTGGGAGACATCAGGTGAGCAGAGGTAAGGACTGATAAGAATTCACAGAGGCAGGAGGAGTTCTCTAAAAATTCACAGCTTCACACAAGTCCGGTGATATCAAATGCTTTAAAGAGATTGAGAAAGGTGAAGACGGAGAAGAAGCCATTGGATTTGGCCACTGGCACTCACCTTCAGGGAGTAATTTCATACAGTGACTGAGCCAAATGTAAATTCCAAGGGTTTGGGAATAAAAGGGAGGTAATAGAGGTAATCTAGCCAAGTATAGACAGACACGAAGGAAAGAGGTGAGAGAGAAGCTTGGTTTGGGGCAGCGAGTTTACATGTAGCCCTGAACTAGAGGTGTGGGTATGCTCTATGGTACCCACTGAGTTCTCCTTCTAGCTCAGAACACAGTAAAGTAACTCACTCTTTTTCATTGTCAGTTCCCCTGTCTAAACTCACTAGCCAGTCCTGGTGAAGAGGAAGTGGCATTTGGCAATGGACTAAGGAGAAACCAAATTTTGGAAATGATCTTGGGCAATTTGCTAGAGAGCCAAACAAAGGGGCTCGATGGCCTACACATGAGTAATGAGCCTACTCTGGAGGGAAAACTGAGGTCCAGAATATGAAACCAAAAATGTCTGCAGTCTCTCTATTCATTCCTTTACTTACACACATCACTGACAGATTCATTTTGCTTCAAAGTATTCCATGTTCTCCATTTCCTGAGAATAAAGTCTAAACTCCCCAGCCTGGCATGAACCTTACCCCCTTCCCTTCTATCTTTTGACTTTCTTCCATTAGAGAATTATAGAAACCCTCCACTCCTGTCCAATGTCCTGCTGGCTGTTCCACAAACACACCCTCCTCTCCTGAACCTTCAATGTTAGTCCAACACCTCCACAATGACGGCCCTCAGTATGCTTCCCCATTCCTGGGGACTGGCTCCTCCACCTTATGTAAAAGGGCTCCTACAGAACTTCCCATTCACATTTCACTTAATTATCATGTTATTAATCTTTTTATTTCTCTATCTTAACTCTTTAAAGTGACTTGTCGGGAAGGGCAAGAAGGTGGCCCAAAATATGACAGTAATAATAACTGAAAATGGATATATTTGCTTCCCCCCGCCATCAGTGGTATGCTTTCAACAAATATCTGTTCAAAGAGCCTTCAAAAAGATATCTGCATAAATATGCTATAAAAATGGTACAACCTTTAGGGTGGCTCACCTCCTGGTGGGAGAAGAAGTCACGAGGAAGTCTTTCCAAAAATGAAGATAATGAAAAAGTGGTTTTTTTCCCCTGCACATCAATAACCTTGAGGTAGTCAGGAGAAGGGCTCAAAAAGGCATAAAGTGCTTCACTCTGACACAGTCTTTCATCTGAAAGCAGATTCTGTGGAAGAAAGAGGATTAATTACTCCTGTATAGGAAACTACCTGTGCTGCTGGGAGCTTCTACAAGTAGTACTGGCTGTGTCCTAGATTTACTTTCATCATAATTCTGAACCTAAAACCACTTCCTTTTTCTCCTGACATGAACAACATCAGATCAATTCTCAATGATCCTAATGGCAAACAATCCTCTCCAGGTTAATTGGTAGTGCCCTAATCACTCTGCTTGTGGCTGATGTTGTAGAGAACTCACTCTACTTTGCACTGTTTGGTGCAATAAAAAATTTTTACTTTGCATACAGCTCACAGATTCCAGGGGCCACTGCCTTTGACAGACAAATTAACTTTCAGTCATCTGTGTTTGAATTAAAAATTTTTTTTTTTGCGACCGGCACTCAGCCAGTGAGTGCACCGGCCATTCCTATATAGGATCCGAACCCGCAGCGGGAGCGTCGCCGCGCTCCCAGTGCCACACTCTCCCGAGTGCGCCACAGGCTCGGCCCCAAGTTTAAGTTTTTAGCATTGAAAGTCTCCCCAGAGGGCTGTGGGCTGCCCTACCCCCGCCCGCCCACAACCAGGCAAGCAGTGGAGCATGCCTGGGGTCCTGAGGCTGGGGCTGTTGGCCACCACCCCCTCCCTCAAGAACATCTTAGAATGCATTTATTAGCCACGTGTATTTCTTTGGGGTGTGTGACTTGTCTGGTCATGTCCTTCACCAAATTTCTCTTAAGATTTTTCTAATTCATTTCTAAGAGTTCTTTTTGCATTAAGGATGTTAATCTTTGTGAATTAAAATTTTTTCAAGTTACACGTGGATACCACTCAACCACCCTTTGACGGCTATGTTCAGACTTTGTACATCAGCTGAAAAAAGAACCCAGAGTTATCACATGGTGGCACTGCCTGCCAGGTGATAGCTTCATTTCACTGTACTGCTGCCTTCCAAGCAGTGACTGTTTATATAATTTTATAACTGTTTTTATTGTCCCTTAAGCTGGAAATTTTCTGAAGTTCTATATTTATCTGGCCTTAGGAGAGAGGAAAGCAGAACATAAATCAAGTCTGTTTATTTACAAGCAAGTGCTATGATAAGACAGTAAAATGAACAATATGATTATAAGTGTCTAATATTATAAGTACAGGTTTTAGGAATAAATAAACCAATGGGAACTATCACCCATTTATGATATAACCTCCTTGGAGGAGATGGAACCCTGGAGAGCCGACTACGCTCTTGATGACAGAGACTGTGTGATTCCACTTACAGGAAGTTACAAAACACTTGTAACTAATCTACGCTGTTAGAAGTCAGGAAGTAGTGACCTGTGGTGGGGGAGTACTGATGGGAAGGACGCTGGACGGTACTGGTAATAATCAGTTTCTTGGGTGGGGTGATAGTTACACGGGTGTGTTCAGTTTGTGAAAATGAAGACAGTTGTACGTTTATTATACTTTAATCTAAAAAAAAAAAAAGACCAGAAAAGGTATTTTAAGGATCTGGCATGGCTTGTGAGAACAAAAAGCAAACTAGCAAGCTCTTAGAATGATGACAGTTTAATCACAAATAACTAATTTTTCTTCTCATATCCAAAGCTTTTCGTTGGCTTACCTGTAAAAACTTATTTAATTGATTCTTTGACTTTTCCATAAACTTTTGATCTACAGATTTGAAAGGCAGCTTGCTAAGAGAAGGCAACTGGACTTTTTTTAAAGATGGGACACACTGTGGGGTAAAAAAATTAAATGTTAGTATTCTGAAATTACATTTTAATCTAAAATACTTAGAATTATAATTAGATCAAACCAAGTATTATCCTCTTGTACTTGTTCCTCTGAGATTTAAGACCCTGAAAACCTATCTATTCTAATCAGCTTCAAAGAATCTGTGGGAAATGGGACATTTGATGGAAAAAGTTAAAGCTCATCCCCAGACTTAAAACACCTGGAAGCTGGGAAATCATGAAGCTAGGATGATAAGATGGATTTGTATAACATGTACAGTAGCACATTATGCCAGTTATGAAAATCTGGCTCACAGAAAGTTTTTCTATTAGCAGGTGTTGTGTTTACATCTCTGTAAAAAGTCACCATCATTAACAAAAGAAAACAATAAAAAGAAAGAAAATTTGGGTGTTGGCTCTATTACTGCCTTTCAGTGACAAACTATAGAATGTAAGCATATTAATAATAAAATATGCTAATAAATAATAATAATAGACTGCCCTTTGTGGATTAAGTCCTACATCCCGACAGACACTTTGCTAGAAGCATGGCATGGATTATTTTATCATTACAACAGCTCTATGAAATTTTAGAGAAATGAAACAGGCAGTGAGAGTTGGAAGGGAAGATTAAAACCACTAGGGTCCCAACAGGTGCTTCCTGTCATCACAGTCAGCAGGAAAGGTTCTCAGAGGAGCAAAACTCAACAAGGTAGAAAACAGCAAGGGTAAGAGAAGAGCCCAGCCACCAGTCCACAGATGAGGAAAAATGACAATGAAACAAAAGGACAGACATGGGACAGTATAAGGTTTGTTTCCTCTAATGCTTCGGTGTAACTGTTCTTTTATATTCCAAGTACATTTTATTTCAAAATCTTCCCTAAATTCCTTTTCCTCCTTTCATTTTTATCAGCAACTAGACTAATACTGAACTTAGATCTCACAATGGTTTGTCACAGGGCAAACATCACATTTTTCTGTAGAGTGAATTTTACTTAACAAGTTTGGGATAAATTTATTCTTATACTGAGATAAATATTTTGCTTTCCACACTTCTGGGATGACCACAATCCATTCGAGAAACATTATAGTATGTACAACATTCAATTTTGGCCACCATACTTTTAAAAGCAGTTGAAGAGGTTACAGCAAATAGACATCTCATTTGCAAAAGAGGAGTCTCAGAGGTGACTATAGATTTTACCAGTATTGGTTCATTCTGAGCAAGAGAAAAACAAGCCTAAATTAGAGTAGAAATGATTGAAGAACTTCTCCTTGCTGAGGAAAAGGGCAATTACCTTCAGTAGAAGGAAAGTTAGAGAAGATGCAATTCTTGAGGAAAAATGGGAATAATAATAAACTGAAAGTTAGACAACCTAGATTCTAATCCTGCTTTGGCTACTATGTACACATCCTATGACGAGTCAGTGAAGCCCTGGGATCAGTTTCCTTCATCTATCAAATAAAAGAATTGACCTAGATTAATAGCTTTCGAATATTTTTAACTAAAACCGACAATAGGAAATGCATCCTACACTGCAACCCATAATACTTCTGTATACAATATATATATACAAAAAACTAAAACAAAAGTTCTGTGAGACAATGCTCTATTACTAATACTAGTACTGCTATTAATAATAGTAATAGTAACAAAAACCACCTTAATGTTTACTACATGCCACACGTTCTTCTAAATGCTTGGTATACATCTATTCCCCTAATTCTCCCAACAACCCCATGAGGTAGGTGAGGTAGGTACTATTAATATTCATATTTCACTGATGAGGAAAGAGAAGCATAGAGAGATTGAGTGAAATATCCCAGGTCATACATCAGTAAATGGTAGAGCTAGGATTCAAAGTCAAGCAGTCTGGCTCTAGAGGCTGTGCTTTCAACCACTACACTTTGCTGTCTTCCGTGGTGTATGTGACAAAATCCAATATATTCTATTCTCTTTCTTTTGCTGCAACTCATAATTGGTTTCACTACCCATTAATTAGTCACCACTGTCCCTAGATGATCCCTAGGTCTCTTCCAGCTCTGGGGTTCTATGGCAATTTAGAATGAAAATCAGAAAATTTTCTGTCTTGAAGGATTTAGACTAGACTAGATGGTTTGATCTGTGAGTAAACTTCCAAATGTCAGGCTGAAAATGCCACTTTGCCAGTATCAACAGCAAAGGAGAAAGATTAATCAGTTTCCTTATATATAAAAATTAAAATGAGCTCTTGAATCTCTTCTTGCTCAGAATTTTAGAATCTTGTGTTCATGAGTATTCATTACCTCACTAAGTTTCCGGTGTAAATTCTGAAACTCACTGAGCCTTCTTGGGACTGTCCAGTTCTTAGTTTCAACTCCTCCAACTTCTTGTAGGCTTACCATGACAAAGTAACAAGGCATTTGTTCACCATTCTCTTCTGTAACCTTGAAAAAAAAATCAAAATCAACAATAGCAAAAAACATGATGAGTGGTTATGGTGGGAAGATTTTAAAAATATCCCGAGATTTCCCTTTCCCTGGTGCACCCTGCGTAACTGTGAATATGATAGATTTTATTCTCGCAATTAGGTTATATTATACAGTACAGCAGACCTTAAAATAGGGCAGTTATCCAGGCAGCCCTTTAAAACCAGAGAGTTTTTTCTGGCAAATAATAGAAAAGGAAGTCAGAAAGATTCAAAGCCTAAGAAGGAAGGCAGCAAGAAAACAGAGACCTCACTTTTACAGCCACAAGGAACTAAATTCTGCCAACAACCTCAATAAATCTGGAAGTGGATTTCCCCCGGAGTCTCTAGTCAAGAACTCAGTCTGGCTAACACCTTGACTTCAACCTTGTGATACAATAAGCAGAGAACCCAGTCATACTGTGCTGGACAAAGAAGTGCAAGCTAATAAATGCATGCTGTTTTAAGCCATGAAACTTCTTACACAACAAAAGAAAACTAATACAGAAAACTTAACATTCTAACTGTATATCCTTTAAAAAAACAAATTAACAGCAAGCCAACAGATATCAGATACATCAGAACCTCTCTCAGAGAAGGCTGAGGGCCTCCCAGTTTAATTTCGGAATTCAACAAGCCATGATTTCTATTCTCATGAAATTTTATATTGAGACATAATTTCTTTTATCTCCTAACTTAGACAATTTACACACACACACACAACCATAATTCAGAATAGGCCACTATTATTCTTAACATAAATAGATAAAAGAAAAAATAAACAAAATATATTGACTTTGAGCTTGTATTAGTATCATAAATTGAATTAGACAGAAAGAGTCAGTAAGAAAAGCAATGGAAAGAGATGCAAGATTTATTGAGCACTGGCTGAGCCCTGTAAGGTAGGACTATTATCCCACATAAGAATGGGGGAAGTAGAGGCACAGACAGGGTAACTGACTTTCCTATAACCACACATCCAGTAAGCGCGTCAGTCAGGATCAGAACTCAGGAGAGTCTGGCTTGATGTAAACACATCTTCCACGCATTCCTATGTAGGACTAGTCTGTGAGCTCTGGCAATCAGGTGACCCCTCTGTTTCCATTTCTATTACCTTCTCAGTGACCACAGTGCCATTGCAAGCTCCTGAGTAACAAGTTACTACCAGGGCAAAGTGCCTTGTGAGGGCTTCCACTCCCTCTCTCCCTCATTATTTGCCTTTGGAAGACAATTTTAATACACTATGAAATACCAGAGGCAGCTCTAAGCAAAACCAAATGGGTAGCACAATTTGTGTTCTCTTTCCCACAAGCCTCCTACTATTCTTTCTTTTGACATACATACCATGGGAGCGTATCACCTTTCTAGACTTCCATCCAAATGATACCTCCATCTGCAATTACCAAGAGTTTCTATATGAAATTCCAAGGTTGAACACAACCTTCCCTGATCCACTGCTCTCTTCCTTCTCTCAGAAAAGGTATACTGCTCTGCAGCTTGGCTTAACAGGCGTATCAGCAAGTGCCAAAGACATACAGAGGGCACTTGGTTAAGCTCTCAAGTACTTTTTGTCTTTTTAGGGTAGCTCTTAGAGAACATGCTTTGTTTTGCTATCTAGTCTAGAGGTGAATTTAAGGTTGTGAATTTTAAGCCCTCCTCCCTAGTAAGAGTGTCAAGCCACTGGGTAGATGGGAAAGACAGGGAGGAACAAAGATGAGCCATCTGAAACAAGGATGAGGCAAAATATTAACACTATCTTGCTGAGGATGTTGTTATTCATATATAATATGGTGGCCATGACTTTTATCTCCAGGTTTCCACATGATTGATGGTGGGGCAGGTGGGAAGGGAGGAGTTGTCAGCAATAACAATGTAAATGCCCATAAGAATCTTTCCTCCTAAATGAAATTATTTTTATAGACAAATGAAAAGGGATACAGTATATTCTGCAAACTGTTATTCCATATCCCTCAAAGAACAGCAGAATAATTCAAAGAAAAATATTCACAAGTAAAGATCTCAGAGCTTCTGAGATTTAAGCAATTGAAGTCAGCAGGACAGAATAATCAGATGCACTTAAATTTTAATTTTTCATCTCCAAGTTTCAAAAAGTGCTTTCCATTTTATTTCAATCCTCAATGGAAAAATATATTGGTAATTCAAGGACGTTAAATGTTCCTATATCAAAGTTGCTTACAATTCCAGTGAACAAGGATAACTTTCTGTCTGAAGTGGAGTGACAGCAAAGCTATACCAAGCAGCCTAGTATAGTTCCCAGTCACAGGCAAACTGGAGTGAAAATATGGCGTAAGGAAGGTAGGACAAATGTGCTCTAAAAGAATGAATGTAAGTTTTCTATCCTCAATCTTGATTCTCTAGGACAAAATCTTGTCTTACAAAGTCAAACTTTTAAAATAAATTGGGAGGAAAAGCAATCAGACCTACCTCTCCACTGGTGATGGAGGCTTTCCACATACCAAGGTTCTCACACCACCAGTCTGTTCTTGCCATGTGCAGCTGAAGGTCTGTGCGTTCTTTCTCTATTAGAATTATTTCATCCTTCAACTTGGAAACAATCTGCCACAAGGAAAATATCCTGAGAGTTATTAAAACACCTCAAAACTATGCCACTCAGCAAAGTAGCAGAATACAAAAATCAAAACACAAAAATCAATTGTGTTTCTATACACAATTGAATACACAACAATGGACAATCCAAAAGAGAAATTAAGAAAACAATTCCATTTACAATAGCATCAAAAAAAAACAAACCCAAAACCTCAGTTATTAACCAAGGAGGTAAAAGATTTCCACAATGAAAACTATAGAGCTATTGATTTAAAAAATTAAAGACAAATCTTTGTAAAGATATCCATGTTCATGGATTGGAATACTTAATATTGTTAAAATGTCGATATTACCCAAAGCAATCTACAGATTAAATGCAATCCCTATGAAAATTTCAATGATATTTTTGCAGACACAGAAAAATCTATCCTAAAACTCATATGGAATCTCAGGGTACCCCAGATTGCCAAAACCATTTTGCAAAAGAAGAACCAAAGTTAGAGGGCTCACACTTCCTGACTTCAAAACTTACAACTAAGCTATAGAAATCAAAAAAGTGAGGTACTGACATAAAGACAGATATATAGATCAACAGAATAGAACAGAGAGCCCAGAAACAAATCCTCACATGTATGGTCATATGATTTCCAACAAGGGTGCCAAGACCATTCAATGGGGAAAGACAGTCTTCCAACAAATGGTGCTGGCAAAACTGAACATTCACATGTGAAAGAATGAAGTTGGACCTTTACCTAGCACTACATACAACGATTATGGATCAAAGACCTAAACATAAGAGCTAAAACCTATAAAGCTCTTAGAAGAAAACATAGGGGAAAAGCTTTATAACATTGGATTTGGCTATGATTTCTTAGCTATGACACCAAAGGCACAGGCAACAAAAACAAAAAAAATACAAATTTAACTTCATCAAAATTAAAAACTTTTATGCATCAAAGAACAATGTCAGCACAGTAAAAAGGCAAAGCACAAAATGGGAGAATATGTTTGCAAATCACATATCTGACAGAGGTTTAACGTGCAGAACATATAGAGAAAACTCCTAAAACTCAACAAAAGCAAAAAACAAACAACCCAATTAAAGAATAGGCAAAGGACTTGAATAGACACTTCTCCAAAGAAGAAATACAAATAGCCAATAAGCACATGAAAAGATTCTCAACATCACTATCACTAGGGGAATGCAAATCAGAACTACAAATGAGATACCACCTCACACCTATTAGAATTAACTACTAAGAAAGAAAGAAAGAATGAGAGAAAGAGACAAAAAAAATAACAAGCATTGGTAAGGATATGGAGAGACTGGAACCCTTGTGCACTGTCAATGGGAATGTAAAAAGGTGCAGACACTGTGGAAAACAGTATGATGGTTCCTCAAAAAACTAAGAACATAATTACCATATGGCACAGCAATTCCGTTTCTGGGTATATACCCAAAAGAATTGGAAGCAGGATCTGTAAGAGACATTTGTACACCCACATTCATAGCAGCATCACTCACAATAGCCAAAAGGTGGATGCAAACCAAGTGTCTATCAATGGATATACAAAACAAAATGTGGTATGTATATGCAATGGAATATTATTCAGCCTTAAAAAGGAATGAAATTCTGACACATGCTACAATATGAATGAACCTTGAAGACATTATGCCAAGTGAAATAAGACAGTAACAAAAGTATAAATAACTGTGTGATCCCACTCATATGAGGTACTTAAGAGTAGTTAAATTCATAGAGACAGAAAGTAGAATAGTGGTTTCCAGGAGATGGGGAGGAGAAAATGAAGAGCTATATTGTTTAATAGTATGGAGACTCAGTTCTTCATGATGAAAAAAGTTCTGGTGATGAATGATGGTGATGGTTGCAAAACAACGTGAATATTCTTAATGCCACTGAACTGTAAACTTAAAAATGGTTAAAATGGTAAATTTTGTTATATATATTTTATCACAATTTTAAAATACAAATATTTTTTAGAACATGTTATGCTTACCATCTCCTTGGATCTCTTTTATGAGAAAACTTATAGGGTTATGTAACTCTGCAGTTTGAGGACATAGCTTTGCCCCCAAACTCCTGAACATGCAGTCTGCAAGGTCTCTTTCCTTTCCTAGAAAGCCTGCAGGAAGCACTCCTTGTGTATGCCATTTTCCTGCATTTTATCATCAATAAGGGCTGGGACTTTCTGCTCTATTTTCATGTGAATATGTTTTAATTCCATACTGGCATGTTTGCTCCCTAAGGGCAGGTGTTGGACTCAGTGCCTCATTGACTCTTCGCAGTGACTAGGACCACATCATGCATTACTCGTCATTTCTGTTACTGAGATTCTTCATGGTTAATGATTTACTCCCAGTATTAATGTAGAATTGGACATTTTGGCTCCAGACTCACAAAATCTCTGTAGAGAATAAATAAAACCTGGGCAGGAGACTTCAGGAAATCAAGCTGAAAGGCTAACTTTACACCAGTAGCTAATTACGCTGCTGGTGTAAAGATCTGAGAGAGAAGAAAGATGGTTAAGCAAACCCCTGGCTCTCTTTATTGAGAGGAAAGTGTGCACCACCATACATGCATGGGAAAATTATCTGATTCATAATTAGATATTTAGTCCAGAAAAAGCCCTTCTATTACAAGATTTTTTCTTGGTGTGTGTTCATTGCTAGATGACCAAAACTTTTTCAACATCAGTCTTAGTTTTTTTTTTAAATTAACTAATTATTAGATATAATATTTTATTTTTACCAACATGAGTGAAGACATAAAAAGAGGATGATGTCTCTTTCTGGAGAGAAGTTATCAGGTCCCTTTCATCCTTAGAGGCCTTTGAGCCCTGTACACAAGTGCTGAGCACAATTTGATTTAACAGGAAATGTAGACTGCCTTCACTACAATCAGAGTAGTGCTCCAATTAAGCCATAATATCAGTCAATCTCTCCAAATTTCTTCAGAATTCTTTCATATAATTATAGTTCAGAATGTTTATTCCAAGGTTATTAGAAGTTCTTTTAAGAAAGGCTGAAGAATGTCTTTCGAACAATGAACCAAACAGAAAATATTTTAATGAACATTCTCTAGCTCATCTTTTACACTATTACCCATAAATACATTTTAATTCATAAGAAGGTGAATCCAGAATAAATAAGATAACTGTTCTTAAAGAACATGCCATATTACAGATACTGATTATCTATCTACCAGGCCAGCTAATTCCCTGTAGCCTTTCAAAGATGTTCTTGTCACTGGGAAGACTGCAGGGTTTTCCAAGATCTATTCACGTAAGGGGGAGAATGAAGTTATTTCTTATTACAATCCATGAACTACCTATTTGTTTCCTTTTCAGAGTACCATTAATGATTACTAAAGTGACTTTCATATTAAACTTCCTTTTCCCTCACAATTTTGTAAGAAGATTACTACTAACAAAGAATATACACCTTTGCAGGGCTTTCTTCATTTTTTCTTTTTTAAAGAAAACCCATTTGTTTAACTAGACAGTAACTGGATTATAAATGAATAGATATTTTGACTGTAAATTGTTGAGAGGCTCATATGTTGGTTTCCTTACATCTTGGCTCAGGAATATTCTACTACAAAAGCATCTAAATGTCCACAAAAGAAGTAACAAAAGAAGTACTAGAGAAGGTTCAATGGCATTAGGCATATGTTCACTGAAAACCCAATGTGACTCATTGAAATTGTTTTATTCAAAGTTGCTTTCCTGTTGTCCCACTTGAAACCCTCAAACACACATTCAAAAAGTGCCAGAGGAGATCAATTTGGCAGACCGAAGAGTGTCAGCCATACCTATATTATAGAAACTTGGGTGGACTCCAAAGAGGCATAAACACAAAGCAAAAAGCCACACCACAGTTTGGGTTTGAGAAATGGCAATTAGTGAAATGCTGTTTATATTTTCAAACTTTCAAATTCCATTGGCTTTTAGCAAGATAATTTCTTTCTTTCACAATTCTGTGAGGTTCTCTAAATTGTATCTGGCACTTAAAAGAAAATTTTTTTCAAAAGATTATCCTGATGAGTATTAACTTCCAGAAATGACTTTGGCACAAGAGAAAGCTTAATCCCCTTCCCCAAAGGTACTATAGGCAAGCCAGATACAAAGAACACAGAGTTACTCACAGCTATGACTCAGAAAGATCTCCAAATCATAAAAGATTAAAAACAAATGCTTTTCTAATTCTATCCTAGAAGCAAATAAAAAAGTAACAATGGAACTTGCTCACAGTTAAAAATTCTTTTTAAAGAAACTAACACTTCTCAAAATAAATCGAAACCTCCTCTTTATTAAATTAAACAAATGGAAACTTTGAAAAACAACCTTGAAAGTGAAAGTTACCTTCTTGTCAGGTTTTGGTGCATTTTGAATAGAATTTAGAGCTTGCCTTTTATACTCAAGTTTCTCATTTAGTTCTCGAAGTTTGTTTACGGCAAAACTGGCTTGTTCGTTAATCCGGCTGGTACTTCCATCTGCAGCTTCTTCACCAGTCTCACCTCCTGGGCTCTGGGAGAAAAAGTTCATACCACCATATCTTAAAATGATAGAAAATTCGGTAATTATTCTCTATTATATAGATTCTACATCATTACACTATTCCAAAGTGCTAGATTCCAGTAAGGAAAGAATACTATAGTAGAAAGCTTAGAAACAGACTGCTTTTTTATCAGCAAAGAGAAAAATCAAAAGTATTTGGAACCATTTACAACTGTAGTGGAAAAACAAACAACCACCTGAAGAAAAGGGGGAAAATTCCATGCCATTATTTCCTAAATGGCACATCCAAGGGAATCTGCATGGAACAAGGAAAAGCATCTGAATTATCTTCCCAAATAAACCTGAATATTCTTTACTTAATTTTTGACAAAGACACTGAGATTTGGCTTCTTTCTGGTCTTCTAAGAATATAATGAAAAACTCATGCAAGTCCCTTTAAAATAAAATTTCCAAATCTCCACTAGTAAAAGAATGTTCAGTATATATTTTGTTCAGTCCTTCTCTTGAAGATGTATTTTACAAATCAATAGGTAGATTATTGTACAAGTAAAATAGTTAGCATTTGAAAATGACTTAAGATTCATAAAGAACCATGTCACTTGGAAAAATCTGCACGGATCATCAAACAGCATACTAATTAGATTCATGCGCAGCAATGGCATGCAGGGCACTGAAAAGAACTGCTGAGAACTATCTTCTGGTTTGTTTATTCCTTAACTTTCTTCAAGATTTTTTTCTAATTTTTATTAATTATAACAAATAGTAAATTAAACTTTTTTCAAAGGAAAATAAAGTATTGATAGTCACAGAAAAACAAGCTGTTTTCATTGTTATATGTTCTTTCCACTCATCAATAATTACACATTTTATGACATAATTCTACACTTTGTACTCATTCGAGTGGATATTCTGCCTTTTCCATGTAACATATAATGCTGCCTATTTTTAGGGTAGTATAGTCTTCAAATTAAAATTTTTATGGCTGCATTGTATTCTATTGCACTGATAACTTAGTGAGGCATAATCCTATTGCTGCTCCTCCTATGGGTTGATTCTGCTTTTTTGCTATCCCAGATGTACTAAAACAAACTCCATCATGCATAAACTTTTTTTCTACATTTTAATTCTTTTCTTAGGATAAATTTCCAGAAGTTCCCATTTCTAAGGATTACTGAAACAAAGAATGGGAGCTCTCAAAAGGTCAGTAATGTATGTTAGCCTTCTTTGAATCCAAAGTGAAGGCAGACATTTCTTTATGTTTGTTTACTGTTACCTCTCACATCAACTGTCAATTCAAGTCTTTATTCAATTTATTTGTTGGGTACTGATGTTTTGATTTAAGTAATCTCTTTTACAGCATTTGTTGTAATATTAACTACTTTAATTTTTGAAATAGAAAGATAACATAGTTAAAACAAACTGTGACCTATCAAAAATAAAGAGAAATGAGTAATAGTTATAGACCAATGAGTTCAGTGATTTTATGTATAAAAATGAAGTAAGAAAACTAAAAAAAAAAAATCTAAATGAAGATTATACGATTTAACAACAGTTCAGAGGCCTCAAGCTGACTTCTCATAGCGTCAAAAGCAAGCATTTGATTCCTCAGGGTTGGAGATACAGTGAACTGGGCAGAAAGAAAAAATCCAAGATAAATTATAATCCTTCTGCGTAAGATGACTATAAAACACTTTGTCTTTCTTCATACAGATCTTAAAACTCATATAAGGCCCTAACAGTAAATGAGAAATGGCAACTAGAGCTATCCAAAGTTATCCAGTACATTATAAGAAAATTAGACTTAAAGAATGGCTTAGCTAGGCTTCATTTGGAGCATTTTAAATTCATCTAATTTGTTTAAACTCCAAAATATTTCCCACAGTTCCTCTCATATTCCCTTCCTATCCTCATTTTTCCCCCATCCCTTCTCCGTTCTGGTGCTGGACTATAGCCCTACTGATTCTCATAGCTGTCTTAAGCCCCAAATGTCATATTTCATAGATTTTCTGCCCTCACTTTTCAAGAGTCAAACGGTGACGCAGGTGATGGAGGAAGGACAGAGGCAGACAGATGGCAGGGAGGTTTCTGATTCAATGCTAGCAGGTGGTTGCAAGTTAGTCAGAAAAACAAAAAAGGGAAGAAAGAAGTGCATAAGACCAGAAATAACAAGGTAATTCAAGTTTTCTTTTTATTCTCCTTAAAATCCAGTGTGTTAAAAGATGAAGGTATGAATCAAATTTGTCTCATACAATACGTGCCTACCTAATCACATTTAAAGCTTATCCACTGAAAAGACAGCAGGTTAAATGTGACTCACCATTTCATCCTTGTTGGAAATCAACTGTGAGACATGTTTTTCTTCCTCTTTTATCATCAATTTCTCATACAGGTCACTGACAATAAATGAAGGGTAATACCTGTCCTTTAGGGTCTCATAAACATCTCCTTGGATTTTGTAGAACACCTCAGTACCTTTATTTCCTACAAGGCATTGCTGGATTTCTTTGTACAGTGATTTTTCCACAGCTATTTCTTTGCTCTCTACAAAGAAATTCTGATAAATTTCACCAACTAATTGTGGAATTTCATTCTGAAAAGACAGAAAGATGACAAAAAAGAAAGGTAAGTAATATCATCTCTGGGAGAAATTTTTCCTCTGAATTTCCTACAGTTTAAAGCTGGAAGGAAGATACTTATGATGTATACTGGTACTGGTACTGGTGGGGCTTAGGCTTTTGTTTCTACATTCAGGGACAAGGGGTAAAGGTCAGACCCTGAAAAAACAAATGCTTCCTTTAAACAAACACTTTATGTAAAACAGTTAACATCTGTAATTCTGTCAAATGCTGTAGAAAAAAAAAATAACGAGAAAAGTTCTCCTCCTGCACTAGATTCCTTTTCATCAATCTCAATTCCACAGGGATACAATTTATAAGCTAAAATCAATTTGACTTTTTATCTAATATATATAACTAGAAGTTCCATTTCTCACCCAAGAAGTCAATGTAATAATTGTTTAATTTTCAAAAACAAGAAAAACATTCTTGAGAATGATTACATTGTAATCAAACTTATATTGGACAGCTTAGTCTTAAGCAGTACACTTGGGTCATCATCAGCCTACTTCAGAAATGTAAGCATCTCTCCTGATTAATATAATCTTTATATTTCCTCTAGAGGCATTTCATTAACTCTAAAAATGTTATACAAAGTTTTCAACAGTATTAAAAAAACAAAGACATACAACTTAATGAATGTGACTAATTTAACAAACATCCCAGAACTTTTACATCCAAAGCAGTGTTGCTAGGTCAAAATATGGCTATTTTGAAGAAGTTATAATAAGCTCTTATTCCATTGAAATTTTCAGATTGTCTTCAGTAGTTTAGATTGCTCTTTACAATATTCTTTTGAGAGTAGCCAAAAGTCATTTGGAGTCAAGCCTGTTGATTAAAATAAGTAATAAAGTTGGCAAATACAATATTGGATAAAATGAGGTAATTTGTGGCTTGTAAATTAGCAATGAAAGGCATTCCTAAGAAGAGGATTTAAAAATACTATAAGACTGAGTTTAATTCTTTAAACAATGTAGATTGTGACATATAATGTATTTTAAATTGGTATTCTGCTCTAGCAACATTCATATGCAAATGAGTAATTCATGTACAAAATGCTTTGTGTTTAATAAACCTTTCAAAATGTTACACTGATGTAATACATGTCATATATGTATATGTTACACATTGTTATGTATGTTTATAGACATATACATACATATATATACACAAAGAATTATACACATTCTTTAATTCTTAAATACATATTGAGAATTTGCCAAATGAGAAGTGCAATCTTTACTGTTAGGTTCTTTGTTGTAAGAGGCAGCATGTGTAACCAAAATGTTTTTTATGTTCCTTTACTCAATCATATTTTAAAAGAAACAGGAGAGGAGTAGTGCAAAAAATGCACACTTCGATATTACAAATGGCAAGATTATGAGACTGAGGTGTAGGTCACAAGACCAACTTAGTTATAATAGCAATGTGGATATTAACATGCCTTTTTATAATGTGTTAAAAAATAACTACCTGAAACTGAATTCAATCTCTTGATACATTTATAAATCTTTTTTTTCCCCTTGACTACACATTCAAAAGAATCTTCTGTAAAAATACGATGTAATTTTATTTGCCACTACAGCTAGAACATAATGCCAATATTGTATCTGGTTCAAAATATTCCTTTATTGCATACTTATCTTACAGCTTCATTGAGAAAAACAGACACTGCCTAACATGCATGCTTTCATCAGGTGGTGATTAGTATTCACTTGGGCCTATAAACACTACCTTGTTGGCATTCTTCAAATATTCCACAGACTCCCAGAAACTAATCAGAGCTCTCTTGTCCATCCTTTCCATGTACATTCGAAAGTGGTCTCGGTAGAAAGTATTGGCCAAGATATCTTCAAACTGAAGAATCTATTAAGGGAATTTTAAGAAAAAGTTTTTTAAAATCAAATTTTAAATATCAGTTTGCTTTGGGCTGGCCCCGTGGCGCCCTCAGGACAGTGCAGCACTTGGGAGCGCAGCAGCGCTCCCGCCGCGGGTTCGGATCCTATATAGGATTGAATGGCCGGTGCACTCACTGGCTGAGCGCGGTACGAGCGACACCACACCAAGGGTTGCGATCCCCTTACCGGTCACAAAAAGACAAAATATATATATAGATATATATATATATCTATATATATATATCAGTTTGCTTTAATTTCCAATGAATTAATTTCTACATGCAGGGAAAAAATACATTTTTCAAAGCCAATGTAATATAGCAACCCTGGTAAATTGAAATATCTCTGCTATCACCTTCCTAAATTTTAAATGAAATAAAGCTTACTGAATATTCAAAATGCACATATTAAAAAATACCAATTTTCTATTAATCATTCACTCATTCAACAAAGACTTATTCAGCATTCTACATGGTACCAGGCACAGTTCTAGGGAATGCAACAGATAAAAATCACTGCTCTATGGGATGTACATTCTATGCTAAAAGCAATAGGTGTCAATAATAAAATTGAAGAGAAATGAATAAAAGACCAGGAAGCTGGAGTCTAATAGCTTGGCATTTTTGCTTTCCATCTTATTTTTATATATATGTGGAATCTACAAATGATTTCATATCTTGCCTTTACAGTATCACATTCATTAAAAAACCTTTTGTAAGCATCATTTTAATTGGTCCATAATATTCCATTGTATGGTGTGTACCAAAATCAATTCATCTACTCCTGTGCTTACTATTTTGCATGCTCACAGAAAAAGCCAAAGCAACCCCTCTGAAGACATAGTAGACACAATCTTGAGCACAAACTGCTGTAATGTGAGAAAGCAGATGAACTTCATAATAATGCATGACTCAATTAATTAGGAGAAATGCCTGACATTAATTTAGAAGGAATTTAAGGCCCGTATCCTTAGTTCCAGTGAGTAATAAAAAAGTATATTTAATAAGTTGGACTCAATATAATTAAATAAAAACTTATATTTTGATTTTCTTAAAATTAGTACTATGGCAGTTAGCAAATTTTCAGAAGTAATATCAGTAAGATATTTCTAAAATCAAGTATATACGATCAACAGACACTCAACTCCTCTACCACAGACAATAAACCCTCACTAATATGTTTTACTGGCAGAAAGGGGAAGGCATTTTCTAACAACTTCTCTTAACTAATTAAAGGAGATGACCATCTCTTGCTACAGACCATTAAAAATTAGTTTTCACAAATATTTCAGACCATTAGTATTTAGTTAGTTTACTAACTTTGGAACATTATAACATCTGTCTTTACATTGTATAAACCTTACTAGTGAAGCATCTTGAAGTACAAATCTTAATCATACGCACGTATGATTAATCATAAGCCTCCAAAGAGGCTTAATGGAACTGATATCAACTTTGGCTAGAGAAGACGGGTCAACAACTCCAGCAGCAACAGAAAGAATCAGGGAACCTTCAAACCCAAGTACAGAGTCCTAGGCTACATTCAATATTGTTCATTATGGATTGGCCCTGGATCAAATAAATAGATATGCAAACTGGCCGTAAAGAAAAGGTCAGAAATTTATTCTCACTGATTTCCAAGCCCCATATATATTCATTTCCTTTTCTCCCTTTATTTTTTCTTTTGTTTTTTATATGCTAATAATCGTTTACAATTTCTTTGTACATACAGAGTTAATTTAAGCTATCAACTACAACCTACTGTTTTATAATTAAAACAAAAAAAAAGAAATTGACTAGCTAATTAAAAAAATTTTTTTAGTGGCAGACTTTTCTTAAGAGCACACACATACAAATAAAAAGCCCATGTAAACCGTGTGTATTAATTGCCATGCAGTTAATTCTTATGAATGCAATGACGAACACAATTGCCTAAATTCTCCTATGTTCAACATCTTTGCTATCAATTCAAGTTCTGAAAAACTAAATTTTGGTACAAGAAAACTGGGCAGCCTTTGAAGTCAATGAACAATTGAACCTATAGCATTTTCTTGGGAGCAAGCAAATAAGAATCCTCTTTCCAGTCCTGTAACAACTGAATTGTTACAGTAACTACTATCTAGGTTTTTTGTTTTTTGCAGTGCTTAGAGGATAATTTATACTTATAAAAACCTATATTAAAATGCTACATTCTTGTTAAGAACTCACAGTAAGGAAAATATATATTGAAGTTATTTTTCTATTTATAGGTTGCTGAATTTAATTTGCTGATATATTGTTAAGGACTTTTCTGTCTAGAGTCATGAGGGATATTGGTCTATAGTTCTCTTTTCTTATAAGATTCTTCCCTGGTTTAGTATCAAAGTTATGCTAGTGACCTATGATGAGTTGAAGAGTTCCCTTCTCCATTTTTTGAAACAGTTTTGTTAAGATTGGTATTATCTCTTCCTTAAATGTTTAACGGAATTCACCAGTTTTCTTTGTGGAAAGGTTTTAAATTACATGTTCATTTTCTTTAATACATCTAGGGCTATTCAGATTTTCTATTTCTTTTTGAATCAGTTTTGGTACTTGGTGTCTTTGAAGGAATTTGTCTATTTCAATTAAATTGTCAAATTTATTGGCTTAAAGCTGTTCATAAATATTCCTTTGTTATCCTTTTAAGGTATGTACAATCTATAGTGATGTTCCTCTCTCATTCCTAACATTGATAATTTGTATCTTCTCTCTTTCCTTCCTCCTAGTTACTTTAGTTTTAATTTGTAGCTTCTTAAGGTGGAAGCTTAGACCACTGATTTCAGACTTTTCTTCTTTTCTAAATAAGCATTAAAAAGTATATATTTCCCTCTAACTACTGCTTTAACTACATCTCATAAATACTGATATAATGTACTGTCATTTTCATTTCATTCAAAATAGTTGCTGTTTTCTCTTATGATTTCTTCTTTGACTAAGGCCTTATTTAGATAGGTTGTTTACATTTCCAAATATCTGAGAATTTTTCAAATCTATTTCTATTATTAATTTCCATTTTAATTCTATTGTGGTCAGAGAACAAACTCTATATAACTTTAATACTTTTAAATTTGTTAGGACTTGTTTTATCACTGAGCGATATAGTCTTTCTTGGTAAATGTCAATATATAGTTGAGAAAAATATATATTTTCTTGTTAGGTCGAGTGTTCTATAAATGTCCACTAATTTCAGCTGGTTATTAGAGTTGTTCAAGTCTTCTGAATCCTTACCAATTTTCTGTTTACCTGTTCTATCAATTACTGAGAGAAGGGGGTTAACATCTCCAAGTATATAGATTTTTTTCTTCTTTCACTTCTGTCAGTTTTTGCTTCATATATTTTAAAGGTTTCTTAATGAGCATATATATTTAGGATTATTATGTCCTCTTGATGAATTGACCTCTTTACCATAATGAAACTTTCTTGATTTCTTGTTCTGAAGTCTACTTTGTCTGACATTAATATCAGCTACTCTAGATTTCTTCCGCTCAGTGTTTACTTGGCATGTCTTTTTCCTTTTACCTTTCAATTTATCTGTGCCTTTATATTTAGTTTCTTGTAAACAGAATATAATTAATCCTTGCCTTTTAAAAAATTCACTCTGACAATCTCTTTCTTTTAACTGGAAGATTCACCTAATTTAAGAGTCTAAGTTCTTTTTTTTGGTGGCTGTAAGGTACGGGGATCCAAACACTTGACCTTGGTGTTGGAAGTCTAAGTTCTGAAATAAAGTTAATGGTAATTCCTCTGGATCAGATATGATTAGGTCACAGCAAAAGTGCTCTATACTCTTATGAGATATCAGAACAGCCCCAAACTAACCAAAGTCTTACTGTTAGAAGAGCAGACCACAATAAATATTGGAATTATATAGTATCTGAGCCTTCCTGTCTGAAGACTTAAAAAAAAAAAAAAAAGATTTTACTCTGAGAATAAACTGTTGCAACAGAAATAGGTTTCTCTTTTCCTGAATATCTGGGAAGAGTAAATCAAAAATGGAGCTGGCAATGGATTAAGTCTACTTCTGGTAAACACTGCCAGATAACCTGTACTGAAAAAACACATTCAATCCTCCTAAAATGAGCTTCCTTTATCTTTCTCAAAGTTTTTCTGTACCATGACATCTTAAAGCATATCATCTTTTTTTTTTTTTTTTTTTTTTTTTTTTTAAAGATGACCGGTAAGGGGATCTTAACCCTTGACTTGGTGTTGTCAGCACCACACTCAGCCAGTGAGCGAACCGGCCATCCATATATGGGATCCGAACCTGGGGCCTTGGTGTTATCAGCACCGCACTCTCCCGAGTGAGCCACGGGCAGGCCCAAAGCATATCATCTTTAGACTAAGTAGCAAGCCATTAGGTATCTCTCCTAGGTATATGTTTCATATTTCTATTGGATCATTTACCTTTTTATTTTACAATTTTGTGGAACTCTTCATGAGCAGAGATTCTATCTTATTAATTTTGTATCCTAGTACCTAGCAATATAACTAAGAGAGTGTGGGCCCTCAGTAAATGTCAGCTGAATAAATGAATAAGTGAATGAATAAACAAGACATAAGACCTCATCTATTATAAATTTGGCCAGAAATTTATTTAAGAGGCCAAAAACTGAGGAAAAGGAGTCAGAGCAGCAATATTCAACCTGCCCAATCTACTCTCTAAGGTTCACCAAAAGGATAAGTTTTCACTGTAGACCACAAAGCCAAATCTCAGAAAGGTGCATTTGCTAATGGCAAAATAAACAGACCTCCAGTGGTTAGGGGACTCTTCTATAAAACAGGAGTTCCCTGGAGCTGCTTTTATGCCACTTGTGAAGATGCTGCAGAACTCTGGCCTATGCTGGGATCAGTTCAAAGATTGGTTCGAAGATTTTTTGGGCAAAAACCTTCCTGAAGAGGTTGTAATGGAAACCAGGCCAGGAATAAGTGAAAAAGTAAAACCTCATCACTGGGATAGGGAGGCAGGGGAAATCACAGATAAGCATCTAAACTCAAACATAGAGCTGAATAGGAAAAGATCAAGAAACTAAAAATCAGAAAAGGTGAGATAAGAAGCTGTAGCCAGGGTTAAATTATACTGGTGCTGTCTTCTCTGTGGCTGAATGACACTAACAACAGAGGAGTTTGGTGTTTGTTTGAACTCCTGTTCCCACCTGGTATAGCCAAGCTCCTTATGGAATACTGTGTCTATTTCCTTCAATCCTAGGACACTCAACGTCTGGGAAGACAAGCCTGGTCCTTGAGAGTTAGGACAGGTACTAAAGTAAGGCTATGCTCTGTGATAAAAGGACTTGGTTTCAGCAGACATTCCAAAGTTCTGTTGTACAAAAACAGCTGTTGATATATTATGGTTTAGTGAGAAAGCACTCAGATCTGTGAATCAAACAGATCTGGTTTTTTACCTAGTTGTGCCTCGTACTATCTATGTAGCCTTAGGCAAGTTACTTAAATCCACCATTTCATCACCTGAGAAATTAAAATATCAAGTAAATATTTCATAGCATTGTGGCAAGAGTCAAGTAAAATATCTTATAAAATGCCTTCTACTTGAAAGTTATTTCTATCCAATTGATAATGGGTGACTTGATTGGGCCCTTGCAAATATAAATATGCTCCTCTGGGACTGGGAGATGACGAAGGCAATGGAAAAATACACACACACACATACACAAGCAGGCATACACACACCCTATGCCTATTTATCATACCTATTGCCATTCACAGAAGTCACAGACACCAAGTAACATAGCAAAAATGTAATTCTGTAGTTATGGAACATGTGTCATAAGTTAAATACTAAAAAGTTAAAAGACTGTATATGTGGTTACATCAGTGTTTATAATAAACTTGATATGGCCAAAACAAGAAACTACAAAATTCTACCTTCTGGCTTTGAGGCCCTTCCCCCTCATCTGTGGCTCCCTCATCTTGCTGGTCATAGGCAGGACCTCCCAGGATTCTGATTCTCTTCTCACACTGCTTCTTGGCCACAGTCAGTTGGTTAATGTACCTTTTCATATTCCTGGCCCTCAGGAGATCAGCTTTCATTGCAGCAGTTTCTTTACCTTGAATAAGAGTAATTAACAGTAGCTGGTCAGAAGACAAGGTATAAAAGAGGGGACACAACAACTCTGAACCAGATCAGTATCTGATGTGGTACATTTTAAGCAAAATAATAGAATAGAATAGAATTCATGATAAATACATATATATACTCACCAATACAAACACTAGTAATTTCAAAATATAATTACTAAATATACCACTGATAAATCATCCTCAAGTGTAAAACATTTTTTAAAAACTTCTGTATACATACACTCACAAATCAATATGCATATGTATGTGTGTGTACATATATATTGTAATATTTTTATACATACGTATACATATGCCTACTCATTTATAAGCATGTGTTGAGCGCTTACTAAGTGTCAGGCACTGGCTAGGATTTTGAGATTCAAGACCAATTGTTCACCCTCATGGAACTTCTTAGAGTCTGGCAGGAAGAAATCCAAAGATAGTACAAGCAATTATAAGTGTAATATGAGCATAAAGAAAACGTGCAGATGCCACTAAACTGTTTAACAGGAGGTTCTAACCCAGGCTTCCTTAAGGAAAATACATTCAAACAAACATGAATAATGAATACAGTGTGGCAGACAGAAAAAATAGCAACTGTGAAAGTGAGAAACCTGAGGCAGGAAAGAAAACACAGCTTTGGAGGAACTGAAAGAAGGCCAGCGTAGCAGACGAAAGAAGGAGCTAGAAGATCAGGGTTGAATCTGAAGTAGGCAGGAGCCAGAAATGCAAAACCTTTTAGGCCAGAGAAAGAACTTTGGTCTTTAGCCCAAGAGTACTGAAAGATTTTATTGGTTTTTAAGCAGAAGTATATCATAAATAAGTTTGTATCTTTAAAGAATACATAGGAAGCAGGATGAAAAATAGATTGGAAGGTGAAAAACTGCTAGCAGGAAAACCATTTGAAAGATTATCATAATAAAACTGAGGAGGGAGATAATGATGGCCTAAACTATGGTCCTGGTAGTGGCAGTAGAGAAGACTGCAGGATTTGAGAACAATAAGCCAGTGACTAACTGTACAGGTAGTGGACAGGTTGCTAAGAAATGAAAAGAAAAAAGAGGTATCAAATATGGCTCATGGGTTTCTGACATGAACTGCCATGAAGATGGTGTGGCCCAATTCTGACTCAGGAGCACTGGAGAAAAAGCAGGTATAGGAAGATTTTCTTTTTGTTAATTTTATTTTATTTTGTCAATATACAATGTGGTTGATTATTGTGGCCAATTACCAAAACCTCCCTCCCTCCTCCCTCTCCCTCCCTCCCAACAACCTCCTTCCTGTTCGCTTGTCGTATCAACTTCAAGGAATTGTAATTGTTGTGTCTTCTTCCCTCCCTGCCCCCCGTTGTTTATGTACTTATTTATTTACTTTTAGCTCCCACAAATAAGTGAGAACATGTGATATTTCCCTTTCTGTGCCTGACTTGTTTCACTTGATATAATTTTCTCTAGGTCCATCCATGCTGTTGGCAAATGGCAGTATTTCATTCTTTTTTATAGCAGAGTAGTATTCCATTGTGTAGATATACCACATTTTCCATATCCACTTATCAGATGATGGACATTTGGGCTGGTTCCAACTCTTAGCTATTGTAAAGAGTGCTGCAATGAACACTGGGGAACAGGTAGGTATGGGAAGATTAAATTCAACTTTGGACAGTGTGGCAGATTACATTTCCAAAGACAGCTGCGGTATCTTCCATCTCATATGCTCTTTTCACAGTGTCACTCTGACAATCTCCCTCTGAAAAGTAAAATACATGTTTTCTTTTCTTGAATCTGAGTGGGCTTATAATTATCATGGAAGTGATGCTATGACTTCCAAGGCTAGATAGTAAAAGGCCACTGACTTGGATCTCTGAACTACCACATAAGTTGTCTTCCATGCTTTGATGAAATCTGAACAATGTCAATGGAGAGATCTATATGGAGAGAAACCGAGGCTCCCCAGACCACAGCCCCGGCTGAGATCTCAGCCTACATGCAGTACCAACTTGGCACCATGGGAGTACGCCATCTTGAAAGTGACTTTTCCTGCCCCAGTCAAGCCATTCCAGCTGATGCTGTATGAAGCACAGAAGAGTCATTCCTCCCAAGCTCTGCCCAAATTGCAGATTCATAAGCAAAATAAATGACTGTTGCTTAAGACACTGTGTCTTAGAGTGGTTTATTATGCGGCAAAAGATATTCAGAACAGAAAAAATGAGCCTGAAGGCTTTTGCACTAAGTGAAGATGTAAGTTCTAGGCTTCAGAAATGTTCGGCTCTAGAATGGTAACTGACATCATGGGAGTGGGCGAGACAACCCAGGAAGAAACAAAATGATCTGGGACATAATCTAAATAAACTCTACATTTAGTGGTAAGAGAAAAGAGAAACTGACAAGGGAGACTGTAAGTATATACTCATAAAAGCATGCATTTCATTCATTTACACACTGCCATATCTCCAACACCTACAGTAGTGCCTGGCAACACAGTAGGAATTCATTAAATATTTGTAGAATGGATGAATGAACTGTGTCAAATGTTACTGACAGGTCAATAACAATATAGCTAACATTTTGCTGAGTACTTACTATTTATCAGGCATTATGCTCTTTCTAGAACTTTGGCTGGGACAGAGAGAAACAGGATGAGTATCCTCAATTCCTACTCTTCAACTACTCCAATTTGACTTCTATCATTCTCCTCACCAAATCTGCTGTTGCCAAGATCACTAGTGACCTCCACGTCAAATCTAGAGGGAGTTTTCAGTAGACTCTGAAACCAGAGTTAGATTAGAATTTTGGCTCTACTTACGAGCTATGTGGCCTTGAGCAAGAATTCTTGTTAATTTAATTTAAAAACAATTACAATAGTTTGCTTCCTTAAGTTGACGTTATATAATTTGAAGGAAAAGCAAAAAACTGATACAAAATTAATTTTTTAAAATGACTAAACATTGAGCATTACCTCGTGAAGAATGAGCTGGCTTTGCATATACAACCTGAAGGCAGGGGTTGGTTGCTTTTTTTTTTTTTTTTTTTCCCTAAATGGGAGAGAATTGAGCTGGGTTTAATGTTGATGAGAAGGAACCAGTTAAAAGTAAAGAGAGGTGATAGATAAGGAACGGAATCCAAAAGACAGGTGAAGAGATTAGCTTTGGAAAAAAGTCACCTCCTATATTGCAGTTAACATGGAAGGGAGAACAGAGGGATGTAGATACAAGGAAGTGTAGAGACTGGTGGAAACTGCAGCAATTCCCTTCACATGGATTCTGTTGGTTATCTGTGTAGAGTGAGGTGGGTAAAAGTGTGAGTGATCAGAGGCCTGAGGAAAGTGGGGAAAGTGTGAAATTTACTGTGGCAAGCAGAAGAGCAAACTCAGTTCAGAAACTCAGTAAGACTGTTAGGCAACGTTCAGGGTCTAGGTAAATAGGCCTAGATGAATATAAATATTCTTCCTTAGATATGGTAACTACACGTTTAGACAGGTCAGATTACATTCTGTGGAGGTGAGTCATAATATACTTGGCTTAGATGTGGAACTACCAGTAATAAAACAAGAGGGTCTGTTGGTTCCCCTCAGAATACAGTGTGATGTTTTGCACATCTCAGCTTGGAGACCCCCAATTCCCTAGGATGATCATATGTGGAGGCTGTTAACATTTACTGTGAGAATAAATCTTCCATCCATGAAATTGTGAAAAGGAAAAAGAAATTTGTGCTTGCTTTGCTGTGTACCTCAAACTGCAAAAGTTACAGCAACAGTGCATGACAAGTGCTTAGTTAAGATGAAAAAGGCGCTAAATTTGTGGGCAGAAGACATGAACAGATATGTGTTCCAACTGATGGCAGTTGGGTTTGGTACTTTCCACAGTTTCAGGCATCCATTGGGGGTCTTGGAATGTATCACCCACATATCAGAGATGCTATGGTCTGAATGTCTGTCCCCTCCAAAGCTCACGTGGAAGCTTGATCCCCACTGTGGCAGTGTTGAAACGTGGGGCCTTTGGGAGGTGACTGGATCATAAAGGCACCACCCTCATGAATGGATCAAGATTAATGGGTTAATGGATGAGGGCCTTATCATGGGAGGGGCTCTGGTGGCTTTATAAATAGAGCAAGTCAGCACTTAACACACTCTTGCTCCCCTTGCCATGGGATATTCTGCTTTGCCATGGGGCTCTGCAGAGAATCCTCACCAGGAAGAAAGCCCTCAGTAGATGTACTCCCTTGACCTTGGACTTCCCAGCCTCCAAAACTGTAAGAAATAAATCTCTTTTTCTTTATAAGTTACTCAGTGTCAGTATTCTGTTATAAACAACAGAAAATAGACTAATATAGGGGGAGACGACTACATTTCAGAGTCCCCTTTGTGAGAGGATAAAGGTAAATGTACTTTGCCCCCAAATGAGTCTATTACAAACTAAGATGCTTTGTGGGTGTACCTAAAGAAATGCATGCTTGAAAGAGCTATTTTTTCACTAAAAAATTTCACTTTTTAAACATATAACCTTAAACTCTAAATATTGTGGGTAACATTTAAATTTCCCTAAAATTCAGAAACAAAAGTTACCTTTCATAAAAGAAATCTAGGCCTCACTTTCAATTTTTGATTAAAACAGGCTAATAAAGAGAAAGACACATACAGGAGAAAACTGACACCCATTTATTAACCACCATAATCTCTTTCCCCCAAGAAAGCTTAAAAGCCTTTCTAAAATAACAAAAACTGGAAGCAAATTCCAAAGAGAAAGAATAGAGAATAAATCTTCCCCTAAAACCCAGCTGCAAGGCTAACAAGAATATTCTCATGTCCTCCTTGAACGGTGCCTGCTCCTGTGAATGCATTTTGTTTGTTAAAGGGCAATACAATGCCATTGTCTGATCACAAAGCTTGTTGCTAACAAATGCAACAGCAGCTTGTTGCTTAGACAATTCTGTTTATCTTTGCCTCAGAAAACTAAGGCTAAATGACTAAAATGCAGCTCATGGAGCCCATGCTTCTGGCATGCAAAAGTCCTTGTAAATCCAGCAATGCAGATGAATACATTTCTTTGTTGCCTTAAAACCAGTTCATCCAAAAAATATCCACGTCAATTAAAGTATAGGCAAGTGGCTATGTGACAACATACTGCAACCCAGCTCAAGCCAGATTCATATGGCTGTTTCTCTGTATAGTCTTAAGCAGTAACACTGTGTATTGTTAGAAACCAGGTTAATCAACAACATTTAATCTAGCTTTACAAAGAAGGCCAAGATGATAAACAGTGGCTAGTAAAACACTGGATGGCAGTGGCTCTTTAAACTGGTGCCAAGATGAATACACAAGTGATACAATACTCTAACGCAATTAATTATAAATGTATACTGTTTTTTCTCCCAGATAGTCTAGGTTCTACTGAGATCAGAGCAAAGGAAACGGGTTAATTTGGGTTAATCTGCTGAAAAAGACATTTAGATTAGGCATTAGGTGAACACTTTCGGCTATAAGACATTACAATAGACCCATGAAAAACATCACAGACATGCTTATTGCTCTTCATCTGCTGCCCATTATATAGTTCTTCCTTAAGCAAGTGAAGTGGCTTGCAGTAAAACAAAAACACCAGAGGACAACTGTTAGTTGCTATTTCTAATGAAGCCAACAGAGTGAATTAACTTACAGTGCAAACTAGTGACTCCAGAAATAGTATAACTGGAATAAAATGGCACCACTGTATATTTCAGGTATTAAAAAAAAATGTCGACAGTAGAATATTTTTCTTCTCTCGTAGCCACTATCATATTCCAAGGTATATCCTAATAGCAACATCCTCAGCAAATTGACTGAGGGATTTAATGGACACCATAGACCAGGGTTTCTTATCCTCAGCTCTACTGACATGTTGGGCTGGATAATTCTTTTTAGTGGGGGAGGGTGGGGTGGGAGGGCTGTCCTGTGCATTGTAGGATGTTTAGCAGCATCTCTGGCCTTTACCACTAGATGCCAGTAGCATCCCTTCCCCCAGAGATGACAAAAATATCTCCAGACCTTGTCAAATGTTCCCTGAGGAACAAAACTGCTCTCCCACCCCTGCCCAACCTGGCTCTATTGAAGTACTGATACAGAGGAACAACCTCTGTGATGACAATTCTTCAAGGCTGCACACTCCTCCTCTTTCCCCACCTCCTCAACATGGGTCCTCCCAGTATCTCCCCAGGACTCACAGGTCTCACATCTCCCAGGCAATGTAGGTACGGAATAGAGACTTCCTAACTAGAGACTTAGTTTTTCAACCATATGCACACTAATAGGCCCAACCAGCCTTTGAATCTTTCTTGCACATTTAAACAAACATTTTACTAAATCCTATTGACAGGAGGGTTCGAGAAACAGGTACATATTTACTTAAGGACAAGTCAAGATTCAAAATGAGAAATGGTGCTTGGCTTCTTAACATAAAGCTGGCAGCAATTCTCAGAAGCTACTAATCACCACAAACTCAGAATTATCTGAAAATCACCTCAAAAGCTGCCCAGGAACTCAAAAAATATTTATCTTACTTTTCAACTTGAGGCTGGTATGTTCTTTTTAAAAGAGCAAACAAGATTCTCTTGTCACACTTGAACACCTGAAATTTAATAGTCTAAAGTGACACTCCACTTTAGTAGAAAGTATATTTGACAAATAAGCAGAAATCATAGCAGAAGTGGATGGCGGAACCACTAACTTTACAACGGAGAAGACTAAAAAGACCTCACAGACCTTGCGCAGCCTAGTCAGGGTGTGCCTACAAGCATGCCTTTTATTCCCTTCCTTTAATGTCGCAAGTGCTGGAACTTCTAGCACTTTCTTTGGTTTAAGGCCCTCCAACATACTTGCAATACATTTTTAAGAGAATAATATATCAATTAAATTCATACATTAAATGATGAGCAGAACCCTGCTCCCAAATTAGTACTGTGAGTTGAACAAATTTGAAAAACACACTTAGAACACAAATCTGACCTATGCAATTTTTAGGTTTTGAACATGACTCCCATAACACCGACCTGTGTGCATGAGTAATGCAGTAGAAAGGGTCCAGGACCAAAAATCAAGACAGACGTGGGTTCAAGTTCCCAGATCTGTGCGTTACTAACTAGTTCTACTCAAACCAGGTAAGTTGTTTAACATCTCTAGACCTGAACTACATTTATATAAAATGCAGGTGTTTGAATATGTGATGACTAAAGTTTTCTTGGGGGAGAGAGTGGGAGTAGTGCTGGCTAGGTAGTGACGTTGGGGAAGGGATAGCAGGCCTTGGAGGCTGTAGAACTCACAGTATGAGAGTTGGGCAGGGAGAAACCTTGCAAGAGTGCCTGTAGTAATGGCAGAGAAACAGCCTGAGGTCTTGTCTTAGTCCATTTGGCTGCTATAACAAAATACCATAAACTACAGAAATTTATTTTTAAGTTCTGGAGGCTGGGAAGTCCAAGATCAAGGGACCAACAGATTTGGTGTCTTCTCACTGTCCGCACGTGGTGAAAGGGGCAAGGAAGCTCTCTGAGGTCTCTCTTGTAAAGGCACTAATCCCATTTGGGAGGCTGGAGCCCTCATGGCCTAATCAACTCCCAAAAGCCCCATCTTCTAATACTATCCCATTGGTGATTAGGTTTCAACATATGAATTTTGGGGGACACAAATATTCAAACCATAGAAGGTCTTTTGTAAGTTTAGGTCATTCATAAATTAGGAACTGTTTGTTTCACTTTACTGCGATGCTAGAAAATCAGACACATCAAAGTAGTAGAAAAGACCCTGAGAAGTCCACTAAAGTCCACAGATTAGCTCCCTTCTTTTAGGCAGGGACACCTCTAAATTTTAGACTGGACAAAGATACTATACAATATTATTAAAAAATAATTCCTAATAAAAATCATTGATTCTTATCAGCAAGTAACAGTGTGTGTGTTTGTGTATGTATATATACAGATTCGATATATTCTATAGTTCTACAATTCTACTTAATATATTCAATTCCAAAACTGTTTAGTTACACTCTAAAAAACTGTTCAGTTACACTTCAGTTAGATATACAATTTCACCAAATAAATAAAAAGGCATAGCCTCCCAATCTTTTTATATCACTCAAAAGTGTGTACTATATACATATAAACACATCAGTTTCCAGCACACTGAAATTAACTTCAAGTCCTTTGCTGTAGTCAGCTGAAGGGACATTACTCTTGAATCACCAAGTATTCTTGATAACATTGCAGTATTCAGAAGAGCAGAGAAGGAAGCTTTAAATGGAGCTGATATACTGGGCTTGTTCACATCAAACCTCAGGGGAAATTTAGCATATGTCCCATTACCACAGTTGGCCAGCTTATTTTAATAGTCCATTTCTCAATTACTCTGGCTGTTCTGTATAGTTGTAAATAAAAAGAGAGTTGGGTGCTAAAATGCAGATATGAATACATGAATGGTTCTGCACCATTTACCATAGTGGTTCTCAAAGGGTGTTTCCTGGATAAGCAGCACCAGCATCACCAGGGAACCTGAGTAATGCAAATTCTTAGGGTCTACTCCAGATCTACAAAGTCAAAGATTTTGGAGTGTGGCCAAGCAATCTGCATTTTAACAAGCCCTCCAGGTGAATGTGATGCACACTATAGTTTAAGAACCACTGCTCTAAAGGATTAAGTTCAAACTTCTTAGGACAACTTCAAGGCCCTTTAGAATCGGCCCTTGTCTACCTATCAAGCCTCATCTCTCCACTGCATGCCAAGCACCAGCATAGTGTCTCACTGACATAATCCACACACATGAGGCTGTTTCACAACTCTCTTCTTTGTCTATGTATATACAGGTGGTACCACCTGATAAGCCCAGATAGGATTGAGAGCCACTTAACCTTTATGACTCAACTCAGTGTTACTCTTAAGGGAAAGCCTTTCACTCCCTCTGTTTCAGGTAGAGCTCACCACTGCATAAATCTGAATGCCACTACTGAATCCTGAACATGCGATTTTTACAGCATTACCAATGTCTACCTGTCTTTCCATTAGACTATAATCTTCTTAACGTTTTACTCATTGCACTGCTGTACTTAATACACAATGGCACTCAAATCAAAAATGTTTGCTGAATAATGGAAGACCCACTTCTAGTGATTAAGATATCCTCCAGAGTACATTCTTAACCAACATGAGGAGTCCTAAGAGATCTCGAGAGCTCTCTCATCTAGTCAGGATCAGGAGAGGTGGGGTTGTGATCAGAGAAGAAACAGACATTAGCTATAAAATGTAAAGGATAAGTATGAGTTACCTAGGCAGAGTGATATTGAGAGGAAGGTAGCATTCCAAGAAACAGAATATGCAAGCAATATGAGGGAGAAGAAATCAGGGTGAGCTCAGGAAATAGAAAAGTTAGTGTGGCTGGAGGGCAGAGAGGTGGGGTGGAACAGCGGGAGATGAGGTTGAAGACAAAGACAGGGACTAGAGCAAGCAGGACCTTGTAGGTCACGGCAAGTTTTTATTATAAGAACAATGGGAAGACAGTGAAGGGCTTTAAACATGGAGGTGACATGATAGAACCAGTATTGTTTTTTTAAATCACTATGACTTCAGTATGAAAAATATATTAAATAGGGGAAGGATGATATACAGGAGGCCAACTAAGAAGCTACAATTATAGTTCAAGAGAAGACTGGTGGTAGAAGATGGTGGTGTACAGAAAGAGAATAGAATTAAGATATATTCAGGTAGTAAATCTGTACATAAAAAGTACATGAGGGAGAAGGAACCATCAATGGTGACTCTTAGGTTTCTGACTTATATGGATAAATGATATTATGGACTGAATGTTTATGTTCCCCCAAATTCATATGTTTAAACTCTAACCTCCAATATGATGGTATTAAGAGGTGGGGCCTTTGGGAGTTTTGATGAGATTATGAGGGTGAAGGGCCCATGATGGGATTAGAGTCTTTATAAAAAGAAAAAGAGACTAAAATTTCCTTCTCACTCACCACCCCCAATGTGAGGATACCTCAAGGAGGCTGTCTGCAAACCAACAAGAGGGCCTTAATCAACACCAATCTGCTGGCACCTTGATCTGGGACTTCCCAGCCTCCAGACTGTGAGAAGTAAGTATTTGTTGTTTAAGTCACCATGTCTATGGTATTTCATGATGGCAGCCTGAACTAAGGCCAGTAGTGATGCCATTCACTGAGACAAGAAACTACAGAGGGTGACCAGCTTCGTGGGACTTTGGTTTGGACGTTTTCACTTGGAGCTACCTTTGAAATATCCAAATAAAAATGTCGAGTTAGCAGAGGGAAATAAGTGGAAAAGCACAGGATTGAGGTTCTGTAGACAGAAATGTGCAGTCTTCATCATATAGATAGGGAAAGGATTATAGAGCAGTACAACCCACTAGAACCTCCGTGATGATGGAAATGTGTCATTCTGTACTATCCAATATAGTAGCTACATGTGGTTACTGAACACTTAAAATATGGCTGATGTGACAGAGGAACTAAATTTGCATTGACTTTTAATTAATTTAAATAGCCACATGTAACTAATGGCTACTATATTAGACAACACAGGTATAAAATAAGAGAGTTAGGAACAAACCCCAAGGAACTCCAACACTTAAAAGCTGAATAGAGAAGGATAGAGAAGCAGAAAAACAAAATAATAAAAAACTATAATAAGATAGAGAGTTTCAGCTAGGGCAAGTGAAATTTTAAGAAGACAGGAGTAATAAATAATGTCAAATGCTGCTGAAAGGTCAAAGAAGATGAAGACTGAAAAAAGTTCATTGAAATTAGCTATTTGGACTTGCTAAACTTCCCAAATTCCAAGACCAAACAGTTGATGCAATCAGTGGGTAAAATCCAGGCCCCAATTAACACACATGACCACGTATGAAGAATGAAATAAGGTCTGAGGCAAGAAAATTTTGTAAGTAAACTAAAACTTCTGAGACTAATTGTTTCAAATTGTATTCTTAAGTTTTCTGTAAGAAACCTTTTTCCCTAACCATACCTAATATAATTTTCTTGATCATAGGACAAGGATCTGAGTTAGATGGTCTCAAAAAAAAAAAATTATATATTTTTTAAGTTCTATGATTTTATTTTTCCTAGAATTGTATCATCAATTAAACTAGCTTAGGCACGAAAACTTTTAAAGTCATCTGACACCTTGCTTCTTGAAAAGATCAGAATTCCAGGCGGGTCAGTTAGCTTAGTTGATTAGAGCACGGTGTTGTAACACCAAGGTCAAGGGTTCGGATCCTCTTACTGGCCAGCCACTACAAAAAAAATAAATAATTAATTTAATTTAAAAAAAAAAAAAAAGAAAAAGAAATTCCAAAAGAAAAAAGCCAGCCATCAAGAAAAAAATCAAATTGAAATTTCCACCTGTTAAGGAGAGTAAGTTCTCTATCTTTAAGACAAACTAATTTACTGTGAACCTAAAACATGGGCAGAGTTTTGCTTGGATTTGCTGAAGTTTGTTGAAGCCTCAAAAGCTTTATTTTGAACCTTCCTGAACATATATAGCAAAGAGGCTTACAAGCCTTCCTCTGTCCTGAGAAAAAGCAACACAGTTAGTTTGTGCTATGGTTTGAATGTTTGTTTCCCCTCCAAAGTTCATGTCAAAACTTAATGTCCCATGCAACAATATCAAGAGGTGAGGCCAGTAGGAGGTGATCAGACCATGTGGGCAGTCCTCACTGACAGGATTAGTGCCTTATAAAAGGGCTGGAGGGAATTGGCGAGGCCCTTCCACCATGTGAGGACACAGCATTCGTCTCCTCTGGAGGACACAGCGACAAGGCGCCACTTTAGCAGCAGAGAGCTGCCCTCACTAGAAAACAAATGCCAGTGCCTTCATCTTGGATTTCCCAGCCTCCAGACGGTAAAAAAAGATTTCTGTTCTTTATAAATTACCCAGTCTGTGGTATTTTGTTATAGCAGCATACACAGACTAAGACAGTTAATTCCTTAAGGTTTCAAAAGGTACACAATCAGGTAATTTCTCCCAACCTATCGCATGACATTTTTTCTTTAAATCAAAGTGTTTTCCCAATTGCATTTCATTTCTTAATCATCAGCAATTATGATTTAAAAAGACTTGCCAGAAACATCTTTATATGTAGCAACAAAACTATATTTTATATACGTAAAACATATATTACGTACACCCACACTACATTTATAAATAAAGATCCCATCTCTAGGTTGAATCTTAAACATTCTTAGGAGATGTTCCATCTGTTCATTCTTTTAAACTTCTTCAGTTTCCCACTGTCATTCTCTTTTACCTGCCCGTAATCCTGCCGACTGGGCCAATTGTCAAGCTAGGGCTGGGTCTGGAGCTCACAGACCCTTCAAGCCCATTCACAGACTGGATCACAAACCCTTCACACGCCAGGCTGGGTCCCCAGACCCCTCACACACAGGTGTATGAGCTAGGTAACCTGCCAAAAGGTCCTTGGAACCATAGGTTCGAGAGCATGGCTGCACAGGATGGACTCCTGAGGCAGTCGCCAGCCAAGGTCGCGGCACTGCGCGCGCGCGCGCGCGCACACACACACACACACACACACACACACACAATTTGCTTACCAAGAATGCACCACACCACCCCCAACCGGACCCACAATGAGGGGGCCTGATTAAATTATTCTATTTTCCCAACAATCTACCCCTTCAGGGTCCCTCGCCATACAATCTACGTGTGCAGAATCTTCCACGACGTTCCCTTAGTGAGGATAGACAACCCTTATATTTACATATTGTACATTCCATCCCAGTCCCAAAAGTCTTTAGCTTATTGTAGCACCAACTAAAAAGTCCAAAGTCTCATCTGAGACTAAAGGCAAAACTCCTTTCAGCCGTGAACCTGTAAAGAGTCAAAAACAAGTTTATCTACTTTCAAGATACAGTGGGACAGACACTGGGTACATTCCCATTCCAGAAGGGAGGAATAGAAAGGAAAAACAGGCCCCAAACAAATCCAAAACCCAGACAGGGCAAATGTTAAGCACACTGGGGCACCTGGACCCCTAAAACATTGGGCAACAACCTTCATCCTACAGCTCTGCCAAGTGCAGCCTATTAAGCTGCCCTGATGCCTGCAGCTTTTCCAGGCTGGCACTGCATACTGCCAGCAGCCCCACAGTTCTGGGTTCCTGGTGGCAGTCCTGCCATCCTGGCTCCACTAGACATCTCTCTGGTGGGGACTGTCTGTGGGGGCTCTGACCCCGCTTTTCTGCTCAGCATTGCTATAGCAGATGGCCTCTGTGGTGGTTATGCCCCTGCGGCAGGTCTCTGCCTGGGCCCCCAGGCTTTTCCGTACATCCTCTAAAATCTGGGTGGAGGCTTCCATGCCTCCACTACTCTCTTATGTCCTGCTGACCTGCAGACTTAACACAACGTGGATGCCACCGAGGTTTCAGGCATCTACTCTCCAGGGCTGCTGCACAAACCATACTTGGGGCCACTCCAGCCAGAGCAGCTGGGATGAAGGGAGCAAGTCCCTGAGGGCAGCTGCGCCCCAAGTCTGTCCTCCGGGACAACTCCTTCTAGGCCTCAGGGCCTGTGATGGGCGGGGCACCCTTCTAGACTCCTCAAATGCCTTTAGGGCATTTTCCCCATTGTCCTGGTTTTTAGCATCTGGCTGCCTCATTCCCAGCTCCTGAATTACTTCAATCAACTCAGCTTACACCAGCTATTCTCTCAGTCTCAGGAAGTTCAGCAGCGTTCACCCACACAGTTCAAACAGCCACATTCGCCCAGTCCATCAAGGAGTGGCTGCCCTGCCTCTGTGCATATCTGCAGCTCTCCTGTAACCACTGCCACTGAGAGAGGTGTGTAGTAACAGAAACTAACTTTTCCACCTTTTCACCAGGTGAAAACATACTTGAAATTCTGCAGGGGCACCTGTCCTCGGGTCACCTGCCCATCTGCATATGGCACTTTTTCCTTGGGTTTATATGTCACCCATCCAGCCATTGGGTTTAAGTGGCACCCTCCGAGCCTTTTGCCTTCAGACAAATGCAACATGTGTTTACTACATCATCTCTATAGAGCACATTACACCATCCACCTGTAGGTCCCATAGTTGCAGCAGCCAGGGGCTCTGCCTGTTTCTGCTGCTTTACTGTCTCAATTTCTCGTGCACAACAGGTTGTGCCTGGAGACATATGGTTTTTCCCAACTTACCACTGGGTTGGTCTTCCCTGGTGTGAGAGGCAGGAGTGGCCAGTTGCTGCACATCATCCTCCAGGACATTCATCCATGCTTCCTATGACTCTGCTTTCTGCCGCAAATCTCGATCAGTTTGCAGCACAGTGATCAGCAGCCAGGCTCTGGTCAGCAGAAAGGTGGCCACCAGGCACCACATGCTGAAGGTGGTGGCCACGAGGCACCACATTTCCTCCCCTTCCCAAGGGGTTTTCTGCCATACTGCCTGGTCTATGCTGCCTTGCAATACAGTGAGCAGCAACCAAATCCCGGTCAACAGGAAGGTGGCCATAGAGCAGAGCATATTCAAAAGTAGCCACATTTCCTCCTTCTTCCAAGGGATTTGGCTCCTGTACCTGCTCAGAATCCTGTCACAGATTACGCCAATTGTGGTGCTCTTGTACCTGCCTGTAAATCCTGCCGACTGGGCCAATTGTCAAGCTGGGGCTGGGTCTGGAGCTCACAGACCCCTCAAGCCCATTCACAGACTGGGTCACAAACCCTCCACATGCCAGGATGGGTCCCCAGACCCTTCACAACCTAGGCTGGGTCCCCAGACCCCTCACGCGCAGGTCTATGAGCTAGGTAACCAGCCAAGAGGTCCTTGGAGCTGTAGGTTCGAGAGCATGGCTGCACGGGGTGGACGCCCAAGGCAGTGGCCAGCCAAGGTCACAGCACTGTGCATGCACACTAACTCCACCCACCCACACAATTTGCTTACCAAGAATGCGCCGCACCACCCCCAACCTCCCACAGCAAGGGGGCCTGATTAAATCATTCTATTTTCCCAACACTCACTTATAAAAAGAATATGAAAATAAGGAGAAAGAACATTGGAAACAAAATTACTTAAAACATACAGATTGAGGCTTTTCCATGATTCTTTGCCTGATAGCATTTTCACTAGGTCACACTATCTCTAAAATGCAATGATCTCCAAAAACAACTCAACAATTATATTTTGGGGAGTCTTTTAATTTTTTAAATTTAATGTCTAAAAACAAAATTATTTTCTCAACATACAAATGAGGAAAAACATCACGAATTTAAAGTCAGTTGATAAGGAACAAATTTAATGCACAAAGATTAACATCCTTAATGCAAAAAGAACTCTTAGAAATGAATTAGAAAAATCTTAAGAGAAATTTGGTGAAGGACATGACCAGACAAGTCACACACCCCAAAGAAATACACATGGCTAATAAATGCATTCTAAGATGTTCTTGAGGGAGGGGGTGGTGGCCAACAGCCCCAGCCTCAGGACCCCAGGCATGCTCCACTGCTTGCCTGGTTGTGGGCGGGCAGGGGTAGGGCAGCCCACAGCCCTCTGGGGAGACTTTCAATGCTAAAAACTTAAACTTGGGGCCGAGCCCGTGGCGCACTTGGGAGAGTGCGGTGCTGGTCGCGCAGCGACGCTCCCGCCGCAGGTTCGGATCCTATATAGGAATGGCCCGTGCACTCACTAGCTGAGTGCTGGTCACGAAAAAGACAAAAAAAAAAAAAACTTAAAATTGCCCTAATGACTTCTACAGGGAGGAAAAAAAAATTTATCTGTCTGAAATAAATTTTTAAAATGACCAATTTAATAGCATAGCTACATTTAATGTAGCTCTTTAGAACCAGACTACAAATTAACCTTTTATTCACCAGCCACACAGCAAAACTCCAAAGGTCACAGAGAAACAAGAACTACTTCCTATAATACTCAATAACTTAATAAATATTAAATTAAAAGAAAAAGTAAGGACAAAGGGAATGTTAAATTTGATCTTCCCTTTTTATAAAAAAGTATCTTCACTTAAATTATAACAATTTAATTATTTAAAATCGAAACCACCTCCATATGAACTTCAATGGTGAGGCAGCAGATAGCATTATGAGTTGGGGAAGTCATCCCAGACTGTTAATACATTGCTCTGCTCTAATAATGGGGCAGCATCAGTTCTGCAAAGATATTTGACTTGGAGACAGCAGGGGAAAAAGACTATTAACTATTACCTCTATACTGGTAACTCCCAAATATGTATCTTGGGGTTGTTCTCTCTCTACAGTGTGAATCCCAGCTCAGAAATGCCAGATGGGAACTTTTTTACCCTCTTGTCCCAAATCCAGAATGCCCAAGATCAGTCCCCCTTATCCATCTCCTGACTCCTTCAATGTCTTCACTGAGAATCCTATATGTTTACCTAGAGCTCTCAATCTAAAGAAAAAAAAAAAGAATCCTAGAGAAATAAAAGGATTTGTGCAGGTTCCACTGGGAAGCAGCAGCAGAAGCTAACTTGAGCCAAGTTCTCCAAATGCTTGCTTGGGCACTTTTTCTTCTATACCCCAAACTTCATCTTACCAGCCTGAAGCAATGGGACATAATAGAAACAAAAGCAGACAAGAAGTGATGATCTCAGACTTACTTAACTTCTCTAGATAATCATTCCCTCATCTATAAAGTCAGTAGACTGAACCAGCACTGTAATTCTCTTGTATCCGCTTAGATTCTTTGTCCGATCTTCTGATTCATACCCACATCCAATTAGTCACCAATTTTTCCTTCCTAATCATCCTTATCAATCCCTTCCTTTTCACTAGCATAATCTAGGTCCTAATCACAATACTTCATTCCTGGACAATGCATCAGCCTCCTGGTTGGAATATTCCAAAGATATTTTTTAAAGTTTTCATAACTAATCTTTTTTTTCAGTTTTCTTTTTCCATGTATATGCAATCGTGTATCTCATTGTTTCTCAAGTCTTTTAGGGCTACAATCCCTACATATGTAGTGCTGCAGTGGCACTACATTAAAATGTATTCATTATTATAAAACTATGAACATAAATAGGTTTGAGTCATAGTCATACCATAACCAGAATCTAAATAAAAATAGGGAAATTTTTAAAAAATGACTTCTTTTGTCAAAAATTAACTTTTATCAGATTTTAAATATGTAATAACTTGTAAGAAATGAACACCTTTGTGGTGGAATTATTCAACAAAAAATATAATGTCAGTATTATATCAACATCTTAGCAACATACAGACTAAATTGGAAAGTTAATTATCAAAATCTTTGTATGGTCACATTTACTTCTCATTTATTTGCTATGCAAGGCTACAAAAAGCATAAGAATTTTGCTATGTGAAATAATATTGAATTGGTTCTCTCCACAAAGTTCTCCAGCACACATTATGTATCTACTTACTGAATGATCAAAGTGTGACAGGACAGCTAACACCATGCAACAAATACCCAGACACCTTTACTCTTCTCCTCTAAAAGCTCATCTGATATTATTCCTAAGCCCACAGCCACTAGGGCTCTGCTCTACTTTAGGGTAGATCTTTGACTGTGACTCTCATGTAGGCCAGATGAATCAGAAATTCTGAACCCAACCTGAAATCACCTGGCATGGAGATAGATCACTTCTCCCCAACTCTAAGCATGTAAGGTTATTTGAAGCCAGTTTTGAATATGCAAGAGGTAGACCTTCCTAGACTTTGAGAAAGGAAGAGGTCCTCTGGCTCAAAGCCAAACCAAACAAGGACTATCAAATTAAAATTTAGAAGAAAAGTTAAAAGAGAAATATATTTGATCAAAGAGCATTTATAAAACAAGACTTTACTTATTATTGGAATTCAGCTTTACCAAGCTCCTACATGCCAGAAACCATGCAAGACATTTGTACATGGTGCTTTCTTTAGTCAATGAATATGCACTGAAGAATACTAGAAATTCCTGAATACTCTCTTGTATTGTCCAAAATGGCAGCCACGTGCTTAAGTGAGTTTTGCCACAAACTGAATTTTCAGTCTCCGTCCTCTCATTCTTTTTTTTTAAAAAACGGCTTTATTGAAATATAATTTACATATCATAAATTTCACCCATTTACTATATACAATTCAATGGTTTTTAGTATATTCAGGTTTGAAACTGTCATCACAATCTAAACGTACAACACTTTCTTGCATCACCTGAAAGAAAAAAACCCATACCCATTTGAAATTACTCCCTCCATCATTTTCCATGCCACTTCATCTCAAACCCTATCCTGACAGCTCTAGGTAACCCATAATCTATGCTCTGTCTATAGATTTGCCTATTGTGGACATTTCATGTAAAGGGAATCATGCAACATGTAGCCTTTTGTTTCTGGCTTCTTTCACTTAGCATGTTTTCAAGGTTCATTCCTTTTCGTTGCTGAATAATATTCCATTACATGGATATACCACATTTTATCTATCCATTATAGATGACCATTTGGGTTGCTTCAATTTTTTGCCTATTAAGAATAATGCTACTATAAACATTCATGTACAAGTTTTTTGTGGAGATATGGTTTCATTTCTCTTGGGAGTGGAAATGCTAGGTCACATGGTAATTCTATGTTTAAAAATTTTGAGGAACTGACAAACTTTTCCATTTTCCATTTCTACCAGGAATGTAAAAGGATTCCAATTTCCCCACATCTTCACCAACATGTTATTATTGGCTTTTTTAATTTTAGCCACCCTAGTAGGTATGAAGTGGTATCTCATATGTTAGCTTTGATTTGCATTTCCCTAATGTCTAATGATGCTGGGCATGTTTTCATGTGTTTATTGGCCATTTGTATATCTTCTTTGTAGAAATGTCTATCTATGAAAATACTTTGCCCATTTTTCAATTGGGTTATTTGTCTTCAAATTACTGAATTGTATGAGTTCTTTATATATTCTGGATATAACTCTTTATCAGATTCATGATTTGCAAATATTTTTCTTCCATTCTGTGAGCTGTCTTCACTTTCTTGATATTGTCCTTTGATACATATAAATTTTTAATTTTTGGTAATTTCCAACTTAGTTTTTTTTTGTTGCTTATGCTTCCCCTCATTCTTATAAAGGCCCACACAATTTGCCAGAGCACAGATTCCATAGCACCTATCTTTATTCTGGACATGAGGCATGTGGTAGCTAAAACCACCTATATGATTTCAGCTATCCTACCTTTTGTTGAGATTTTATTTCTAACTCTGAATTCTATAATAGATTTAAAAGAGATTAATTTAGAAAAAGCTCACTACTGATACCAAAATTAACCCAAAAGGAGAGAAGGTAGCAAATCTTAATGTGGTCAGAAAACTTACTGAAAATATATATTTCTAGCACTGTCATAAAAAAAAGTAACTAAACTTTACTTGAACTTAGTTACAATGTATGGGTTGAATTGTGTCCCCCAAAAACATATGTTGAAGTCCTAACCCCTGGTACCTCTGAATGTAATCTTATTTGGAAATAGGGTCTTTTCGGATGTAATCAACTTAAGATGAGGTCGTGCTTAATTAGAGTAGGCCCTAATCCTATATGACTAATATCATTATAAGAATGGGAAATGTATACACACAAAAAAGACAGGTACAAAGGAAAGAAAATGTAAAGATGTAGGGAGAAGGTGGCCATCTACAAGCCATGGAAGGTCGAAGGAACTAACCCTGCTGACACCTAAAATCTCAGACTTCTATCCTCCAGAACTGCAAGAAAGTTAATTTCTGTTTTTAAGTCACCCAGTCTGTTGCATTTTGTTATGGCAGCCCTAACAAACTAATAGAATAACAAAATAACAAAGGTATTTTTCTGACTAAACTCATAATAATGAAGAGGGACACTAAGAAAAGATAAAGGTGGCACAAAGAAATCCCTCTCTAATCTCTAATATTCTCTTTAAAACCTCTGTTAAATTGTCTGAAAGTGAAGCATCTTCTCTGCAAGAACAATGAGAAGAAGCAGAGGAACAGAACCCATACTCTTTAAGGAATTAATCAAATCACATCTTCTTTGCTCAAAAGCCCACAGAGACTACCTTATTCAGAGTAAAACCCAGGATTATATATAGTACCAGTAAGGCCGTTAGTGATTGGGTTGACCATCTGAGCTCACCTTCAGCTTCTCTACCCTCTGACTTACCCCTTCTCAGCAACACCAGCTTCCTTACATCTGTAAGCTTCTGCCTCAGGGTTTTGCACCTGCCCTTCACCAGACACCCTCAGGCCCCTAAGTCATTGCTCAAAGGTCACTGTCTGAGTAAGGTCTTCCTCAACTCATGATTTGAATGCAAAATTAGCTTCCCCCAGCTGAAAGAATGCTTTCCAACCACACTCTCACCTTCACCCCACACACTTTTTCTCCAAGGCACACATCACCATCTGAAACACTGCATTTTATTTGTTTATTTTCCGATTGCCTCTCAACCTACTTTAGGGACTAGGCTGAATGCAGAGATTTTGTTTTGTTTAGTAGTGTATCATAATCACCTAGTAAATATTGTTGAATGAACACATTTGCAGTCTTCCTTACTGACCTGAGATTAAGAATTAGTGTCTCGTTCATAGTCTATTCCTTATTTCCTTTTTTAAACAGCTCTTATCTTCTGTCAGTGACTCAGGGAGACAAGGAAAAGTCCCCAACCCAGGCCCCCTTTTGCCTCTTTGTGCTAATGAGAAACTCTTCCCTATTCTTTTAGCACTTTTAGTCCCTCATGGGACTGGAGTGGGCCTGGAGAATTTTGTGGAAAGTGTGGTCTACGAGGTGAAAGCAGTGTTTGTTGCCTCTCAGCTGTAAATCAAGACCTACTCTGCACTCTAAATTTTAACATGTCTTCCGACTTCACATATGTGAGGGGAACATGCTAGCTCCAGGCAAACTACAAGGGAGCTGAGAGCTGAACCTTCATTATTCCTTAGTATCATGCCTGGGTAAAAATATGACTTCATTTGAAGAGAAACAAACAGGGGGAAAAAAAAAAGAATAAAGCATTTAAAAATAAATCTACAACACAAGAGTGGAAGCTATTAACAATCCAAATGCTTAACTAAAGGAACAGATTAAGTAAATCATGAAAGATTAACTCACTAGAGTCACGTAAATGACTGTGAAGATTATGTTTCAAGCCAGAAATATTAATGAATATTAAGATTAAATTTCTATATGAGAAAAAATTATATAATCATGTTTAGTTTAAAAACAGAACACAAACACTATGTACCCAATGATTTTAACCTTCTAAAAATTATGACAGCAGATGAATAAAGTTTATAAGGGAATACAGAAATACAAAGGTTTTGGTTAGGATGAAATTATACTTACTTTCTTTAATGCTGTTAAGCTATTATTTTAATATATCTGAAATATTTAAATGTAAGTAAGAAGAATGCTTATATTTGCCAAACATCTGACAGAAGAGAGAAGACTGGGGATAGACCTAGGATCTTTAAAATGTATAACTGAGGAAAACTGGTTCTTACCCTTGTGCCTCTTCACCTGAGGAAAGCTGCTAATTGTAGTCGCTTGAATTATTTCCACTACAATTTGGTACCTGATTTTAAAAAAAGAGACAAAGAAAAGATTGAATTGGAAGAAAATACTATTTTCAGAGATACCTTTATACCAAACAAATATAACACAGGAGCTTTGACTCCTGCCGAAGTCTCTTAAAATAATGCAACAGGGATTGAGCACCAGTAACAGGCCATGCACTGTGCCACCACTGGAGTGAGCAAGACTGAAGCCATGATGGGACCTGAAACTGCATGAGCTGTATGTAAGAACCCAAATGCCCCAAGGGATCACACCGAGTAATGTAAGAACCCAAATGCCCCAAGGGATCACACCCTGATCACATAAGTCCTTCTCGGCCACACCCCATCATGGTGCTGGTTGCCCTTCTACTCTCCTTCCCGCCAGGTGCGAATCGCACACCAATCAGCTCACCCCAAGCCCCATGCGGTATGCTAAGTAGGGATTGTATTTTAAGCCAATCAGCCTTCCCTAAAAGCCCTATATATATATGTGTGTGTGCTGCCTAATAAACGAGCTCTCTCCGGTGGGTCATCAACTGGTGTCGACTCGTCCTTTCACTGTAGACAAATTTTTAAAAGATACAGTTGTTTTCCTGGCATGCATTTCTCTGAGTTCCCTCTTTTCCCATGGTTATTTGATATTTTGAACCTTGGTTATGGGGCAAGATCACATTATTTACATGAACATAAAGTTGTTTTCCAGCCAGTCTGAAGCTGCAGACTTGCATGTACTACTCAGACCCTGAGATAACAGCAAAGATGGGAACAGAAACTAGATGGAGTCTTGGCCAGACTTTGCACCTGAGACCTTGCATGAAGCCCTTGCTGGTCATATGCCCCTTGCTCCTGCTTTTCATTTTCCCATGTTCGACTCCCTCAGCACCCTCTTCAAAAACCCCTCAGAAAACTTGAGTCTTTGAGGTGGCTTTAGCCTGGCCATTCTCCTTCAGGTTCACTGAGAAGATGGCTTTAGCCTGGCCATTCTTCTTTAGGTTTACCAGGAAAGGTTCACCTAACATCTCTCCTCAGGTCACTGGTATTCCTGAATAAAAGCTGGCCTCCATTTTCACCAAGATTTGACTTTTGAGTGGTTTGCTTTTGTCTGGCTGGGGGCAGGCAGCTGGACCCATGGGTTAAGTATCAATTTTGGGGAGAATCAGCCAGGAGCTGAGTGTGCCCTGCAACATCACATGCTGGTGATTTCTGAGGTCCTAATGTAAGAACCTACTTCTCTACTCCTATACCAGAAGCATTATTACCTGCCTTACCTCACTGAAGGTAGAGGCTCTGAGATTAAGCACAGCTCCTCCTCCTCCTCAATTCCTACCTCTCCTCGGTTCTCCTCAGTAACTAGAGCCTATTGATTCTACTTCTAAAATTTGCACTGTCCAATCAGGTGGCCATGAGCCACAAGTGGCTATTTAAATTAATTAAAATTTTAGTCCTCAGTCACACTAGCCACATTTAAAAGTGCTCATTAGTCAAATGTGGCTTGTGGACCATACTGAACAATGCAAATAGAACATTTTCATCATTGCAGAAAGTTGTATTTGATGGTACTGTTCTAAATACTTCTCAAAGCTGTTCTTTTCCCCTCAGCCCCACTATCACTGCCTCAGTGCATTTCCTCATTATTTCTCACTTAGACCATTTCAGACCAACAGAATCAGAATATCTGCAGTGGGACTCTGGCATCTGTTTTTTTTTTTTTTAAAGCTCCCAGGTAATTCCAATGCACAGTGAGCATTGAGAACCATTAGATTAGAGTGCTAGGTATATGTATGAGAAAACTTCTAAGGCAGGAAAAATAAGTAAAATTTTACATTTGAAGTGCTGGGTTCAACCCTGGAGTTGTGGCTACTCTGAGCATATTCATTTACTTGGGCTTTATAAATCCAAGTTTTTAAGGGCTATTCAATGGTTGCTAAGAATTACCCCAAACTGATCTATCCTGAGTGTCTGTTAGCCCCTAATTAGATTGACTGATTAAGAATCTGCCCTTAATAGAGCTATTCGACCTCAGTTCTTACTTTGAACACAAACTCTGCAGCATTCTAAGATTTAATGCTACATTTTGCTGGCTTGTAGAGCACAAAATAACATATGTTCTTTTGCTATTCAACTAAAACCCAGAGGAGAGACACATATTCACCACAGTCATAGCTATTAATGGATTCCTCACAAACTAACATCTTTTTTATTTCTTCACTGTGTAATATAAATATCGATGCCTGACTCTCAACACCTCAAAGAACAAGCTGTTAGTGGCACTGTTAGCATGTCACCTGGAGATTGTAACAAACATGCTGGTTGCCTACCCAGCATCCATTCTCCCTTTCTTCCTTACTAACTGAACCAGGTTTTACCAGGGAAAACAACACACCCAGCTAACAATGCTAACCTTGTCCTTTGCAGTTAAGAATGGCCATCTGATAAAGTTCTAGCCTAGGAGACAGAAGCAGAAGTTCCTGGGTGGGGATTCCAGGAAAGCTTTCTGAAGGGCAGACACCATAGAAGAGTCCTTTCAACACTTTGTCCTTGCCCTTCTCTCATTTTCCTAAGGACGAAATTGGATGAAGGAAGAGCAATCACCTTGTGACCATGAGGATAAAAGCCACAGGCTAAGAATGATGAAATAAGACGAGTTTAGGTCTCCAGCAACATCCGTGAGCCGTGATACCAAGCCCCAGACTGCCTATCTCAGGACGTGTTATTGGATGAGACAAATAAACCCTTAACTTGTCTAAGCCTCTGTATGTCAAGTTATCTCATGGCCAAATGGCATTCTGACTGGTAAAGAGCTCTTTGAGGACTCCATACATACAGAGACGTCTCTAGGCTGAATACACACTCAGGCAATGTTTTCCAAACTGAAGACTTGCTAGGACATTAATGATCAATAAAGTCTTCCGATGGAATTGTCTTTCATTTCTCCAAATAATGGCAAATCACAAAAATAGCTTATTATGTGAAGTTTCCTATTAGTTGCTAAATGGATGTGGAAACAGCTCATAAGAAACATACACAAACCTGGAACCATCAAAGCCTAATATTCCCTAACCAAGTCCTTAATTTAACCTTGGGACTAAGGTTCTACTAGTAGAAAGCACTGACTTTTCATTCAATTCTAACATGTGTCTCTAAAACCCCCTTGTACCCTACCATCTGGACGTCATGCAAATAAAATAGACTTACAGTCCTGCACAAAAATTTCAATCTAGAGAATCTGTCATAAGGAACAATTTAACAGAAGCAAAAAAACCAAAAAACAAAATTATCATATATATGTTTGGTGTAGCAACTTCAAAGAAAAGCATGGAAATAATCTATGGGGTCAATAATACTTTTTCATTAAATAAACAATTGTTAATCTTTTCCTATGTTCTAGATATACTGGAACGAATACCGTCATATGATCAGGAAGCTCAGGGAATATATTGCATTAAAGGGAAAGCACTCAACCAATAATATTTGTAATTATAAAGATTACATGAAAATAGACATCTATGACACACTAATTCTAAAAATGCAAAATGCCATGTACATTAATGATTATAGATATGTAGATATGTGGGTATATGAACCAGGGCTACAAGGAAAAATAGAGATAAAATGAAGGGGAGTGGTGTTAAAATGGCAGAATTATAAGCCATTTTTTAACTTTTTCCAAGTTGCTTATCTATCTACTATCTCCCTATCTATCTAAGCCTATTCAAACCAAATTTACCTTCCTTCTTTCATTGTAAGCTTTCCTTACCTCTCCATTTCTGCACTAGTACCATTCTCAAAATCTTGTCACCTTAGATATCTACCCCACCAGTAAACATACCACAAAAGCCTATTGATTTGTCCTTTGAACATCTTTAAGTAAGATTTGTCCTTTCTTATTCTTCCTTCTGTCACCACCCTTTCAGGCCTTCTTTTCACAGGTGAGTCACTGCAATGGCTAAACAGTCTAATTATCTCCCTGACTTCAATCTATCTCTCTCCACCCAAACCATCTTGAGCAGCCCTGTCAAAACACCTCCCTACAAGACCGCTTTCATCTCATCCCTCCCTTGCTCAATACCTCCAGCAACCTCTCCAAAGGAGCAACTGTCATTCCAGCCTACCACTCCCTCTGCAACATGGTATTGGCTTTCTTACCCAACCCAATTTTTTTTTTCCTCAATATAAATGTGGACTTAAGCCAGGTCACTTTCTGTATTGCTCTCTCAAAACTGTAATCTCTCTAGGCTCTTTCTCTGCTTTATTTCCTTCCGGAAGGCAATCTCCCTACTTGCCTGCCTAACTAGATCCTATATACATTACTTCTTCAAGTCTTCCCCAATCCCTGTAATGCACATTAATAACTTCTCTGAAATCCTAAATTACTTCTCTATAAAAGTACCTATTTATATACTATTTTATACAAGTATTGCTGTTCTAAAGAGTCATACTTCCACAAAGAGTACTGTGAACAAAGAAAATGGTGTGGCCAGTCATTGCAGGGGCCTAATACTCTTTCAAAAAATGGTGACACATTTTTGAGCCTAAGACAAAATTGTGGCTTTGTCCATAATAAAGATATGCTACTTTTTTCTCCCCAACTACATCATGAGCCTTTTGAAGACAGGGCTTGTCTTATTTCTCCTATAGCATCAAGCTGGGCACTAAACATATGATAGGCAGTCAATGGATATTAATATGCTAAATTAACAAGAGTTAACATCTCTAACACTTAACAGGTACAAATAATATTCTGAACAATTTGTTCTTTTGATACTCTCTTAGTGACTCATGCTTTGGAACAAATGAGTCATCAATGGTGCTGAAGAAAATACACACAATCTGTTTTTTTGGCATCTGGCCAATTTAGGGATCCAGCCCCCTGACATGGCGTTATAAGGCTGTGCTCAAACCAACTGAGCTAACCAGCCAGCCTTACAATCTGAGTAAAGAGTTAAATTTTTTAATGAAATTGTAAAGTTACAATGTAATATACAAGCTAACATTTATAGATTTCTTTCATTAGGTACCGGGTACCTGCTTAGATATTTTAATTTACATTATCTCACTTAATCCTCTTAATAAGGTATTATAATTACCTCCACATTACAGAGGAGGAAATTAAAGTTTAGGTAGATTAAGAAATGTATACAAGGTCCCATTACTTTTAAGTGTTAAAGCCAGAATTACAACCTAGGGTTGCCTGATTCTAAAGCTCATGCTCTTAAACATTTTCCTGCTACTCTAAAATTCAATATAGGTTAATGCTTATCTTGTCTAAGGCTTTTCAAAGTATACAAGCATGGCCAAAGCCAGATAATCTCTCCAGGCTTACTGCCTTCTATATCCCTCTTGGCTACTCTGTTTCGACCACACCAGACAATATGCAATACCCTGACCATACTCCAGCTGTTTCCTGCCTCCCAGCTTTTGCTCTCCTCTTTCTTCTCACTCTTGCACACAATCACTCCCCCTTACCTGTTGAAATCCTATTAGTTTCCAAACACTCAGTTCATGGCCATTCCCCTCTGAAGCTTTCATAAGTATGCCTGTCCTTCATAGCATAAAATATTTCCTCCTACCCACTTCTTTAGCTCTTTACACTCTCTTTCTGGACTTAATATCTTGCTTCCTACTTAGCTATCTATATCCACATGGGTCTCCTATGCTGGCTCACAAATATCTTGAGGGCAGGAGGTGGCATCAAAGGATCCACAACCAATTTATTTTTACATACACCAGAACTTCCTCACGCAGGCTTTTCACACAGTAGTCATGTAAAGATGATTGGTTTTTTGGTGGCTGGCTGATATGGGGATCTGAACCCACAACCTTGGTATTATGAGGCTGTGCTCTACGAAGATGATTATTGCATTTGTTGAATTCACTTTCACTTGATACCAAAAGGCAAAGTAGGAAACGACTGACTTTTTCATTCTCACTTTTCTTAACAAAACCATACAACATATACATCTAAATCCTGGCTATCCTTGAAGACACAGGTTTCTCAGAACTCTAGGAAGCTATGCAGACATACCAGGCACTAGCTCAGCTTTCTTCCTGCAGAGGAGGATATGGCCTTGCTGGTGCTGAGTCTGGTTCTAGAATCAGGCAGTCTGATATTTGTAAATATTTCCCTGATCAGAAGAACATAAACTGTTGGTGCTGGGAAAATAGAATAATTTGATCAGGCTCCCCTCGCCTCAGGGCTGGTTGGGGGTGGTTCGGTAAGCAAATTGTGTGTGTGGAGTTAGCCGCACGTGCACCGCCACAATTTGGCTGGCAACTGCCTGGGGCAGCCGCCGCAGCACACAACCGTGCTTTCCAAAGTATGGCTTCCAAGGACCTGTTTGCCAGTTACCTAGCTCATAGACCTGGTGTGAGGGGTCTGGTGACCCAGCCTGGCGTGTGAAGGTTGTGTGAATGGGCTTGAGGGGTCTGTGAGCTCCAGACCCAGCCCTAGCACAATTGGCATAGTCAGTGCAGGATGCCAACATGAGCTAGAGCACTACAATTGGCGTCCGGAACAGGATTAAAAGCCCAACAACTAGCGTAGTCGTGTAGCTTTACAACTGGCATCATCGGCAGGATGCCGACATTTGCCATAGTGTCACACCTGACATATTATTTTTTTGAAATGATAATGTAAACCAAAGTATTAAGGAGGAGTGCATAACAAGAATTCAACTGTTTTGCAACTCCGACAGGATCTTAACTACAGTATCCCTTATGCCAGAAACAAGGAAAAAGCCACACAAAAATAACTGCCACCTCCTCTGAGTCGTCACCTCATCTTTAGTTTTATACACTTGGCTAAATTAAGGCATAGGCCGGTTTGTATTTATGAACTCTTCCCATCAATCTGAAACTAACCTGAAATGCTACACGGTACTTCAAAGTAAACACCTTAGAAGTCTATAGATTTAACACTCTTCCACTATCTATTGTTCAGAACAGTTTTGGAACTCTACTAGAATTGATTTCCAAGTTATTTACATGCTAAGACCATGGCCCCAAATCAGTTTCTTCATTTCATTAGGTGCACTTTAACAGATCTTTTAAATATTAGTACTTTAGACATGTCTGGGCATGCACATGATGGAAATTCTTAGGAGAGTCAAAGGCTGGACAAACCTTAGTATCAGGTAAACATTATGGTAAATGGTTTAAAATACTATTTTATATTAAAATTAGCAAGGATATATTATGGAATAGAATACCATATGTATACAAATGTTTAAGAAAAACTAAAAAGGGGTTCTGGTCAAGATGGTGGAATAGAGGGTCCCCAGTGTCACTCTCTCCCACAAATCAACCAATTTACAACTACTAAAAAGCAACGACAGCCAAACTGGGGGCCACTAGAGCTCAGGGGAAGAGGAGAAGAGACCAACAGAGTTCATGAAAGCAGGAGAAGCCACAATGAGAGAAAGAAAGGACTTTTCCCACCATTTTGAATCCCAGCCACTTCAAGGCTGGAGCTGGTGAGTGCACAGAGCAAGAGCTGGCAAAAGCTGCAGCTGTGCCCTTCGTATGAAGTTGCTTGGAGGTGGCATGGGAGAAGAGGGCCTTGGTGGCCCCCAGGCCACCAAGACCACTAACAGGGTTCCCATGAACCCACATAGAAGGAGCCACAACAACTGAAAAAAGGAGCCACTCAAAGGCTGGTGAGTCATCACAAAGGATCAGCGTATGGCCGCCCCATGGGAAGTGTTTGTAGTGCAGGCAGTCTGGGGAGACAGGCCCACAGGGGGAACACTAGGGCACAGCATGGACAGCTGATCTGCCCTTGAATCAGCACAGGACCACTCAGTGGAGACTGGTCAGGAATATAGAACTGCATGGAGTGCAGTTTGCTGAAAAAAGGTCCACACCAGAGTTTCCACATGACCCGGGTATACCAGACCTCATAAGACCCAGAAGTACATACAAGGTCAACAGTTAAAACCTGAATTGCACAAAAAGTCTTCCCCAGGGAATCAGCTGCAAAGCAGCAATTTAGCTCAACCACAGGGCTCACGGGCTGCTTCCCACAGGAAGTTCCCCCATTTTTGAAGTAAGTAAATGACAACAAATTAGTTCCATTGAAGAGTTCAAGTGGTGGGAACACCGAATAATCCAACACAGAACTGAAAGAAAGAAAAAAAAAATACCCATAGACCAGAAACAAAGTTTGATACTAATAAAGGTCTCATATCACCAAAGAACACCTATAAAACCTAGAAGGACAGGAAGCCCCTGGGCTCCCAAGCCAGGGAGGAGGGAAGGCTAGGCTATGCCCCCCAACACCCGCAACCAACCCAGCAACGACCACCAAGCTGTTGCACAAAGCACCCCAGGCTCCCGAGCCAGGACAGTGGGAGGCCTCAGGCCTCAGCCATGCCCCCCTGACACCCACAACCAGCCCAGTGACAACCAAGCCAGTGCTGGCAGGCCCCTGGTCTCCCCTGTAGGAATGAGGGGGGTGCCACAGGCCTCAACCATGCCCCCCCTGCCTTCCTCCTTCTCCCACTATTTCCTTCCCCCCTTCCCTCTTTCCCTCCCCTCCAACTGCTCTGCAACAACATCTTAGAATGTAAAAAAGTAATATTAATAAACATAAAAAAATTAGTAATAATAAATAAAGGAAAAACTAAAAAAACTTAAAATAACACTTTCAGAGTTGCCACAGGCTAAGGATAATGTTTTTATAAGAGGGACTTTAAAGCACTTGAGAAGAAACAAAGCTATGGTGATTGCAGTCAGCCAAGCTGAAGCTGTTTCTGTTCCTCATATCTGTGGCACTACTGAAAGGGTCTGCCGGATACTCAGGAACTGTATCAGTGTAGTCAAGAATGTGAGCTCTGGCATTGGATGGCATGTGTTCAAATCCTGTTTCTATCACTTACTGTGTCATCCTGGGAAAATTATTTAAGCTTTCTAAAACTCAAGAGCTCTCATCTGTAAAGAAGAGTAACGGTAGTATTTTTCCTCTTAGGGTGGTTATGCAGATTAAATGAGATAATACCTTTAAAATATTGGAACAATGCCTGCCCCACAGTTAGAGTTCAGTAAATGTTATTGTTATTATTATTGCTCCTTAACACTATGGTGACTCTTTAGATATGTACTATCTAGGGCAATGGTATGTATATGTGTTTTGTAAAATACATATAAATGTTTTTTAAGTAACTTTATTTTTTCTTAATTACAAAAGTATTTTAGCCCAATCAACCTAAGACCACCAGGATCACTGCAGTCCAACAACATCAGGTTTATTGATGCACTGCAATGAACAAGAGACTGTGGGGCATGTCCCCAAAGGAAAGAATGAAGTTACTACAGGATTTGGGGGAAGGTGGTGTTTAGATGAAATTTAAATGAAGTAATATTTTGAAAGGCTCAAAGCAAGGCTACGTAAAGGGGTCAACTTTGAGTGGATCCAGGGTTCCATTTCCTTGGAAACTATAAAGTTAAGATAGATATAGTCGGTTGAGTCCAGAAACCCCTTAACCCCTAACTTAGCTTTGCACCTGAGTTATAAATCAAAGCTGCTTCTGTGTGTCAAACTGACTTAGATCCTCCAGGCAAGAGTAGGAAGTATCATTCTTACTAATATAATTCTGAAAAGACTATAATTCTTATAGTCTAAGATTTTAGAGAACGAAGTTTCTTTGTGAATAAGTTCAAAGAAGGGGATCACTATGACATGTTACAGCCATACCGCGTACTTGGGGGAAATGTTTCCTGTTAACTTTGTAGATGGCTTTCTTGTCTGTTATTCCAGCCTGATGAATGGCTGGTCAGATTTTACTCTTTCACTTCAAGCCAACTTTTACTTTGTCTAAAGCAGCATATGTTCATTGAAAAAAATGAGAAAATACACGAAGTATAACATTCAAAAGTAACTACTATTAACATTTGGTATAACTTTATAAACTTTTCTATGTAAACATATATTTTGTTTCATAAGACTGGATTTATGCTATACATACTGCCTTACAACCTTTTTTAAAAAAATCAATTTATAGTTAATATCTTCCAATATAATTAAATATTCTAATGCTATAGGGCATATTGGTTATTTCAAGCTTTTCTCTATTTTAAACAAAATTGCAAGAAACATTCTTGGAGAAATCTTTCCACACACTCATGATTATTCAAAAAGAATGCACATTCTCATATTATAAAACTGTGTCACAGAAAGACAATAATTTATACTCCTACTAGTATCCCAGACCCTACCCAGCCACTCCAAGGGATCAGGAAACCTTCATCTCCAGACACCTACATACCATTTGAGTCACAACAGGTAGGAAGTTCTGAACCATAACTGCCTGAGATGAGGTGTCCTGAACTTACGTAAACACATACATACATTCTATCTCTCTCTCTATATATATATAGAAAATAATCTGGAAACATAGTCACTAAGTATTAACAATTTTTATCTGTTTACAATAAATGATTCTTATTTTCTTAATCTTGTTTACCTTCCTAAAATAATCACATTATCATATATTCATTTTCTAGTTCCCAGAGCCTACAGAAATTACATGTTACAGAAACAACCAAAGCTATGTCACCACTGGCAAGCTAGTGCTTTTTAGTTAACCTCAAGAAAGCCAAAATCTTTCTAACTATACCTAGTATCTACTAACATTCCTCATAATTTTATTATTCACAGCTATTAATATCACCATAAAGTGTTTATACATATATGTATAGCACCACTGCTATATATTTCATTCAGAATTCTTACATTAAGCATTTTCATTCAGAATATTTACTGAATATCACCTTTAGTTGCCTAGCTTTGTGTTCCATATTGAAAATATCCTAGTGACTTTCTTATACATGTTGAGTGAAGTTTTTCTGGGAAAAGATATTATTGTTTTGCCTCATCTCATCTATTAACCCTATTCAAGTCAGGATCTGAGAATTTTGTTCCCTTCTCCTGATAATTGCTTTTTTTTTTTTTTTAAAAGCTCTTATTGGGAGCCTAGCATGACCTGAGAACTGTGTTAAGGCATTACATGCATAATCTCACTTAATTATCACAGCAATCCTATGAAATAGGAGCTATTTTCTCCATTTCACAGTTAAAACTGAGGCTAAGAGTTTAAATGTCTTGCCCAAGGCTGAGCAGCTTGTAAGCAGCAAAGCCAAAATGCAAACCAGGTCTGTTAAGTCCAAGTCTGTCTGACTCTTGAGCCCAAGTTCTTGGCCAGGGTCACGTTAGATGCTTGACTAATCATTGTAGGTTGACCTCCTATATTGTTAACCCTCTTCCATCTCTAGAAGAACTGCATTTCTGTACAATGCAGGGTCATCAAAAGACAGAGCATGTGTGGCTCCCGCTCAGTGCCATGCTGGAGCCAGCTCATGAGGCTTCTGCCATATCACAAGACACAGTTATCAAATTTTTAGAAATTAAACCCATCGTTATTAAAAATAAAATTATACAAACTTACAATTAAATAAATTTTTTGTTACAAAGTAATAAGTACTGAAAACTTGTCATTTCCTAATAATTATGCTCATTTTACTATTACCTATGTTCATAAGGTTATTTATAACTGTTATATCAGTATGGTAGAAATACTATACATACAATGATGTGCTATTGTAAATCTCTTCCCAACTCCACATTCAGTGACATCATGCAGGTGGCTTTAAATTAACCATGGCTGGAGTATTAACACCACAGAAATCCATAAATGTTATAAGTCAGGGTTTTCACACCACTCAAAACCCAGTTGTTAAAGACTACCAGCACACCACTTTACCATTCTTCATTACCATCTCTTTAACAGACCTTGCGAATCAAAAAATTCTTTTCTGCTAAGTAGGGATTTAGTACTATTTTTATTTATTTATTTTTTAAAGAAAAAGAGCATGACCCAGCCACAACTCTTGATCTTCATTCCAAATATAAGAAGCCCCATCCCTGGCCTCTCTAAGCTCCTCACTCACTCACTCTTCCTTAGTGGAGGAGGTTTTTAATCTGATCGCAGAGAAGGAGGAATTGCGCATGTGAAGCACAGTCTTTCTTTCCTCCTTCCTCTTAAGAGCATGTGTTTTCCACCTCCAGGAGCAGCTAGCAGGTGGACTCTGGGCCCGCTAGGTTGATGCGGGGGAGGGGAAGGATGGACAAGGAGACTTATTCTGGTTCAGCACTGCTAGATGGGAATGACTATAATATACATAAACCACATTCTCCACTATTTATCAGTAATAAGAATGACATTTTAGTCTTTATTTGCCTTATTTCTTGGCTCTAAAATAGTTCAGACCTAAGAAGAGTACTGCTACTTATTGGGCCTCTTCAAAACCCAGAACTTAACCACTGCACTCCAAACAGCTACCAGAAATTGATCAGTGTTCCCAATGAAATGAAACATACCTGCAGTCCTCCACCTAATGATTATAAACAATAATAATAATAGAAGCAGCTAACACTATCTGGGAATGTGCCAGATATTGGGCTTAACTGCTTTATATAAACTGACTCATGGTCTCGACAGTCATTCTTAAAGCAGATAACACCTACTGATGGAGTTTGGATGTGTTGTCCCCTCCAAAACTCATGTGGAAATTTGATCTCCAATGTGGCAGTGTTGGAAACTAATTGAGTCATGGGGGCGGATCCCTCATGAATGGATTGATGCTCTCCCTGGGGGAGGGGGGATTAATGAGTGAGTTCTCACTCTATTAGTTCCCGCGAGAGCTCGTTGCTTAAAAAGACCCTGGCACCTTCTCTCTCTTGCATCCTGTCACCAAGTGATCTGCTTGTACCCACCAGCTGCTGCCACTTTCCGCCATGAGTAGCAGCAGCCTGAGGCCCGTGCCAGATGCAGCTGTCCCAGAATTGTAAGCCAAATGAACCTCTTTCCTTTATAAATTACCCAGTCTCAGGTATTTCTGTTATAGCAACACAAAACGGACTAAAACACCTACCCACAGTGCCAACGTTACTCCAATTTTAAGCACACAATAAATTTTTTAATTTCAGAGAGATTATAAACTTCTTTATACCAAAATTTCCCCTTCTTACATCAAATTTCACAGTGCTGCCAATACCTATCTTTCCTTCTAAATAAAAATAATGTGTGTTCTCTATGTTTAACTCCCACCTTTGGGCCCTCCGCTATTTCTCAGACACCAACAGAAGGAACCATATACTGAAGTCAACATATTTTTATTTCTCATAAAACAAAGATTTTTAGAACATTTTTCATAAGCAGCCTCAATTTTTTTTAAACTAAATTTATATTCATTTATTCTTTTCATAAAATTTTGCCAGGATTCTCTTTCTTTTATACTTCATGATTTCTCATCTCCTTGTCCACCCACACTAACCTTTTCCTTAGAAGTTTACGTGTGCTTATTGATTTCTGACATGGTGCGTTAGTTTGTCCTGAGATATGCTCGATTTCTTCTTTCATATTCCTCTACGATATAATCCTATTTTACTGCTCATGATGCACAACGTATTTTCAGAATCACTGTTCAAAAGATTGAACAGCCAAATAATTTAAGTTCTTCACAGAAGTATGCATTTTTAGAATTTTAATATTTTAATATATTATCTTCATGTGAAAATATACCTAAACTAATTCAGAGATAAAAATCCATTCCCTTAATTTCTAAAGAAAGAATACTTATTAAACTCCCTCAGCAACCCACTCTATTGTTAATTATAATCACTTAATCCACTTGTTATGCCCATTTCCTCTTGTTTCATCCTAGTAAATCACCTCAATCTTAATATGTTCTAGATGAAAGGTTTCCTTTTCTTCTCCAAGCTAAATATTCTTCAATTTTTTAATTTTAAATCTTTCAGTTAATATTAAAATTTCTTCTCTACTGCTTTCTGATTCTCCATTTTGCTCTTTAAATGAGGGGTAAGAAATAAATCCAAAACTGAAAAATCTAATAAAGATTGGATTGGTGGTAAATAAAATTATGGCAGTGATAGGCTGCTCTGATTTTCTTTATTACTACCTGTGTCTCTGGCAGTCTGTCACTGTCTCAATAGTAGATGACAGTACTTCTGATGGTATTGTTCTGTAGGCAAAAAATTAATGCCAACCAAGACCAATAGACAATAGAGAGTTATCTCCACACTTGGTGAAAACTCCACAAGGTGAAGGCTCTCTGTCACTGCTTTTTTCTGCCCCCCTGGCTAGCAAGTCATTCAGCTTTAAATATAAGATTCGAAGTCAGACAGACCTGAGTTCAAATACCAGCTCTCACTTATTAACTATGGGATCCTGGGCAAGTCACTTCACTTTCTTCACATAAAAAATGGGAATAATACTACCTAATTCACTTGGTTGTTATAATGATCAAGTAACATTTATAAAGCAGCCAACATTGTGCTTAATACATAGTGGATACTCAAGAAACGGCAGCTTAAAAAAGTTTTCCTCTTGTGCATTTTCTTGGCGTCTCTTTAATCTTGGCAAATGTTCAGTCTAGGAAAGTTGTATTTTCCTAATGTGTGTTTGGCAATCAGAGCTATTCTGTCTCACTGAAACTGTACGACATGTGGTACAGTAGCAAAAATTGCTATATGTCTGTCCCATATCCATTCTTCTTTCTTCCTCAGTAACAGAATCCCCCATTTTTTAACTGGGCCTAAGGTTTCCCATTATAAGATTACTTCTTATATCTCAATTGTTCCGACCAATAAAATGTAAGCAGAAATATCATGTACTAGCTTCCAGAAATTTCCTTAAAAGATAGATGCATGACCTTTGCCACCTTCCTTCCTTGTCTTCATCCAGCTTCCTGGAATTAGGATATGATGGATGACACTCTGGAATCCATCCTGAACCATGAGGACTCTGGAATATACCCTTAGTATGGCAGAGTAATGAGCTGGAAGGAGCCTAGGTCCCAGAGGAGGGTGGAGCCCTCATACCAGTCCTGGACTGCCTACATTACTATTTGGCCTTAGAAAAGGAAACCCTGCCATTAGTGACAATATGAACGATCTTGGAGGACACTGTGCTAAATGAAATAAGCCAAACACAGAAAAGACAAATACTGCATGATCTTACTTATATGTAGAATCTAAAAAAAGTCAAGCTTTTAAAAACAGAATGTAGAATGGTAGTTACCAGGGGCTTGGGGTGGGGGGTAAGGAAAATGGGAAGATTGTCCAAGGGTACAAAGGTTCAGTTATGCAGGATTGGTAAGTTCTGGAAATCTAATGTACACCATGGTGACTACAGTTCATAACAATATATTATATACCAGATATTTGCTGAGAGAGTTGATCTTAAGTGTTCTCACCACAAAAAAACCAATGGTAACTACGTGAGGTGATGGATAAATTAATTAATCTGATTGTGGTAATCCTTTCACAATGTCTACATATATCAAAAAACACATTATACACCTTAAGTACATACAATATTTATTTGTCAAGTACATCTCAATAAAACTGGAAAAAACCCACTTTACTTTAGATAAGTCATCATTATTTGGGGGGGGGGGGGGTCCTGTAACTTTTAGCTGAATCTATTCCTAACTAAATAAATACCACCAATCTATTCACAGGATTAAACCAGTGGCTCCCAGTCACACGCAACTTTTTCTTCCAGACGACATTTGGCAATGTCTGGAAACATTCTTCGTTGTCACAACTGTAGGGGAATCCAGTATGTGGAAGATTCCACTACTAGAATCCAGTTCGTGGAGGCCAGAGATGCTACTAAACATTCTACAATAAACTGAACAACACCCGATGATTATCTAGCCCAAAGTGTCAATTTTGCCAAGGCTCAGAAACCTTAAGTTAAACATCTCTTAGGAATGATCAGTGATAAAATGCTCTTCGTTCATTATAATAAACATGGTAGAAGAATGAGGTATCCCGATTAATCAATATTCTCCTCAACAGAGTTACTATATAGGGCCGGCCCGTGGCTCACTCGGGAGAGTGTGGTGCTGATAACACCAAGGCCACGGGTTCAGATCCCATATAGGGATGGCCGGTTAGCTCACTGGCTGAGCGTGGTGCTGACAACACCAGGTCAAGGGTTAAAATCCCCTTACCGGTCATCTTTTGAGAAAAAAAAAAAAAACAGAGTTACTATATACTCAAACAGTACAACCAGTTCTCAAAGAATTAGTTATAGAATTACAGAATTACAGTTCAATGAATTATATGGCATGACCTCTCTCCAAGACTTTAGATTGGTAGCATGTGGAAGAATATTCCATTTAAAAGAGATTCTTAATACTAGTTGCATGTTACAATCTCTTGAGGAGCTTTTTAAAAATACTGATGCCCAGGTTTTACTCGAGACCAACTACATAAAAATTCCTGGATGTGAATTCCAGGTATCTCTACTTTTTGTGGAGGAGCAAATAATTTTAGAGCAGCTTTTTACAAATACTCTGAAGGATTACACCATATAGGCAGCACCAGATGCTTTCCTGGGCTACAATCTACCCACTCCTTCACCAGAGGTTCTATGAGGGCAGAATCTTTCATTTCTTCTTTAATGTTTACTTTGACTCTGCTTTATTTTCAAAATAAAGGAATCCTCAGTCCTTTCTCTAGGATGGTTGTAATTGCTGAGTTTCACTAATGGATGCACCTTCATTCTGAGCTATGGTTTCCCACCATCCATACCAGCAGTTGGAAATCTATTCCGCCACCCTTTAACGTTCTGCACCAAGATAGCATTCACATTTTTGTCTTCTGTGTGGTTAGCAGAGTTGATCACTGCTCCTACTAGAAAACCATGGCAAATTCAAAATATTGCATCAATCTAGGCACCACATCGTCACTTTGACAGCTTGGATGCCAGAAAAGAAGAAAAAGGAAGTAGCTACAAAGGACAGTAGGATATCCAACTGTAATTAAACTTCTAAAACCTAGGTGATTCTAATATACAACCAGAGTTAAAAACCACTAATTTAGTATATTTGCAAGAAGCATTTATAGTTCTTTAATCCTACTGTAAAAAAACATCATGCTGACTCAGAAAATAACCAAACTATCCCGGAATTATAAATATCACCCCATCAAGGTTTTTTGCTTTGTTTTTTTTAGCATTCTAGCCTAGCAGAGTTGAATGACTTTATTTCCCTTAGAAAATATGCATCTATCGGCCAGCTGCCAAAAAGGAAAATATGTATCTATCTCCTAAATATGTATGAAATAAAAGTGGATGATTTCATCAACTGCTTAGTCTAAATGAATCACATTCCTTCCCTTAGACAGCCTATCCCAAAATTTTACTGAGAGCAATTTGAAGATAGTGACCTAAAACACTAATAAAGTCGGACAGCAGAGTATCCCAATGGTATAAGAAAAACAACAGAATAGCTCAAACTATGACAGAAGAAAACAGCTTCATTTGTACTGGGAGGTTGATAAGCCTCAGCAAAGTAGACTTCAGACAAGTGTCTAACAAAAAGCAATATGGGCTGCCAATAACAATAGCAGAACTGAGCCTTGAACAGTGAGCAATTTTAATATCAGACAAGCAGTAAGTAGCCAAGTACCAAGATAATTTATGAAATATCACCTACATTTGGGAGCAAAATGAGCAATCTCTGCCACTGCAGTCATTCCTGGTAGACTTTCCAGTTCCAGCTGTGCAAGAAGCAGAGAATAAAGGATAGCCCTCAGGTCCATTCCTAAGATACCATGGATAAAGACAAGTGCCCCAAGGATAAAAGATGTCCTAGTGCCAGATCAAACAGAACTGCCTAAAATTCTACTATATGGCAAAGCCCAAGGAGTCATCTCATACACATAGGTCCAGGAGAAGATGCTTCAAGATATGCAATATTTACGAAAGTATTCAGAAAGTAACTCTGTATGTGTATATCTGTCATTGAGAAAAATGCCTTCTATAGTATCTTCTCCCAAGGTTCTTTGCCAAGCTTGTTGAGGAAACTACAAATTCTTCAGGATTACCATGATCCCATAGATGATGCTGCCAGGGGCATATGACTCTTTCAAGGAAATGGTTATACTTTTTGTACAAGAGAATTCTCAGCCCTTCAAGAGGAAGTCATCAATACATTTCCCAAGATTTACATGAGGAACTGAAAGCTTGTAAAGGGATGGAAATCAGAGAATAGTCATTCCAATTGGACTCAGTCACTACACTAACTTAATATGGAAATGTATTGTTTTTGTTTCTAATAGACTAGACACTTCAAGAGTTCTATTACCTAATCATGAAAGTACCTCCAAGTGCTGTCCTGTGATATTATACATTATGTATATGTATGCATTATTTTATATGTTTTCATTCATGGTTCCTGGCTCACCAAGGGAGGACTCTAAGCTTCCCCTACCTTTCTGTCTTATAGCTGGCCATAAAGAAATTCTCTGACCTATCTTGTCTGACTATCGGTCATAAGATCCCCATTTCAGAAAGGGGGATCTTATGACCTATAAGATATGGGGATTCCTGTCCCATATCTGGGGGGAAGGAATGGTGCTGAGAGGCCAAAAAGAATCTGAACAAATAGGCCTTGCTGGGTTTCCCCACTCAGTCTATTAGTATTAAATCATACCCTTTTTGTCCAGTCATATTTCTACACGATTGCCCATGCTTCAATTATGCCTAGTAATGAAGCGTCCATAAAAACCCAAAAGGAGGATTTAGAAAGTATCCAGAAAGCTGAACACCTGGAGATTCCTGGAGTGTGACATGCTGGGGAGGGCACAGATGATGTGCGTGCCTCTCCCACACCTTGCCCTGTGCATCTGCATCTCCATCTGTATCCTCTGTAATATCCTTTAAAATATCCAAATCGATAAGCATAAGTGTTTCCCTGAGTTCTATGAGCTCCTCTAGGAAATTAACAGAACCCAAGGAGGGGGTAATGGGAACCCCAACTTACAGCCAGTTGGTCAGAAGCTCAGGTAAAACAACCTGGGGCTTGCATTGGCATCAGAAGTGGAGGGCAGTCTTGTGGAACCAAGCGCTCAATCTGCGGGATCTGATGCTACTTCCAGGTAGATAGTGTCAGAACTAAATTAGAGGACATTCAGCTGATGTCTGCTGGAGAACTGATTGCTTGTTTGCTGCTGAGGAAAAATCTCCACACGTCTGGTGTCAGAAGTGTGTTTAAGAGTATAGTGAGAAACTGAGTTTGTGGTTTTTTCTACTTACGTCCCCACTGACTATGTAAACTCTGTTGGAAACACAAAGCCTAACAGTAAGGAGAAGGACACAAAAGAGAATATAATATATGGAACAGGAATGAGGCACAAAAGGAATATCCCTCCCTTCCTGGTGTTTGTGTTTCATCACTCCTTGTTAGTGGCAGGTACATTGTGAGGGGTGGTGGTGGTAGAAAGAGATTAGGAATATATAACATTTTATTTTACTGTCTTTTATCAACAGTCATTGATAATGCTAATCAAATGCTGCTGCTAAAGATGATCAATGGTCATTCAAAAGTGATTCCTTAAAGTGCAAACAACCCAAATTGTCCATTAAATGATAAAAGAATAAACAAAATGTGGTACATTCATATGATGGAATATCATTCGGCAAAAAAAAGGGATGGATTATTAATACATACTACAACATGGAAGAATCTTGAAAACATTATGCTGAGTGAGAAAAGCCAAACACAAAAGGCCACATATTGCATGATTCCATTTATATGAAATATCCAGAATAGGCAAATCTATAGAGACGTAAAATAGATTAGCGATTGCCAAGGGCCCGGGGGAGGGAAGAATTAGAAAATGACTGTTAATGGGAACAAGGTTTCTTTTTAGAGTGATGAAAATATTCTGGAATCAGAAAGTGGAAATGGTTGCAAAATCTCTGAATATACTAAAAACCAATTTTATGGTAATGTGAATTTAGTTCAATTTCCGTTTCAATTTTTGATAAAGGCTTTCTTTTAGTTCAACATTTCTACTGCTCCTTAAGTCTCTAAGTGCTCATCAGAGAGCCACATTTCCTAGGACTCCCAGTGTGCTAGCCTTCAGTGTTGCCCTATTTATAAGATCAGAGGAAGTGATCTTTGAGAAAGATTTAAGTGCTCACACTGTTTTTGTTTCATCACATATCAGGGGGAAAGGGAGAATGTAAAATCAGAACTTATAGTGTAATTGTTGGTCACTCAGGTTAAAGAAATCCATGATGCTCCTACTATGACTAAAGCAAGTTGTGCACTCACCCTGGAGCAGTAGAAACCATGATTTTATTGTTTGAAGGGCAACTCTTGCTGAGCTACTTCTTTGCTAGATGATGAACTGCAGTAGCCAAATAGTCTGAGCCTTTGGCTAGTATATTTTGAAAAAAATTAACAATTCTATCAAGATTCATTCATCTGATAATACAGGAACTGTGTTCAGATACAAAATGACAGATTGCTCTAGAAAATGAATAAATGATCATTCAAAATAATTAGTTCTGATTGAAAAAAAACCCTCTTGATACCTTTTTGTTAACATCATTAACTATGTCACCATGTGTGCAGTGCTGGAATCTTTTGTTTACCACACAAAATAGAGCACTCATCCACAAGTCTGGAAGAACAATGAATACTGATTCACTTAATATGCCACTCAAGATTATTGTCTCAAACTCATTTGAAGTACCAAATGGTCCATGTCTGACTTTATTGTGCAAAGTCTGTTTAGCAGAGGAAAAATGCTTAGGAATTCAACGCATCAACAATTTGTCAACATTAAGGTATCTGTTCAAAAACAATGTCTTAGGAAGAAATTATAATTGTACAGAGAGTGGTCATTGTGTTACCTTGGTCATTACCACACACAGCACATCTAGGAAGAGTAGGCATAAGAACACCAGATAGATGAATATTGCAGTAAAGGTTTGAATAGCATCCCCAGAACCAGAGCTTGGTGTGTATGTAGAGTTTTAGGGAGAAGAGAAGGCAACAAGGGTTGTTTTAGTCCATTTTGTGTTGCTATAACAGAATTACCTGAGACTGGATAATTTATAAAGAAGAGAGGTTTATTTGGCTTACGATTCTGGGACAGCTGCATCTGGCACGAGCTGCTTCTACTCATGGCAGAAAGTGGCAGGCAGCCGGCAGGTACAAGCAGATCAAATGGTGAGAGGAAGTAAGAGAGAGAGAGAGAAGGTGCCAGGGTCTTTTTAAGCAACGAGCTCTCGCGAGAACTAATAGAGCGAGAACTCACGCATTAATCCCCCCTCTCCCAGGGAGAGCATTAATCCATTCATGTTGGAATCCGCCCCCATGACTCAATCGGTTTCCAACACTGCCACATTGGAGATCAAATTTCCACATGGGTTTTGGAGGGGACAACACATCCGAACTCCATCATTCCGCCCCTGGCCCCCCAAAACTCATGTCACTCTCACATATAAAATACAATCATTCTATCCCAACAGTCCCAAAAGTCTTAGCTTGCTCCAGCACCAACTTAAAAGTTCGAAGTCCAAAGTCTCCTGAGACCAAAAGCAAAAATCCTTCTAGCTGTGAACCTGAAAAACAAAACCAAATTTATCTACTGCCAAGATACAATGGTGGAACAGACATTGGGTACATGTTCCCATTCCAAAAGGGAGGAATAGGCCAAAAGAAAGGAAAAACAGGCCCCAAACAAGTCCGAAACCCAGCAGGGCAGATATTATATCTTAAAGCTCCAAGATAATGTTCTTTGACTCCAAGTCTTGCATCCTGGGCACAACTGGGCATCTGGGCCCCCAAAGCATCAGGCAGCCTTGTTCCCACAGCTCTGCCAGGCACAGCGCAGTGGGCCACGCTGGTGCCTGTGGCTTTTCCAGGCCTGTGTTGCACGTTACCAGTGGTCCTGAAGTTCTGGGGTCCTAGTGGCAGCCCCGCTGCCTTGGCTCTACTAGACATTTCCCTGGTGGGGGCTTGTCTGTGGGGGCTCCGCCCCACTTTTCTGCTTGGCACTGCTCTAGTAGATGACCTCTGTGGTGGCTCCACCCCTGTGGCAGGTCTCTGCCCGGGCTTCCAGGCTTCTCCATATATCCTCTGGAATCTGGGTGGCGGCTGCCACGCCTCCCCTGCTCTCCTGTCCTGCCCGCCTGCAGACTTAACACCAGGTGGATGCCACCGAGGTTTCAGGCCTCTACTCTCCAGGGCTGCTGTACAAACCATCTTGGGGCTGCTCCACCCGGAGCACCTGGGATGCAGGGAGCAGGATCCCGAGGGCAGCTGTGCCCCAGGTTTGTCCTCTGGGACAACTCAGTCCTTCTAGGCCTCAGGGCCTGTGATGGGTGGGGCACCCTTCCAGACTTCTCAAATGCCTTTAGGGCATTTTTTCCATTGTCCTGGTTCTTAGCATCTGGCTGCCTCACCACCAAGATAATGTCTTTAGCAACCAGTTTATCTGCTTCACCCTTGCATTGTTCTCCGGCTCTCTGCTTCTTTACCGTATGGCCAGGCTGCAACTATTCCAAAACTTTACTCTCTGCATCCCTTTTAATTTCTGGCTTTACATCATGCCTTTGCCACCATAACTCAGAGTAGGCTGTTAGAAGTAGCCATGCAGTGTCCTTAATGCTTTGCTGCTTGGAAATTTCTTCAGCCAAATGCTCTGGTTCACAACTCTCAAGTCCCACCTTCCACAAAGTCTAAGGGCACGGACATAATGCGGCCAAGTTCCTTGCTATGGTGTAGCAAGGGTTATCTTTTGTCCAGTTCCCAATTAAGTTCCTCATTTCTATCTGAGACCTCATCATCTGCCTGGTCTTTACTGTTCACGTTTCTATCAACATTCTGGTCACAACTATTTAACCAATCTCTAAAATCTTCCAAACATTCTCTCATCTTTTTGTCTTTTTCTAAGACCTCCATACTCCTCCAACCTTTGCCCATTACCCAGTTCCAAAGCTGCATCCACATTTTCAGATATCTGTATAGCAACACCCCACTCCTCGGTACCAATTTTCTGTTTTAGTCCATTTTGTGTTGCTATAACAGAATTACCTGAGACTGGATAATTTATAAAGAAGAGAGGTTTATTTGGCTTACGATTCTGGGACAGCTGCATCTGGCACGGGCCTCAGGCTGCTTCTACTCATGGCGGAAAGTGGCAGGCAGCCGGCGGGTACAAGCAGATCAAATGGTGAGAGGAAGCAAGAGAGAGAGAGAGAGAAGGTGCCAGGGTCTTTTTAAGCAAGGAGCTCTTGCGGGAACTAATAGAGCAAGAACTCACTCATTAATCCCCCCTCCCCCAGGGAGAGCATTAATCTATTCATGAGGGATCTGCCCGCATGACTCAATCAGTTTCCAACACTGCCACATTGGAGATCAAATTTCCACATGAGTTTTGGAGGGGACAATACATCTGAACTCCATCGAGGGTGTTCTGTCATTGTGAGCTCTTTCACTTTCTGTGGAATGACACTTTAAAAGAAAGCCATGGTAAGGATGACCTTTGAGTGGGTATAACCTGTAAGCCTCAGAAAACAAGCCTGGAATACTGGCTCTTGGATTCTCTATCAGCTCAAGTGGCACACTTACCAAAAAGGAAATATGAGATTTGAAAGGAATAAAATTCAGCACCAGTTAAAGGATGAGACACAAACGCAAAGCAGCTCACCGGAGAAGGTTTTTTACTCAGCAGGCTCATCTACTTTTATAGGGTTAGAAGAGAGCTGATAGGTTTGCTGAGGACGCAGGACGTTTGGGGATTGGATGGATTGCGTTGCTAAGGGGCCAGGAGCAAGCAGCCTGTGCTGACTGGCGTGCAATTCGCGCCAGCGGGAAGGTATTGTGGCACTGGCAGGAAGGAAAAGGCGGAAGAGAAGGGTAGCCAGCGCCATGATGGGGCGCAGCCGAAAAAGGGTTCTCATACGACCTAATGAGATTCAGACATAAATAATCACCAATTTATAATAAATGACTACCACTTAGCCTTTTCAAGATCACACATAGGAAGAGAAGTGTAAATAAAATCTCCAGATATTATATCCCATAAAAATTAAATTACTTATAAACAAAGCCATACAGTTGAACTCATCATTACACACTTGTGTGACCTACGTAGTAATCTACAATGTATACCTCTTAGATGGTGTATTATTCAGATCAGAAAATTAGGCAGCATGAGTCACCTTAATGTCAACACTAGTTAAAAGACAAATACGGCAAGTCTAAAATCAAATAGTTCAAAGACCCAATTTCAGCTAGTCCCTTACTTTCTATCAGTGATTTACCAAAACAACTAATGAAAAGCAAAACTGACATACCAAAATTTCCTTTCTTCCCCATGTATTATCATTTGTTAACACTAAAACAGAAGGGTAAGTACAGAAGCCTAGAAAATCCACAAACTAGACAATACTATATAATCATGCTATATATGCATATATTATAAAAAGAAAAATAAACAGAAAAACACACATTCAGCCCTAAAATATCTCAAGTATGATAAGGGAGACTGTGCTCCCCTATAAAAAAGACTCCTGTGGTATTTTTCACATGTATTTTCTCAAAACAATTAGTCAAGAATCCTTTCCTTATTCCCAAATCTGAGGCTCTGCATTTTGTATGAAAAATGAAAACCAACACAATGTCTATACTGTAATTAAAAAACACACCATCTCCTTTCAATGCTTTTGTAAGGTGGATATCTAAGTGGCTAAGCAGGAACTTCTAGCAACTGAAGAGCCTTCAATCTATTATAACCTGATTATTCGAAACACTTAATACTTTGAAAAAAAAAACACTCTAATCTCACTGTTAAGAAGCTGCATAAATTTATTTGTCACCAAATAATAAAATTTATAAACTTCTTTTATTTCTGCATCCCTAACAACCACTTTTTTTTTTTAAACCTAACTAGGCAGGGGATGATAATCAGCAGATACAAATGTGCTATAATTACAGACCAAATACCTTAGTTGCTTCAAGAACTCCACATCAGAGTTGCTATTAATAAGCTTGATGAACTCTTCATAAGAAGGAGCATAGGTGTAGGCTCTCTTGTGATGTTCATTCATCTGTTCTCTGTACTCCAGCTGGGCAAGTAGCATTTGATTAATGTAATCTGGATTACTCAGTAACTCCACTACTGGCTTCAAGACTGTGGGAAGGAGAAGAAAATGCTGCTGAAAAGGTATTCTTCTTTAAGAGAATAATTTTTATATCACATAATTGAAACTACATTTGGTGAACATTTTTCAACTAGCCAAGTACGGGAAACTATAAACAATTCAAATATACCACACGGCTGCCTATGTCTCTGAATGTGCTACCAATTATGGTTACAATCAGCTGATCATTTTAATAAATGAGTGAAATGTAAAGGAAAAATTAAAGGAAGACATTTGGAACCCAAGTTGCTAACAAAGGTTTTAAAATTAAGTACACTGATTTTTTCCTTTCATTTCTTTTCTAAAGCTCAACATGTTTGATCAGTTTAGTCTGCCAAAGGATGAAAGTCAACATCTTCCCAACTGGTCATAGCAGACCTCAGGGAGGAAGTTGTTAAAAAGTCAATGGCATTATTACAAATCCATCCTACTAACTTTATATTAAAAAGTTCCTCTTTTCTCTGTGGTTGTTTATATCAACTGATGGGCACCAGCTGGCTAATCCTGAGATAATAAATGAGATATTCAATCAGTACATCTCAGATGCAATGTTATTTGTTTGAGATTCAGAGATAGGGAAAATTTCTCTTAGGTCATGTTTTCTTCTATTTTTCTAGTCCTAGCTAAGCCTTTCCCTGGATATAACTTTTTTCTAGTACTCACATTATATTGCGGTATAGTTCCTTTTTATTTATTCCAAATTCACAAAATTTGTATAGGTACTATATCAATTAGTGTTACAGCAAAGATATTTTAAGTAAATGCTAATAAGAATGAGTACATATATATACTTTTATTAATACATGCATTATTGGCCTGGATAACTCAAAAGCTATCACCAAGGTTTCCCTGTGGAGAGCATAAGAACTGGTTTTCCTGTGTCAAAATAAACTGAACTGCGCTTTTGGCAATGTTATATAAAAAATTTAAAGTCTATCGTGCATGGCCAAATGTTTTCTTTGAGTGACATTTAAACTTGAAATTTTGAAAATACTATAATTCCCATATATCCCACAGTATACAAGGTCTGCATAGGTGTTATACAAAGTAGTACGTATATACAACATTAGTATATAGCACATTAGTTTGCACATGTACTACATTAGTAACATCAATTTTATAAGCCTACCTTTTGTTGTGAGAATTTCTGCAAGCATTATACGTAAGCTGAGAGACTGGACATCCTTTGAGGGGAGGAGACAAAACACCAGAACCCGAGAACACATTTGTAGGAATCTTACTTCATCATCTGAGTTCCTCAAGCATGCATGTAACACAAAAGGCCTCGGCTGTTCTTCATGTCTAAAAAAATTAATGAAGTGAGAAAAAAAGGAAAGAAATGTCTAGAAACAATTCGGTTATATACCATTAGATAAAAAATATTTCAAATGGGCAACACACTGGTTATAACTCTGCCACCTCCTCAACAAATCAATAATCAACAATTTCCTCAATTACAGACTAGTCTGGAAAACTTATGCTGTAATAAATGCAAATGTATGGCTTTTTGAAATTTCAAACCAAATATAACTACCTTAAGTAGTATCCAAGGTTATAAATAACTCTAAAATCATAGCAACATCCAAAAAGGTATGAGTATTTCTTTAACTAGATTATTTTTAAGTCTTCTAGATGTCTTCTTAAATATGATCTATTGCTCTGTTTTTCAAAAAAAACCCTAACAAAGCATAAACGAGAGTCACCAGCCAGGTTTCTTGACTGAAAGATCATAGGATAAAAATTCTACAGGTAGTTCTAATAAGGAGAGGATCCATAACTTGATGCTACATGATTAGATGGCAAACTGCCTTTTGTGAGGCTTCCAGGTATTTTCCAACCAGTCTTGCCAACCTTGGTTGTGAACTTTCTGTCAGCACTGACCCCATCTCAGGACCGTTAATTTGGAGGATCTGAATGAAGAGTGGAAAGTAGAGTTTCTATACTTACCTTTTCCATAATATCTTAATAGCAATTCAAGAAAGACTGGGACACTAATTTTTCTAATGTCTTCCAGGTAAGAGACAAAGTATAAGAGATTTTTATAGTAGCTAGCAGCCAATACTGAAAAAAAAAACACTAGATAAAAGAGGAAAAACATACTAAGTACTATGCAGGAAATGAAATAAATGTATATTGGTGCCTTTATGACCAATGTCTCTCAGGAGTTAACTGCTGATTTCTTTTTGCACTAGAGACTGAAGACTAGTTTCTAGAGTATGTACATATAAGGTTTCCTCTTTGTCTTCTACAACAAGCGTGAGGAATTCTATCCTAATCTGCAAAGCCAGCAACACAAAAAGAGATTTTTAAAAGTAAAGCTTTACACATACACTGATACATGTTAACTTTTTAAAAAATGGCACCTTCAACTATTTTAAATGCTGGCTGTGTTGCCAGCTAGAGTTCATATTTCAATATAGTAAGATTAAGATGCTACTCCTTTGTCACGTCAAGTACTTTTAAAGGTAATTGTTTACTTTAAAATACGTATTTGATTAATATTTATTAGAGAAGGTTGCCCTCCCCCCCCCAAAAAATCCACTTTTACTAGAGAAGCTTCTTTATTTTATTTATTTATTTTTTTTGTCCTTTTCATGACCGGCACTCAGCCAGTGAGTGCACCGGTGAGTGCACCGGCCAGTCTTATATAGGATCCGAACACGTGGCAGGAGCATCGCAGCGCTCCCAGCGCCGCACTCTACCAAGTGCGCCACGGGCTCGGCCCTAGAGAAGCTTCTTTAAATAATATCAAAATTCCTCCCAAATATCAGGAGAAGGCAGATAAGAAGCCTGGTCCTCAGACTGCCACAAGTTCCTCTCCCTCCTAGAGCTGAGTTAGGGAGAAACCTACTGAGCCAAAGTCCAGAGGGTTGGTCAAACATGCTAAATCTAAGGAAGAAGGAAAGGTGAACGCTGCCTAGGAATCCCTCTGCTAACTGTGAGCAGGATATTCCTGTGATGCCCTCTAGCCAGTAAACATCAAGTATTGCTTTAGAAGTCATGAAAGGATCGGAGGCATGTGACTACTTCTGCGTCAGGACATGACTAGTTAGCCTTCTGGTGGGTTGCAGCATTAGTCTTTGCAGCATCCTTCTTCTGACAGTGTAGATCAATCATTTGTTTACTACAATTCCTCCTACTTACCTCTGTGTACTCATTCCTCAAGTAAGCAAAAAACATTAATCTTTTAAAAGCTTTATAAATACAATATTACTAATCCTCCCAGCTACACCAAGAACTAGCTATCACCTCCACCATTTTATAGACGAGAAGATTAACATCTGAGTGGTTAATGGAATACTCAAAGTAACAGAGGTAATAAATGGTAGATATTACTCTCAAGTTCCATTATGTCTGACTCTCAAGTCCAGACTCTTTACACTTCACCATAATCAGAGATTGCAAAGATAAAAGGAAAAAAGTTTCAGAGATAAAGCAGGAAAATATAGGAATACATTCTTTTTTTCCCCTCAAACAGCATGCTAGTACTTGACCAGCAAACTGGGCGCAGATATTGTAAGGAGACTATAAAATTAAAGATGCTATTGAATTAATGGTATAAAAGCAATCATTTTTAGATTTTCCTAAAACATGCTAGAACAAGACAGATGCGACAAAGGAAGAGGAAGCAGAGGCAAGAATTAAATGGGATCTGGATTGGCTTAAAGCAACAAAAGAAAGACAGCCTAGAAATATAAACACAGGCTGACCGGAAAGCTGCCTCCACACAATTGCCTAATAGTCAACTAGGGGATGTGTTGCTTTTATTAATGCAATTTATTATTCTTTTGTCTGATAGTGGCCAATTCAATTGGGTGCTCCCCAGGCTACCAACATCATTTTGCAGCCAATGGAGATCTGCCCACCAACAGAGATTTCTAAGATGAGAGCATATGTTTACTTAGGGCCAGCAGACACAGATGTAGCCATCAAATCTAGACTTGTCTGCCATCTCATTGTGTGCTTTTTATGAGATGATACAGATAATATTAGTTTCTCCAGGACACAAGCAACTATATGTGAAATGCCAGTGACTTACTAGCACTTTTCAAATATCCATAATCCCAGAAAATAGTGGTAGATTTTTTTTTTCTTTATTTTGTTCTTGGAAGCCCAAAGAGAAGGAACTCCTGATATGGAATCAGTTCTGTTTCCATTATTCGAATGCTTTACTCATAACTACCTTCACATTATTCACAAAAGCAGTAATTTTAGAAGCTGGTAAATGTCTCAGTGAAAAATATATTCTCATGTTGAAATTAGATAATCATAAAACCATCACATTTCTCTAACTACTTGCTTTTCTCCCAAACCTAAATCCATCAGTCTTCTAACCAGAATAAACATTAATTTAAAATACTGTCCTCTGTTGGGCCATAACTCAAATACTTTAAGGAGCTTCCACTGAAACCAAACAAGTCTTTGACAGTATCTGTCAGGGAGAACTATGAAACACTTTATATAATGGATACCACGGCAAACTAGCAGGTACTCCAAGGGGTTGATGAACACTTCAAAAGGAGAGACTGAAGCTTTTCAGACTCTAGGTCCCAGAGTCCTATTTCTCTCACTTTCCTTATTAACTCACATCCTCACCCTTATTAGAAGCTATTTTCTATAAGCAGCAGTTTTCAAAGGTTGGTCCAGAGTCTCCTAGGTGTCCTCAAGACCCTTTCAGGGGCTCTGTAAGGTCAAAACTATATTCACAGTGATATAAAAATGTCATTTGTCTTTTTCACTCTCATTCTCACAAGTGTAGTGGAGTTTTCCAGAGGCAACATAATGTGTGATGACATCATCACTCTGATGGCTCGTGGAAAGCATACTGTGGCCTCTTGTGCTTTAAAATATTCTCAGTTTTAATACGTAATATGGTAAATATCCATCAATATGATGAGTGGTGAGCTAGGAAATATTTAACAACTGACTCTCCAGGGGAAAAAAAAAAACTGTTAGAGTCTTTGCCCATGCCCACCATGTCTGATATCAAGCTACCAATATGGTATCAATGAACTCAGAGTTGGGAAGAAATGTGTACAATCAGCTCTCACATGCCAGTACAAGATAGCTCTAGCACACCACTAGATATAACCCACATAAACAAAAGCTCTTTGAAGTTCTCAATAACTTAATATAGAGGGATCCTGAGACCAAAAAAACTGAGGACCACTGCTTTGCAATAATGTTTTTCAAACCATAAGTTGTGACCCACAAGTAAAAAAATAAAATTGAGTTGACCTCAAACAACATTTTTTCAAATTGCTAAAAAGTATCAAATTATCACAGGTAATAAGAGTACCATTTTACAAAACTGGGTCATAGTATAAGTATGTATTTCTCACTATGGGTCACAGTTTTTTTTAAAAAGCTTGCAAAACACTGTGTCAGCAAACTGGAAAACAGGGGGCATGTAATGGCTCTGTGGATTTTGGTCTCATAAAACTGAGAATGGAGACCTGCTGCACAAACACATTTAGCAAGCAGGGCCCACTGTAAGAACAATATCACAGGATATAACAGGGCCTATTTTCTGAAAAAGTCACACCACAGGGCTTCTTCAAGAGAATATGAGTTATTACCTGACCAACAAAGATGTCAATACTGACTTATCCCCTTATGTAGTTTAAATATTTTATCCCCTTAAATAGTTTCTCTTCCCTGAAAGTGAGAATATGTCATATTAACTATACAGTAGTATCATTCCTATTCCAACTGAGTCCATATCCAAACAGGCAGAAGGCTACTCATTTCAATAAGACTACTTTTTATGTACAAGTTAGAGGTGCTATATATAACTTATCGTCCTTGAACTTATTCAAGAGTAAGGTATACATTTAAGATCCTATCAGCAAACCTAAGAAATTAAGAGTTTGTTATGAGCACAGAAATGGCCTTGTTGAAGTCTTCTTCCAAAGGCATACTCTAACCTAACAGGCACAGACAAACCTTTTCAATGTAACAGTACAAAGGGCTAACCATCCTAAATATTAGTTATTCACAATGAAACATCTCTAATTAGAGCTCACAAGCTCTAATATTAAGTTCCTTTAAAAATCAGTTTTCAGGACATTGTGATACAAGAGCTCTGAATACAGGACTAAACAAAAAAACATGAACTATATTTAAATTTTTCTAAAAATTGTGAACTCATTGACACTGTTCACATTATAAAATACTGTTTTTAAATTGTCTATTTCTATCCATGATAATACAAATAAGTTCATCATGGTGCTGGCTCAGTAAAATTCATTTCACTGTTATTTACAAAATTAAACATATCTATGAAATGGTTTTCTATTAAAAAGTTACAAAAAAACTATTCTATCAGAACATAATTGTTCCCCCTCAAGATGTCTACATTTTCAAGCCAAGTGCCAGCAAGAGGAATATTCTAGAGTTTTCTCTTGACTTTGACCTCTTACTCAATAAGAAAAATATTTCAGTTGGAAAAGTTGGGTGGGGCTGTTCACATTATAACAGTTACCTGGCATTAGCAGCTTTCAGATCACAGAAATGAGTGAGTAAAGTCCTTACAACATCACTGCAGACAACTTTAACCATATCCACGTGACTCAGTCTGTGACGCAGCTGTCTGACAGTGAAAGACTCCCGCAGTGGGTAGTCAGTCAGTTCAGGGAGACCCTCCCAAGGAACAGCGAGACCACGGCTTCGGATGCAAAAACAAGAGGTTTATTGAACACACAGGTACCCGGGCGACTCAGTCTTTCGAAAGACTGGCGCGCCGAGTAGAGCTCCTGGGTCCTTTTTATAGCAAAAAGCGCGGGTACAGAAGCGAGAAGCAAGTTTAATTGGTCAGTTCAAATAAGCGCGGGTACAGAAGCGAGAAGCAAGTTTAATTGGTTAGTTAAAATCAAGCCAGGGGTGAACTTCGGTCAAGTGGGAGTCCTTGAAACAGCTGAGGGGCACTCTTGAAACTTTAACTGACTTGTCTATTTCTGGGAACTATCCGCCCTTGGCTCCGGGCTGGGGCCCAGGTGCATAACTGCAGATATCTCAGACCTGCCCTCTTGGCTGTACTTTCCCTATACCCTTGTAAAAAGCACTTCCTTCATTCCCCCATTTCTCTTGTGGATCGCTCTAATCTTAGAGCGGAGTTAAAAGTTATTTTCATTATCTATAGTCTGATATTTTTGTCTAAGAACCAGGACTTTAATTGTACTTATTCTATCATTGATGAATTGGACTAACCTGTTGATGACACAGGGCCCCAGAATGAGCAACAGAAGAAGGAGTACTAGGGGCCCGGCGATGGTTGATAGTAGGGTAGTGAACCAAGGGGAGCTATTGAACCAACCTTCAAACCAGTTTTGATCTTTTTGGCGCTCTAACTGTCTTTTATCTAGTCTTTGTTTGAGTTTGGCCATGGTGTCTCGTATCACACCTGAATGGTCTACATAAAAACAGCACTCCTCTCTGAGGGCCGCGCAGAGGCCTCCCTCTCTTAAAAACAGTAAGTCAAGGCCTCGCCTATTTTGGAGTACTACCTCAGATAGAGAAGTCAATGAGTCCTCTAACTTGCTGACTGAATCCTGGAGGGCCCGGAGGTCAGTGTCCATGGCAGTCTGGAGCTCGGTTAGGCCCCGCTGGAGGTCTATAGGTCCTTTAATCAGAGCAGCCGAGCCGGTACCTATACCTGCCACAATTCCCAGTAGGACAGCTAGGGTAAGTGTGAGAGGTTCTCTCTTAAACCTGGGATGAGGGTTGTCATAGGCCTGCAACAAAGTTTCTTCAGGATGGTAATAGATGCGAGGAATCAGCTGAACCTGGACACAGAAATCCTTAGACTGATTAAAAACTGAGAGGGAAACGCAAGGGGTGAGACCGGTGCTGCAAGCCCACCAGCTATGGTTGGAGGGGAGAAGGTACTGATGGTCCCCGGAGGAATTGATGGATAGGGTCTGGTTGCAAAGATGTTGATGGGTAGAAGGTATTGTTCCTATACATAACCCTTGTCCTGTGACCTCTGTGAGAGTAAGCTTTCCCTGGGTCCCCCAACGGCAACTCTCGGCGCTGGTATAATTGGCCTCTCCCAAAAAGGCTATTCCTTCATAGTAGGGGGGGCTTATGGCCAGACAGAGCCAGCAATGCTCTGTGGCGTTCGGGTTGGTGGCATTTAGAGCTAGGAAGGCCCCCTGTACAAGACCAAAGAGCCTGTCACCCGTGGTGGGGGGTAGAGTGCCTGGTGATAGGAGGCTCTGTGTAGCAGTGCTCCTTTGTGCCGCGGGGGGTTGCCTGCTAGTCATTGGGAACAGCTTGTTGCTAGGAGGTCCCTGTTCTGCAAGGACGGGGTCGGGGCCCACTGCCACAGTTGGCATATTGGTGATATCTAGGCGAATGGTGAACAGTACACCTGGATCGTTTCCCGTCAAATAGAACCTTAGTCCCCAGGTTCTTCCTTGTGCCCAATCTCTGGAATTTTTTCCTTTCTCTGTGAATTTTATTTTAAGGGGGTTACACCAGCCGGAGTTGTCACAGCTTTTACTGCTACCGTTACGTTCTACAGTTATGAGGTCCCATGAGGAACTAGGTCCCCAGTAGACTGTCCCCGTGGTTTCACAACCCCATTCTTTGCAATATAGGGATTCCAGCCCTCCGCACCTTCTAGCTTCTGAAAGGGTCCGGCCATCCCGGGGGCACACGTAGAAGGGGGAAGCGGCAAGCCTGTTTCTAGCTCGGGGATAGCTGCACCCTGGGACCCCCCAGGTGATCTGATTATAAGCTTTTGTATAGTCTGAGTCAGGGGGTCTGATCTGGGCCTTGGAGGCCGATACACTGGATCCCGGGATATCCCAGGTTTCAATACCCGCCGCCAGGGCACATACATCAGGTTTAAGATCGGGCCACCAAGTCCAAGGAGGCTGGGCAGCCTGTTTGACCCAGACAACGTCTCCAGTTTGGGACAGTACCTTCCAGGTGAGGGTCACAGGCCGGTGAGGGTTCTTACCCGGTGGACTCATTTTTCCGCCGCCGAATACGCAGCTTAAGAGGATGATCAGTCCTTTCCAGCTCCCAGGTCTCGTTTGGTGCCGGGGGTGGTGCAGGCTTGAGATGGGAAGCATGGACCCAGGCAGCGATGCCATCAACTTTTACTGCGGTCGGGGTGGTCAGCAATACCAGATACGGGCCTTTCCACCGAGGCTCAAGGTTGCTGGGTCGATGGCGTCTGACCAGCACTCGGTCTCCGACCTGGAACGGGTGGGGGACAGCTATGGTACCGGGCTGATATGCCTCTTTGATCTGGTCCCAAATCTGGGTCTTCACAACTTCTAGAGCCTTTAAATGGGTAAATAAGACAGGGAGAAAATTATCATCGGGACCCAGTGTTTCTCCCATCTCAAGTATGGGGGGGGTCCCCCGTAGAGGATTTCATAGGGAGTTAGACCGTACTGGCCAGGGGTATTCCTGGCTCTGAACAGCGCTAAGGGAAGGAGGGCCACCCAGTCTTTTCCACCGGTCTCTAAGGCCAATTTAGTTAAGGTCTCTTTGATGGTTCTATTCATTCTCTCTACTTGACCTGAGCTCTGGGGCCTATACGCACAATGTAACTTCCAATTTATCCCCAGTTGTGTGGCCAGTCCCTGGCTTTTTTACTGGTAGCAGAGGGGTGTTCCAGGGCGACTGGCAGGGCACTAAGACCCCTAGGTCTAAGAACCTTTGGATGTGGGGTCTGATGCCTTCCCGGGCTTCTTTAGTCATTGGATACTGTCGGACGGCCACCGGTGAGGCACCCGATTTCAGCTCTACTACCACTGGTGGGACTTGATTGGCTAGCCCCATGCCTGCCCTTTCTGCCCATACAGTGGGAAAAAGCTGGAGCCAGGACGGGTCGATAGAGGAGGGAACTGGCTTTTCATGTAGCCGGTATTCTTCTTCTAGGTTTAGGACCAGGCACATGGTAGAGTGATCTCCCCATGTTACTTGTGGGCCCTCTGTAGAAAACTGGATTTGAGCTTTTAGTTTGGTCAGGATGTCCCGGCCCAACAGAGGAGTAGGGCACTCAGGTATGACCAAAAAGGAATGGGTCACTTGCTTATGTCCGACCCTTAAAAGTCTCTGTGTGGTCCAGGGGTAGACTTTGCTGCCGGTCGCTCCTACTACGACTGTCCGCCTGGACCCTACCTTCCCCATGGGTTGGGTCAGTACCGAATGTTCAGCCCCGGTATCGACCAGAAACTCGATGGGGGTCCCCTCCACAGTCAGTGTTACCCTAGGTTCGGGGAGGGGGTCCGAACCCCGACTCCCCTAGTCATCTAGGGATAGAACCTTGGCTTCTCTGATATTCTTTTTCCGGGGACATTCTCTTGCCCAGTGACCCTTCTCTTTACAGTACGCGCATTGGTCTTTGTCTAGAGGGGGTCTTCCATCCCTAGGTGTTTTCTTTGCCCGGTTGCTCAGGTTCCCTGTCTGCCTATCTCTAGACCCTCTTTCACCTACCACTGCGGCCAAAATCCTAGTCAAGTTTTTTTTTTTTTTTTTTTTTTTTTTTTTTTTTTTTTTTTTTTTTTTTTTCTTTTTTTTCTTGGCGCCTATCGCGCCGTCTCTCTCTCTCTTCTGTCTCTCTTTTTTCTCTTTCTTGTTTTTCCTCTTCTGTCTCTCTCTTGTGGTACACCTTTTCTGCCTCTCTCACTAAATCTTGTAAGGAAAAGTCTTGGAGCCCCTCTAGTCTTTGTAACTTTTTCTTGATATCTGGGGCTGACTGGCCGATAAAAGCCATGGCAACTGCCGCCTGCTGTCCCTCAGAAGAGGGGTCAAACGGAGTGTATCTCCTATATGCCTCCATCAGGCGTTCCAAGAAAACCGAGGGGGGTTCTACCGGTCCCTGCAAGACCTCTCTTACCTTAGCCAAATTGGTGGGGCGCCGGGCTGCCCCTTTGAGACCTGCCACTAGAGTCCGGCGGTAGACCAGGAGACGCTCCCTACCTGCAGCTGTGTTGTAATCCCACTGAGGTCGGTTGAGGGGAAAGGCGTCATTAATGAGGTTCTCGAGTTGAGTGGGGGCCCCGTTGTCCCCAAGGACATTTTTGCGGGCCTCTAGGAGAATCCTTTCTCGCTCCTCAGTGGTGAAAAGAATCTGTAGGAGCTGTTGGCAATCGTCCCAAGTGGGCTGATGAGAAAACATAAGAGACTCAAGGAGTCCCGTGAGTCCTGCTGGATTTTCAGAAAAAGAAGGATGGTTAGATTTCCAATTATAAAGATCTGCTGAGGAAAAAGGCCAATACTGCAAAGGGACCAAGCCACTTGGCTCGGCTGGGGGCCCTATGGCTCGGAGGGGCAAAGCTACGGTGGAGTCAGGACCCGAGTCGCCTTTCGGACTGCGAGGTTGGCGGCTCCTAGTCCCTGCAGCCGGTCCTTCAGGGTTGGGGTCACTGGGTGCTCGTCCTGGTGCCGATCTGTTTGGTTGAGGGGCCAGAGGGGGCAGCGGAGCCGCCGGGTAAGGTGGGGTTTCAGAGAGAGAAAATAGGTCATCTGGTGTCGGGAGGACGGGGGGTTGGGGAGGGGCGGAAGGCTTCCTTGTAGGTGGCCTTTGAGTATTTTCTGATCCCGAAACAACAGCGACTTTGCTGGAGGGTGGCACCCAGGGAGGGGGATTCTGGGCGAGGTCTTGCCATACCACGACATAGGCAACCTGGTCCGGGTGTCCTCCGGTCTCCTGAAAAACAATCTTTTTAACTGCAAAAATGACAGTAAGATCAAAGGTTCCCTCTGGCGGCCAACCTACGCCGAATGTGGGCCACTCAGACGAACAGAAAGTCCGCCATTTTCCTTTTTTGATCTCCACGGACAGATTGTGAGCCCTGGTTTTGACATCTTTCCAATGATCTAGAGTAAGGGAGAGAGGCGTAAGGGCACCTTGCCCCATCTCGAAAATTTCCAATAGGGGAACGACGACGCAAAGACCTATCACAACTAAGACAAAAAGAAACCAGAAACGGCGACGAGACCGAGTGCCGTAGAAATAGAAGAAAGAGTCCGATGGCAGAGCGCGCCTCCCGAGACGCGGTGAGACCAAAACACAATAATCCTCTGCCAAGGGGTCCACCAGGCGTCCCTGGTCCTCCCCTGATCCTGGGACGTCTCCCAGGATTGCCGGGTGGTGAGCCCCCGAACACGTCTGTTCGCTACTCACACATCAACCCGGAACAAACCCGAAACCAAAATGTGCGCACCCTGAGGGACAGTCGAAATCACTGAGTCAGACACAGAGACGAGACACAGAAACGAGACACAGAAACGAGACACAGAAACGAGACACAGAACGACTGCTGGCCAGCTTACCTCCCGTTGGTGGGTCGGTGGTCCCTGGGTGGGGGTCTCCGATCCCGGACGAGCCCCCAAATGAAAGACTCCCGCAGTGGGTAGTCAGTCAGTTCAGGGAGACCCTCCCAAGGAACAGCGAGACCACGGCTTCGGATGCAAAAACAAGAGGTTTATTGAACACACAGGTACCCGGGCGACTCAGTCTTTCGAAAGACTGGCGCGCCGAGTAGAGCTCCTGGGTCCTTTTTATAGCAAAAAGCGCGGGTACAGAAGCGAGAAGCAAGTTTAATTGGTCAGTTCAAATAAGCGCGGGTACAGAAGCGAGAAGCAAGTTTAATTGGTTAGTTAAAATCAAGCCAGGGGTGAACTTCGGTCAAGTGGGAGTCCTTGAAACAGCTGAGGGGCACTCTTGAAACTTTAACTGACTTGTCTATTTCTGGGAACTATCCGCCCTTGGCTCCGGGCTGGGGCCCAGGTGCATAACTGCAGATATCTCAGACCTGCCCTCTTGGCTGTACTTTCCCTATACCCTTGTAAAAAGCACTTCCTTCAACAGTTTCCCAAAAGTCTTCTGAGAGCAGATGGTAAAGTTGTCCCTCATCTCTGCTGAGTTTTCCATACCAGGACAGAATGTAATCTCTATAACTGTAGTCGAACACTACCAGGAATAAACAAAACAATGAGTAAAACTTAAATGAAAGAAACAAACACCGAGACAGCATTTCTACTGGAAACTGGCCACCTACTGTTTAAAATATGAGAGTAGAAAACAGACCTCAAGAGAAGACAGGTAATTCTTCCTAAATATCTTAAAGTGAAAGATTCTCATCTATTTAGAATGTCTGGGTATGGTGACCACATGTCCTGCATTTTCTTAGCCCAATTTTTAAGTATTCTACCTTGGTGCCTGTGGGGAAAATAGGATAATTTAGTCAGGCTCCCTCAACATTTCTTGTAAACAAGTTGTGTGTGGGTGGAGTTAGTGCACAGTGCACCCATGTATCTTTCTAGTTAATTGCTATTGTGCACAGTTTGTGAAGCAGAGCGGGCCTGCAGAGAGCTCACATTTAAAAATAGAGCATGTTTACTCTGCTGGCAGCTGCTCAGTTTTTAGTTTTTCTTTGGACCTTGCCTGTAGCAGTTGAGTTTGAGTTTCTTCTATGTACTGCCTAGCTCCTAGATGTCTGTGTGCTGAATAAATACTATTCCTTCTTCAACCAAGGCTCCAAGGACCTTTTTGCCAGTTACCTAGTTCATAGACCTGCATGTGAAGGGTTTGTGAATGGGCTCAAGGGGTCTGTGAGCTCCAGACCATAGCCCTAGCTCTACAGGACTACAAAGCTCTAGCTAATATAAAAACAAGGTAAAGCCAATGTGTTACAAGGCTGTGCTCTAACCAACTGAGCCAACTGGCCGGCCTTTTTTTTTTTTTCTTTTTTGCCGCTGGCGGGTACAAGGATCCAAACCCGTGACCTTGGTGTGTGATCTTTTAAAGAAATTAGGTCTTTTGAAAAATGAAATGTTACTGGGCTTAAGTGGTAATTCCCCCAGGATACCAAGAGAGAAAAAGATTTAGCCTTGCTATCCTGTCCTAGCTCAAGAATACCAGCGCTATTTTTTTTTTTAATCACTTCTTATTTCTCGAAGTTTTTTCTTCCATTTTTCAAACACAATTTGATTTGGCTTCATTTCAAATGTTACTATACACCATCTCAGATAAATAATTTATACTCCTGATTTTCTTTGCTTGTTTGCACTCTACTTTATCCCCAGGAATCTTGAGGAACAAAATATAAGTGGTGAACCAGATCTACTTCGCACCTGCCATACACACAAGTAACCTATAATTCTCAAATAATTTTTTTAGCCTAGAATTTGTTGCTTATTTCACTCATCTTCGCCAATTTTGAGGCCTAAGAATAATAATTTAGGGGGTTTTTTTGGGGGGGGGTAGGAGGAAGAGCCATATTTCTTAGAAAACTGAATGGCAAATGGAACTTCAGTATTCACGTTATGTGAGAATTACGCATATCTGCAAATTCTCACAGGTCAAAGGAATCACTATTCTTATTTTAATATTCTGTGATGGTTTTTTTCTTGACATATCAACCATAAAAAGTATACCCAATGTTTTTCCACATTTCCAGAATTTCTCCAATGGAGCTTTGTAACAATTTACAAAATAGCATCTTAAATCCCATAGCTCAAAAATATACATACAGCATCAAGAATTTTGTTTACAGACACAGATACAAAGGTTTAGATAAGTTCTCAAAGTGATTCCATTAGCCTCATTCATAGGAATAAGATACTTGAGATAACTGTGCCTTCTAGCTGAGAACAATTATCTGTCAAAGACAGAAAAAAGATACTATCTTTTGGTATTTGTTAAATAAATATTTATAGAGGGCTTCCACTATGTAAGAGGGAATCAATACTCATATCACTAACCACTGAACATGAAAGAAAAGGCAAAACAAAAGCAAAACCAGCAAACAAATTATCTCTTAAAACTCTCACTTTCTGCTAACTTCCAGATAGGTACTTCAAATAAATGGTTATGTTTTCTAGATTTTACAAAAAGTTACCATATCTCTTCCCTAATTAGACTATTCTATTAAGAAGAAAGTAGAAATGATTTCTGACCCAGATGTAAGAAATTATGGTAAAAACAAGAATGGGCCAATCCTATAATGTCATTTATTGGCAACAAACAAATAGACCATGGTTCCTATGCAGTGAGTTTCGTTCCTTCAGGAAATTGAGGCTTGAAGAAGTGAAGTAACTTGCTCAAAGAGCAAAGCCAAGTTTCACTAGTCAAACATTCTCTCTACTCAGCACACTGTAGTCCTACACATAGGTGGAACAAGATAGGTCACATGAGTAAAAGATATGGGAAACCTGAAATACATAGTTGTCTACAGGATAGCCAGCTTGTTTAAAACACATTAGTTTTCTAAAAAATATGCAAAAGGCTGTACTTAGTAAAATTCCTCAAGGCACAAATAGGATCAATGGGTAGAAGTCACGAGGAAGTTGTTTTTTTCTGCTCAACATAAGAAGAAACTGAATAAAAACATTGAAACTATTCAAGAGGCTGCCACATTAGACAGTGACTATTCCACCATAAAGTTTTAAACAAGCTGGCTATCCAATGGACAAGGATGACATAGAAAACATTACTTCCTTGGGTGGTGGGTGGGCTGGATTAAATGACCTCTGAAGTCCCTTCTCTGCGAGGCCTTTATATCCTTCTTCTGGACATCTCAATGCCAAGTAACAAGGACGTGATGAGCACTACCTTGCCAATAAAATGCTGCTAATTTGTTCATTTGCAATTCTCTCTCTCTTGCTGTTTTATTAAACTAAGAGTTTGCATGCCACAGAATTTTTAACTAGAAAGCAAACAAATCTGCAGCACAAAATACTTAGAAAATAGAAGCATTTTTCCTTTTCATTAAAATTTAATTTCAAATTATAACAGGAAATTAAGAACAATTATAAGAGACGTAATATCCTTAAAATAAGATCTTGTTCAGTGTGCTAAAGGCTTAATGTGAAGGGCATATTACCTATGTAATGTCCCATCACATTTGTTAACCAGATTACATATGCTAATTAATATAGCTCTAAATACCCTTCTGATAATACATTTATTTTGGTTAAGAATTAATAAAAATAAATATTGGAAAAAAATTGAACTCAGTCATAGAAATATGTGTTAGACACAGGGATATCTCCTATTTATAGCTCATCAGCACCCCTCTTCAAGCTAAGTATCATAAAATTATACATAACTTAAATATAAAAAGTATAAAACAAAGCCACGATTCTAAATACATAACTATAAACTCATTTACACAAGCACACATACGAACAAAATATTTTAAAATATTCCCCTATGGGATAATTCAAGGAGACAAATTCATGATCATAAAATTATTTTCTGGTCTTTATTAAGAAAAAAACATAAGTAATATAATTAACCACAACGAGAAATGAAAGAACACTGCCAGGCAGAGTCTTTCTTCTAAAAGCATAATAACAGCCAACAAAAATTCAGTTGTTATTATCATTCAAATGTATCTATTTTCTAGTACTGTTCTCAAAGAAACAAGCAGGCAAAAGGGAGTCATTGAAGAGTATAAGAGAATGGGATAACATAATTGGACTTTAGTTTTAGTTAGGTTAATATGAAAGAAGCTTGAGAGTGACAAAGTAAAGAAAAACTAGAGGTGAGGAGACAAGTTAAAAGACTACCATGTTAGTCTAGACAATGTGAAGTTAGGTAATATCTACCTATAAATTTTCAGAAGGAGGAATGATTCAAGCAAGGTAAACAGTATAAGAGAGCTACCAGAGAGCTCTTTTCCACCCTTATCTTTTTCCCAGAGCAATACTGATATACAGTTTGCCCTCCCAATGAGTTAGAGTCCCACAGGTCATAAATGTCCACAGCCTGTGGATCTTGGAACAAAGAAATAGTCCAGATTCAACCAGAAACTGGTATAATGATAGAGGACAACAATCATTCCATTCTTCACTTAGATGGCCTTTTGTGGTTTGCAAAGTTTTAAAATGCAATGGCAGGTCATTTTCTGGGAAGATTTGGAGTTAATAGTTGATGTCATTGCTTGATCTATTTATTCACTCAAAAAAAAAGATATACATATTGCATGCCACTGGGTAAAGAGTCATGCTCCAGAGAAAGACCAACTATATTACTTTGCTCTGCATTTTTGACTATTCTTTCTTCTTTATAATTCGATCTGTAAAGACTTAAGACAAATCCTAATTTATACTGAGCTACAACAGAAGCACACTTCAGTGACAAAAAAATCTACACTCAAACATGTGGAACATGTATACATGAGTAGATATACATATGTCTTGTATTTAACTCTGAATAAATGTTTTTTAATTACATATTCTAAAAGCAATAAAATAGATATAAAGATAAAATGGTAACAATGTTATCTAATTTAAGCTAACTTCAGGAGGAAATTTTCAAATAAATATTTCACAAGCATTTCATATCAACTAAACTAAAATTACTGTAGCCTTAACAAATGTACTGTTACTTATGTTTTGTAAACATGCAAAGAGACACTCAATTTTATCAATATTAAGTCTATTACAGCTAATTAATAACATTCTGAATTCTCATTAAGTATACTAGTACCAGTGTTTCGAACTGTAATTAAAATACTCCAGTGATGCAAATTATAATTGCTATGGATTTTCTAAATCCTTATGAAACCTCTTGGCCTTCTTAGCATACATTTCTAGATTCTAATTACCCATAAAATTAAATGACCACATTTCTTAGAAGGTAATTCTAGTTTTGGTTTCTTTCTTGTTGTTGTTTAATAAATACGGCTAAATGCATAAATTTTACTTCTAATAGCCAATTTTCTAGCAGCCAATAACTTTCCTTTTGGTCGATGATACAATGCTAGACTTCTCTGAAAATCATTTTGCTTAAAAAACAGGAAATTTGAACATTAAAATGTGGTTTAAAAAAAATATATATATACTTGGGCCGAGCCCGTGGCGCACTTGGTAGAGTGCTGCGCTGGGAGCGCGGCAACGCTCCCACCGCGGGTTCGGATCCTATATAGGACTGACCGGTGCACTCACTGGCTGAGTGCCGGTCACGAAAAAACGACAAAAAAAAAAAAAAAAATATATATATATATATATATATATACACCAAAGTATAATTAACTAAAGCTCTTATCCAAGGCTTTGGATAACATTTTGCTTTCAAAAGAAATCACTGCACAGAAATTAAGTTGAGAATAATGTGTTGTTTGTTTTTGTAAACTAGGCCTCAGCCCTTATCCTGTCTTCCCGCCCCCCCATAAATACTTCTGAAACAAACTGGCCCATCCAAAACAAACAGGTCCTGTGTAAATACAGAGAAATTTACAAGTCTTCAAAAATCAAAAACACCCATGTTCCTGGCAGCATTGTTCACAACAGCCAAAAGGTGGACACTTGGGCTTCCATCAGTGGAAGAATGGATAAACAATATGTAACATATTCATACAATGGACTATTATTCATCCTTAAAAAGGAAGGAAATCCTGTCACATGCTGCAACATGAATAAAACTTGAGGACATTAAGTAAAATAAGCCAAATACAAAATGACAAATACTATACAATTCTACTTACATGAGGTACTTAGAGGAATCAAACTCATACAAACAGAAAGAATGGTGGTTACTAAGGGCTGGAAGAAGTGCGGAGGACTCACTTAACGGGTACAGGATTTCAGTTTTGCAAGATGAAAAGAGTTCTAGAGATTACACAATGATGTGAATGTACTGAAAACTACTGAACTGTAAACTTAAAATGGTTCAGATGATAGATTTTATATTATGTGTATTTTAACACGAAAATTTTTCTAAAAATTAAGGAGGGAGTTCCAGTTCCAGGGACGGTAGAATGCCTTATATCAGATTAACCTTCCTACAGAAAACAATTAGGAAGTCTGGAAAAAAATATTAAAGCACTATTTGAAGACACTGGAGAGCAACCAAAGTTAGGTCCAAATTAGAGGGGAATCTGGAGGGAATGACACTGGGTAAGATTCATCTTCACATAACTTTTCCCTGAAGGCAATAATATTACTAGAGGAATAAGGCAGTTTGAACTCAGACAGAATGTCTGTCTTTTTTATTTATTTAAGATATCAGAAAACAGACTTAGGAGCTGCCAGAGCAGCCAAAAATAAAGTCAGAAAATACCAAAAAGGATAGAGTCACAAAATCTGGTACAAATTCTCAAACCCATTGCTGACTCTAACTACATGCATGGGGGTAAGATTACAAGGCAACCAGTGGAAAACAATGGCTGGAAGACTGAGATATAAGCAGATACATCAATTAATGGCCACCACAGGGAAACAGTTTGAATTTGGAGTCTCACTAAGTTAAAGGAGTGACCATAGGCTAGCCATTGAAATTATGGAAGGGCCATGAACTGAATGAGTTGAGCCTATGTCCCAGGAATGAGGGATTCACCTTAGACTAAGGACAAAATCCAAACAGACCCACCCTAAAAAAATGTATAAAACCAAGTATCTTCCAGGCAATTACATACTAAAACAAAAACCAACACTCTTCAGAGCAAGGTACCATATCTAGAATGTCTAAAAAAAGTAGTATACACATTGTTCAGTATACAATTGAAAATAACTACGCATGAGAAGAAACCCAAAAAAGTGACACAATCAAGAGAAAAAGCAATCAGTAAAAACCAATCCCAAGATGGTTCAGGTGTTAGAATTAGCATACAAGGACTTGAAAGCAGCTATTAAAAGTATGTGCAAGGAATTAAACACAGAAACAGTCATAATAAGTGACAGATGGGAAAATCTCAGCAGAAAAGCAAAATCTTAAAAAGAACCTAATAAAAATTCTAAACATGAAAAGTAAATATTTGAAATAAAATTCACTTAATTACAAAATGTACTTAACTACAAAATGAAGATGACAGAAAAAAAGATCAGTGAACTTGAAGACAGATGAATAAAAATTATCCTATCATAAGAACACAGAGAAAAAAGAATTGGTAAGTTGGACTTCATCAAAATTAAAAAATTTCTGCCAAAGACACTATTAAGAAAATAAAAGGCAATTCATAAACTATGAGAAAATATTCTCTATACCTATAACTAACAAAAATAAATAAATCCAGAGTATATTTTTTAAACTACAAATAAATCATAGTAAGTTTAGAAAAGAAAAACTTGAACAGACATCACAAATAAAGATAAGAAAATGGTCAATAACACATGAAAAGATGTTCAACATGACTGTCAACAGGGATATGCAACCTAAGACCACAATAAGGTACTATTTCACATTCATCAGAATAGCTAAAATAGAAAGAGTGACAACCTCAAATGCTGGTGATAACACGGAACAAATGAAACTCTGATCACTGGCAGGAGTCTAAGGAGATATAAGCACTTTTGAATACAGTTTAACAATTTCTTCTATCCTAAGACCCAGCAATTCTATTCCTAGGTATTTCTCCAAGAGAAATGAAAACATATGTCCACAGAAATATTTGTTTATAGAAACTTTATTCACTAAGTTTCCAAAATTAGAAACAACTCAAATGTCCAATAGGAGAAAAGATAAATATATTGTGATATAGTTGTATCAGTATAATGGAATACTACCCATCAATAACAGAATAAAGTCACATACACAATATGGATGAATATAAGAAATATTATGATGAGTGAAAGAAGTCAGTTACAAAAGAGTACACACTGTATGATTGATTCCATTTCCATAAAGTTCAAGAACAGCAAAACTAATTTACAGTGATAGAATTCAAACAATGAAGGGTAGGTTTTGATCAAAGAGGGCCATGAGGCAACTTTTCTGGGATGATAGAAATGTTCTTTACTTTGATTGGGGTGGTGGTTACTTGGTTACATGCAATTATGAAAATTTCTGAATTGTATACAAGATCATACTTTGTACATTTCAAAGTATGTAAACTTTGCCTCAGTAAAAGCAATTAAGGATAAATACTCTTTAAAACCATGATTTTGACATTATGGACAATAAAAGTCAAATTTTAAATCCAGTAAGTTTTATAAAAGTCATTGTACTCTACTAATAGAAATATTTTTAAAGTTTATAGTCCCCCAAGTTCTAAACTTCTATAAATCGACACAATTTCAAACTGTTTCTGTACCTACGTAGTACACATCTTCAAATTTTAATATGATGATTTTTGTGAACTACAAGTAAAACATACTTGCTATTATATATGCATCGCTTACTCAGTTCTCTCTTATCTTCACGTCTAACACCATGTATTCACCAGAATAACTCAGATTTTTTATTCTGTACAATAACTGAAACTGTCAATGTTTTTTAGAAGTTTGATCTGAAAAATATCTTTTTAAACCTTAATTTGATCTTCAAAATATATTACCTCTGTAAACTTCATTTTTTTTTTCTTTGACCGGTAAGGGGATCATAACCCTTGGCTTGGTGCTGTCTACACCATGCTCAGCCAGTGAGCACACCGGCCATCCCTATATGGGATCCGAACCCGTGGCCTCGGCGCTACCAGCACTGCGCTCACCCGAGTGAGCCACGGGGTGGGCCCTTAAACTTCAATTTTTACAATTACACTTATTTATTCCCACTTTCAGACACACCAGGGTATTTCAAAGTTTGTGAAAAAAATGGAATTAAAAGACAATATGAATCTTCCCTTAAACATTTTGAAGACCCCTCACATAACCACATTATACTTTCCACAATCTCCCCTCTAGCCTTCTTCAATACAAGCTTCACTTACATGTTCTTCATTCTTCTGTCAGACAGACTGCTATCACTTAATTTGGTTAATTAGTTTGTCCACAAGTGAGCCTGAGTCCATTTATACCCAACACACCTTCTCTAGGTTGTATCTAGAAGAAGAAAATATTTCCTGATACCTATTTCAGGGAACAGAGAGCAGATTCGTGTTTCATATGGAAGAACTAGCTCCAGGTAGCTAGCTTCATGTGACACACAAATTCCTACTCAATAAATGTTTAAGTCCCTTGCATTCAACCAAAACATGAGTGTATGTACACTATTTAGTCATCAAATACAAACTCAAGAAGAAAAAAATTCCTAATGTTATATGCAGACAAACAGGACAGATAAATCTGCTAGAGATTATTATTTTCCTTTTAGAACACAATGAATTGCTTTACATGGTAATTATATACTCTCATTTAATCCTTACCTTCTTTCAGAGCTTTATCCATATTATGAGAAATTACTGCCCTTCTAGACTGAACTGACTCATGTGAGTTTCCACACACAGGACTCTGAAATGTAAGGGGAAAGAAAGATATAGATTACCGAATGAAAAAAATCACATATAAAAATAAAAGCAAAGGTATAAAATGCTATTCAAACAAGCAAAAGCTTGTTTGACAAGGCTTAACAAATTATAAAGTTATTCTGGAAAAGTAAATAAATGTTCCAGTTTAGTTAAATTTTTGAAAAAAATTATTAAGGAAGGATTTTCCATACCAGATATCAAAACAGTATGATGAGAGTGTAGGAATAAACAAATCAACAGATCAGTAGAAAATACAAAAATAGATGCATCTATATATGGGAATTAAGAACACAAAGAATTCGAAATCAATAAGGAAAAAACATACACTATTGAATTAATGATATTGGTATAATTTGATAGTCATATGGGGAAAAAAGTTGTCTTATACTTTATATAACTCCAAATTGATGAAAAACCTAAATTTTTTTTTAACTAAAAAAGTATTATAAGGATTATAATACTAAAAAGGTATTATAAGGATTATAAGGATTTGATACTAAAAAAGTATTACAAGGAAATAAGGGAGAAGGCCTTCCTCAAATAAGACACAAAATTCAAAAGTTATAAAGGGGGGAAAATAACAAATATGATTATTTAAAATAGAAAATTCCTGTTTGACAAAAAATGCTATAAACAAAATATAAATGATAGACTAGGAGACAATATCTGCAACATATGTAACAAAGAACAATATTCAATATATACAGAGCTCCTAAAACAAGAAAAATAACTCGAAAGAAAGCCAAAGAAAGAAATTGAGAGGGCAATCAAAAAAGACAAACAAGGGACCAATAAATATATGAAAAAAATATACAACCTTTTTATTAGAGTAATGCAAATTAGATCAATGACATACCATCAGACAGCCAAAGCAGGGGAAAGACTCACATTATCTCATGTTGACAAGGCTACAGGGAAATGGTTGTTTTCATATATTGTTGGGAGTAATGTCTATTTCTAAAAGCTGTTAAGAAGGCAACTTAGCCACATATATCAAAATTTTAAATAAACCATCTTTTGATTCAGCAATTCCACTTAGGTGTCTTGCTAACAGAAATATTTGCACATGTGCAAAAAAAAAGTATATGTGTAAGGAATTTCACTGCTATATTAATGATAAGGGCAAAAATTTGGAAATAACCCAAGTGTATATCAATAGTCAAAGAGTTAAATCATGGCACACCATTAAATAGAATGCTTTAGGGATACACATATACCTTCATGGGAAATTTCATGATGGGAAGATGTGTGGAAGCACAAACACCAAACTGTTAGAAGTGGTTAATTACAGGCAGGAGCAAGAAATTTTAACTTCTTACCCTACGTATGTCTGTATAATAACAGCAGCAATCAATGTTTAAAAAATAAATAAATAAATTGTATAAAGATACAGTTTGACTTTTTTTAAAAAACGGAGAAACTATGAATTAAAACTCTACTAGCTGGCTGGTAAGAGTAAATTAAAGAGGAAATTATTTTTAATTAATCACATACCAAAGTGATCAAAAGCATATAAATGTAATTGGGGCCTCCTCTCTGGTTTGGGAGGAAAAATCTAAGAAATTGTAGAGCATTTTTTGTGTGTGTGCATGAGAAACCTAAGTGCTTAGCCAGCATTACCGTATCACTAAGGAAATCTAAACGGCTAGTATCACCCTCATCTAACACACAAGCAGCATGAGAAAATCACTTATTCTCAAGCAGACCACATCAACACAGCTACAATCTATCCCATGACCCTGGGCCACCCACTCGGGAGTATAGAATTTCCAACCCTAGGCTTAGTGTCACGATACGCATGGGTCAAGTGCCAAGAGTGTCATCCTGTTCCTGCTCATTGTTATTAAAAACAAACAAAAGGCCATAGCTTTCAGATTTCTTAGTAGAAATACTTCTAAAAAATCTTAAGATGTATGTGTTGCATCTATGAGAGAAAACACATTTCTTTAGGCTACTGTTAAATAAACTTTATAGGAAACTATTGGTTTGGACTGAGCTCCTGTACTAGGTCCAACAGACCAAACCAAAACGGAGTCATTTGTGCTAAAGTTCCACACTATTAAGCCCAACTATAAGTTGTTTATCTGACCTACAGAGAAATCAGAAGAGAGAGAGATAATAGCCAAATCCTCACACAGTCCAGCTTTAGCTGGCATGATAAGGAAGTTCCTCCTGCTTTAACTTCGAAATGACCAATCTGTGTTTTGTTCTGTTTTTGCTTTCTTCAGCCCTTTTCTGGCTATAAAATCAGGCTTCCTCTGCCTGGCTCATCGGAACACTCATTCTATTTTATAGAATGAGGAGTTGCCCGATTCTAGAATCGCAAATAAAAGCCAATTAAAATCTTTAAATTTGTTGTAACTTTGTTTTTTGACACCACAAATTAACATATAACATTCAATACTTTCCCAAGAAATTTTTTAAAAACTTAATCATATACAGACAAAGCTATTTAATGCATAAAAGAAAAAAGTGTATTCTCAACCATTTAAAACTATTTTCTAGTCCCTGGGTAGATCACTATCAAAATAAATGGTCAGTAGATTTTACTGTAATTTAAAATTTTTTATTTAGTTCGTGAAAGAAAAAAACTGAGGAAATGAAGAAATTTTAAAATTCTAGTGCTTTTTAAACATCAGACAAATATCTAAAGAACTTCTGAATTTTGGGGATAAACTTTGAATTAAATATTTTCAGAAGGCTATACTGATACATAATTTTAACCACAACTTCTCAAGGCTTTGGCAAATAATCTGGTTATAGTTTCCCAAATATAGATATGGTAGTTTTAATGAATATTACTGATTGGATTATAAAACCAAAGACAAACAAAACTTATTTGAGAAGTTCCTGAATTGGGGGTTTTAAAATGCAAACTTTTAAAACTGTCTTTAAGGGCTGAGAGAAAAACAGGTATGAATGTGACTGACAGGCAGCACATGCATATTAAAAGCATATTCTGTGCCTATGAGTCTATATTTACAAATTCCTTCAAAATTTTTTCCTTCAAAATTCCTTCTAATTTTTTAATTCTTACTTTTTACTTTTTTTGTCTCCCTCCTTATAGATCTACTACCTCTCGTCATGTGTCTACATATTTCTTTTAGCTCTCCACTTCATATTTAGATATATGAATATATATGTTAATTATATATATTAATACATAAATATATGTTTGTCACTACTGACTATATCTGAATAAGACCTTTGGTCTCTAATTTAAAAAGCTTGAGACAAAACAGCTAGATAGGAAAAATAAGTTCTAGTGGTATACAGTCGAGCTGCCATCTACTATTAACAGTAATTTACTGTACGTTATTAAACAGCTAGAAGAGAACAGATCAAATGTTCTTATCACAAAGAAATGATTAAATTTTACAATGATAAATATGCTAATTAGCCTGATTTGTTCATCACACATTGTACTGAAATATAACTCTGTATCCCACAAATACGTATAATCAATACAAATAAATAGCTTGAGATAGAAAGTAGAATGGTGGTTGGCAGGGGCTGGTGGAGAGGGGAACAGGGAGTTGCTGTTTAATGAGTGTAGAATTTCAGTTTTACAAGATGAAAAGAGTTAGGGAGATAGATGGTGGTAATGGTTGCACAGCATTATGAATGTATCTATACCACTAAACTGTATGCTTAAAAATAGTTAAGATGGTAAAATTTATGTTGAGTATTTTACTACAATAAAAAAAACTGGAGGCAAAGGAAGCTTATGAGAATAATGTTTTCTATTTTGGCTCTTTAAGCTAAAGCCCTATCATTTTCTCAATCTGATTTTCCAATCTAGTTCTGGATTTTCCCTACCCTACCCCCTAGGAGACACTGGCCCTTATTAGAAAGAAAAAAAATTCTTCATCCTTATCCCATTCGCACTGCCTGATGGAGAGTCTCTATAGGAGAACAGGGAAGATAAAAAAGAAAACACGATGGGACAAAAATAACTGGGGTACTATGCATGGAAATTCCTTTAAGGATTTTTTATGTAGCCAGAATCTGGTAGTGTAAATGAGTATAAGTTAGCCACTACACACCCTATTTCTTTCAGTTCATTAAGGATAGAATTTACTAATCATTTTCCCACGGTGGAATTTCAGGAGGGAAGGAAGGAAGGTAACTAGAACTGAAACAAATGCAAAATGTGGATAAATTCCTGTGGTTCTGGGGACGACTGAATAAGTCTTCATTCTCTTATTTATAGGGTTTTTTGTGGGGGGAAGGGGAGACAACTCCACAAGGCAGGCTTCCCTAAAGACTTGTTCTTTAAGGCAAATGCTAATTTCCTCCATCTGCACTGGCATAGGCCTCCTTCCTCAGGTAAAGCCTACCTCTTCCTGACAACCACTTTCCTAAAATGACAGTTTTAGGAAAAGTGAAAGAAAAATATGTGTACTTTTCCCATTGTCACAAAGAATAAGTGACAGGAATCTTCAATATCCTAGTACAGAAATGAAGATTTCAAATGCAGTCTGACCACTCTGCTCTGCTTTAAGGTTTTAGAACCCACATCACAATATTAACTCATAAAAGCTTTTGGTGAAACAGACCACTGTAATGTATAAAATACACCTTATTTTTTATTTAATTAAAAATAAAGCCTGTCTTCCTTTTAAGATTTTAAACCTAGCCTAAAACCAACTTTAACTACTTGGTGAGTTCTCTGGAGAGAGAAATGAGAGGTCTCAACATATAATTGATCATTTTAAAAATGAGCAATTTAAAAATGTTTTTCAAAGGCAAGGCTAAAACTGAAAGCTTTTCTCTAATATATGGAACTAGATCCTCAGCATCAAGAAGAGCACACTCTTTCCTAAATACATATCAGCTTTCTGTTTACTCCTGAATATCAGCTTTTAGACTACAGCCATAATACACTCAAATTGCTTTTACGTCAAGTCTAAAGACACCCTCTCATGAGGAAACAACATGCAGAGAGAAGCCATGCAGAGAAACCTGGGTACTCTGATACCAGTAGCGACCAAACAACCAGGAACTATCTGGAATCCAGCCAATACACTTCATTGTCCATTGTTTTTAAGTATGACACTGCTGTGTTGCTTCCTGTAGGAGCTAGAACAGCCAATCCATAACTTACAATTTCCTCTCATGCCTATTACCTGGTCTACTCAAATAAACAAGTGTCTCTTCCCTTCTTTATATACATACATATTTTTAATGTATTTTGATTTTGAAAAGAAAAACAGTTGCACAGAGTCCAAGGGGTGATGAGTGTAATTTCCTGTAAAGCTACTGAAATCGTGATTTATCTTACAAAAACAAACACAAACCCCCAATAATCATCCTTAACCACATGGAACTATCACATGGCTGAGCCTTTCCACCTACTCTCAGCATGTGACAATCTACTGGGATCTCATGACTAACATTCCAATTCTTAAACTATGTTGTGCTCAAAACCACGGCTCCTTTCAAAATAATCATTTCTGCCTTAGCTTCAAAAAATCATTTATTCAAAACCAAAGAAATAAAAGAACCATGCATATCCCTCCTCAGAAGGATAGGAAGGGAATAAAAACTTGAAAGGCCACCTAATTTGACTAAGATTCTGACAAAAGATCATGACATGATCCTCACTCATAAATGGGAGGTAAGAGAGAAAGGAAGGAAGGAAAGACAGACCACAGTGGTGTGTTAGACTTGCAGAGGGACAGAGCATACCTAGGATTGCACAGTTGGGTAGGAGAAGCTGGGAGAGGGAGGAAGGTCTGGGATTAATTGGGTGGGGGATGTTTGGAAAACAGAATAATTTGGTCAGGCTCCCCTTGCCTCGGAGCTGGTTCGGTAAACATTGTGTGTGTGAGTGAAGTGAATGCGCCCGCACTGCACCGCTTTGGCTGGTTTTTACTGCCTCAGGCGCCCACCCTGCGCAGGACCATGTGGCCGGTTACCTACCTCATAGACCTGCGTGAAGGGGTCTGGTGACCCAGCCTGGCGTGCAGGGTTCTAGTGACCCAGTCTGGCGTGTGAAGGGTTTGTGACCCAGTCCGTGAATGGGCTTGAGGGGTCTGGCAGCTCCAGACCCAGCCCTAGCTCAACCATCGGTCCAGTCAGTGCAGGATTACCGGCAGGTAAAAGAGCTGCGACAACTAGCGTGGTCACCTAGCTTTACAATTGGTGTCACGACAGGATTAAGAGCTAGACAATTGGCGCTGTGAGCAGGATTCCAGACATTAGCCTTGCTGTAGCCAGACAGGGGACATGGGGAATAATTGCAATTTGTAGTAATGAGCATATTGATGGTATTGATCTGGCCATTACATCTTTGGCAGAAGTGGTGACGGTCAACTTTGTACTACATGAATATTCATAACCAATTAAAAAAAAAAACATGATGAGCAATAAAAAGCATTCCCAACATGAAAGCTGAGCAGTTGCATTAAAGAGCTATGGGACGGGCCCAGCCCGTGGCGCACTTGGTAGCGTGCTGCGCTAGCACGCGGGTTTGGATCCTATATAGGAATGGCCGGTGCACTCACTGACTGAGTGCCGGTCACGAAAAAGACAAAAACAAACAAACAAACAAACAAAAAAAAAAAAAAAAAGAGCTATGGGACGAAAAGCAGGGTAGAGAGAACACAGGCTCCAAAGTTAAACAAGCCCGGGCTCTGCCATTTACTAATGGTGGATCCCTGACCCAGCGACTTCCCTTTCTAGTTTGCTTGTTAAGTGGGTTAATTATACCTCAGGGAATTAAATAAAATATTGTAACTAATATCAGGAGTCCAAAAAAAGAAAAAAGACAACTCGCAAAGACTATAAATGAGAGAAGGGGGTTGTGACTGCCACACTGCTACGTGTCCTGATTTTTTCCCCCCCAAAAAACAAGGAAATCAAGAATTCTAAATCATATCTTCAACAAATTCAATGTTATTACAAACACTGCAGGCTCACGCTTTTTGGGTCAAACTGCGAGCCACATTCAACTCATGGGTGTCTAGTCTACAATTGCTTGCTCACATAAAGCTTGCTCACAAATTGCCTGGCATTCTGTAGCAAAGAATAGCTATTCTCACTAATGAAACTTAAAATGTTACCAACTTTAAACAAATTGAAAATTGGTTAATCGGTTGGCTGGATGACTGCTTGGTCTTCTGAAGAGACAGGAATAACAGAAATAAAAGCAAGAAAAAAATGAAAGTAAGAAGAAAGGTTGAAAAGTTAAACAACCAGAGTAAGACACAATAGTGAGACAGAATAGCGCTAGGCCTGTGAACCAAACTGACTCCATTTTCCCTGCAGAGAACACTTTGTTACTTTTCAATTCCTCAGACATGAGACCCCCAGGGCACAAGATTACCCCATTGCCCCGCCCTGATAAAACAAACTGAGATAAGAGGGGAGCAGATGTTCACTGAGTAGCAAAACCCCTCTCCAAGGCTTGTTTCCCCATAATTGCAAAAATTAAGTTACAGATTAACCTTAAGACCCCTTTAGGAATTCCTGCCTAGGCACAAAGCTTCAAGATGACTGTTACAATGACCCTTCTGGGGGGATGATAATGATAATGAACACCACCACCATCTTGGACGTACTAAGCTGGTACAAGGACGAAAGTCCTGAGCATACGCCCATGATGCAACCAGGAAGGATGGAAGGGGCCACTCCAGAGGTGCAGAATGCTGATGCTGTCCTGCACCCCTTAACTCCTTTCCCTATAAAGGACCCTGAACAGCTTCCCTCAGGGGGCTACCTTCTCTGTAGCTACCCCCCTTATGCATAAGTCTATCTCCTCTTTTAATGAAGCATTGCTTGCATTACTGCTGGGTACATTATTCATTTCTGTGACTTTGGGACAAGAACCTAATTCAGTAACAATAGAACATATTCTTGAAATAGTTTTCTCTGCTTTACAGAGGGGAAAGTACACATTTCCTGGAGATGTTCTATTGTGTATGTGCCTTTACACGTCCTATTACTGGTAAAGTACTGTAAATAACCAAACAAAACCTGGTTTGACAGAAGCCAGTTTCCTTGGATTGTGCTTTATTATGCTTAATCACGACCTAAAGATATCTTGTTTTCCTTATCAATAAAAGAAAACTGTTAAACACATATACTGAGAGGTTATCATTTAGGGAAACTGTATTGATAGAAAGTGGTGGTATTTGTGTCTCTTTTTTCCCTTTTCAAGCATAATTTCTATTTGAGATATAAGAAATATTATTTCCAATTACATAAACAGCAGAGATACATTCTACTATATATTATAGATGTAAAGAATTAAATTGACCCATAATACCATAATCCAGATATGATCACTACTGACATTATGGTGTATTTATTTCTAGTGGGTGACTCCAACTCTTACTATGTAACCTTGGGTAAGTTACTTTTCTGTGCCTCAGTTTCCTTATCTGTAAAACAGGATAATAATAGTACCTACCTCTTAAGATTGATGTGATATTAACTGAGTTAACACATATGAAGCACTTACAACAATGTCTGACAACGCATTAATAATTATAAGTTATTATTGGTACCTTTTCCATTTGTATACTTTTAAAAAGAAATTGGGATCATAGTACACGTGCAATTCTGTATCTGGCTTTTTACACTTAATATTATATCATGAGCATCTTCTATGTAATAAAAGACTCACAATATAATGTTTTGAGTCTCTTATTCTATATTCAGTTTGTCTCTACCTTTTTTCCCTATTTTAAATGAAAATATTTTCATTTCTATGATATTGATCTAAATATGATAGCACCAAAAGTATTCTAAAAGATACGATAAGTGTCTATGAACTATACTTTTGGATTTGGACTCTGACTTCATTCAAAGGATTAAATGCCTCAAGAATTTTCTTGTGCTTCATGGGGGGGGGTCTTCTATCAGCTGAGAAAAAACTGAAGTAATAAAGTGAGGAGAGGGGACTCTGAGCTTTTATAGCTTTGAAGCACAAACTATGCATAGATGAACCGAAAAAATCCCTTTCCAGCCTTTTCGATCAACCACATACCTGGAAAGCTCAGGTACTCTCTGCAGGGTACCTCCAGACACAGAAATGAGTAATGGACACAAGAAGCAGTGTGAAGGGGCAAATCATGGCCTTCTCTACCCTGAGGGATACTTAGACAGTAAAGTAAAGACAACTCAGCCTCCAGAAATATAAATCCATATCATGATTTTACCTAAAATGAACTTGCAAAGAGATGAACGGTAGATTAGATCGTAGGTATCTTCTGTAGCTTATTACACCATTTATCAAAGTATGTGCTGTGTTCAGGCTAAAGGCCAACCCTGCCTGAATGCATCAAATGTGAATCAAGGTTCTGTTTATATTTTCAGAATGAAAGATAAACATCTGTTAAGATAGATCCTAGATTAGATCCTACAAAAGAATATGAAATCAGTTACATCTTTTCTCCGAACAAATATGAAATTCAAATGTGCCTCATGCTGGGACACAATCCCCCTTATTATTACTATGACAAAAGCATATGGGGGGTAAGAATTGGTAAAGGGCTGAGAAAAACAATTACATTGTATACTGTTGAATATACTAATTATACTGATTTGAGCATCACATATTGCATACAGGTATTGATATTCAACTTTGTACCCCACAGACAAGTACAATCAACTATGTTACAATAAAAAATAAAATAAAGCACATGACATCACAATGTTAATTTCCTTCCCAAAGAATGATTATTGATACATGGATTGGTATTATGACCTCTCATGCTTTCAGATTTTATTGTCACAGATTCCTTTAGTAATGTTTCTTGGTAATCAGCTTTCTAAAGAAAGATGAATATTAACACAAAAGCAAAATCTCTACTAACTGATCGACAGAGGTAGATTTTGCGGTATGTTAATATTTAGGATTGTTTTTGCATTCAGCTGGAAAAATTAGTCTTATGGGGAGAAAAAAGTGTTTTACTTTTAATATCAAAGATTCGAATCTGATGATCCTTAGACAACACATTGGACTTGATTACAAAAGAAATTTAAGTATATTTCAAATCAAACGCAGATTTGGAAACTGAAATCATAACATGCACTTGGAAATACAGAGGCAAACAGCAATTTGCCTAAACTGGCAAGTATTAGAACAGTTACTGGGGCTGGAGAAAAAGAACAAAGAAAAGCAAATTGGCTCAAGAAAAGGTAACCAAATACTCTTAACTTTTTGCATTCCTGAGAAGATGTGTGTGATAAAAATCCTGTAACCATTTTATCACTGGCTTCCTATTGTAATTTTGAGTTAAGAAAATTATAAGTTTCTATGATATGAATCACACTTCTATCAATTAACTCAATCATCTAACATTTACTGAGGACTCATTCTATGTGCCTGACACTTAGTTGAGTACTAGAGAGACAATAAATAAATTACATTCTCTGTGCTCAAGGGGCTTAATCTATTCTTTATGGAAGTCCATAATTGAGTAACTAATGAACTGTACTACTGTGGGAGGCTAGGCTTAGGAATTCTAATATTCTTCCTATTCTGGTATCCTCTCTACATTTCACTCTTCAGCCCAGGTAATGGAAGAAAAATTACTCAAATACACAATCAATCCATAAGAATTTTGAAGTTCATACATACTGAAGTATATCACAAAAATTCTCATTTCATAAGGTTCTCACTGATATCACTGAACATAAACGATGAAGGAACCATAGTACTTGTGCCTGCTTCAAAGCTTCCATGCAACTCAACCAGATGAGTCACAAAGAATAGCTTTTTTTAATAAAGATCTTTAGTAATGAAAGCAGTCATTGTTTTGTGTTCCATTACTGTCCTAGAACACCATATTATCATTTTCTTAATTAATTTGAATGGCTTTTAAACAAAAAGTGATGATAAAATATTTGGTACCTATTTGGAAAAATATTACATTGGTAATATAATTCAGTAATTTGAGGTGAAAAGCTGAGCTCCACAGAATGGCCCAGATAACACACATGTATAAGCTACTGGGATGTGTGAGATGAATTATTGTCAAAAAAATACTAATGGCATAAAACTAAAAATACAATTTGACTGAATCTACTCAAAGAGGCTGACTTTTATATCCCTCCTAACTAGTGAGTAAAACTTATCTATCCCAGCCTAGATCTCGATCATAGAAAATTATTTCTTTTATTTCTATATAAAATGAACGAGTTTAAATGTACCACTATGAAAAGCTATGCATGTGTGGGGGCAGGAGATATATAGGATATTTCTGAACCTTTGTCTCATTTTTGCTATGAACTTAAAATTGCTCTAAAAAATAAAGCCTATTAAAAAAAAAAAAAAGGGTATAGGGTAGGCTATATATAGTTTGTGACCCCTGCTTTCAAGAATACAAAATGAGTAAGACTCAGAATTCATACAATGAAGGACAAAACTAAAAAAATAAATTAAATAAATGTGTTTGAATTCAAATAAAACCTCCCCCTTAAAAGAAACATGTTACTAAGACAGGCCTCTGTGCAGTAGCCATTCTACCTGTAAGTAGAGAGGACTGACAAATGCATACTTGTACATGTGAGTAAACATATGTGAATATTAAATACGACTCAGTGTCCTTGTTGAAAGGAAGCCCCTATTCATAACTTGAAAACACTGTAAATCAGTTTTCAAGAATCACTTGGGGAATGTGTTCCAATGCAGATTTCTAAACCCTTTTCTCTAAGATTCTTAATTCAGAAAGTTACTTGTCTTTGGAATAAGTACAGTATTTTTAAGAAGAATTCCTAAATTATTTTTCTAACCCTTAGACCACACTTTGAGAAATAGTGCTAAGTGGTCCTAATAACAAAAATTATAATTCTGAGGATGGGAGGGGTGGGGAGAGAAATGTTTTATTAGGAAAATCAGAAAGAGTTAATTTATTGGAAGAGTACAGCAGACCGGCCTGTGGCTCACTCGGTGGTGCGGTGCTGATAACACCAAGGCCACAGGTTCGGATCCTATATAGGGATGGCCGGTTTGCTCACTGGCTGAGCGTGGTGCTGACAACACCAAGCCAAGGGTTGAGATCCCCTTACCGGTCATCTTTTTTAAAAAAATAAAAATAAAAAAAAAAAAAAAAAGGAAGAGTACAGCGATCTTTGTACATAAATTGGGAACAGAGTCACAAAAGATTCAGTCATAACTCAGACTTTGCTTAGTTAACTAAAATGATAATTATAATACTTCATTTGTATTCTCATAAAGATAGGAAGTAGTATGAACTCTTTATAGAATTTTTATTTCACAATTATATTAACAAACTATTAAACACTTCAAAAGGCAAGGAAAATCAGTTAAACTAATGAGCAGTAATTTAAAATACAGTGCTTGAATAAAAATTTATTTATATTCCTGGAATGGTCTATACTATGTTTAGGCACTGGATGAACACATTCTTGGAAATTTAACGTGGCTGAAACATATTCCTCTAAAGAAAAACAAGTCTCTTTCCCAATATCTAACTTCTATTGCACTTAATCAGCAAAACTGTTCCCCGAGCATAATAACAAGCAAATGCCTTGAGTGAGAAATACTGGCATAGCCAGAGGTAGCCTTGGGCAAAATAACCAAGAGATAGCAACCTGCACTGTACTCACCCCTATCCTCTCCCATTCACTCTGATTTCACAGTGTATAATGCAATCTTCCTTCCACAGCAACAATTTACCCGAGATCTTCTGGAGACAATTCCTTCAGTCCGAAGAGAAATAAGATGAACAATATTGAACAGTGGGGCCAATCACATCCACGCAGTGCCTTGACCACCTTAACTCCAGCAACCCTCACCTCCACTCTGCTTCAGTCACCTATTCCCACGGCCACATCAAAGGCTTTGTCATGACCTTATCCCTTTGACCCTTCCCTTCTCCCTAAGCTCTCAGCTCCCTCTCGGCCTCAGTTCCTCCTTTCGATTAGATGACACCTGAGCAACTCATCACACATTCTTGTGCCCTGACTTTCTGTCATACCATGACCACAGTCTTTCTTCACTTCAGGAGTTCAGTGCTCCACCTATGAAAATTTCACAACCATGCAGTGGGGGGTGTCACCATACTCTTATGGCCTCCAACTTCACATCTTGGCCACTTACCTTTGCTGTGCTGCTTCTCCCTTTTGTGGCAGTAGAGCAAAAAGACTAAGAGGGCTGGCCCCAGCATCAAAACAAAGCCTAGAACTACCCATCACTCATTAGCTCTGTCACCTTTGGCAAGTCACTTAACCTCTTTAAACCTGTTTCCTGATCTATAAAATGAGGATAATAGTAACTATCTCATGGGATAACTGTGAGGGTTAAATGAGAATGTAAAGTAATCAGGATAGTGCCTGGTATACAGTAAGAGCTCAATAAATGTTTTGCTGTTATTCTCGCCAGTGATTTTTTTTAAACCTTTTAACACCTCTCTTAAAATTACCCTCTACACATCATCCTTCTCATCATCAGTAATTAATTTTTCCTCCCACATTCCAAGATATTTGAAGCCATCCAGCTCAAAATACCTTAATTCCCTACTAGTCTCCTAGGAAGTCCTCTCTATGCCCTCCCATTTATACCTGTCTCCCACTAGTCTCAAGCCTAACCCCTCCCACCTGTGCTCTGATCCTGCCTGCTGGACACTACCCTATCAATCATCCTGTCTCTGACATTTTTCAGGCCCTTCCTCTCTACTTTTCCATCTTTCCCTTAACCTAGGAATGTGTTTAAATCTCTTCCCTCACCAATGACAACAAAAAAGTCCCATAACACACACACTACTCCATCCTCTAAATGCTGCCTTCTCTTCTTTCCATCTCAGCCAGGCTTCTGGAGAGCACAGTCCACACTCTGACTCTGCTTCCTCACCTCCCACTCACGCTTCAATCTCAGACAATGTCACCTCTGCCCCCAAGTCCACCCTTACCTCTCTACTCCAGGCCCCAAACAATACTGGCATGGATCTCCAAGGACCCCCAAATTGACAAATCCAGGGGACACCTCTCGGTTCTCCTTCTGGGCCTTTCTGCTCCACTTGACACGGTTGGCCATTTACTCCCTGCTTCTCTCTTGGCTTCTCTGGGCTTTTCTCTCCTACTCACAGTCTCTGAATGTTCTTTCCCTCACTCCTGGGTGGGCTGCTCCTCTTTTGTCTGCCCTTTGGCTCACTGCTTTTCAACCATTACATGCTACACTCAGCAATCTCATCAACCTCATAGTTTTAACTACCACATGCACACTGATTACCAACAAGCAAATCTACTTGTTTAACCCTGATCTCTCCCTCACACTGCATACCCAACTGCAAGCTGGATATATCCACAGGCATCTCAAAATCTACACAGCTAAAACTTACCATGTCTTTATAGTCCTCCATCCCAAACCTGCACAAATGGCACCTATTTCCATACAACCACCTAAGCCACCTAAGGTTTCTACCTGAAATTAACCTAGACCTTTCCCTCTACTCTCTTCAATAAATGTTTGCTGGGCAGAACTGAACAGCAATGATAAAACTGACTGGGTGGAACAGCAATTAAGTTGGATCTTTAAGAAAAAGTATGACTGAATGCATAAAAATGGGGGCAAAGGCCTTCCCGGGGACATATGCACACTCAAACGCACATGCCACACAAGGTAAATTCAGAAGCAACAAGAAGCTTAGCTTCAGTGAAGAGCAAGTGAGAAGTATGGAGGTTAGACCTATTCGTGAAGAACTTCAGTGTGAGAGGAAGTGTTCATTATTTTGACTTCACAGCCTCCTTCCTCTCCAAATGACTGACCTAGGCCAATCATAGACATCCTGTCCTCCATGCCAACAATTCATCTGGAATGGGCAGCTGGCCAATAGGATGCGAGGGGAACAATGTCAGGGCTTTTCTAAGAACATTTTCCTTGATCCAAAAAGGGACTTTCTTCCTCTAAATATCCTGTGTAGCTGAGGTGTCTGTGCTTGAAACTGATGCAGTCAGAGTTAATCCAACTTACAGGAAAGGACAGAGCTAAGAAACATATAGAGAAATGGTGCCGGAGGCTACATGCTCTCCACACGGAGCCTGGCCTACCCCTGAGCCTGCCCTACCTCTGGCTTGGGTGTTATTGCTTACGATAATAAATCTCCTTATTGTTTGAAAAAAAGGAAGAGAATACAGGGATCAGTCATGTTTAGAAAATAATGGATTAAACAGGTTTCTTTACTGTAGGATTTCTCAGAACATTAATAAATAATGCACATTGTAAAGCTTCAAGGATTTACTCTTTTCAAATTTATATGACCACCAAACCAGCCTCTCATCCTTCCTCTTTGTTTTTGCACTGTATCTAACAGCATCCCCCAGAATTAAGTGTTAATGGGAAACTTTGATTTTTACCACAAGAGATAAAAAGACTGTTAAGCACAGTAGAGTGATAACACAGTAATACAGGCACAGAAAATGTGATAGGGGAATCTAAAGGAATCACTGATGGGTTTCACATCATGTGCCAACTGTAGTGAGTTTTTAGTGGCTATCTGGAATGCTGTATTGAGAGGAATTCTGTTTTTTCATCCAAATTCAGCAGGGAAAAAACAGCTTTACTTGACTAGTAATGATTGTCATGAGCATAGAGGGGGGCAGGTGTGACATCATTCAAGTTCATTCTGAGACCTCCAAGGTGATATTAATCCCGAAGCAAACCCTAGAACCATCCCAAAGATTCCCAAGGTTTTTTGCTTGTTTGTTTTAACTTCAATTAGGCCAGACTAACTCTTAATAATTAAAAGGATAAAAAAGTGGTTAAGTGTGTAGACCCCAGAGTAAGAGACTTGGGTTTAATTCTTAGTTCTTTCCCTTGATGTGTAGCCTAGGAACATTATTTAGCCTCTCTAAACCTCAGTTTCCCCATCTGTAACATGAATATAACAGTCCCTACCTCACACGATAGAGGTAAAAATTAAACTGTGTAACATATGTGTGTGTGTGTGTGTGTGTGTGTGTGTGTGTGTACTTGCAAGCTTCAGGTGCAATAAATATTAAGTTTAGCTATACCTGTTGGGAAAATAGAATGGTTTGGTCAGAGCCCTCACCTTGAGTCCAGTTGGGTGTGGTTCAGCATCCTTTGTAAGCAAATTGTGTGTGTGTGTGTGTGTGTGTGTGTGTGTGTGTGTGTGTGTGTGTGTGTGTGTGTGTGTGTGTGTGGAGTTAGTGCACATGCATGCCAATGTATCTTTTTAGTTTTGTTGGTATTCTTGTGTTCTGCAGAGAGATAAAGAGAGAAAGAAAAGGGGGGAGGGAGAGGGGGAGAGGGGGAGAGGGAGGGAGAGAGGGAGAAAGAGAGAGAAGAGAGAGAGAGAGAGAGAGAGAGAGAGAGGTCTGTCTTGGGCGGATGCTCAGCGCACCCATGCTTTCCAACCTATTGCTTCCAAGGACCTTTTCGACAGTTACCTAGCTCATATACCTGTATGTATGGGGTCTGGTGACCCGAATGGGCCTGAAGGGTCTGTGAGCTCCAGACCCAGCCCTAGCTCAGCAATTGGCCCAGTCAGTGCAGGATTACCGTGAGGTAAAAGAGCCCAGCAACTGGCATGGTTGCCTAGCTTTACAACTGGTGTCACAAACAGGATTAAAAGCACTACAATTGGCAGTGTCAACAGGATTCCAGACATTAGCCTTAGCCATACTGCCACAATACCCATTACTAAAGAATTCACTTCATGACATTTACATTATAACTCCTGCAGTACACATATTTGTCTGTTGTATTCATAGCCATAAATTACAGTGAAATGAATCAACTTGAGGCCACCGAAACCATTTCCCTGAACCCATTAACAATGCCAATATACATTATAAGCAAGTGGCAAAGATGATTACAAAGCACTGTTCAAAATAAGTGTTACTTGGGCCGAGCCCGTGGCGCACTTGGTAGGGTGCTGCGCTGGGAGCGCGGCGATCCTCCCGCCGCGGGTTCGGATCCTATATAGGACTGACCGGTGCACTCACTGGCTGAGTGCCGGTCACGAAGAAAAAAAAAAAAAAATGGGCCGAGCCCGTGGCGCACTTGGTAGGGTGCTGCGCTGGGACCGCGGCGATCCTCCCGCCGCGGGTTCGGATCCTATATAGGACTGACCGGTGCACTCACTGGCTGAGTGCCGGTCACGAAAAAAAAAAAAAAAAAAAAATAAGTGTTACTTGCCTTTAAGAAGACATAGACAGTATATAAATCTAACTACTGGGTGATTATTCTCTGCAAAACACAGATCTCATACGTATTTTTTCAAGATCTCTATATAGAGGTTGAGAAACAATAACCAACTCAATAGCAACAAGCCTCCCTGACACCCAAAATGAGTTTTTGAAATACCATTTCTCACTAAAAGAAATCAGGGCTCTTTGTGGAGAAACGGCTAATTCCAGGTATGAGCAGAAAACATTCAAAATGAGCCTAAAATATCTTGTTATACTATATATCAAGAAAATACTCAAAGACCACTGCAGTCATGTCAAAAGGACTCAGGAGCCAACTTGAAAAGGGTTCCCACTACCCAAAGATGGGATAATAAAAGCTTAAAAAATAATAATCACAACTTATTGAAACCCATCAACTAAGTTCCAATACATGAGTTTGTAATATTTTTTTTAAAACACACAACTAATTTATGACTAAATTATCTTACTAACTTAAATGGGAACTAACTCATTATTTTGGAAACTGGTAAAGTGAAAGAATTAAGCATTTATCCAGCTTTTCTACATGAACTGTACCACTGTGTAACCAAATAGTAGATGAGCGGAAAAGTGTCTCTTTTAAAAGCATTTAAACCAATAACTTAAAAATAAATGACAGAATTAAAATATATCACCATTTTGTCACCCCTAATAAATTAATGAATCAAGATGTTTAGTATCAACAGCTACTAATATCACAAAAAGATCAGATATTATGTGCCTCCTGATGAAAGAGCACACCACCACTCATAATCTTGCCCAAAAAATCAAACATGAGTTTGATCAAGCCTCTGGACCCAGCTGTCAATTTGCAAGACATACAGAGGGGAGAGGAACAAGCTGAACTGCATCACTGATATGCAATCGGCAAAATCCAGACTTTAAAACACTCTACGGGACAAATGCTCCAGGTTCTTCAATAGATAAACTGTAAAGAAACTAAAGGACAGAGGGAAAAAACATTTTTTTTTAAATGGGCAAGACTAAGCTACAATGTCCATGAATGCACATTCGAGTGATAAAACTATAATTATATGCAAGGAAGTGATTATTATAAAGTTAAGATGCCGTTACTTAGGTGGGAGGGAAGAAACTGGCATTGGGGTGGAGATAAAGAGGGGGCTTCTGGAGTTTCTGTAAGTTGCAAAGGTATTCTCTCCATAATCAGTCATCCAACAATACATTTATTTTATATGATTTTCTGAATTTGCATTTTTATTTAAAAAGGTTTTAAAAATAACAGTATTACAGCAACCACTTACATTCTATATACAGAACACACTGTATTCTGTATTTTACAGATATTACCACCTTGATCCAAATAACCCTCAAGGGTATACACCATCTCCGTTTTTCAGAAGAGAAGATCTTAAGCAAGTTGCCCATAGTCACAGAATTACTAGGGGAGAGCCAAGATTCAAATCCAGACGAATGACTCACTTCAAAACCATTCTCTTAATGACTATGCTCTACTGATTCCCAGTTATTCATTCATTCAAGAAATATTTTTTAGGGGGAGGGGTAAAAAAAAAGAAAAGAAACATTTTTCACCACTAAATCATCTAACCAGGTGTTATAGATGCAGAGGGGAGTTTATGCCTTCATGGAGTTCAAGGGTTAATGAAAAAGACAAGTAACTTCAAATGAGTATAAAATTACAATTGTAATAAGTACAATGAAGGAGTGATATACAGTGCCATGAAAATACATAAAGTTGGAAGATAGAGAAAGCTTCTCTGCAGAAGTGATGACAGGTCTAAAGGAAGAGAAGTTAACTAGATAAAGGAAGAAGCAGAGTGTTCAAGGCAGGGGAAACAACATATAAAGTCCCCACAGTCAGAAAGAGCTTGGCACTCTGAGGACTGAGGATGCAGCACAAAGAATGAAGGTAAGTAATTAGGACAGGAGATTAAGCCAGAGAACTAAGAAGAACAACAGGAAGCTGCTGAAGGGTTTTAATTAAACATGTTGCTGAAGAGGGATTTGATTATGCTTGCATTTTTAAAATAATCAATTAAAGGGGGAGCCAACATGGAGGTAGAGAGACCAATTGAAAAGTTGTTGCAGTCATCTAGGAGGAACATGATAGCTGGGATCAGGCAGAAGAGATGGAAAGAAGTAGATGGATGCAAGGTACTCCAGAGGTAAAAAGACAAGGACTTGATGATGGAATGCATATGTGGTGTGAGAAGATGTCAAGAAGGGCTCTTAGGCTTCTGGCTGCGGGACTTTACTTTCAGAGATACTCGTCACTGACACAGGAACAAGAGGAATGGAGGTGCTGATCACAAGATGTCCTGCACTCGAGATTCAGGTATCACTGGGACTGCCAAGTTAGTAAGTTGAATAAATGAGTCTGAGGCCCAAAAAGAGATCTGAGACTGAGGAATAAATCTCTAAGTTCTCAATGTAGAGATGTTTACTGTAGGAGGCTCAAGGGTGAGACTGCCAAAGAGTAAGAGAATAAGTGAATGTGGCTTCAAGAATGACTAAAATTCAAATCTGGAAAATAAACCAACTTCCTGAGCTATCTAGGGATCAAAAATCTCTAAAGGAGAAAGGGATAGTGAAACAAACAAACAAAAAAATCAAAAGGAAAAATATGAGATTAACAACTCTGCTTCAAGAAAAACACATGAAAATTTCTGGAACACTTAAGATGTTAATTTCATGTCTAATGTGTTGGCAAAGCCTGCAAGCAGCCCTCAGGTATATATTTGTATGTACTGATTTATTTGCATAGGAGAAAGAGGCCTTCTGGGAGGTGGCTGCACGTACGGGCTCGAGGCCAGAGACTAGAGAAAGCCCTAGCTTGATCCCAGGGGCTGGTCTGAGCCAGATGGAGAGAGAAGACACAGTCAGAAAGAAGAGGCTATCTTCCAGGAGGAACAAATGGGCATAAGCTCCACAGCTTCCATTACAAGGTGAACAACTGCTTTAAACACATCTGAGTAAGAAAAACAGGGTTGCACTGCCAGCTTTTATAAAGCATATAATATGGCTATGGCTCAGAGAAAAAAAAAGAAAAGGACAACGTACAACCTTTGGGGTATTTGAGGTAGTAGCCCCCAGAAGGAATGTGCTTTTTCACAGGCTTGCAGTGGTGGCACAGCCCAGAAGCCTCTCTCAAGTGCTTTGCAGGCACCAAGAATAGAAGAACATAAGTGAGCTTATTCACAAATAAATATGAGACACTGCCTAAGGACTCCAAGAAATGTCGGGGTGGTGGTAAAGAACGAGGTAGTAGTACTGCAAGAAGATGAGGTTCTGTATAAGCAGATAGGAGCAAACACCTATAAAATTTTAGATACTGCTATTTATGTGAACTTATACATACAGGTGGGTGAGAACTACAGAAATTCATATTACTTTAGAAATGAATATTTATAAAAATTTATCTAATTTTCCAAGAGGTGCATTCTACACTAAAATAGAAAGCTTATTAAATAGATTCTAGTAGCCTAAACAAGTTCATGTGTCCTAACCTAAAATCGCACAATTCATTCCTTTTTTCCCCCTCGGTCTCAAAGGCATTTTACTTGGAGTTACAATACTCATTTTTCTTTAAATCTAGCTCGCAGCTACTTGTGCATGGAAATGCCAGGCTGACAAAGGTACCACATGGTACAGTAGCTAATAAGTGTGGGCTTGCCCCAGGGGCAGAGCGGGCATATCGCACACTCCTAGCTACATTCTCCCAAAGCAGCACCTGAACTGAGAAATCCACCAAAATACACCCACACAGATCCACTGCGCTTGGAGAAACTATGGAAGCATACACCCCAGGACTAAAACAAGGTGTGATCTGGAATTGAACCCAGGCCCTCAGGGTATTCAGGAGACACCCTGAGAAGTGTTGCCTACTTACACCTGTCGAACAACAAAGGGTAAAAACCTAAGTTCCAAGTCCACAATTTTTTTTCTTTCACAAATAAAGTTGCAATTAAAAAATAACAATAATAATAATAACAACCAGCAAGTTTGTATGCAATCATTTTAATACTGATAGCCTTCCACAGACACTATTCATTTTCTGTAGCCTGAACCCTAAGCACCAAACTTGCTCAGTCACCTTCTTAGGACAACTGTGTGTACCATCCTGACTACAAGGAATCACACATTTTAAGGAATCTAAAGGCACTTCCTACCCCCAAAATGATTTGGTTGGGAAATGAAACCTAACAATATTTTTAAAAAGGTAACATTCAGTTACCAACGTGACATCACAGTATGCTCCAAAAGCAAAAGGAGCTTAAGATTCAAGAGAGTTATAAATAAATCCCCTGGGAATAACTAGAATTAAGGCTCCAAACAGAATGTTCAAGTTTAGAGATTTCAGTCTTCACATTTGTGTATAAACAGTGAGACCCTTCGGTTTGAGGCTGAGGGCTTATTGTTTAAACAAAAGAAATGTTAGGACACCCAAGAATATTCTTAAACCTATCTGTAATGATAACTAACGATAACAATATCAATGAAAAATCTCACTAATTCTTGAAATTACTGCCTCATTTCTCCATTCACAGCTTCACTAATTCTCACTTTTTATCACTGCAACTACAGTATTTTTCTTTAAGTTCACCCCAATCACATTTCTATTTTACATTTATAAAGCCCAGCTCTGATGCTATCAGCCTTGTGCTCAGAAAAAGCTGATAGCAATAGCTGCCATACCTGAAGACTAAAATCCAGTTCTACTCTCTGATTTGAGGACTTCCACAACCTGGCCAAAACTATTTTTCCAATACCTAGGTCCTATGATTCATCTCATATACTTACTGGCAAATCAAATCTCAAATGGTACATGTACTCTGTCTCTAAAATTTTTTCTTTTTTCTTTTTTTTTTTATAAATTATGAAAACACATATTGCTTCCTTTAGATAGCTTTGCTAAATTCAAATGCACATGTTCCTCATTTCCTCAGACACATTGCTGTTTTTTGGTTAGTATTTTTTTATGTCCCAGGTTTAATCACGTTTTGTATCTTCCCACTTTAGTTATTACTATTCATACATAACTTCATCTTATGTTTACTAACCTTAAAAAATATTCCTTCATAACAGAATATAGTTTTCCTTATGTGTGTAATCACTGTTCATAAATAAATCAAGAGATTATAGTATCGAAAACTTCTTTTTGAATACATATTTGTATTTGCTTTTATGTATGTAAAATATATCTGAAAGAATAAACAGCAACTATTGATAGTGGCTGCCTATAGGAAAGGAAGGTTTTTTTCACTGTATGCTTTGATTTTTTTAACCATACGATTTTATAACCTATGCAAAAATTAAGTTAAAATATTATGAATAGCCTGAATTTTAAAGTAAAACAACCCTTACACCACAAGTTAGGTAGTATTCCATGATTTAAATGGTTTTCAAAAAGCTATCTGCCTCAAAAATATTTTTCACTTTGGCCACCATGTTTTAAATCCCCGACTTAAAATGCAAATAAATATTCTAAACACAATGAATATATTATGCCATTATCTACTATCAAATTGTTGAGGATTAGTTTATCACATTAGCATAGTAAAGGAAAGCCACAAAGAGGCTATGTATAGTCCCCTTAATTCCTGTTTCTTTTCCTTTTCTCCTCAAGTAACTAAATTTTGTTTTACTCAAAGAACGTTTGTATTAGTAAAAGAACTCATTTAGGAATTCCAGAAGTCCAACCCAAGCCAACTAGAGCAGTTGACTGCTGTTTGAATGTTCTTACTGTCTCTATAAACATCTGCCTCCCATCTAGTCTTCTCTATCAGTCTAATCTACTCAGCCTGAGAGTGCAGGAACAGGGAGTATTCTTGTCCATCTTTGAATCCTCCCCAACAATAAAAACAGTGCTATGTGCTTACAAAAAGCAATTATATAAGCTCTTAATGCCACTTACTGTTACAAGGCTCTGACCCTGCTCTAAGAAGCTATGGTTGAAATTTCAAATCTAAAAATGTTACATGAGCAGATGACATGATCCTATACATAGAAAAACCTAAAGACTACCAAAAAACTCTTAGAGCTGATAAACTATTTCAGTAAAGCCGCATGATACAAAATCAACATGCAAAAATCAGTAGCATTTTAGTACTCCAAGAATGAGCTAGCAGAAAAAGAAAGCAGACCCATTTACCACAGTCACCAAAAAAATAAAATAGCTAGGAATCTATTTAACCAAGAAAGTGACAGATCTCTACAATAAGAACTATAAATTGCTGCTGAAGGAAATTAAAGAGGACAGAAAAAGATGGAAAAACATTCCATGCTCTTGGATTGGAAGAATTAACATTGTGAAAATGGCAATAATACCCAAAGTGATCTACAGGTTCAATGCAATGCCCATCCAAATACCAATGACATTCTTCACAGAAATAGAAAAAACAATCTGAACATTCATATGGAACAACAAAAGACCCCAAATAGCTAAAGCAATCCTGAGCAAATAAACAAATAAATAAAGCCAGAGGTATTACACTACCTGATTGCAAATTATACTACAAAGCTATAGTAATCAAAGGAGCATGGTACTGGCATAAAAACAGACACTCAGACCAATGGAATGGAATAGAGAACCCAGAAATCAACCCACATATTTACAGCCAAATGATAACTGACAATGGCAACAGGAGCGTACACTGGGGAAAGGACAGCTTCTTCAATAAGTGGCTCTGGGGAAACTGGACATCCGTAAGTAGAAGAATGAAACTAGACCTGTCCTTATTGCCATATACCAAAACCAAGTCAAAATGGACTAAAGACATTTATAAGACCTGAAACTATAAAACTACTAAAAGAGGGCCGAGCCAGTGGCGCACTCGGGAGAGTGCGGTGCTGGGAGCGACGGCGGAATGGCCGGTGCACTCACTGGCTGAGTACCAGTGACAAAAAAAAAAAAAAACTACTAAAAGAAAACACAAGGGAAACACTTCAGGAAGTAGGACTGGGCAAAGACTTTATGAACAAAACCCCAAAAGCCCAGGCAACAAAAGAAAAAATAAATGGGATTATATCAAACTAAAAAGCTTCTGCACCGCAAAAGAAATAGTTAACAGAGCAAAAAGACAATCTACAGAATGGAAGAAAATAAAAACCCAATTAAGAAATGGACAAAGGCACTGAATAGGGGTTTCTCAAAGAAAGATATAAAAATGGCCAGACACAAGAAGAAATGCTCGACATCACTAAGCACCAGGTAAGTGTAATCAAAACCACATTGAGATACACCATCTCATGCCAGTTAGACTGGCTATTATCAAAAAGACAGAATAACAAATGCTGGCAAGAATATGAAGAAAGGGGAACCCTCTCACACTGTTGGTGGGACTGTAAATTAGCACAGCCATTATGGAAAGCAGTAATGGAGCTTCCTCAAACAAGTACAGCTAGAACTGCCATTCGATCCAGCAATCCCACTGCTGGGTATATACCCAAAGGAAGGGAAATAGGCAGGACAAAGGGACACCTGCACTCCCATGTTTATCACAGCTCTATTTACAATAGCTAAGAGTTGAAATCAACCTAAATGTCCTTATCCAGACCACTTGATAAGGAAAATGTGGTATGTATACACAATGGAATATTATTCTGCCATAAAAAGAAATGAAATTCTGCCATTCACAGCAACATGGAAGAACTTAGGCCACCAGAGGTGGGAAAGGGGAAGGGAGACGGGTGTTAGGGGAAAATTGGTAAAGGGCCACAAAAAATGTTTACACTGTGTAACGATAAAATAACCTTTAAAAAGAGTAAAAAAATAAAAATGTTAGTTGGATACTTAAATTTGTTCTCATCAAAATCCATGTATTGAGAGCATACTATGTACCTGGCACTGGCACTTAGCAACTAACTAGACAGAAAATTATCTAACAAGATCAGAATAGGAGATATGTAGCAGATACTCAGTAAATGCTTATTAATCAGATTTGATGAACTTCTTGAAATTTTCTCAAGCTAAACACTGAAGTCTTTCATTAATGTTTTCTTCACATGGCAATGGCCTTTGGTTTCCCAAATGCTACTAAGCATCCAACTTTTGTGGACTTTCTTGTATCAGCCCTCTAATCCTTACTAAATGCTTATTTATTTTTTAATTTATGGGATGTAAATCAGGAAGTATCTAGAAAACTACAGTGTAAAAGGAAAGAAAAACCCACAGACATATTCTCGTCTTTTTCATTAAGAGTAGATGAACTTTGAATTGGTGGTCTAGTAATAACAAGTTTTTATGAACTATTGATTCACTCTTGCCCTATTTCTTTTGCTACTGAATTGGTTGTTGAATCAATTGCTAGGGTCAAGTAACGTAACTAATGAATCTGAAGCTCAGATCCAGGTGAGTTAACTGGCCTGACAACAGACCAAACAACAACCTTGGACAAGGAACACCACATTATGACAGCCCACTCACTTAGCTATCACACACCAAGAGTAGGCTGGCCCCAAAGCATCACAGCTCTAGTCTGCTGACCTGCAAAAATCCAGGTTTTTCTAAAGTGGAGCCCAGATATGAACTGTAAAGACTTTAACATCAACTTTTAGGATCTTACACAAAAGCTTAGTTTTTATCTGGGATGAAAATTATTTTTACTACTTTAATCAACAGTGATTCCCGCCCCAGAAAAATCAAAATCTGTGCACATTGGAAATGCCCAATAAATACCAGATTAACTGGAGGGGGAAAAGCACTAAATTAGTGACTACAAATGGACATCATTTTCTTCATTAACTTCAGCATACACTTCTTGAGCTACTACTAGGTGCAAGGGATAACAAAAAGTGTCAATCATAGGTCCCAACCGCAGGGAGTTTACAATTGATAACTACAGTGAATCATTCGGAAGGATTTGAACACCTCTAGACATGAAAACAACTTTTTCCTTTTAGTTTTGGCTTCTCTAATTACTTATTTTAAACAGTTCATACATTTTTTTTCTTCTACAGAAAGAAGCCAAGAAGAAAAAAAGGGGAAGGACAGATAAAAGGATGGATCCCACTACATGCCTAGCTCACAACAGAAGAATTCAAAATGTATAAGAATAAATGAGGATTATTTTCTTCATGCTGAATCCAAATTTCTGTACTAAAGTAGTCACTGTTATCCTAAGACACTCCATTTGGTTAACTGCTAAACAGCCTGTACCACCCCCCACCAACGTTAGGTGATACGTGTGATCTAACTCATACCCCCGCAGACTGACAGATATTCTATACTACACCACATGCTTATGCTTCCCACCCATTCATTCATAAAGAAGGGAACATTATAAAAACCCACACAAATTATTGGAAACACAGCACAACTAGAGGCTTGAGTAAATAGCACCAGCACTATCAAAAAAATATAATTTTTTGTGAATAACATGAATTTCAATTCTAAATAACACAGAAAGTAATTTCCTAATGCACTTATTTTCTTATTTAAAGATATTGCAGGAATTCAAGTAAAAATAAAGTGACCATTGATTACTTTCCTTAGATTATACTTCACCTCTTCTATTACCTGAAATCTTCTATTAGTGTACCTGAGAGATTACATGTGCTGCTTCATTTTTCCTGTCACATTTAAAGTACTATTTTCTCTAATTCCTCTACTATACCGTCTTTCTAGATGACAATCCAAGTTTTGCCCACCCAGAGGTGTGAGTGAGCTGGAAGATTTGGGGAAATGTATTTTCCAAGAAACAGAATGGTAACCCACATCATGAGGCTTCCAAGGCCCTCAGAGGTGAACTGCAACACTGACTTTGACCCTGACCTCGCTATCCACACTTCCTTTCCTCACCTATTGTCATCTTATCACTTAACTCTTCAATACTTTTTGTTTCATAAGCATTTATAACTATCCCAAAGTATCCCATGTGTATTGTCTGGTTCCCCACAAGAATATAATCTTCAGAGAGCAGGCTTTCATGTATCTTGTTGATTCAACCCCAGCTTCCAGAATAGTACGAGGGAACTTCAAAAAATTCATAGAAAAAGACTCTTATTATCTTTTAATTCAATTTTTCCACTAACTTTCTGAAGTGCCCTCATACCTGACTCATACAAGATGTTCAAGAAATATGTACTGAATTATTACTTCCTACAATATCAAAAATTGGGATATCTTTTTATAGATCAATAAACCAACTAGTAAAATCTAGGGTTATTGCAGAAAAAAAGCAAAAGGAAAAACATCTATCTGCTCACCAACGCTTGCTAAATTAGATATGAAAAACGCAAACTATGTGAAGGTTTTTAAGAGAAATAAACATTACTAATTTGAGACTCCTTATGAATACAACAGTTTCTTGTTCCTTAGTATACTGAATTGCTTATCACCCTCCTGAGTGAGGATGCCTGACTGCCTTACCTACAACCTTCTGCCATTATCTCAGCGCTGCATTCTGAACTGAAACTCAGTAAAGAGGAAATCTGATGGAGTGTGATGCTTTTTTACAACGGAATAAGCAGGTCTTATCACAAGCGAATACAAACCCTAGGGACAAAGGTCACTCTAACAAATATTCTTATGAAGTTAAGCCACTGCCATTTCCCTTTCCCCAAAGTGCTTGGACAATTTCAGTTTAATGACGGTATCATTCAGTCAAGTTGTGAGCGTCGAGCTACGATCGAATAAAGTTCCTTTTAAAAGATTGAGATGAGAGGTAGAAAAAGGAGCGGGTTCAGCACTGAAACAAGAGAAGAGCTCATTTAAAAGACTGTTCTTTCCTATATTCCCGAACCCCAGCCCTAATGTCCCCTACCTCACTGAGAACAGCCTTCCATTTGCTGCAAACTACAGTGATTTCTGACGTCCCCTCTCTAAATCACAGAAACCAGCCAAGACTGCACTTACTACTTATCAACATGGTGGAAGAAGACAGGATGTTGTGATAAGAAGTGTCCCTGGGCTTGGGTGTGAGGTACCGGGTGGGTGACCTAACTTTCCTCGTCGGTAAGTGGTCATAAAGTTGCCTCCCACCCCGAGAACGGTTAGAAGAACCAAACACGATAACCAACACAGAGTGCACCGCCTGCGCACAGCGAACGCTCGGCTCCCCTTCCTTCCGCTCACCACCTGCACAGCAGCCCGGAAGATCTGGAATGATTATTTGCCTCTCAAGGTTGGGACGGCGGATGGCTGCTGAGGAGCCACAGAGCCGAATATCGTGCATCTGGGCAAACCCCACGGCGCCCGGAGCCCGCCACCCATGGGGGCCAAGGGAACGCTCCTGTCTACCCGCCGGGCCCACACTCCTCAGCCCCGTTTTTCTCCGGCTTCCAGCCTGGAGGAGAGGAGCCGGGGCCGACGAAGAGGGCCACGCCGCATCCCCCGGGGACTCCGGGAGCGGGCGGCTCGCACCGGAAGCGGGGAGGGCCGGGCCGAGGGAGCCGACGCGCGAGGCAGCCGAGAGACCGGTACTTACCTCCAGCGGGCGGCGGGCGGCCGCGGCCAGCCGGCTCCAGGCGGCGGCGAAGTCCGGCGGCGGGGCTCGCGGGCTCTGGTAGACGAGGGCTAACAGGGTCCCCAGCAGGAAAGCGGCCGCGGCGCAGCTCAGGTACAGGCTGAGCCCGAGCAGGACGGTGCACGGCCCCGCGCCTCCGGCCGCCTCCCAGCAGCCGAGCCCCAGGAAGCAGACGGCCGCGGCGGCGAGTGCGGCCACGGCCACTGGCACCCACCAGTTCCCGCCACGCGGGCCCCTCGGCGCCGCCGCCGCGTCCCCTCGGGACTCCGGCCGCCGCTCGCCCCCGCAGTCCGAGGCAGGACGGCCGCCGGCGCCTGCGGCCGGCACGGAGCTGAGGCCGGCGCCGCTGCTGTCGGTGACATCGGGGTGCATGCTGCTTCCTGCGCCGCTAAGGACAGGCACATCTCCTGCCCTGCTGTCCCGCGGCGCTGCCCCGGACGGTGGCCTCTACGCGGCACTTCGTCCCCTCGCCGCCCCCGCCGCCGCTCGGGAGGCAGAGGGAGCCCGCGCTCATGCCCTCGCCGGCGCCCCGCCGAGTGTACGGCACCAACAAACGCCGCCGAGCACCTCTCAGCGACCCCTCAGCGCCGCCAGCCGGCGCCGGGCCCGCAGCTGCCGGGCGGGGCTCACCCAGGTAGCCCGACCGTGTTGTGACTGAAGCCGGCGAAGCCTGACGCGAGGCGGGGGCGGCCCTGAAGTGCGTGTCAGGCGGGGGGGGGCGGAGAGCGACCGCGGCCACTGAGTGACAGCTGGGAGGCGCCAGGCCCCTGCCGCCCACCCACGGCATGGGGGCGGGGCCCCACCGGCCGCTGCCCGGGGCGGGGAAGGGGCGCAACCAATCGCCGCGAAAACTGTGCTTTCCCGCGCTCCGCTCCCTCTCATCCTCCCCACCCCCGACCGGCTGTGGATGGAAAATTTTGCTGCAGGTGTCGGAGCATCGGTAACTCTCGAGCCCAGGTGATCCCTTAATTCTCAGTCTCCGCTCATCACTGTCAAGTAACCTCACATTGCTTACGGCCCCCCCCAAATTTCTGCCTTATTTTCTTTCATCCAGTATTTAAACAGGCAATCATTCCCGATCCTCACTTTTAACAGTGTCTAACGACCTTCCCTTTCCCACTCTGCCGCCTTAGAAGAGGATCACACAAATGTGGAGTAAATGAAGCCTGCAATTCCTAGTTATGGAAAGGCCCAAAGAAGTCTGCCTGGGGCCACGGAGTGTACACAGCTGCCATAAGCATTTTGGCCCCAACTCTGGATTTTCGTTACCCGCTATTCAGTACAAATGCTATTATCCAAGTAATTTTTAGAATACATATTTGTCCCTTCTATCACGGTCCCAGCCGGTATTATACTGATAATGCTTGCTGAGAAGATAGATGCCAGTATGACACATAAGCACTGGTAATTACTGCTAAGACCAATAAAGCAGCAGGTGTATCTTTAATGGATAATGGAAAAAGGGGATTCTGAGGAGATTACTGATTCTTTATTTAGAAGAGGAGGTGAGGAGAGGGCAGATCAAGAATGGAAAGAGGAAGAAGGGGAAGAAAAAGTAAACAGATGAGGAAAGCAGTGAGAAATAAAAATAAGGATACGGGAAGCATTTAAAGGCAAGAGCCTAGGAACTCTCTCCATGCAGCTCTAATGAAGAATTTCAATATTTTAAAAGTGCCATTGTTTTACAATAAATGGATTTATATCATGCTTTCCGAGGAGCATAGTTAAGAAAAATAAGCATTACAATGTATTTTCAAATACTGTGATGATACTGTTTTCCTATAAGGAATCGTTCCATCTGTAAGTTTTATTACTGTGTCATTTCAACAAAGGAAAAAAATACAACATTCATACGAAGTAAACCAAAATATTTAGTGGATATTGATTCTTTTAAAACAAAGTTTTACCCAAGAGGTTATTATTCAAAAGAAAAAAGTACTGGTGTCCATAGACATATACAGTCCACCTGTGTATTCATTCCATGTCTTCATAATAAATTTCCCTGGAATGGCACATGGATTTCAAGTGAGAGATGAAGTAAGAGGTCTAAAAAATGATCCCTAACATTTAGCTCTAACAAATGATACAGAAGTGAATTATTTTATGTATCTATAAAAACGAATGTATTCATGTTTGTCATTTTTATAAAGCTTTTTGTTTTTAATGTTAGTTGGTATTTGTGGGGCATTTCATTTTCTCTTCTACCTTGTAAGTCAAAAATAAGGACATAATGAGTGCCTCATGCCAGATGTGACTTTGCCATGCCAAGGTGATAACATTAAAAGGAGTCACTACCTTCCTGTTCTTCTGTCCTTCTTTCTTTTTAAATAAAGCAGTATAACTGATTTTGAAGAAACCCTTTTACCTCTTAAATAGTTGTTAATATTCATCCCATTGGGGGTCCTGAAGGTATACCCTACAAACCCAAATTATTTCAAATAAAGTATGGTAGCTTGTTATTACGAACAATAGTATCTTTATTTTTTTATCATTTGCCAACCAGAGAGTATGTTCTTAAGGTTTTATACATTTTCCAATTCAAACCCCAGCTCACAAGAATGGTAACTAATTAAGCATTTAATGTGTGCCAGATACTGTTCTAAGCACTAAACACTTCATTTAATCTCCAAAATAACCCTAACAGATACTATGATCTCCTCTCTACACACAGGAAAACAAAGGCACATCAGGTAAAATAACTTGCTCAACATTACAAAGCTAATAAATATCAGAGCTGGGATTTGGTTATCACGCCATGTGGTCTAGCTTCAGAGCTTGTGCACTTAGCCACTGTGCCTTGGTGCTTCCTAAAAACTCTGTGATTTAGTCATCCCATATTACATAGGAGAAAAAAGGGTTTAAATTAATAAGCCTAAGACTTGTATTACATGCTTAAAAGTGTTTAGTATTGTTACTTTGTGAGAACCGTGACACTTTAGCAGCCCCCTGACAAGTGCTAAGTGATTATAAATGTCAGTAAAGGGGAAATTGGTCTGACATTTATTGAGAGCCTAGGTCTGTAACTCTTAAGACCATGATCTTTCCAATACATTAGTATATTGTTCCCAAGAGTAATGCAGATCTAGAGAAATATAAACCAATGATCAGAAAACTACCTCGAAGCACATGCTATATTGTTGCTAAATCAGCACTGACACTTTGCACATTTACTTAACCAATAGTAGTCACTGAGAGGTGAGGTAAAATAAAGGAATGTGGTGGTTAATTTTAGGTGTTAACTTGACTGGATTAAGGATTACCTAGAGAATTGATAAAGGATTATTTCCGGGTGTGCCTCTGAGGGTGTTTCCAGAGGAGACTGGCTAAGTCAGTGGACTGAGTGGGGAAGATCCACGTTCAGTGTGGGTGGGCACCATCCAATCAACTGGAAGCTAGGATAGAACAAAAAGGCAATTTCTTCTCTCTTCTCTTGTGCTTGGACACCAGAACTCCAGGCTCTCCAGCTTTTGGACTCCAGTGCCCCCCCGTGGTTCTCAGGCCCTTCAGCCTCAGACTAAGTTATACCATTGGCTTCCTTGGTTCTATGATCGCACATGGACTGAGCCACACTATCAGCATCCCAGGGTCTCCAAATTGAAGACAGCCCATCCTGAGACTTCTCAGCCTCCATAATCATGTGAGCAAATCACTGTACTAAGTTCCCTCTCATGTATCTAACTACGTCTATTTCTACATCTCCTATTGGTTCTGTCTCTCTGGAGAACCCTAATACACCTTCCATTCTGTTTTTCCTCTATCATAATGTAATGTGCAATCAGAGGAAAACAGGTCACAACACTGAAAAATATTCCATTTTATTTCTATAGCACCACATTTTGTTTCTCTCTCTGTTGATAGGCACTTGGATTGTTTCCATCTTTTGACTATAGTGAATAATGCTATGAACATGGGTATACAAATATCTGTTTGAGACCCTGCTTCAATTCTTTTGGGTATATATATATCCAGAATTGAATCGCTCGGTCATTTTTAAATTTTTTCAAGGAAATGCCATACCATTTTTCCACAGTGGTTGCACTATTTTACATCCCCACAAGCAGTGCACAAGAATTTTAACCTCTTCATATCCTTGCCAACCTTTGCTATTTTCTTTTTTGGCAGCTGGCCAGTACAGGGATTGAACCCTAGACCTTGGTGTTTTCAGCACCACGCTCTAACCAACTGAGCTAATCAAGCTGGTTATTTTCTGTTTTTTATTTTGATACTAGCCATTCTAGTTGGTGTGAAATGGTATCTCATTGTGGTTTTGATTTGTATTTCTGTAGTGATTAATAATGTTGAGCATCTTTTCATGTGCTTATTGGCCATTTGCATATCTTTTTTTTTGGAAATGTCCACTCAAGTCCTTTGTATAATAAACTTTTGACAAGAGAGTAGACAACTATCCCCTGGGAAGTAGTGCCAGCACAGTTTCATCAAGCAGAATTACATGACATCCTTCATTTTAGCCATCGAAAACGACAGAGAAATGATTCTCCTTACTTGTTGATAATTAAGACCAAGTACAAAATGCATTGTTTAGAATGAAAATAGAAACAATTCCTTCCTGGGACTCCCCAGGATATAATTAAACCCAAACCTGTACTTCCTAACTTTCTTTGCACTTTCATATAAGCAATATTTATTGAGCACCTACTTTATTAAGTGGTTTAAAACAACACAAATTTATTATCTTACACTTCTGGACGTCAGAAGTCTAAAATCAAGGTATTGGCAGGTCTGCATTCCTTCTGGGGGCTTTGGGGAGAATCCGTTCCCACTCTTTTTTATGCTTGTGGAAGCTGCCTGCATTCCCTAGCCCACTGCCTCTTCCTCACATCACTCCAACCTCTTGCTTCTGTGCTCATAGCTCCTACTACTGCCTTGGAGATGCTTGCCTCCCCTCTGTAAGGACGCTTTTGATTACATTTGGCTCACTGTATAAATCCAGGTTAATTTTCCTATTTTGATCCTTAATCACATCAGTTAAATCCCATTTGCCATATAAGGTAACATTTTCTTGTGTTCTGGGGATTAGGAAGCGGACATTTTGGGGGTGCCATTATTCTACCATTCCTATTATGTGCCTGAGAGGTCAACAGCAAGAAGCTACGGCATTCGGTATATTCTGCAGAAATCACTATTCTTCTTAGATTGTTAACTACCCACCTTGTTTACAAGTAGGTAGAGGACTTTCTAATGTATTACTAGGCCCTGGCCCGTAGAACTAACTAGTTGTCTGAATGAACTTTGCTGATAGAAAATATCATAAAGACACGGCCGTCCTCCATTTTTATTATTGTTGTTTTGGTTAAAAAAAAAAAACAAACCCAAACTACAAAATAATCAAAGCAGCTTTCCCTGTTAGCAGCTTTCCCTGTTATCCACGGTAACTAGGCCTACCCGCTGTGCCGTTGATCGCAGAAGCGTTACAACATGTACGATGCACTCACTGGGCACTAGAGGCTTAGACCAGCTCTTTTTTCACGTCCCCTCCCGTTCGTGAGTCCCGGGCCTGGCCTGCGCTCGGCTCCACGTGGAGCCCCGGACCAGTCCGCCCATCAGCTTAGCGCGCGCTCTGTGACGCCAGCCGCGCGGAGCCGCGCACGGGCACGCGCTTGGCCACCGCCCGCTTCCCGCCGTCCTCGCCGCTCGCGGCCGCCGCCTGCTTTCCCTTTCCGCTCTCTCCACTTCCGGAAGCTCGAGCCGCCGGGAGCCGCGTGCAGGAGCTGCGGGGGCGCGCCGGCGCGTGCGCGCGAGCGAGGGCCCAGAGGCCGCGGGCGCCACGCGAGGGGCTGTAGCGGCCTCGGCCGCCAGGTGAGCGGCCCGCGAGCGACTCCTTCCTCCCTGGCCTCTGCGCGCCCGCCTCCCTGCCTGTCCGTTCGGGATCCGTTTCCCCTCCCCGGCGCCCAGGCGGCGGCGAGCACTCGGGGTTGGTATAACGAAGCCTGCGCGGGAGCTTGGGAAGGCAGGCCCGCTTGGGCCCCCAGCCCTTCTCCGCCACCTCTCGGCCCGGCCAGCCCCTCGGCGGCGGGTGTAACCACAACGGAGGCGTCCGAGCCCGCTGGCGGCGGGTCCGTGGGGCCGTCCGCACCCCCACCCGCCCCGGGCGGGAACGGCTGGTCCTGCCCTCTAGACGCGTTCTTGGTGGAGTGCGGGTTGGGGTCGGCTCTGAATTGAGATGTAGTTGCGACCGGGGCCCGGGCTCTGACCACTGCCGCCCACTGCCGCCAATTGAATTCTGTCATCTTCTACCTCCCGGGGTCGTCAGGGGGTCGGAGACCGAGCCTCGAGTTCCTGGAAAACAGGTGTTTACTGTGGGCCGAGATTTGCGCGTACCCAACTGAGTGTCTTCTTGGGGACCTATTATATATCTAACTATAAATTGTAATGTCGCAGTAACAAATGATAGTTTAGAATATGCCAGTATCTTTTTTGTGTATTTTCCTGATGTATCATAAAAGCACTAGTATTTCTGTTGCTGGCTCTGCATGAGCTGTACAAAATGGTAGTGTCCAGGTGACTTCCAGGCAGCTTTGGCAAAAACCTGCCTTGAGCACTAGAGGGTTCTTACGGTCTGATGAACTATCATTCAATTTTACCCTTTCCCAATGTGTTGTAGAGAAAACTGCCTTGTTAAGCCACCATTTTTCTTATTTATTCTCTAAGTTGAATCTCACTAACTTTGAAGTAAATGTTATCAAAGGGATTGTTTGGTGGATGGGATTGTTGGATAAATTTTCCTGTAAATTAAATCTCCTGAGTGTTTAAATCTTTACAATAACCCTATCTGTTAGATAATATGGAACTAAATTTAAACTTGAAAATTCTCCCAGGCACTGGCTGTGCACCACCTCTCATGAACTGTGACCACTTAGGGAGGCAGATGACTTAACAACTATTGTGGACTATATGACTGTATGTACCATGGAAGTGAAGATAAAGGGATATGCTGGTGTGTGGGTGAGGGACACCATCAAGGAAGCTATGATGGAAAGGAGGTGTTTTTTCTGCCTAAGTAGCTAGCAAAGAGCAGAACCAAGACTCAGTCTTGTCTCCATATTCCTTCATGGGATAAACATTCTTTGAATGACTGATATTTGTCAGGTCCTTCTTTAGGCACTGTAGTTGATAAAGATGAGCAAGACATTAAGAGCTCCCATTAAGGAGACAAGTGTTTGGGGTGGGGGTGGGGGCAGAATTCTTCCTCTACTCTCTTAGGTTCTGTATCTGGAGCCCTGGAAACTAAACTGACAGGACAGATTAACAGGAGAAAAGGCATAAAAATTTTATTTGATGTTAATTTTTACATGATATGGGACCTTCCTAGAAAAGAAGTGAGACCCAAAAAAGTGGATAGGCTTAAGAGTTTATATGCCATTTTAGACAAAGAATAGTAAATTGTGGAGACATGAATAGACAAAGGAAAAAGGGTTTTAGGCCTTTTTCTTAAAACGATAAACTGTGGTAAGGTAAATACAGTCATCCTTAGGTATCCTCAGGGCATTGGTTCCAGGACCTCTGGAGATACCAAAATTTGCAGATGCTTAAGTTCCTTATATAAAATAGTTACTGTTTTCTTTCTTTTTTTTTTTTTTTTTTTTGTCCTTTTCGTGACCGGCACTCGGCCAGTCCTATATAGGATCCGAACCTGCGGCGGGAGCGTCGCAGCGCTCCCAGCGCCGCACTCTACCAAGTGCGCCATGGGCTCGGCCCTAAAATAGTTACTGTTTTCATATAACCTGTGCATCCTCAGGTATACTTTAAACCATCTCTAGATTACTTATAATACCTAATATAATGTAAATGCTATGTAAATAATTGTTACGCTGTATTTAGAGAATAATGACAAGGAAAAAAGGTTGTACATGTTTAGTACAGACGCAGCCCCATTTTTTTTTCCTGAATATTTTCGACCCATGGTTGGTTGAATGCACAGATGCAGAACCCCTGAATATGGAGGGCCAACTGGATATGGGGTAACTAATGGGAAAAATGGAAAATAAGGGCTGTTGTAGCAAGGTTTATTTGTGCAGGTCCATCTCAGTGCCAACTTTGTCTTCATGGTCAAAAAACGTCTCTGAGAGGGGATTTATGGCAGTCTTCATTTCTCAGAAATTTCTCCATTTAGTCAGATAAGGGAAGTTGTGCAAATGCCTCTTTCTGAAGCTTTTCATTCTCAATTGTCTTCAACTCAAAATGATCCTTATGCCAAAATGGCATATTTTGGGATGGCATATTCTGATCTCCTTCACAAACAAGGCAGGAAATTGTTAGCTGTGAAAAACAAAGAAGTATCTGGAATCATTTGGCTTGTGGACAGACTTTGGGATTAAGACCTAGTTCAAGTGGTAATAAAATCTTTGCTCTAGCATATCTAGCATATCAGGGTTCATAATCTTAGAAAGTAGCCTGTTCCATTTTTGAGCAGTTCTTATGTTAAGCTCTGAACAGCTTTCTTATGCACTCCTATATTTTGCAAGTTCTACCTCTGCAACTAAAAATGACAAGTCTAAAAATTTTTTCATATCACAGCCTTCATATGAAAGTAACTTAGTAATTACTTTTACTCATCATGAACCCTTTGTTCTGTAAACCATTAGTCATGACTTAGATTCTAGACTCTTCACCATAGACCCAGAATTAAATGCTTCATTCAAGAAGTCATTTGACCAAGCTGAATGTAATGTGACTTCTTATGTACTGCTATCCTCGTAAGACTTAAGAACATACTCGTATTTTGGTTTAAAGGCATACGTTTGCTGCTTGGTAAGTTCCAAGTCTTTTTTCAGCTGAACCTTCTTTTTAAGCTGGGGTCCTCATTGTACCTTCCCTCTTCACCTTCCTCTATTCTGTACCTGTGCTATTATTTTGGCTATTTCAGAATATCCCTCTCTGCTGGGTTTTTGGCTTATTAATCTTCCTCTTCTTGTTTCAATGTAGTATAATGATTAAGAGCACTGACTCTCCACCCTGACTGCCTGTGTTCAAATCCTGACTACTTTCTAGTTGTGTGATCTTGAGCATTTCAACTGGCCATCTCAGTTTTCTTTTATTCACAAATTTGATAAGCTTTGAAGTCATAAAAGGCATACTTCCATAAACTAATAATTTAAATTGGTCAAGTTGTTTCTTCATTCTTAATGTAAGGAGGGTAAAATCTTTTCCTTTCAGGACTGTTGGAGAACTATAAGGGTAGGGATTGAGAAGAGTATTAGCCCTAACAAATATTATATGCCATATAGCATCATAAGGAACTTTACATACGTCTCATTTAAGGTTATCAGGGATCACTAACAGAAATTCTTCTGTCATGTCATATACACAAAAGAAACATGCTGGAAACATTTCAAGTTTAGTGACTTCCAGAATTGTCATTCTCCTTGGCAGAAATACCTTTGGAATTCACTGCTGTCTTTGGATGGGGGGTTTGGCCACAAGCTCAGATTGGGATGGGGGAGTCACTAATTAATTCAAAGTTTTAAATTCTTGTACCTATAGTAACACTTTTTAATTAACCTAGGGCTACTGGTTTACTTAATTTGTGGTACCAATGAGATTTGTTCCAGTTTACTTTGTTAGAGGAGAACCGCTATGTGGCAAATATATCCAGCAAAATGTGTGGCAAAAACTGGTATCTATGTCTAATTTTAACTGTATAAACCACCCTTTTTAGCAACAAATGGTTCCTAAAACCATATTGCTAACTAGGTCTCATTTTCCTTTTAAAAATCCTTGTGATAAGATGGTTTGTTATCTTGCCCACTGTTGGCCATCATATAAATCATAGAAACCACAATGTGTAAGAATAAAAAAAAAAAGTCTGTTTAAAGTCTGTTTATAGTCTTATGGAAGGACCATATTGAGAAGCAGAATAGAACAGTAGTTAATAAAATGATCCTTAAAGTATGCTTGCTTTAGAATCCTGGCTGTGCCACTTACTAGCTATGTGACTTTGGGCAAGTTGTTTCCTTATTGGTAAACAGGTATGATAAAACCTCTTAACGTTGCACTTAGAACAGTGCTAGCATACAGTAAGTACTCACTACATTTAGCTGATAGTAGCAAAATGAATAACATATAGCACTAATATAAGTGAGACTGACTTATGCTAATAGTTTTGTTTATTTCCTTAAAATTTAAACATGTTTTTCTGAGGGATGGGGGTTGGACTGATTTTGATGATTGATTTGTTTTTAAAAGATTTTTTTTTTAAACCAACTAGGAAAATTTAAGCTTTTCTATCAATATATTTATGAGTACTATCAAACAGAAACATTCACTGGAATAGTTCCATGTCTGTTAATAAATATATGTAAAAATGTACTAGTTCTGGGAAAAGCATTAATAGAAACTTATATCTCTTATGACTCAGTTAAATTATTCTTTCTTCATGCTTAACAATTCTTCATTTCCTCAGACTCTATAATCACCCATCTCTTATAATTTAATAATTTTCTCTGATTTTATTTTTTTAATTTCAAGAAAACATGCCTTCTGTATTTGGAATTTAAATTATAACATTTCTTTTTTTTTTTTGACCCGTAAGGGGATCACAACCCTCAGCACGGTGTTGTCCGCACCACGCTCAGCCATCGAGCGCACCGGCCATCCCTACATAGGATCTGAACCCGCGGCCTCAGCGCCACCAGTGCTGCACTCTCCCGAGTGAGCCACGGGGCTGGCCCTAAATTATAACATTTCTTAAACTCTGGTTCCTGATTTATTCCAGTGTGGCCTTAATTCATTAGCAAAGGATAGTTGTCCTAGGCAATGTAATATTACATATGACACTTGACACTGTCTCTAGGTACCACCCAAAGTTTAAACTTTCATTCCATCTTATATGAATTATAGTACATTACCTTTTGATCACAGCTTCTCCATAGACCAGTGGCATTTCAAACTTTTGACTGAGATGCTTAGGAAGAATAGGTTTTACATCACGGCCTAGTACACAGAATGCATTTAAGTGATAGAAAAAACTTTCATGAAACATTACTTACTCTTACAATGTGTGATCTGCTCTTTATTTTACTACATCCTACTTCTTTTTATACTTTAATGATTGGCATAACTTACTGAATTGATTTTTACATTGGCTTGTAATGACCTGCAGTTTATAAAATATTGCTCTGAGCTCTGCTATGAAATCATTTGCTTTTGAAATTTAAAGAAACTTACAAAAAAAATTTTTTTAATTGCAAAGGTATTATTAACCACATAACAAAATGAGAAAGGAAAGAAACAACCACTACTCTTTTATTCCAGCCCTTGACATTTTGTTTTCAGAGGTGAATTATCTTACAAAGAAAGGGAGCTTTTTTTGTTACAAGAGCTATCCACCGTTCACTGGCTGTTTTGTTTTTCTTTTTGAACTCAGGTGGGCAGAATTGAATTGATGTCATGATAGGTTTGTGGTGACCTATGATCATAGGCCTCTACCTGAGTATTTTCCCCTTTCATTCCCCTTTCCAAGATTTGTTCCTCCTCTCCCCTCTAAGGCTTATACTCTTAGATGTTTAATGTATGCCCTTCCAATCATGCTCTATAACTTTGTTTATATGTTTGTGCCCATGAAGAGTACTGTATTGTTTTGTGTATGTTTAAGTTTTACATAATTTTATCTTTGCTCATGTAATTCTTTTTTAGTCAATATGATTTTTGTAGATCTCAGTTTAATCTTTTTGATCAATATGTGTTTCTGTAACATTTTATTTATCCATTTTCCTCTTAATAGATATTGAGGTTGTTTTTAACTCATTGCTATTACAGACAGTGCTGTGATGAACATCCTTGTATTTATGCCCAGGATCATAGCAGAAACAAGTTTTGAGCCTGAGTGTGTCTAATTCAGTTCATTCTTTTTCAGACACTGAGCAGTCTTCACTTATGCTTACTTTATTGTGTGAACACTATCATGGTAACAGTAATGGAAATATGAAAAATGCAGTGAGATTATTGGTAATTTTTCTTCAAACAGGTCAGCTGTTAATTTCTACCCTTTTTTCCCTCTAGTTTTTGTTTAAATGTGTAAATTGTGTTATTAATCCAGTATAGATAATAATTTTGTATTCTGTATTTTTCATGTTGATATATCATCTAACACAGGGGTCTTCAGACTTTTTCAGTAAAGGGTCAGTTAATAAATATGTTATTCTTTGTTGGCCATAGGGTCACTGTCACAACTTGTAATCTTTGCAGTTATAGTGTAAAAGCTGTCAGAGACAGAGACAATGCCTAAACCCCTGAGTGGGGATGTGTAAAAGCTGTCAGAGAAAATACTAAACTCATGAGTGGAGCTGTGTTCCAATAAAACTTTATTTACAGATAAGTCAGATTTGGCCCGTGGACAGTAGTTTGCTGACCTCTGATCTAAATAATTATTTTAATGGAATCTAGTATTTCTCTATACAAGTTTTTCAATATTAAAAGTCATGCTGTAATTAATACCATTTCTTCTTTTTAGTATTATATCCTTAAGATAAATTTCCAGAAATGAAGTTACTGATTCAGGTTTGTGGCTTTGGAAATTTCTAGATGCCCAAGAAGACAAGTTTCAGTTTTTGTAAATTACTCACAAGAATAGACTTTGATTTCTTTGTGGATAAATATAATGGCTAAAACCTTATTGGGTATCTTTGTTTTGAGGATTTGGGGAAGAGGCTTCCCTTTGTCAATACAAATTTTAAAATGTAAAGAGGGCATTAATCTATACTATAGAAAATAATATGTCTCATTTCAATATTTATTAGGTATAAATCTTATAATTTTAAGATCTTCATATCTTAAATTTTAATATCTACTTATGAGCATATTTCAGTTTAAATCTAATAATTTTGTGTTAGAATCCAAAATTCACTGTACTTTGATTAATCTTCACTTAACTTATAAAATATATTAAATTTCCCTGAACATTGTACACCATTTGCTAACTTGCTTACATCACAATTTTTATTATATTTGATTTTCTTAAATAACGCAAACAGCTGGCAAGACACACTTACACATCAAACAAGGAAATCTCCCTAAGCACTTAGACATTGTTTATAAACCTCCTAAATCTAAACTTACTGATTTAATCAATATGACTCCTGTAAGCATTTAAAAGTAGATTGCAAACAGTTAAGCTTTTATAAGTCTAATACATCAGAATCTCTTAAATTCTTCAAACCTTAAAGGCAGACACAGTTATTCAATGATGATAAAATGTATTACAACATATACCCTAACCTGTTACAGTAACTTGTCACATTAGTATTAATAATATAAGTTTGGTCCCTTTTTAAGTCATGTCTGTACTTGTTTTTATATCTTTTTTAGGTTGTAGGGTCACTTAAACAATTAAAAGCTTCAGAGTATCAAAGTGAGCATATAATTGCATTATTGGCTATGTATTATTATTGGAAATGTATCTGTGCCTTCCTTTAACACAGCTTATGTTATTTGTCGCTTTAAGATATCATAAGGGACTCATGGCTTTCCACAAAATTATTTTTTCATTTTTATGTGTATTTTGTCATGTTTGTCTTTCTGTGCTAAATTTTGCAGCGTGGACAGTGGAAGCCGCATTAAACTGGATCCTTTATTTCATTACCACTACCTCAATATTTGAATATTGTGCTTTCTGGCAACAATAAAATGCTCCAGCCCTTCTTTCTGTTTGTCTCCAGAAGTGGAATCATCTGCCTTCCAAGGAGTCCTGGGCTTTTTTTAGTGGAGAATAGTGTTAGAGTCAAACTGAACTGAAGATTATCACTGGTAGATAATATGACACTGCTATGTAGACCACTGTAATAACAGAGATAGTAGGATATTTTTAAAGGCTATGACTTTATAGTGATGTTACCAATTTAATTCCAACTGTAGAGTATTAAAATATTTTAAATCAATTTCATTTATTTTGTCATTATAGTATATCTATAAATTTACAAGTCGACTAGTAATTTAAAGTCTATAACAAGAACAGTGGTCCTTGCCCCACACTAAAGTCAACTACTTTGAACATTTTTATCCATTACTTCTAATATTTAACTAAATAATATGCCTTGATTTTTTTTTTCATTTTAGACAACCATTGGCTGTCTGCTATGAAATATCTCTTATACCAGATCCCCTTTAACACAGAGAAACAAATATATTGTTCTCCTGTGTATGTGGTTATATTATAGTTTGTGATTAAATATTCATAAGTTTGACTCCAACCTACCTTGCACCCTGTAAGTGTGCCTTCAAGTTTTTGTTTCTCTTTAAGAAGGCACAGGGGGAGCTTTTATTTTTTGTGGGAATCATCTTTTTGCTTCTTCCACAATAACTACAGTGATGGAGCAGAATAGGACAATGACAGCAAATACTGAAATATGGAAGTGTGTCAATCTTCATTGCACTGCTTCCACTGGAAAAATGTGTGTGGGCTGGCTTAGCTGATCCTACGAGGTTTTAACACCATCCTTTCTTATTCTAAACTCTAACTGTACTTAATTTATAGAAGGAAGATTTTCCCTAGGGTTCACCTAGGCCTCCGTGTTTGTGATATCCCTGCCTTGAGGATCTATTATTTTCTTCTGACCATAACTATTAGACTTATTTATTTTTCAGAGAATTGGTACAACTTGATATTACTATTATAGCCACATCATCACTTTACTGAGTTATATTTTTGTTTTATTATGTTTCTCTTTATATATTAACCAAACTTCTCAGTTTGGGAAAATTATGCAATTACTGTGTAAAAATTAAAAGTATTTGGAAATTACTATTTAGTCTGATGATTACAATGTACTCTTTTCCAGATATATTTTTGCCATCATGGATCGGTTTGGAGATATATCAGAAGGTGAAGTGGACCATTCTTTCTTTGACAGTGACTTTGAAGAAGCAAAGAAATGTGAAAGTAACTCAGTTTTTGACAAGCAAAATGAAGACCCTAAAGAGAAAATAGATAAAAGTACAGAAAATGTAAACTTGAAAGTTGGAATACAAGCAAAGGAAAATTATCTTACTGAGAAGGGAAATGAAAGAAAAGTGAAAATTCCTCCAGAAGAACATCCTGTAGAAAAGGATATTGTACAAACCAGAAGTTCTTTATCGCTGACCATGTCTTCAAGATCAAAAAAATTGTGTGATGCTACAATAGGACATAAAATACACTTGCCCATTCCAAATAGAATTCCCAGAATTGTGAAAGAAGGTGAGGATGATTACTCTACAGATGGAGACGAAAGCAGTGATGATGGGAAAAGATGTCATATGAGGTCCAAGTTAGCTAAACCTCCTAATAACTTTAAAAAAAGCAAAAGTAAGAAGTATTCCAAAGTTAGTTCCTCCTCCTCCTCTTCTCTGTCTTCCTCCTCTTCAGGTTCAGTTACAGATTGTTCAGATGCAGGGTCTGATAACTGTGTATCTGATTCATCTCCATCAAAGAAACATGTATCTGGTGTAACCCTCTTATTACCAAAACAGAAATACAAATCAGGAATAAAATCGATGGGAATACAACCTTCAAGTACTAAACCAAAAACTGGTGACTGTACTGAGGAATCTGAAGATACTGTGACAGATGTAACTCCTTTATCAACTCCAGACATCAGCCCTGTTCAGTCTTTTGAACTGGGTGCATCAAATGATCAAAAAGTGAAAGTTAAAAAGCAAGAAAATGTGAGTCAAGAAATATATGAAGATGTTGAGGATTTAAAAAATAATTCAAAATATTTGAAAACAGCCAAAAAGGGGAAAGAAAAACATGGGCCCAATCTCACCTCAGAGTCTTCAGTGTTAGATTCCAATTTAGACCACAGATACAAACAAAAAGTCTTACATGACACAATGGACCTGAACCATCTTTTGAAAGGTAATTGTCTTTTCTTTTTAAAATTTGTATATTAAACTTTATATGTTGAGCTTAAATATTAAATACTATGAATTTGCATTGATTTTTCTAGTAGATACCTTTTATTGTTGGGATAATTGATATTACAGTAACTTTACCAAATATTTCATTTTATCATTAAAATATTTAGAATGTCATTTGTATCATCAGGTAGGATATACTGCAAAGCTAATCAGTTTAGGAATAGAAACCACATTAATTGTATTTTAGTGACTCACAAACTCAAAATGCCTAGAGGGAACAGATGAATAAGATAAATGAGAAAAGTAGAGCCACATGTTTTCCCACTTTTGATAGAGATCTTGCATATTTCACTTTCTGCTTTAAAAAAGGCAACAGCACTAAGATTAAAATAACCTGACCTGTTGTCTTCATATCAGGGAAAGTGGCAAGAATGCTGGCAAATGAAAGAACTCAAGAGTAAACTATAGGGGGGAACTATTCAGATTTTAAGTTAAAGGCTAAAGAGTATTATTTAAAAATAATTACCAAATTGATGAAATAACATAATTCAAGTTTCAGTTGCTTTATAATCTTTATTGCTGTATTTCTTTATCAGTTCTTATCCATATTTAGTTTGAAAGGACTAGAAGATTCTGGCAACTTCAAACTTTATCTTTGGACTATTTAATATAACTGAAAATACTTGCAGGATAGGTTTTAGGTCCGTTGAGGATAAAATTTTTAAGTTGTAAATAGGATTGTTTGTTTTCTTTTTTTTCCTTTTTTTTTTTTTTTTGTCTTTTTGTGACCGGCCGCACTGCGCTCAGCCAGTGAGCAGCGCACCAGCCATCCTTATATAGGATCCGAACCCGCGGGCGGGAGCACTGCTGCGCTCCCAGCGCCGCACTCTCCCGAGTGCGCCACGGGGTCGGCCCTGTTTTCATTTGTTTGAAGTGTTAAAGAATAAGTCCTTAGCTACATAATTTACATATGGTGGCAATGTGAGGGCATAAATACCTTATTTAGTCAAATGTCACACATGGTCAAATTGATAAAGTGTATTAGGTACTTGGTTTATTTTCCCTTTGCCCTGATTGTACCTGTTGATTATTTAGTGTCTCTGGAAAATTAGACTCTTGGTATTAGCCATCACTATCTAGTTGCTGAGCCTCCACCCAGTATCTTTCCTGATAAAGGCTTATTTAATCTCTGACTTTCAGGATTGAGGAGTTTTCTATTCTTGCTCTCTACTTCTTCTTATAACATCCAGAGTGATCTTTTAAAAAATAAACTTAAGAAAAAGGTAAATCAATCCGAGTAGTTTCCTTCTTAATTCTTCAGTGGCTTACTCTTACATAAGATTTGAATTTCTTATAGCCTAACAGACTCTATATTAGTGATTCTCATCCAAGGCAGTACATTAACATCATCTAGAGCACTTTAAAACAAATACTGATGCCTAGGCCCAGCCCACAGGGATTCTGATGCACTTGCTCTAATATGCTATTAAGGTCAGCGAGAACCAGTGCTCTACATAATATGGATATTGCCTATCTCTCCAATTTTATGTTATTACCACACACCAGTCACACTTCTTCTGTACTGTTCAGAATACTCTAAGTTCTTTTGCATTTATGGGGCATTTGCTCTTGGTTTATTTCTTTGCACAAGCCACTTCTCCCTATTTCTCTCAGCTTGTATATCACCTCCTTAGACTTTTTCTGAACATTCTATCTGTGGTAGTTTTATAGTTCCCACACCTGCCTCTCTGTCACAAAAGCCTGTTTCCTTCCATCAGAATACTTATCAGACCCTTGAAATAGTGTAGTTTATTTGCTTCTCTCTTCCATTGGAGTGTAAGCAGCATAAAGGCAGGAACTAATTTCTTGCTGGATTCCCCAAATCTAGCAGGTGTTGGCACATAATAGACAATGTTTGTTGACTGAAGGGACTGTCAGAAAGAGTCCTGTTGTTGCACAGCTCTACTGGTTAGGAAATGTATTTTGTATGTTTCACTGAAATTTGATTTTTGTAACGATTACCCATTAGTCTTAGATTTACCATCTGAAATATATAGAGTAAGTCTGTGCCTGCATCTGCATTATAATCTTTAAAATATTTGATTAATATTCTTCTCTAGGTAAAATCTCTAATTCTTTTTTTTTTTTTTTAAAGGTGACCGGTAAGGGGATCTTAACCCTTGACTTGGTGTTGTCAGCACCACGCTCACCCAGTGAGCTAACCAGCCATCCCTATATGGGATCCAAACCCGTGGCCTTGGTGTTATCAGCACCACACTCTCCCAAGTGAGCCACGGGCCAGCCCCTAAAATCTCTAATTCTTGATCAAGCCTTCCAGTGTACCAATTTCCACTTTTTCCTTTTAATTATTATGGCCACTGATGGAGTTTGGATGTGTTATCCCCTCCAAAACTCATGGGAATTTTGATCCCCAATGTGGCAGTGTTGGAAATTGACTGAGTCATGGGGGCAGACACCTTATGAATGGATTAATGCTCTCCCTGGGGGAGGGGGGATTAATGAGTGAGTTCTCGATCTATTAGTTCCTGCGAGAGCTCGTTGCTTAAAAAGACCCTGGCACCTTCTCTCTCTCTCTTGCTTCCTCTTGCCATGTGATCTGCTTGTACTCGCTGGCTCCCTGCCACTTTCCACCATGAGTAGAAGCTGCCTGAGGCCCTTGCCAGATGGCAGCTGTCTCAGAATCGTAAGCCAAATAAACCTCTTGCCTTTGTAAATTACCCAGTCTCAGGTATTTGTGTTGTAGCAACACAAAGCAGACTAGAACAGCCACTTTCCAGTCTGTATGTTTCGTTAGGGTAAGTTGTATGATTCATCAGATTGATGATTTATCAGTTGAAGACTTCATCTATCTTCATATCTTCTGGATTTCCAGAACCAGCCTCAGTGTTCTAGCATAACAGTTTTCAAAGTTTTTAGTCTTAGGACCTTTTTACATTCTTAAAAAGTATTGAGCCAAGCTCAGCAAAGACCAGGCCACCACTGGAAGCCCCCTGGTCTCCCATACAGGAGTGAGGTGGATGCCACAGACCTCAACTCTGCCGTCCTCCTTCCTCCTTCCCCCACCCTGTTTCTTTCCCCTTTCTCTTCTTCCCCTCGCCCCAGCTGCTCTGCAGCATCATAGAACGTAAAAATAATAATAACAATATTAATAAATAAACTAAAAAAAAAAAGTGTTGAGTACCCTGAAGAGCTTTTGTTTTTGTAAGTTATAGCTTATGTCTATAAATATTTACTATATTAGAAATTAGAAATTTAAAACATATTTATTATTTCATTTAATAGTAGTAATAAATCCATTATATGGTAACATAAGTAATGTAATTCATGAAACATAACTGTATTTCAAAAAATTAGTGATTTTGCTAATCTTTAATGTCTGGCTTAAGAGAAGATAGCCAGATTCTCAAATCAGCTTCTGCATACAATCTATTGTGATATATTGTGTTGACTGAAGTATGTTAAAAAAAAAAAAAAAAAAAAAAACTGGCACACAGAAAATGCAGATTGAAAATGGGAGAGTGTTTTAATAACCTTTTCAGTTAATTGTGGATATTTTCTTTGATACTAACAAATAGTAGTTTCTTAAATGTTAGTTGCAATGCGAACTCTGAGATTATTTCAATGAACTTTTCATAGTGTATTGCATAGTCTGTTATATTAAAATTTATTTATCTGCCTTACATTTTGAATGTATCTTTTACCTGTGCGAGGTTTTGTAACATGATATATTCATTATTTGGAAAATATTGTTTCATTTAGCTTACAAATGTTAACATTTGATATTATACAACACAGAAGTCATAGTTATTAGGAAGAAAACACTTGACTCTTGGAATTGTCAAGGTTTTTAAAACTGCTAATAAAAAATAGTCTGTGATTTCTGAACTTTTCAAGGTTATCGATAATTATCTATTTGTATTAGGATGTTTTGAATGCAAGAAACAAATTCTTAATGAAACAATATTTCTCACATAATAGGAAGCCCAAAGATAGATCAGGCTTCAGGGTTGATTGATTCAGTGGCTCAAAAATGTCATCAGAGACCTAACACTGTTCCTCTGGCTCTGTGTTGGCTTCATTCTTAGGGTGTTAGGAGATATCTGCAGCGATTTTCACTGTTTGCATTCGGACATAACAATGTCTAGAAAAAGAGAAACTGTCTCTTCCTCTAACTCTCTTGGAATGGAGGAAACTTTTTCCTTTTTTTTCCCCCCATAACATCACATACGAGAGAAAGAGAAAACTTTTTAAAGAAGCACCCACAGTCAACTTCCACTTATGTCTCATTGCCCTGAATTGGGTTACACTCCCATTCCTGAACCAGTCATTGGCAATGGGAATGGGATTATCCTGGCTGGGCCAGTCAGAATTACTCTGGAGTTTCAGGGTGGGAGTTGGGGTAAGCAGGGGTCAGCTTCCCTTGAAGGATGTGACTTCATGGGAAAGGAATAGATGTCTAAAAAAAAAAATTAGGGATCTGTTAATGGTAGGAATGTATGCTAATTAGGCAACCAACTATGTCCACCAGAGCTCAAATTTTAATATGCATTCAAGTCACCCAGGAATCCTGTGAAAATTAGATTCTGGTTCAGTAAAACTAGGATAGAGCTTAGTTAGCTACATTTTTAACCAGCCCCAAATGGTGATACCATTGCTGCTCAGCCAAGGACCATAGTCCAAATATCAAGACACTAAACTATTTGGTTCCACTGGAAATACTGTAAATATAGGTGCTCCTCATTATTCTTATCTAATCCATTTGTGAGACTTAGCTGGGTATAGAGAACCTATATATTTTTCAGTTTTAAATGGGAAAAATAATATTCCCACCCTGAATTCCTGAGCAGTTATGAATAAATTGAAATATTGTTGAAAAACGTTCAACACAGAAGCTGAGCTATAATGTAGAAGGAATGCTTTATTCATACTACTGTGCACTAGAGAGCCCCTCATGTGAGGCACTCGCGAATAAGTGGTGCTCAGCTCTTTAAGGCGCAGGAACAAAGGTGGCATTTTGCGAGTTGGTACATCTGTTATTGGAGTCCATAATATACTTATCCACCAAGGATTCTTTATAATAATAAGACATTTTAAACACTAATCACAACTATCAGCCATTACATCAGGTATTTCTTTAGTTTTCTTTTTTTTTTTTTTCTTTTTTTATTTATTTATTTTTTTATTTTATTTTTTATTTATTTATTTATTTATTTTATTTATTTTATTTTTTTTTTATTTTTTTTTATTTTTTAATTTTATTTTGTCGATATACATTGTAGCTGATTAATGCTCCCCATCACCAAAACCTCTCTCCCTTCTCCCTCCCCCTCTCCCCCCAACCATGTCCTTTCTGTTTGTTTGTTGTATCAACTTCAAATAATTGTGGTTGTTATATCTTCTTCCCCCCCCCCCCCCCCGGTTTGTGTGTGTATGTGTGTATGTGTGTGTGTGAATTTATATATTAATTTCTTTAGTTTTCAACATTATTATTCATGCTCGATTTACACAGTGAAGCTTTTCAGATCCAAGAATATTTTCATAAGTTTATTTTCTTCCATATAACTAAACCATCGTCATGGTAGATGAGATGTATGCATGGCCAGGCTTATGCCTTTTCTGCACTCACCTCTCAGTACAGTTCATTTATCACTTTCAGTTTCTAAATGAGCTTTTCTAGGCTTCTTTAGCTCTCCTAATGTCTTCCCAGCCTTTTCATGGAAGATAAATCCACTTAATATGGGGAAGATGATAGTAATAGACTGATAGACGTGTGAACCTGTTAGAACAGCTGACGTAGGAAGACAGCATACTCTACATCCTCTCAGTTTAAACATTTTCACTGGCTTAAGTACAGAGAAACATTAAAAGTTTATTGATTCAGTACTGAATTTTGAGTAAAAAATTTAGGGGGTGTTACAGCAGACATTAGGCAAGAGTTCAGATAGTGAGGGATACTCATATAGCTAACAGTTAAAATTTATGGGCTTAAAATAACTTGTGTATTAAATATAAATTTGAACTACAAAATATTAAGCCTATGAAACAAAGATTAATAGAAGAATTTTTGAAAATCCCAATATAGGCCATGGGATGGTGAAACAGTGTTGAACTTGGATACTTATGTAGCAAGGTAAAGAAAATTCTGGAAGTGGGATCAGGAAATTTTAGGCTTTTGGGTGTTATCAACATGAACAAGGCAATAACTATTTTGAGCCCCATGTTTTATCATTTGTAGGATGAGATGAGATAATTGATGTAGGTTGCTAAGTTTCATTCTAAATTCAGAGTTCTGGGGTTCTGTAAGAAGTATTAGAAGAAGGGAAGATCAGTATAGACCGGCATTATTAGGTATATGACTTTAAAGTGGACCTTGAAAGATTAGTGGGATTTCTGAATATTCAGCCTCTTTCAGCTCACTTGGGTGACTGACTTGGAATTTCCCACCCCTACTCCAAACCTGCCTTTGTAAATATTGAAAGGATGTGGTTGAATCTTTGACCTTAAGTTATAAATCTCTGCTGACTAGGCATAGAGGGCATTTAAAAATGGAGTAGTAAACAGAAGTTCAGAAATTGGTTTCTGGCATAAATCTCACATATTTGGAGAGCATTGAAGAAGCTGACAAGACTAGATTTTAAGGTATGTTTCACACTTTATATAGGTAAAGTTAGGTCAGTTTAGGAAGAATCTTTTGAGAGGGCAAAATAGATGTTTTGGAAATACATGGCCTCAAAATTTACCACATAGACTCTGTGTGAAATAATTACTATAGGATGTATTTTGAGAAGAAAAATGAATATAAGAAAAAATGGGATTAAGAAAAGCGTTGATGAGCAAAGAAACTTTCAATTTTTTGCTAAAATGATATGACGATATTAATATAGGATTGAAGTGAAGTGTCTTATTGAAGGGGAAGATACAGCCTTGTTATGCTCCTTAAGAAAGGGAATGCCTATACTTAGATTAGCTACTAACATATTCTACCTGGCAGCACACTTTATCTCTCCTTTACTGGCAATATGCAGGAAATCTCAATATCCTCAACACACTACGAAGTGTTATCAAACATTTGAAAAAGCTAAAATCAACAGAAAGGCACTAGACTCATAGGTTTAAAAAAACATAATCTCAAAACTGTTAAAAGAGTAGGCTCAATGATTTTAGAGAGGATTTGTGAGGAAAAAATTATTTTCTCTAATAAAACTAAGCCTTGGTTGCTTTTTACATTCTCCTTCTGCCACGTGTGTACTGTGGAGTTTACTGGGAGTTACATAACAGTGACAGCACAACAGTGCAAAAGCAGCTGTGAAAGTACAGTTGTGTTCTATTAAGCCAGGCATTACAAGATTGCAAAACTGTTAAACTCTGCCACTCACTAATTTTTTGTTTTTTTTTTAATAAAAGTGTTATGTTAACATATAATTGTTGTACTGTTTCCAGAGGAATTAATAAATATCTTCACTTTTAATTTGTAACATGGTAAATATTGATAGATGTAATCCACATCAACAGTCTTTGGGGTCCTCCATCTTCAGAAGTGTAAAGGGTCCTGAGACCAAAAAGTTTAAGAACTTCTGGAAGAATGGAACTAGAATATGTGATTGTAGTATACACACACTACAAAATTTGGGGGAAAATTTTAGAGAAAAAAGTTTGTTTTAACTTAGTCAATCTTCCAAAAGAGAGTAATTAAAAAGAAGAAATAACAAAAAAGCATTTTTAAAAATAAAGCAAGATTGTAGGAAAAGAGGCCAAATAGAAGTTGATGGTTTTAATTTATCAGAAGACACTATCAGAGTGTCTTGAAAAATTAAACCAGAAATATTATTTAGCCTTAAAAAGGAAGGAAATCCTGTCACATGCTGTAACATGGATGAACCTTGTGGACTTCATGCTAAGTGAATTAAGCCAGACACAAAAGAACAAGTGCTGTCTGATTCCACTTATATGACGTACTGAGAGTAGTCAGAATCGTACAGACAAAGTAAAATTGTGGTTGCCAGGGGCTTGGGGAAGGGGGCAGAGAGGAGTTACTGTCTAATGGGTACAGAGTTTCAGATTTACAAGATGAAAGAGTCATGGAGATAGATGGTGGTGATGGCTGCACATTATGAATGTATTAATACCACTGAACTGTACACTTAAAAATAGTTAAGATGGCACATTCTGTGTTCTGTGATTTTACCACAATAGAAAAAAAAGTTGGAAAATAAAACATTAGTTCTTTCTGATAGGGTTTCTGTTGTGCAAAGTGTTTAATAAACACCAGTTGAATTAGAAAAAAAATAAAATCCAACCTAAAAAGATATTTAAAATAGTATAGGAAGAACTAAAATAAAGGCTTGAAAAAGATATGACAGGCATATCTCCTTTAACAAAGAGGAAATAAAGGTTATCAATCCTATTAATATGCAAAATAGATTTCAAGATGTGAAAAGCTCTAAAAAGGACAAAGAAGGGTGTTTTGCCTTAGTAAATACACCAAAAAGATAAAATTGCTTATTTGAAATGTGTGAATGAGTTGAAATGTGTGATAAAAGCAAAACAACTAGTTTATGAAGCCACAATCAGCCTGGAAGACTGGTAATCAATTAAACAAAGAAACAAAAAAAAAGTGTTATGTCTGCTTGTGCGCTGCACTTGGCTCACAGGTATTTTGCCTGTCATACTGTGTTTTTTAAAAAGTGATGAAATAATCAGCTACTGTTGCTACATGACAAATTACCTCAATACTTAAAGGATGGAGAGACTCAAAGGTAGGGGTGACTCCACAGCCCAGAACTGTAATCATCTGAGTGCTTGTTTACTGAGCTTGGGACAACCTGAAGGCCTGGACTGCTGATAAGAGGGACCACATGTGGCCTCTCCATGTGGCTTGGCTTCCTCACATATGATGGCTCAGGATTCCAAGCACATGTGTTCCTGGAAACAAGGCAGAAACCTCATCTCCTTTTATGATCTAGCCTCAGAAGTCACATAGCACCATTTCTTCCATACTCTATTGGTTGAAAAGGTCATAAACCCTCCCAGATTTAAAGTGGAAGGGAATAGCCTTCTTTTTAATGGGAGGAGTGTCCAGTAATTCATGGACATATCTTAAAATCTCTTCAGTCCAACTTCTGGCCATACATTTATTTATATTCCTCCCATGTGCAAAAATATATTCCTCTATTTCAAAGATTCTCCCCAACCTTGAGATTCAGGATGTAAATCAGATCCAGGTGCAGCTGAAATTCCTCAGGTGTGGTTCCTCAGTTACACCTCTTAGGTACTTTGAGAACCTTCTGCTGGAAGAAGCTAGGGATAAGAAGTAGTTTTATTTTTGAGCACTGTAAGCCTTGGCTGTTTTATATTTTCTCTAAATTTTTTTTTTTTTTGAAAACTGAGCAGTTTCTTTTTTTTAGTTTATCATTTGTCTTATTGCGGATAAAATAAACCATTGGTACTTTAATCATTCTGCCTGGAGATCTGCTAGGCCAAATCCACTGGTGGGGTACCTGTTTTTCCCATTTTTCATGTCAATAAAGGCAACAGTGTTACTAAACGTTCTGCCACTTCATCCTCTCAGATATCATCAACAGTGTTCTCCAGGCCCTTCCAGCTCTATTCTCCACCAGGTCTCAGAGCTAGTGCCATGTACTTTAGGCAGTTCTGGGTATCAAATTTTGTTATTAGTTGCTATCACTTTGACACATAACCCAGAACTTAGAGTTTAAAGCAGCAACCTGGGATGACTCAAAAACTAGGATCAAAGTGCCCACCTGGCTTTTTTAGATGGTTTGGTTTTCCTACAGCATGGCAGCTTCAGGGTAATTAGACATGTATGGTGGCTCAGAGCTCTAAGCCCAAGTATTCCATCATATAAGAAGGGTGGGGGGAGCCGAATCTCCTATTATTACCTAGCTCTGAAAGTCACATATCACTCTGTTGGCTGAAGCAGTCACAGCCTGCCCAGATCCAGAGGAAGGGAGTAGGAAAAATGTCACAGAATTTCTCATCTGACAAGTTAATAAAGAAG